>NC_136061.1:419169996-419769996 GCF_964261635.1 Lissotriton helveticus | reverse complement strand
GGATCTCTCTAGGCTTTGTTCTTTTTTCTTCTTAATGGTGGTTATTCCATGATTTGAAGCTCCTAGTCTCTCAAATAGTTGCTACATTTATTGTTATTACTAAGTCAAAGATTTTATTGCAAACACGTTTATTGTCATTGTTGGTTAATCTCGTCAGTATCCTTTCCAGCAATCCCTCTTAACTTCATTGCTTCTCGTCTCCACAGATTCTCTACCCCTGTTTCGTGGTGTCTTCCCGGTTCCCCGTTTGGCTGACTCTGGATGTGTCGCCTATTCCATGTGGTTCCACCTCCCTCCTTGTGTTTTCCTGATCGTGTAACCTCGATTTCCCCCTTTGTAGGTATGTTTTCCTTTTGTATGTTTATCATATTTCCGTTCCTAAATGCTGTCCTACTCCCCTTCCTTTATTCTCTTATTTTTTCTTTGGGTGTCATTCTCTTCTTACCTTTTTATAGTCTTTTTTACTTTGTTATTTTACCTGGTTTCTATATTCTTCTTTACTGTGACATTAATTTAACTATTACTTCTCTTCTCTCCTCACCTTGCATCTTTCACTGTTGTTTTAATGAATTGGGTTTTCTCTCTTCTTTTTCTCTCACATTTTTGGATCAATGTGTTTCTAAGAACCTATGTCATTAAAAGTTATTACTTGGAACGTTAAAGGTCTGAATTCCCCCATTAAGAGGCAAAGAATCCTGTCTCACTTAGCCAAATTAGATGTTGATATCGCATTCCTACAAGAAACTCACCTTTCGGAAAACGAAACGTTAAAACTGAAAAGAATTTGGGTAGGTGAAGTTTTCTATTCCCCAGGAGATGGCAAAAGTAATGGTGTGATGATACTGTGTCGTAAGTCCCTCTCATACTCTTTATTATCTCAAGAATCAGATACTAATGGTAGATGGATAAACGTTAAACTATCTCTAAAGGGTATTCCAGTCTCTTTTCGAAATGAAAAGATGGCGTTTTAACAACGCTCGTCTCTTGGATCCGAAGTTCAATGCTTCTTTTACTAGTTGATGAGTTGTTTGAGATAAATCAAACTCAATCCATGCCTTTTTTCCACCTTATGGGACGCATTCAAAGCCGCAGCAAGAGATTTCACAATTGGCTTTATTACAAAAAAAATGCCTGCAAATTCACTAGGGACCTCCTTCAGGAGATTAAGAGACTGGAGCACTCTTACTATACCTCACATTCGAAAGATTGTTTAACAGCCCTCATTAATGCCAAGATGCAATTCAACAAAAAATCAACAGAAGATGCTTCTTTAGATTTGTTAAAATCTATCGCAAAATTTTATGGGGGTAAAAATAAAGCTGGGAAAATTTTGGCTAATTATTTAAAAGTTGGACATAATAAACTAAATATCGAATCTATTTATGATGCAAACTCAGATTTAAAATATAAGCATGCTGAAATTTTGAATGAATTTTCTCTTTTTTATAAAACGTTATACACCTCTGAAACACAACCCACTGCCCAATCCCTATCGCACTTCTTCTCTAGCATTCATAAACCTCAACATTTTCCTCCAGACCTCTCTTCCTTGGAATTAGACTTAACACAGCACACAGCAAGAACTATTCAAAGCCCTCAGACACCTTAAACAGGACAAAGCACCAGGACCAGATGGTTTCACGGTCGAATTTTATCTACATTTCTCTAAACTTGTATCACCCAAATTATACTCCCTTATAGACTCTTTCAACCCCTCAGGCAGTTTAGCTGGCTCCTTCTCTGAAGTACATATATGCCTTATACCCAAAGAAGGTAAAGACCCTAAACATTGCAAAAATTACAGGCCTATATCCTTGGTTAATATTGATTACAAGATTTTTGCCAAAGCATTAGCAATACGACTAGATTCCTATTTACCAGACTTGCTGGGCAAAGAACAATCTGGGTTTGTTAAAGGGCGATTCATAACTGACAATACAAGACTCCTCTTTAATGTCTTATCTAAATCCTCATATCTAAAACAACCTCTTGCAGCGATTGCATAGGACGCTAAAAAGGCGTTCGACAGGCCCGAATGGAATTATTTGTTTTATGCCCTGATATGGTTTGGTTTTGGCCCTAAATTTACATCTTTAATTTCCCTTCTTTACTCTAATCCCCGTGCAGCGGTTTGTGCCAATGGTCTAGTATCTCAATTTTTCGATTTAGTAAGAGATGTACGCCAAGGATGCACTCTATCCCCCTTCCTTTTTAACTTGGCCTTGGAACCTTTTCTTTCTAAACTACGTCAGAACCCCAATATACATGGCTTTCAAACATCATATTCCCACATCAAACTTACAGCATATGCCGATGATATTTCACTCTTCTTGTCTAAACCAAGTGACTCAATCCCTGCTTTTCTAGCAGAAGTACGTGAATACTCCAATATTTCTGGATACAAATTGAACAACGACAAATGCGAGATTTTACCTTTAACAAAATATACTTTTAAATCAGATTTTAGTGCCTCTAGCTTCACATGGAGTCCTAACCATATTAAGTATCTAGGATTACATGTTACCTCTTCAATTTCAGATACAGTATCACTTTGTATGAATAAATGTATTCAAAAGATTTCGGACCTAACCACCAAATGGCACCCCCTTTATTTATCATGGTGGGGCCACCTTGACACCATAAAGATGATGCTGTCCCCAATAATTATTTATATAATTTCTAATATCCCTGTCCCTATTCCCACTGAATTTTTCAAGAGGATCAACTCCACCCTTTCTTCCTTTTTATCGAATAATAAAGTATCATCTCGAATGTCTATACTTAAATTAATACGTCCCAAGAAAGAAGGTGGAGTTAACTTTCCCGATTTTCCAGCATATCAGAAAGCATTCCTTTTATGTCAAGCCTCCCTTTGGTTATGGGATCTCAAAGATGACTGTCCTTTATGGACTACAATTGAACGTCTCTTTTTGTCCCCTTTTTCCTTTGACGAATACCTTTCCTTTTCACGTAAACCACAAACATTATCTACTCCCATAATCAAATTAACATCCAAATTCCTCTGATCTTCTTCCCCCTCTTCTCATAGTACTTTGGATTCCTTCCTCAATTCTACAATTTGGCAAAACAAAAACTTACTCATTAAGAATAAACCATTCTATTGGAAGACTTGGCGTCAGAAAATATTAATTTGGGCACATCAGTTGTTCTCACAGTAGAATTTCATGCCTTTCTCATTACTCAGTCACTCATTTAGTTTACCTACCTCATTCACTCACAAATACATTTGCTTAAGGAAGCTGTGATGGACACATACACCTAGTTGTCTACTACACCTACCTCTCTCAATACTCCCAACCCCGCCTCACAACTTCATACCTTAATAAAAACTACACCCAAGGCTTCTACCCTATACAGATATCTACATAGTACTGGCATTGTTAGGCAGAAATCCAAAGTAGAAGAGGCATGGGAACGTAATTTTGCTTTATCTTGACCAGTGTCCTTAGGGAATAATATATAGATCAAAATTCTTAAGTCATCCAGAGCAGCCAATATATAAAGCAGACATTGTTTTTTCTATATAACAGACTTGTTTTTACACCAAATGATTTAAGCAAAAAATACAAGACAATACCAGATGTTTGATGGACATGCTCCTCCCCAAATGCAGATTTATTTCACATGTTATTTGCTTGCCCTATTGTACATACTTTTTGGAAACAAGTATGGTCCCAAATCAACTCGATTTTTAGAACTAAACTTTCTTTCTCTTTTACTCTTTTTTTATAGGAAGTCTCATCTTGTTGGGAAAATCTTACACTTAATGTTAAAATTATTGATTTGTTAATAGCAGTAGCATTCCAGCAAATTACAGCTAATTGGAAAGACTTTTCTGAAATCTCTTTTAGAGCATTGTGGTACAATGTTTGCCATAATCACAGGTTAGACACCTCTTTTGTATACCCTATACACATGGCGACGAAGCGACTAGATTTATGGTTACCTGTTACAATGTATCTTGACGTAAGTGCCAGTAGATCCTTCCGGTTTAACCAACAAGAAGTCTCGAAACCTCCTTGACCACCTAAACGTTCTTAAATTCTTTGGTATTCTACTATTTTCTATGATTTATGTATATCATTTTACTTGTATTACTTTTGAGCTCAATTCATACAATGTTATTGAAGTAATTTTCTTAAGTGATTTCTCTTGTATGACATGTATTTAATATTGTGAACTTTGAATTAACACCCTTATTTCTATCAATAAAACTTTTCTGAACTGAAAAAATATTACTGTATCTTTGTTTTTGTTGCCTTCCCAGTAGTGTATGCTTATATTCTAAGTATTTTGGACGGCTATTCCAGGGAGGTGGGCAACACCATTATCAATTTAAAGCTGAAGACTTATAGGAACTAGCCACTGCTTAATTTGTCAACAAATTAGAGCCGGGCCCTCGTGATGAGGCCACCACAGTTTGTACCACATATTGCCGCTGCCAGTGACAGAACTTATACAACTAATAACCATCACACTGCTACAAGTGTGAGACTGTTCAAGGCCCCCAAGTTTTAAAAATGTTTTGGGTGGCTGCTATTAGTTGTTTTAAACATGAATTTAATTAATAAATAACTGCTATCCTGCTCATCTTTAAATGAGCAGCTGTTCCAAGTGCTGGCGCCGGCAATTAAGTGCTGGTGCCGAGCACCGGAAACCACTGGCTCAAATTAAGCAATGGAACTTGCCGGTATAAGCAGTGAAGAGCCTTTAGCGTTCAACATTTTTGTATTATCATAGGAATGACTGATACTGTCTCTGCTCTGCTGGCATTTCCCAAGTGACAGATCTGATACAAGTGAGATCCTACAAAATAAAGCACACTGGTATTTCAGTGAAAGGCAAGAGTTTATATAAACAAGCATTGGCAAAGCTAAAACATTCCGCCTTACAAGAGCTATCTATTGGCTATGTTAAGTTTTTTCTCATGTTGTATGGTCACTGCTTCATTATATCGCTTTTTTGTCCCAAACAATCAGTCATGCTGCACAGCAGTGGCACTGCTGTCCAAAATGGCTGCAATACTTTTAAGAACTATTGGTGTTGTCAAAAATGTTTGAGCCATGTTGTACAGCAGCACTGATGTTTTGCGGTGTGGCTGAAAGTTTTAAAAATCAATAATAACATAAGAAAGCAATATGATGTGGAGTGCTACTTCATCATTGCACTATTTTTTCTTATAACTTTCAGTCATGTCGCACAGTAGTCACGCTACTGTACAATATGGCTAAAAAGGATTGACAAAGCAAATAGCCCTCATAGGCAAGACCTATTGGATCGGGAGGACGTGGATTGGACCCGAGCAAGATGGCGGCTTAATCTGGCGGCTCTGCTCCAAACCCTGCAAATTCAATAATCTGGTACATAATTACCATACCAACCTGCCCGAAACTAGGCAAAAAAGACGTTCTAACCTGCGAGGACTACAATGCGATACAAAGGTGACATTGATTGTTCGGATTGATCCGGATTGCCTCCTATCCCCAATCAATATGGTGGCTCCCGGAGGCTCCACGCATAGTGGAACATCCACTGTGATCGGCAACCAACACATGTAGGTAGGAGATGCCTCATACAGCCTGTGCGTCAAACACTCAATGTCTCCCCTAATGACATGAATACTATAACCGGTGTTTGGGAAGCCTCCGCCCGCATTATGACCGCATGATCAGTATTCACTCGTGCTGCCTCTGCTTCCACGACAATAGCGAGGACACCCCATTGGCACAGCGCCATGATTACTCGGATACATCCAACACTGTTAGACGGGAGTACCCGACTGACTATTAGGCTTGAAAGAATTGTTTTTTATGGTACTCCCACTAGTTATCAGCCACTCTTGCTCATCCAGCATGAGAGAGCCCCCTATGTGTGTGTACTGATTACTTGTGACTATGATGTATGTGCCATGAGCTCCTGCGTAGTTCCATGAATTATATGTTCTGGAAGTTTAATGCATCGGAGTATACACAATACCCACAGCGAGAAGTAAACAGCAGATAACTGCATTACCAGATTACAGACACTTAGGTTTTGTGCCCGCCGGCCATCAGAATCCTTGCATTCATGTGCTCTTGCTCACGATCTCCCCACCACTGCTGTGCTAACAACTTCCCACATATCTCTGAGTATTAAGTGACTCAGGTGATCCCTTCTTTGAAAAGTTTTAGATCGGGTACCATCATAACATGGTGAACAGAAGATTTCATTAAAAAAGTGCTGATTTCCCCCGAGGGAAGACAAAATGGCGCCTGCACCTGTGGGGGCAAATTGAAAAACTTGCTGTCCTCATATAGCATAAGCAATCACAAGGAGTTCTGAAAACAAGAAAAGGCGAAGACATGAGTAGATACTGCAGAATACCTCCGCTCAGCGACTGCCAAATTAGATCCTGCTATTTGATTGTCAGATGCAGCACGACGATATTCTGATTTCGTTACAAACATAATAGTACACCTCTACACCAACTTGAAGAGCTCTGCAAAACATCACTACAATCTTCAGTGACTTACAAAATGTCTGACCATAAGAGTAAAGACCACTAAGAGACTAGAGAAAACAAATTCTCACAAAAATGTACTAAGGCAGATCTTCCACTCCCGGACTCCCCTATCAAGTCCAAAATAGAC
The DNA here is from genome assembly GCF_964261635.1 of Lissotriton helveticus. NCBI lineage: Eukaryota > Metazoa > Chordata > Amphibia > Caudata > Salamandridae > Lissotriton > Lissotriton helveticus. The sequence goes on along the minus strand of NC_136061.1, from coordinate 419,763,346 downwards.
CCAGGTGCCTGCCTGGGTGTGATTTTACAATGCTTTAAACAACCTAGCGCAAGATACAAAGGAAAACACAGGTGCAATGCATCTCGCCATTGAAGTCCTAAAGAACGACTTCCAGAACATGTCAAGCAAGATTCAGAAGCGGAAACTAGGATTGGTATGCTGGAGGATGTTGCATCGAAATGAAAAAGCTAAAATGGTAGCAGCTTTCAGCAAGATAAAATCCCTTATGAAAGACATTTCAGAGTTTGAAGATCGCAACCTCAGAGGAAATCTGTGCATTTTCGGATTACCAGAAAAAGTGGAGGATGACACCAACTCATGTGTTGAGTTTTTGGAGGCCTGGCTACCAGGCACCCTGGGAATCAAATTTGACAGAGACTTAGAGATAGAACGGGCCCATTGTGTGCCTATGGGTAAACCACATTCCAACACAACTAACCTGCGTCCTAGTGCGATGATATTTAGACCGCTACGACACAGTCACTCAGAAATCATACTTGCCCATATAAGGAAGGTTGGAACGGCTCCAAAATTAATATTGCACAAGACTACTCAAAAGAAACAGTCACAACAAGAAAATACTTCTTGGCCCTCCGTCAGTCTCTGAGGGACCACAACATCATGTACGGATTTGCAGGACCTTCGAAGTTCTGGACCGTCCATCATGGAAAAACACATGGCCAACAAAGATTTCTGGACTCCTCAGTCCCGTCAGCTATGAATAGTTAATAATCTCTTAACATCTACATATGCTGATATGTTCTTTAGCCTACCACCGCTACACTGATCAGTGAAGACCTAACATGAACAAACGGTTTACAGCGCATCTGCGAAGGTTCTCTCAATGTCAGGTCAGTCTACATCTAGAGCACCCACTACACTACATTCAACATGGAATACTGAACGCCTTTCATACAGGGAAGTGCCGTGACCACACTAATATTAATATCTTTTCTTGTGGTACTGTTATAAGGTACAGTTCATAGGTTTTGCCAATTGTGACGCCACCCGCTCTTTCTGTACTCGACCTGCAATCATGAATCTACACCCAGATCATCCTCGATGGTTATGTAACCTGGTTATACTTCTATTGTTGCAAGATTGTCACACTTCCAGTTGACACACAACTAATTTTTTTTTAGACTATCCACAAGGATCAAAATTGACTAGTTGCCTTTTGCTTAAATAGCTACACAAATCCCTCCCGTCTCTCAAACATCAACAGGCATAAACGCCATCATTCTATGTTATGTTTATTTATACATATTTAAAAGCTATGGCAGTTATCAAAAGTACAATGTATCCCATAATGGTGTGCCTATAATAGATAATCCTGAGGAAAGACCATGGTGAGATCACATTAGTTTCAATAACGTTTTATGACTTTAAAATATGTCTTACAATATGTTGGTGTTGCTACTCTCTGATATTATGGTGTTCATGTTACTTGTTTCTTCCTATAGGAAATATCCGTTGTAATGAGTGATATGTTTGGTGCACTTGGTTTAAATCTGCTTAAGACTCTGATATCTTGTTCAAGATCATGTTTCATAGGATGCTTGTACCACAACCATATGCGTTACTTATTGACTTACGCAGCATATTCCCCAAACCGTTTCCCAAGATCATGGGGAACATCCCCCCTTCTCCCTACACTACCATACATCCTTAATTCCCATCAACTCTATAAAGCAGATAGACTTTTCAAATAACCAATCCTCATATCCTTCTTGCGCAGACACCGCAAACAACATACTTGACCCACACTTGTACAAACCCTAACCCTTATTTCAGCCCATCCTGGAGAGCAATGGCTTGTCTTGAATTCTGCAAATTGGGTAACCTTCTAACTCGATCATTCATCAACCAAATTTTAGACTCACATCAAATATTCACACATGATACCAGACTCTTTATTTCAGCTACCATCTACCTTGCAGGGCTGGGTAGCTTCCCTGGCGGATTGGGACAAGCCAACTTATTGCTCAGATGTCACAGATAGAACATGGGTGAGGGAGTGCATCTTGTACGCATTATGTGGGTGGGGTGGGAGGGGTTTGTTGATTTTGTTACAGTTTTTTGGCAAATTTTGTTACGCTAGTCCCTTCTTCTTCTATCACTCTAGTTTCTCCTATCATTTCTCTGTTCGCAGGAACCTTTGGCTCTCAAGCTCTGCTACCTGGGTAGCTCCCCAACTCACAATATATCTCGGCACCAACTAACTCAATTCAGAACGACAGTCTTACCCAGGACCGAAGGATCATCACGGGTAGTCACGCACAAAGCAAAACCACAATGCTTCATTTTCATTTTGCCCTGCAGACTTCGGACCCCCTATACCATCCACTAATGACCTGAGAGACTATAAAAGCTCCCATTGGTACAAACCCTGAACATACTCTTTCTAAACACAAAGGGGATTAATCAGCCAGTTAAATGTAGAGTTGTAGCTGATTACTGTAACAAACTGAAAGGGGACTTACTCCTATTACAAGAGACCAACCTGAAATCTATTCATTATGTAAAATTTTACAGCCCTTGGATTACAGACGCTGGTATCTACCCAGCCCCACAAAAGAAAAATGGTGTGGTCACTGTAGTTTTAAAAAAAATCTAATATATCAGTCATAGTTGAGCTGGCAACGTTTACCCACATGACATGGGACTGTCCTAGATTCCAGTGCTACTGGTCGGGAGTGTTAAAGATGCTTCGGGAGACTACGGGATGTCGGATTGAGGCAACAATCAAATATTGACTCTTTAGGGTCCTAACCAATCACCAAGGCTGTATCTGGGATGCAATATAAATTTGCAAAATTAGGACTGGTATTGGCTGTGCGCCGTATTGCAATTCATTGGGCCCATCCTGCGCCACCTGGGCACCCCAGATGAATGACAGGCATGCGTGAACGGGGGTAGAGGAGGAGAGACATCTACACATAGTTTGCATGGATCAGCACGCTGACAGAGACATGGGGATACTATTGGAGAACCTGCAGGCTACTAGGCTGATAGGCAGGGATGCAGATGCTCTCCACAGAAGGGGACCCCTGTCTCACAGGAGGGAGGCGATCACAGGCACCCAGATTAATCAGACTCCAACAGCCAGCACAAATGAATGGGTCTGGGGAACAGAGACACCTAACTGGTCACAGCAGTGAGGTATTGGTTGTTGGACACATTTGCTAATAACGCTGGTAACCCCTGTACATCTAGAACACCATATAGTTGTACTCAGAGAGAGTAGCCTGAGGGCATTGCCCTGTATACTTGTTACTGTGTACACTTAAGTTCCATCCAAGGGGAGGGAAGGGATGGACATGATGTAAAATTGAGTCAATCTGAGGTATTTGCAGATACATGTAACAAACCACTCTGCCAATTACTGCCTTGTTTTTTAACAGTTATGTTTTAATTAACTATATCATTGTTACTCGATTAGGGACCCGCAGCATCTATTAGCGTTTTTGGTTGCTTTGTTTACCATGGTGGTTATTTGTAGAAACTAAATGGGGGGCACTACCAACCAGAATATAAGATCCTTAAGTATTGCCCGGCGGTGTCGCCTCTTGAACCCACAAAGAAGTTAAACTATTGAAGAGGCAGGCGCTGGAGACTGGAAGGCAGGAAACAAGGATTTTATTCTCTCCGGAGGAGAACACAACGAAACGGACAGAAGGTATCGTTCTGAGGTGCTCTAACTGCATCCCTGAGGCCTGGCCTCTTATACACACGTTTATCTGTTTATTGCATGTAACACATTCTCGTTGATACTTTGATGTACGGAAAGACATCCTCAGAATCCCCCCTTTCCCAGCCCGTTCCCACGCAAGGTTACAGTGGAAGTCCCCGCCCCGTTCACAACAGGTGATGATCATCGCGCAGCTGGATATTCCGCCGATCCACGGAGTGTGTGGGTTTCGATCGGATCTCGTGGGATGGGGGGGGCTTTGATCATCTCTGGGGTCCTTTGAGGAGGGAAGCTTTCTATTGTACGGGGAGGGGCAAGGGATTGGTATCGGCAGAGCTGGGTGTCGGCCTGGGAACGGGGAAGACAATCGGGCACACGGGGAAATGGGGTTTGCATCAAAGGGCCGGGGATCATAAATGGGAAGAGGGGAGGTGTCGCGCTGGGAACAGGACGAGGGTCTGGGGCAGAGCAGCGCTGAAGAGGGGTTTTATGATTCGCGGCAGGTGCAGGCAGGGGGGGTTATCAGTATGCGGGGGATGCCGGCGAAGTTAGGAGTGGGAGAGAGGCGCGCTGGCTCTCGGCGGGAGCAGGGAAGCCATGGTGTTCAAGATGGCGGCTGTTTTACGCGCACAAAAAGGTTAAGGAGAGCAAGAGGGCGCCGATAATGTTGACGGTTTCAGCCTACTTTCAACATATTTACCCCACGCACTGTAACTTGATTTGTCACCCACAGTCCACCATGCGTTTCTTGCATGTGATCATACTGTATATTGCTGTTTTTCACTTCCCAAAATTAAAACAAGTTTGGAAAGAAAAAAAGATATATCAGTCATATCACACACTCATGATCAAGTGGTAGGTGGCTTATCTCTAAAATGAAAAGAAGAGAGCTAAAGTTTTTCGTTGCAAACATTTATGCACCAAATGACAATACCTTCCAATTTTGGAGGGACCTTGACCAACAAATCCCGGACCTCCAGGATATCTCAGACATTGTCTTGGCCAGAGATTTTAATTTGCCTATGGACGACAATTTGCCCACAAATGTATGGGTGAAAAATCGCATAAACAAATGATAATGTATGTAATAATAATGATTTAATCATAATTTGGTAGAGGTTTGGCGTTTCTATGACCACGCTGGGAGCAACTATAACTTCCATTCGTTAAATCATCACTTATTCTCACAAAAATATTATACCATGGTGAGCAAATCACTGCCCCATTCCTCCCAATCCCCAAGAATTTAACCCATTATGATTTCTGATCACGCATGTGTATCAATCCAACACTCAACGATCCCACCCCATCAGTGGATTCTTAATGACAACCTCCTTGATGACCCAATAAGGCAGCCACAGAAAACTTTCTCAAAGACAGTCTTCCAAATAACACATCCTCTACGACCCACTGGGACGCCCTCAATTCTATTGTGTCCTTAAAAAATAAAAAAAAAGCCATTGCTAAATGGTTCAAGGAACTTGGCCGATCTATTTAAAATCTCAGCACCCAACTCGGGCATTACCAAGGCTCCTTCGTCCTCCCCAAACTACGCTCATAACAATATGAATACAACGCTTTGCTGTGCTGACACTGCCCTCGCATTTGCCGTGGTGTGAGGAATTTCCCTGCAACTGCTTGCGGAACCCGCTTCGCGGGTCCCGCTTCGCAGGGGTCCACACTGCTGGTTTAAAGACTTTGGACCTGGTGTTTTTGGGACCTTGCTTCGAGGAAGAGGAATTGTAGGCAGGGCTGCGAGCATGCAGCGGGCTCGGGACTTCCACTCCCAGGAGCGCCCGCCGCCAGCCCAAATTTCCAGCACCTGGGCCGCTCTCCCTGCCTGCGCCTTCCCATCAGTTGATTTTAAAAAGCCCAGCCCCTAAAACCAACGTGGGACGCTTTGCTGTGCTGACACTGCCCTCGCATTTGCCGTGGTGTGAGGAATTTCCCTGCAACTGCTTGCGGAACCCGCTTCGCAGGGGTCCACACTGCTGGATTAAAGACTTTGGACCTGGTGTTTTTGGGACCTTGCTTCGAGGAGGAGGAATTGTAGGCAGGGCTGCGAGGGTGCAGCGGGAGCCCGCCGCCAGCCCAAATTTCCAGCACCTGGGCCGCTCTCCCTGCCTACGCCTCCCCTTTGGCTCCACCCCTTTAAAGGTCTTCTACTAGCCCCGCTGCGCGGGAGCGCGCGGGAGCGACCGGGAGAAGCCCGGGACAAGGGCGGGCCCTCTGAGGCCCTCAGAGGTCGAGGAGGTCGGGTTAGGTCTACCCCAACGATCCTTTTCTCACAGCAAGTAAGACTTTTGACTTTGTTCATGAGATCTCCATCTGATACTGTTAACTTGTGACCTACTAGTACCAAATAGTTTAGTATAGGGGTGCCTGGTGACGTGACTTGCAATATCTGTTTCTAAAAAAAAAAAAAAAAAAAAAAATTAGAAAGTTTTACATCATGTCCACTAGAAGCAGTAGAAGCAAGACAGCGGCAGGGGGGGGCTCTGTTATTGGTCCAATGGACAGCTTTATAAAAAGGACTAATGATGCCATAGATCTCAGCATCTCGCTCCTTGAGCATAGGGTTTCGCTAGATTTGGAAAATGCGAAACGCTCTTCTCTTGGGACCATAATGTCAGCGACAACCCCAGTCAGACCCAGAAACTCAGATAGTAACTCACAAATAGGCCTTATTCACAAAATCCAACCTGACCTTCATACCATACCTAACGTGGTCAATTTATCGGCTACAAATCCTTTAAATGAATCAGATCTCGATATAAATAGCGAATTAGAGAGAACACCAGACCTACACATAGATTTTACACCAGAGATTGTAGATGAAAATAATGAGAAACACCCTAGAGGCAGGCAAGAAGGTGCCATCAGGAAGCAAATAAATCAACCAATCCATTTCAATCCTCCTGCTGTCAAAAAACGCAAACCTCCAAAAGGTCAACATAGGAAAGGCAAAAATAACCACTTAAACGCTAAGGGACCGAATATACCCACAGAGACATTAAACAAAGATACTCATGAGAACCAATCTGTGAGTACGGATAAGCCGAAGTCATTATAGGAAATGACCAATTAGTGGAAAGATTTGGCGACCTTTTAAGTATCTTTATGTCGCCAATCGAATCCAGGCTTGCCCGTATTGAGAAACAACTAGAAGAACTCACAGCTTATAATAAAAAAGCTGACAACGCCGCTCCGACAGTCACCATTAGCTCAAAGACAAGTGTCAGTAAGCCCACACCATCCATATTAAAGGATCCCCCAGTCCATGACCCTTCGAGAAAACCAAAATCCGTTCCATCTCTAAGTAAAGTAATGGTCACAAACAAACATGCCTCAATTAGCAGCCCAGTTCCTAGAATTGACACAAATAGTCAACACACAAATACCCAGGTTGAGAAGCCACAAACAATATCCCAAAGTGGTAGAAAAACACCTAATCAACGTAATGACACGTTCCCAATATTTCAAAGGTCTCGGGCCTCTTATGATCCTCCTTACAACTCGAGACAGATACTTTCTCGTATTAATCTGCCACCTGAGTGTGGGGCTTATGTGCTGGTCTTGGTCAATGTTCCAAAACTCAGAGATGACCAGGACGAGACCTCTTCCTCCTTAAAAAATAAGACACTACATTGGCTGACAAACAACTGCAGCTTTCCAACGGAATGTTCTGGAGAAATTACTCACACTCAGAGAGCTGGATGGATAGGCCCCCTGAAGAAAAAATTTGAGGGGGATTGCATAATTGTCGCTTTTAAAAATCCGACATGGGCCGAAAAGACTCTGGCCAGGGCACCTCCCCCCTCTACCTGGGAATTTAACACCACTCTTCTCCCTTTGGGGTATTTTTATAGGCATCTGATTTCCACCCAACCATCTGTGGCAACAAATCAGATTACTTCTTTCCATGATCCATATTTACTATCCCAAAACAATACGCCCTTTCTTCATCAAAACTCGAACTTCAATTATCTTAGTGGTCCTGCGCAATGGTTTCAGGGCCCAACTCGTGCATATCCGACCACCCATCCCTATTTGTCCATAACGCCACATTACGAGCACAGAGACGCCCGCTGGCGACAAGCCGTCGCTGTACCGGGCAATTCATATAATATTCCGACCTATAATAGATTCCGTGCATTCTCTGGCCTGGATTTCAACGACTGACTGATTTTTGATCAGCCTAAAGCAACGGATGGACATATTATAAACAAGGGAGAATTATTAATATTTAATATGCCAGCTATTGAGGACAAAATTATAATATTTACTCCCGGCAAGCATATCTCTAATACTCCCTTGCAACATAGTCAGAACGCTTCGGCCAATTCAATGGCAGTCCATTCCACTTTGAGTATCACCGCTAACCAAATGAACACACCAATACTCCCTAATTCAAGTCTACCTATTTCATTAGTACATTAGTACATTTTGGAACATAGCTGGCCTATCTGTTAAACAGACAAACCCTAATTTCCTGAACCAGGTCAACTCGAGCAATATTATCTGCCTCCAGGAAACATGGGCTATCGATCCTATACATATAATAGGTTATAGGACCTTTTTTTCCCCAGCTAAAAAATCATTATCTGAAAGAAGTAAGGGTGGTTTAATTACCTATATAGCAAATACTTTACAATATGAGAACATTTTCTCTCTAAAAATGGAAGAAAACTACCAGCTAATAGTCTTAAAGAGATCTAAACAAGACATATATGCCATAGTAAACTTTTATAATAACCTGGATACTGACGATCTGATAAATATTCTCTTAGAGATTACCCTAGCCCTTCAAGATTTGCGAGAACGCTACGCAAAACAGTCATGCACTATAGTGTGGGGTGGTGACTTTAACCTTCATCTTTGCAGAACCAATAACACAGATAGATGTGGAATAGAAGAGCATGATGGCAATGGTATAACACATTTCTTACACTCCATTAAGGGCGAAAAAATGAATGAGATCATGGCAGAATTGGAGCTGGGTTTTGCCAATGAGATAAAGACCTTCCCAGTACCTTTCTCGCCAACATTTAATGGCAGAGGCCTGACGAGCCTAACAGACTACATCTTGATCTCATCATGCAAAGGCCCTGACATCGACTTATTCGATGTAGTTAAAAACCCATTGAGTGACCATTTTCCAAGTGTCATCGCTATACGCGAACTAAATTCCAATAAAATGCCTCACCTAATGAGTATCCTAGATCAGCAAGAGCTTGAACTAGGATCCACGAATGGGTTTACACTAAAATGGGGAAACATCGATAAAGGAGCTGCAACTGCAAAATTAGTTAGACAAAATCAAATAGCCATACTAAACTGTCTAGACTTAAGTACTAATCCCAGAGAGGTCTTGGTCAGTTTCAACATCATCTCCCAAAATATAAAAAAAGAACTCACCAGAACAAGCAAACAAAAAATTAGGGCTAAAAAAGGCTGGTTTAGTCCGGCTTGCACAAAAGCTTACACGAAGTTAAAGGCAGCCTTAAGTAGGGAAACAAGAGATAGAGGGGAGGTTACTAGATTAAGAAAAGAATATGATATGGTCTTGAAAACCAGAAAACAAGAACTAAAAGCTGATTTATGGGAGCGTTTAAACAAAAGTTCAGCACTAAAAGACAGTGCAACTTTTTGGCGAATTGTCAGATCTCCTTTTTTAGCACCTAAAGAGAACCAACCATCCATTGATGTTGCAATTAGCGACTGCGACTGGGTCAGCCATTTCTCTAAAGTATTTGGCGTTGAGAACACATGGGGAACGGAGTGCATAGATTACTCGACCGAGGTTGTTTTCCCAATAAAATTGCACTTTCTCCACGAAGAGGTACAAAAGGCAATTAAATCCTCGAAATCAGGTAAAGCCCCAGGCCCAGACAGGGTTCCAGTGGACATCTTTAAACATCTAGTAGATCTCTGGTCCCCGCTATTGACCAACGTATTAAATGCCACCATTGATGAGGGTCTAATAGAAACCTGGAAAACCTCAATACTGGTCCCCATATTTAAAAAAGGAGATCGAAATAGCCCATCTTGTTATAGACCGATATCACTCCTGGACTCGCTCGGGAAGATCGCAGGACGGATTCTCCTCGAGCGACTCCAGGATTGGACAACAACTCATAACATCATTTCGGAAAAACAATATGGGTTCCGTGAGGGGCTAGGTACAGTGGACCAGGCACTAAACCTGTCCCTACTGGCAGGAAAATACGTAGAGGCCAAGGGGTCAGCGCTGCACATGGTCTACGTTTATTTATCCTCAGCGTTCGATTGTGTGGTACACTCGAAGCTGTGGAAGATCATCTCTGTCATGGGCGTCGACCCTCCGGTTGTGGACTTCCTACGGGAACTGTATACTAGAACAACCGGAAGAGTACGATTTGGAACTAAAGGACAGCTCACAGAAAGTTTCAGAGTGGAAAAGGGGGTCAGACAGGGATGTGTTCTGGCCCCCTTTTTATTCACTCTGTATACTAACGGGCTAGAGACAGCTATGCTAGTAGAGAGTAAAGATCTTCCCTCAATCGGTCGTCGGCAGATACCAGCGTTGCTGTCTGCCGACGACGCCGTTATTCTAGCTAGAACCCCGGTCGAGCTGCAGCGAGCACTAGACAAGTATTGTGCCTTTATGACTAGTTTAAATCTGACACTTAATGTCAAAAAAACATACACCATGCATGCAGGGAAGAAAACCAGCAAGATAAGAAGTCTGTATGTAAAGGGCGAGGCACTGGACAGAACCACAACATATCCATATCTGGGAATTGTAATTGACGACAAATTCAAATGGAAGCCAGCGATTAACGCAAGGAAACTGGCATTTCTAAGAGCAACAACTTCATTAAAATAGTTTGCACAAAAACTGGGCCAGAGACCACCACTGGAGCTGTTAAGAATATATAATGCAAAATGTGTCAGCACCGCCACATACGGTGCTGGGATATGGGGGTCGGCGAATGTGGCCGAATTGCAAATAATAGAAAACTCATTTGCAAGATATTTGCTAGGAGCAACGAAGAGCACCTCCACATATGCCTGCCATTTAGAACTGGGCATGGACTCCATATTAGACATTATAAAAATACAGCCAGTAATGCTGTGGCGCCGAATTTGGGTAACAGAACAATGTCATCTAACAAGGTTAATTATTCAAGACATCCAGTCACTCGATCATTGTAGTAAAATAAAATGGTTAGCTTACGTCAAGGCCTTTCTAACCGACTTAGGTTTTGAAAAGTACTTTGCTGAGCCACTAACAATGACCGAGATTTCAAAGGCCGATTTAAAAAAAGCTTGTTTGGCACATTTGGATCAAATACGCCTGTTAAAAGAGATAGGGAAATCCTCTGTCCAACAGGCACTGCAAATTCAGACTGTGTCTTCCATTGAACCTTATTTGGTGTACAGCCTAACCCAATTTGAAAAATTGCTCCTGACACGTTTTAGATTTAACATGTTTCATTTGATGGTTTCTTTCCCTATCCAAAATGAGTGGACGTCAATATCAACTTTATGTCCCTGTGACTCTGTTTCCACACAATCGACCATACATACAACCCTCTTCTGTAAATTTTATAAAATGCCAAGAACCCGCTGGTTACTGCCAATACTCAAAATCTGGGGTTTTCGTCAATGTCGACCAGCTTTTCTGGCGCTTCAATACCTTGAAAATGAAGTTATTGCAAAAATGCTGGCCCGTTTTCTCAAATTCTGTATTCGTCATCGCCCAAATCTCTGAGATGACTGAACCACTCTATATTCTAGGTAACAAGTTCCTTCTGTGTAATGATTATACTCAGGGGATACAATCCAATGAACTGATATTATGCGCAACCAAGATTTCGATGAGAATTGTTTTATCATTGTACAAACAATCAAATTTGATTGTTCTTTTTTTCTTAACTGGCCTATTGTATAAAATGTATTTTTGTTTATATGTTTGTACTTTTATGGTATTTCTACAAAAATGAAAAACCGAATAAAGATGGTTTGATTTGATTTTGAATACAATCAAGTCCTGAGTCAGAGAGCCCAATAATGGAATGATTGGTCAAAGCGGGTAGCCTCTGTAACAACAACAAAGCTGGTAAATCTCTGGCTGACTATCTAAAATATACAAAAAACAAATCTTTTATAGCGGCCATAAAAAACACAAATGGCGTGATTACCACATCCACAGCTGGCATACTTGTTTCATTTCAGCTCTTCTATGTGGAACTATACAAATCAAATGCCCCCTGCCCTCTTACCAAAAATCAACCAACACCTCAACTCCTGTAACCTTCCCATGCTCTCTCCGCAAGATTCCTTAGCTATTAACAAACCCATCACAGAGGAAGAGATCATTGTGGCTATGCGCTTCCTCAAAACTGGGATAGCCCCCCAGCCTAGATGGCTATAAAGCAAAATTTTACAAAACCTTTGCCAACACGGTGACTGGCCCCCTGTATGCAGTTTCCAACAAAATGATTCCATGGGCCTTATCATGGGGTCCACCATTGAAGCTACAATCGTAGTGATAACTAAAGAAGGGAACGATCATCTAAATGTCCAAAATTAGAGCCCAATCTCCCTTATTAATATTGACAGCAAATGTACGCAAAAATTGCAGCCTACAGACTTGAATCGGTTATCCAACAGCTGATCCCAAACGGGTTTCCTTAAGGGCAGACCCAGGACGTTCTGCAACATCCTAGAAAGAGGCAAATTATTCCATGCTCCAACTGCGGCCTTAGCTCTTGTTGTAGAATAGGACTTTAACAAGGTCTCCGGGCCTTTTCTACATGACACCCTATGCAACTATCACCTTGGCGGGGATTTTATACAGATGACTATAGCCCTCTACTCAGGTCCAACTGCAAGAGTAAGGGTTAACGGCCATTTATCCCATCCCATAACTCTTTCACAAGGCACACAGCAAGGGTGTTCGCCATCACCCTTAATCTTTCTCTTGGAAATTGAGCTGCTAGTCTCTGCTTTCAGGGATAACCCAGGGATCACTGGTAAACTTTCCAGTTCAACGCCATCTTTCTTTTTCTCTCCCCCTTCTCATGAACCAGAGGATTTGCTCTTGCGGTGCACTCTGTTTTGACAGTCTGGGTTTTCTCACAAGTACTTAGATTTATAACTCGCCAGACACCATTACAAGCATTTCTGTTTTTACAATCATTCATGCATTATAATGCACAATGTCTTGCAATCACTGTATATGTACCGTGGCTGTTTTTGTGGTCACCTTTTGAGGATTGCTGGAGTGCATTACATGTTTTGGTACTAATTGATCTTTATTTTATTTCCATTTTGCATTAAATAAAAACTATATGAACTAATTTAAAAAAACATTTTTCAAATAATATACTATAAAGAAAATTTTACTTTAAAAAAAACCAACTCAGTCTTCTATACTTCCAATGATTATAATTAGAATATATACAAGGATAACCTTATTGAGCAGTTGTTTTTATGGTACAGAGTGAGTCTCAAAGACAGGTTGCAGTAGCTGGATACTGCTTGCATCCTAGAAAGGCAAGGTTATTTAATATTATTTACCGGTCCATTAGGGAGAAGGAAGCCAGAGTATATAATTAGTGATAATTACTCCACTTAGGACTCGCTCAGGCTGTTGAAAGGGAATCCCGGCGGCAAATGGACAGGTGGATCGGGATAGCCCTAGCCCGGACTGTATTCACTAGAGCTCAAAGCTGTAAAACAAGCCTGCCGCTTCTGGGGTAAAAGAAGAGACTGTGTTTCATGTCAAAGGTGAGTTGCTAACCCCCACATGCATCAAGCATTTTTGTAGTCGCAAACGGTGCGATTCCTTAAAATCGGCCGTTTGCGCATGCAAAAGTGCTTTTTGGGATGCATGAAGCAATTTTAGAATTCGTAACATGTGTGCGAATTCTAAAATTGCGGGTGCTTTTAAGAAGTCGCAGATTTGCGATTTCTTAAAAGCAATGCATCATTTTTTTAAAAAGTGAAAATTCGCAAATAGGGTGCCAAATTTACCGAGTGGTTGAACCACTCGGTAAATTTGGAAAAAGTGTGTAAAATGTTGAAAATGTTTTTTTTTCAACATTCATGTTACGGACACACATGTCCTTAGGACATGTGTGTGTGCAACATGATGCGAAACATACATTTCAGGGGTGCATGGGGGGGTCCTTTGGACCCCCCCATGCACCCATGAAATTTTCTAAGTGCCACTCGCAATTTCCATTGACTCCTATGGGCCTTTTGGCCCATAGGAATCAATGGGAATTGCGAAAATTAAGTTAAGAAATCGGTATTTCTTTGGGATTCGGTAAAAATTGCGATTTTTACCGAATCCCAAAAGAATACCGAAAATATTGATGCATATCATTTTGCATTTCTTAATTTGCGATTCCTTATTTTTCGCAAATTAAGAAATGCAAAAAGTCACAATGATGCATGTGGGGGTATGACTTTAAGCAAAAAAAATCATGCTGTCATGGGGGATCTGCAGATCCATGCACAAGGCCGTATGGTTGTACTCTGGCCTATCAGTAGGAACTAGGTTGGCACTAGGAGAGAGTGTGTACATATTACAAGATAGCACTCACATTTGCAAGCTTTAATGAAAACACTAGGTGCACAATAATTCCAAATATCTGGGTGTGGAGCAAATGAAAGGGCAGCCGTGTGGCTCATTAAACTAGAGTGGAGTTGGCAGGTCACACTAGAAAAGCAGGTTGAAGGTACACGCTCCAGGAAGCAAAAGTACAAAAAACCACACCATAAGGTGCACTAATGCAATGACAGGACTGGCGTTTTGAAACAGATTCCAGATGAAACAAGAACAGGCTGGAATAACTGGATTACCCACTTTCCAAGGAGCTGGGAGTCAAGTAGAGAGAGTACAATACCACTGAAAAGCTAAAGTCCCAAATCCTATGATTAATTAAATCCCCAATTCAGGTGGTAAAACAAAGAAATGGCAGAGACAAATTATAATGCAATGTTTAACTATTTAATTATAGAAGGTAGTTCCCAAGAAAAAAATGCGGCAAAGAAAGAAAAAACTAATATGCAAGAAAACCAGTTTCCAGTAGACGCGCATCAGCACAAAAGTAGGGGGCTGGAAAGGGTAGGTACAAGGGTTGTTTCGGGGCAAAGAGCATGGCCAAGTCCGGTCGTGACACTTGCCTGGTACTACCCAAGCAGCAATTTAAAGACGCATTTACCCGGTAAATAATTAAGTAGTAAATTACCGCTTTAAAATGCTTTTGTTTTGATGGTAACAGGGGTGGTTCTCTCTTCCACACAGCTGGTTGATGTGACAGTTTGTTGTGGGATTGTAGTCACAATTCACACCCACTCGCAATCCATCCAGTCCGTTCCACCCCTCATTAAACACAGTTTCATACCACAATGCCACCAGTCTGCAGTATTTCTTCAGCAGGATAAATCCGCCGAGAGATTTCCGAGGATTTCGCTGGATTATACAGCTCCAATGCGGGAGTTTAGAGTGTTTTGCATTTACTGCGAGCTAGAAAAATTAAAAACCGAGTAGGCCATGGGGTTATTTTAAGGTTCATATTCCAAAGTAGAAAGCGGCAAAAACAAAAAAACACGACACCGCCGCAATCAAGACAGCGTGTCAAACATGTCATACAAGATAACTAGCTATTTTAAGCCAGTAAACTTTGCAAGTCTCTGTCAAACACACATCTTAGCTAAACTGCTTGTCTTGCAGAACTGCTGTGGTTTACCGAAGCAATACATTCTTAGCAAGTACCTGCTCTACATGTGTACATTTTTGTCAGCATGTTTCTTTTTTTTACTTAGCATTTATTTTAAACAGAACTTTGCTTAAGCAAACGGGGCCTGAAATCGTCAGACCGCAGTGCGTACAGATTAGTATAGTCAGGAACAATAAATACATGCGGTTTTGGAAAATAAACGATGATGTGGTAAAACCTCTGTATAAAAGGCATTCAGTAAAAGAGGAGGAAAGACTTCGGGGCAAGCTAGAAAACATCCACGTTCCCGCATCAGGTAACTTGAGCAGGATTCTGGAGGGAAGTGGGGGTGGAGGGACTAATTTGTGAAATAGTAACCATTCAGTGAGGAGTGTTTGTCACAGGGAATTATAGCGATGCAGAATGCCAACAATCAGCTTCTTTCTCATAGACTGAACATTTCTTCATACGATTGTATCTTCCTAGAAAAAAAACAGAAGCTCAAACACTGGAGCCCACCAAGAAGCAAAGCAAAAGCAACCCTCGAGCCACAGTTAAGTTCTATACATTAGGAAGCATGGTTAAACAAACACCTATGCTATTTGGTGTCCAACGAAGAGTAACATAAGCCGAACTCCTGGAGGCACAGTCAAACAGGCAGGGTATACTTTGAAGTTCCAGAAAAACAATCGAGGAAGTGTAGAGGCAGTGGTGATAGAATCACCCTCCTAAATTGTATACATAACCAATGGGATTCTATCAATATGAATGGGGTGAGTAATTTATTCGTTTTTCAATATTTCAATTTTTGGTGATGGTACTATATCTAAAGGTGGTGAGAACGGCTCTCTTTGCAAATGGCAAAGGGGTAGCACTATGTGTTTTTAAAATACCCCTCACACACTAAGAATCCCTTAATGTCATGCTTCATCATAGGGGTCTTCCCGGCCCTCTACGGGGCGGGCGTGCAGCGACCTACAAGCTACGTGGCTACGATAGGCTATGTGTGATGTGTGGACAGTGAAAAGTGATTAGGTTAAAGTGTAGGGACCTATATAATAGTAAAAATTAAAAATTCCCTGGCTGGTAGAAAAAAATTAATTTATTGACTTCTCCGGCTGAGAACATTAAAAGGTTTTTTTTTTTAAAGTAGGGCGAATTACGTTATCTACTTGGTCGACATGACATGTTTCGTAAGCAGTCCCCTCCTGCTTACTCCTCAGGACCAACAGAGCTGCTGAGGGATTCTTCGTGTGTGAGGGGTATTTTAAAAACACATAGTGCTCCCCCTTTGCCATTTGCAAAGAGAGCCATTCTCACCACCTTTAGATATAGTACCATCACCAAAAATTGAAATATTGAAAAACTAATAAATTACTCACCCCTTTCATATTGATAGAATCTCATTGGTTATGTATACTTTGAAGTTCGCCTAACTGCAAAATAAGCCAAATCCCGGAGGAAAAGTTAAGCAAACAGGCAATAATATAATGACCCTACTCAGCAATGAAACCAGCCCAAACCCGGAAGTAGAGATTAGGAAATACAGAATACTATAAGGATTCAATAAGGAAAAAGCAGGTCCACCCCAGGGGCAATTTACACCGAAATAGTAATATATAGGCTACTCCCAAGTCCAACCCAGAGAGACATAGTGAAGCAGCCAGTGAGTACTATAGAGAGTATGCTCAAATGAAACAGAACAACCAGATTAAACTATTGTAAAATATGAGATTAAAACTGAGTAAAAGGTGTGCACACCACCTCATGTGATTGCAAATGAAACATAAGGCACATCCCGTAAGGAGAAGATAAGCAGCCAAAGCATGGTTTATTGGGTCCACCTAAGAGAAACATAAGCCCAAACCCTGGAAGATAAGTAAAGCTGCCGCATAGGTTACTTTAAAGGTAGACTGGATATAGCATAACACTTCGAGACATGGTTAGGCAGCCAGGGAATACAGTGTAGGATTTACCCAGAAAAAACCTGGAAGCATGGCCGGGGCGACCACTATCACTATATGGCGTCAACCTCTGGGCAACAAACGTACAGTTGGCAGGGAATATTGCATGAGTCCAAGTAAGACCATCATTAGCCACATCACTGGAGGCTAAAATAAGCAGCCAGTGAATACTATAAACTCTCCCCCCAGGAGCGAAACCAATCCAACCCCTGGAAGCATAGTTAACCAGAATACCATAGGAGGTACTCCTGAGAGCACCATAAGGCCAACAACCCATGGAGAAGCAGTCAAGAGACCCGAGAGTATAACAAGAGTTCCAACCCTTAGTTGTACTGTTGAGCAACTGGGAATACTTTAGCGAGTCTACCTAGAACCTGTTCATCTAGCCCTAGAACCACAGTGAGAAATCCAACCATGGGACTGGCATAAATTGCAGCAAAGGAACGTTTTACAGGCTAATCGAGCCACCCAGGAGTGGGTAAAAACCAAACCCACCAGTGAGGGTGAGGTTGAGAAAAGGAGTGGTGCGCTCAGTTATTTTGTGGAAAGAATGCATGAGGGGAAGGGGGGTAAAGGGGGAAAGTGCGCATAGGAAGGTTGTTGGGAAGGAGGACCGGCAGAGGTTCTGGCCCAAGGCTCTTTCAGGTGCAATGATGAAAACCTTAACCTCTCTTCCCTCTACCTGGATGCCCTGGAAGGAGAGGTTAAATAGGTTAGGCCTTGCAGGCAGGAAACCACAGGTTACACGACCACCTTGGGGACAGTAGGCAGGCGGAAAGAGGACCACTGCAAGCATGGGCAGTTGGGGTGGATAGGGGAGGGGGGGGTTGGAGCAGGTCAACAGATTAGCCTGGGATGTGCTAATGCTGCATTTATGAGGCCAAAATTTTAACATCAATTTCATAAAATTATTAACTTATAACATATTATGGCAATTCATTGGCTAAGTTCAACAATATGGCGAACACCAACACAGCCAGCACTACGGCCCTTTAGCTACCATAGACTGGGCAAATATCATAACCAATTTACAACAAAGAAACATGATGCTCAAAAGACAGAATTTAACCAGAGTACTCGGACCCCTGACCATGATCACGTCCCTATGCAGCCATCCTCCCAGAAGTCAAACACCCCTTCAGGATAGCTCAAGAGCTTGGCTGCAGTAGGTGTAGGCTTTGCAGGAGACAAAACGCCAGTCACATGACCTACAAAGGGGACAATAAGTAGGTGATGGAGGCAACCACTAAAGCCAGAGGAGATTCTAGCTCAGGGGTATAGCTCTGGGGGGTGGGAGGGTGTTTGAGATGTTACGCCCCCTAATAAATGTATTACACAGGAGATTTCAGTCCGGTATGGTAAGGTATCTGTCGGATTTTACCTGGTATTTTTAAATACTCACTCTGACAAAAACACACATACACTCTTCTGTTTTGAAGGTCTTAAAACAAGGGTATTTTACAAAATACTGCGTTTTAAGTACCCCTCATAATCTGCACTCATTTTCCTTTCCACAGGGTCTTAAGATCCCCTCCTGCACTGCTTCTCATAGGATAATTGTTTAGAACGAACAAGGGAACCCAATGAGTAACTAAGGACCCTGGGTGTCAATTATATTTTGAAACAATGGTCCTTTGAGAGAAAAATGCATAACATAGAATAGAATATAGACCACAATGAGCACTATATTGCACAGTGTCCAGCCGGACACAGAATTTAATCAGTTAGCTAAATTTACATTTATAAGCAGAAGCAACAATAGAGCAGGACGCAATCCTGCATCCAATACAAAAACCAAGGACAGGTACAAACAAACAAAGGATTTCAAGCAAGAAGCAATGGAAGCTTTGATATGAATAGGGTTTAAAGCAAGCTATCCATATTAGTTACCACACTGGTATCACACAATGGTCAAGCGTGGAACTATTAGCTAGGTCGACGACATTTCGATCCCTTGCAAAATGATAGTGGGATTATCATCAGGACGATTAGGTTAATTGCCTGAGTGTAAAGACACTACCTATAAGGAAAGAAGGAAGGCAAAAAGGCAGAGAAACTGTTGTGAAAGGTAGAAAAACGCTTGTTTAAGGCATCAATGACAGATGGAGTTCGATGGCGCTGGACTTAATGGCTGTGTACTAGACATGGGTGCAATGGCTGATTTTGTCGCAGTGTAGTTAGAAACCTATGGGCACCTCTATGCAAGATGGAGCAATGGGATTACGTCAATGTCTTAGTGTCCGATATGTGAAGCGAGTTAGCATAAAACATATGCAGATCGGTCTAGGGCAAGCATAGCAATGAGTAGTGAGTCATTCATAGTGGCCCGGATGACCGTGCCTAGACCCCTCACATGTTTTAATGAACCAAAAGAACCTTAACAACATGCATTCCGGCCTCAGGCGGACAGAAGACTGAGGGGTGACTGGTTAAAAATACCTAAAAATGGTCCATGACTGAGTGGTCTAATTGTGTGAATTCCACAAACCTTACGGTGTTCCAATCAGGTTAAGGGAATAACGGAACACAGGTGTCTGCAGGGAGGAAACAACAGACTAAGTCAAGTGACGGATTGGGGTGAAAGTAGGCGAGAGTGCCGCGGTGTGAAAAAGGGGTCGAAATTACCTTAACTCGGTGGAAGGCCGAGATTAGATATGACTCGGCAACGTCTAATTGTTGCCGTCGGGGAGAACAAGGCCTGATATCGATGTGGCCAGAAGAATGCTCGCTGCAGGTAAAATTACCAATATCATGCCATGCGAGCATCCCGATATCTGTGTGGGAGAAAAGTACACATGAAGTAAGAACAGCGACGGTGCATAAACCGAATAGAAAAAGGGCAAACCCTCTGTTCTGATGCTTACCGATTAAGTGGGCGGCGATACTCAAGTCAGTAGTTCCATACGCAGGAAGGCGGGAACCTGACAACCATAGCTGATGTGCTCATTAAATCGGTACAGTGTATACGTGTGGCGGCGGCCATATTGAGTGAGTATTTAAAAGAGAGTGAAGACATACTTGGTCAGTGAAGGGTGTGTTTAGATAGAAAAAAGAGTAATAGGCAAAACAAAAAGTCAGATTTAAAAATGTCAATGAAATAAAGGTTTGAACCAGCAAGAACATAATAACACGGTGTAACAAAAGTAGATTACCCATTGCATTGCATTAAATGTGCATTTCAAGTAGTGATTCATTAGTGCAAGAATTATCATTCGCAATATACTGGCATAGATCAGACAACAAACCCACTTAAAGTAAGTGGTTGGAGTTATCTAGTGTGACAACAGAGTAATGGCAGGCTAAATTGTAAAGGATTCTAAAGTAATGAGGTCCAGTCCTCAGTCCTGTTAAGACCATTTCTGATAGGGTCCATGAGAATTATCATCTTGAGTTCCTCTCTATTGAGGAGTTGAGCCATGTCTCCACCTCTTTGGTGGAGTTTGAGTACTTTAAGGACCGTCCATTTGATATCGTCCTCGTTGTGATTGGCCAAGGAAAAGTGATCCACCAGGGGTGCATTTGGAGTTTTACATCTCACTCTACTGCAATGTTGGCCAATCCTTGTCTTGATCTTCTGTGTTGTTTTGGCTGATATACATGGACATTGTATCAAGTGGATGACATTACTGATATTGGAATTCGAAAAAGAGCAACAATTTACAACAATATTGTTAAATGTGAAGGATTTGCCTTCAATTGTAAAGTCACAGACATTGCAACTACCACATTTAGAGTAACCAACCAAAGGTTCCATCCCCCAGTGAGCATCAAGGGTAGGGTGTGCCGTAGCATTGGGGAGTGCGGCTCTCACAAGATGATCCTTTAGGTTACGATACTTGCGGAAGGCAAAGAGTGGGCATTGGATGTTGAGGTTTCCCACGTTTAATATTGACCAACGTTGGAGTATAGATTTCCGAAGAGAGTTAGAAACCGTGGAGAATGTTGTCACACAAGCTATTCTGTCAGTGTGTTTTTTAGGTTTGGGACTTAGAAGGACCTCTTTTGGGCAGTACCAAGCCCTTTTCTGAGCATTAAACACTAGTCTCTTCGGGTATCTCAGTTTTGTGGACAGTGTGGTGGCCTCTCTAAAGTAGTCCTCTTTAACAGAGCAATTGCGCCTCCCTGCAGACACATGTGTTCCATTATTCCCTTAACCTGATTGGAATTCGTGAGTCTCCGACCACCGTAAGGTTCGTGCAATTGCTCAATTAGACCGCTCAGACACAGGCCATTTTTAGGTATTTTTAACCAGTCACCCCTCAGTCTTCTGTCCGCCCGAGGACAGACTAAATGTTGTTAAGGTTCTTTTGGTTCATTAAAACATGTGAGGGGTCTCGGCACGATCCTCCGGGCCACTCTGAATGACTCACTACCCATTGCTATGCTTGTCCTAGACCGAGCTGCATGTGTTTTATGGTCACTCCCTTCACATATCGGACACTAAGACATTGACGTAATCCCATTGCTCCATCTTGCATAGAGGTGCCCATCTGTTTCTAACGACACTGCGACGACATCAGCCATTGCACCCATCTCTAGTACACAGCCATTAAGTCCAGGGCCATCGAACTCACAAAGTGCATGACTCCATCTGTCATTGATGCCTTAAACAAGCGTTTTTCTACCTTTCACAGCAGTTTCTCTGCCTTTGTTCCCTCCTTCTCTCCTTACAAGCAGTGTCTTTACACTCAGGCAATTAACCTAATCGTCCTGATGATGATCCCACTATCTTTTTGCAAGGGATCAAAACGTCGTCGACCTAGCTAATAGCTCCAGACTTGACCATTGTGTGATACTAGTGTGGTTACAATATGGATAGCTTGCTTTAAACCCTATTCATATCAAAGCTTCCATTGCTTCTTGCCTTAAATCCTTTATGTTTGTTTGTACCTGTCCTTGGTTTTTGTATTGGATGCAGGATTGCGTCCCGCTCTATTGTTGCTTCTGCCTATAAATGTAAATTTATCTAATTGATTAAATTCTGTGTCCGGCTGGACACTGTGCAATATAGTGCTCATTGTGGTCTATATTCTATTCTATGTTATGCATTTTTCTCTCCAATCTCATAGGATAATTAACATGATTTCCAAGCTTGATTGGCGGAAAATCTGAAGCTCACCCACCCCAGTCTTTCTGGCCAATCTACGCCCCCAGTGGCGGGTGGTGACATTTGAAAGTGGTGGGTGTAAAATTATTGTCGTACTGCACTGCAGCGAGTGTGTGTAGCGTGCAAGCCCGATCAACCTACGGGGGGGTTCAGGGTGGGTTCTCCCTCCAAAATATTTTTTTAAAAAGAGTGCACAAATGGTGCATCTTCAAGCAAATTTGAGGAAGAAGGAAGGTTAATAAAGCAATACGATTGAATTATTTATCATTTAGGAAATTTCCAATTTTTTATGAGCTATAGAGGACAATCTTTGCGTATGCTGATGTAAATGTGTGCAGCTGTGTACATAGGTGTGTCTGGGATTCCAAACACAGGTGACCCGGAGAAGAAAAGGCGGGAAGATTCAACGAGCCACAGGCACCCCTGTGACAAAAGGATGACACTCATCCTAAGGCTCAGTGCAATATCTCGATTACCCCTCTTATGAAAGCTATAGTCACAGGTTTAAATTCCACAGAGTTTAAGCCACTCACTGTGTAGCAGTAGAAAAAGGAGTGCGTTTTCAGTAGCAGAAACTGTTTACCCTCAGAACAGTTTACCAACCTTTGGTGAATCCATAATGTATGTTTAAATTCACAAAAATCCACAAAGATTTAATGCAATAGCAAGGTACAGTAAAGAAGTATTTTCCACTTTCAAAAGAATATTCAAACTCGACCACTTAAACAGTGAGAGGGTTTGTCGTTGATGTTAGGACTTGACCATATTCAACCTCGAGTGCGGGAACAGTAGGTGTCACAAAAACAGGAAAACACAAAAGTGATCCAGAATGCATGGCGGGCATTTAACAAGTTGACACAGGCAAAAACCTTTAATAAATCAGCCCAGCGAAAGCAAAGACACAAGATGATCACTCACAGACAGCACCACCGCAGCAGAGTGAGGCATTCATTCACAGGAAGACTAGGACCTCCCATCACTCTGACTGCATCAGCATGCTGGATAAAGATCTGGCAGCACGCTTCCCGTGCACTGCCTGAGCACTTTTAGGTCTCGCCTGTCGATGCGCATGCGCATCGAGCAAGCGAGACTATAGGGGCTCATCCAGACTTTATCTAACTTGCAAGGAATCGTGGCGATTCCTTGCAGTGCCCGTGACTTTTAAGCTCAATGCGCATGTGCATTGAGCTTAAAAGCGCGTGCACATGCCCCCAGCCGCCTGCCTTGCCTACTCTCTCTCACAGCCTCCCCCAGCTCCGCCCCCTCACTACTTGATTGCACGGCCGCTAGGCCGTGCCTCCCCTACTCTCCTCCCCCCTCCTCCTCTCCTCCCCTGCCTGCCTGCCGCTAGGCCGTGCCTCCCCTACTCTCCTCCCCCCTCCTCCTCCTCCTCCTACTGCCGTGTCGCACCTCTCCCCTCTCCGCCCCCTCCCCTGCCAGCCGTGTTACGGTGAAAGGCTTGTATTCTCTCCCTGCTCGTCATTTCTAGCATGTTTCCGTCCCCACCGCCATATGTTCACCTCCTCTCCCCCCTCTCCATCCGCCCTTCTCATCTCTTTCTGGCCTCACCTCGCACCTTATTTTCTTCAGGACAGTCTGGATGCTTCACAGCTCCTCTGGCCTCCCTGCCCCCTCCCCCCATTTGCTCCCGAGCCGCATTTCTCCGCCCCCCCCTAATCACAGCAATGCCAAGAGCTTGTTGTTTACAGGAATCCTCTCTACAAACCAGCACATTTATTGCAGCCAAAGCAAGTATCTTTACTTTCCAGGAGGTTCGTAATGTTCATGTTTGTAATCGTACTCCTTGCTCTACTGAAAATACTTGACGGCAGAGAGCAAAACAAACTGGACTCCAGGAATTTTACAATTCCTAAAGCGGACTTCATTTACTTATTTATTTAATGCGCTTTTATATAGCGCAAACATTACCCGAAGGTGTCCTTCCCCTCCCTTGTTCCTCCCCTCCTTCCCGCGTGCACCATGCAGTCCTTCCGCGGCTCACTTCTTTCCCCACATTTCTACCTGGGCTGCTTCTAATCCTGTGACCACCCTCTCCACTTTGCTGTCTCTTACTCCACGTGGCCTGTCTCTTTTCACTTGTTCTCTGACTGCCTTTGTCCCAGTGCCTCCTGATGCACACCACCACACACGTCACTCTCTTGACCTCTCTGCGCAGTCTCTCGTGCTCCTTCACTCCTTCCGCTATGCCACTTCCCCTCACCATTCCATTGCACCTACTCCTCCCCCCCTCCTCCTCTCCTCGCCTGCCGCTAGGCCGTGCCTCCCCTACTCTCCTCCCCCCTCCTCCTCCTACTGCCGTGTCGCACCTCTCCCCTCTCCGCCCCCTCCCCTGCCAGCCGTGTTACGGTGAAAGGCTTGTATTCTCTCCCTGCTCGTCATTTCTAGCATGTTTCCGTCCCCACCGCCATATGTTCACCTCCTCTCCCCCCTCTCCATCCGCCCTTCTCATCTCTTTCTGGCCTCACCTCGCACCTTATTTTCTTCAGGACAGTCTGGATGCTTCACAGCTCCTCTGGCCTCCCTGCCCCCTCCCCCCATTTGCTCCCGAGCCGCATTTCTCCGCCCCCCCCTAATCACAGCAATGCCAAGAGCTTGTTGTTTACAGGAATCCTCTCTACAAACCAGCACATTTATTGCAGCCAAAGCAAGTATCTTTACTTTCCAGGAGGTTCGTAATGTTCATGTTTGTAATCGTACTCCTTGCTCTACTGAAAATACTTGACGGCAGAGAGCAAAACAAACTGGACTCCAGGAATTTTACAATTCCTAAAGCGGACTTCATTTACTTATTTATTTAATGCGCTTTTATATAGCGCAAACATTACCCGAAGGTGTCCTTCCCCTCCCTTGTTCCTCCCCTCCTTCCCGCGTGCACCATGCAGTCCTTCCGCGGCTCACTTCTTTCCCCACATTTCTACCTGGGCTGCTTCTAATCCTGTGACCACCCTCTCCACTTTGCTGTCTCTTACTCCACGTGGCCTGTCTCTTTTCACTTGTTCTCTGACTGCCTTTGTCCCAGTGCCTCCTGATGCACACCACCACACACGTCACTCTCTTGACCTCTCTGCGCAGTCTCTCGTGCTCCTTCACTCCTTCCGCTATGCCACTTCCCCTCACCATTCCATTGCACCTACTCCTCTACCCCCCCCCCCCGCCCCCAATCTCTGGCTACGCCTCACTTCTTCCACATCATTATTTCCCCAGCCCTCCCTTTGCTCCCTCTCACCATCTGTAAGCATCTTCAGGTGCATTCTTTGCATGCCCTGTCCTCACTCTCCTCGTGTACCCTCTAGAGCAGCACTCTCTTTTATAATGTTCTCTCATCCATTTTCTTCACATCACTTCTCTTTGCCTCCCATTTCTTACAATATTCCACCCTAGAGTCCTCACCCGTCACTCTTTCTTTCCTACCCTTCTTACGCATCCACATTTCATTCTTGTCTCTCTTCCCTCTGCTTCTCCTTTCTCTTCTCCCCTCCACTATTCCCTCAGAATCTTTTTCCCTCCTCCTTCCTATGCTCGCTCCCTCACCCTTCTCCCGCCCTCCATGCCCTTCACTTCTCCAGCCTCCTTCCCATCCTCTCATCCTTATCTCATTGTTTTCGTCCCCTCCGCCATCGTCTCTTCTGTATCTCGTTATCTTCTCCACTCTTGCCTCATTTTCTTTATTTTCTCTCCCTATGCTTATCCGTCCTCATCTCCTTCTGTTCTCCCCACCCCTCTTTCTCATCTTACGATGTTCTTTCCTCGCCTTGCAGCGTCCTACTTCCCCTCTTCCTGCGTAAACCCCTTCTCTTCCCCACATCTGTTTTATTCTCTCCCTGCTCGTCATTTCTAGCATGTTTCCGTTCCCACCGCCATATGTTCACCTCCTCTCTCCCCTCTCCATCCGCCCTTCTCATCTCTTTCTGGCCTCACCTCGACCTCGCACCTTATTTTCTTCAGGACAGTCTGGATGCTTCACAGCTCCTCTGGCCTCCCTGCCCCCTCCCCCCTGATCTCTTTCTTGCTCCTCTCCTCTCCAGCCTCCTTTTCCTCTATAGTCTCTTTCCACTCCCATCTCTTTTGAGTCTGTCTCTTCCACCTACATCCTCGCCCTTATCTCATCCACCCTCCTTTCACCACCTTCCATCCTTTTCTCCTGGTCCTTCTATCCAACTCTTTATCCTCTCACCCCCATCTCTTTCCTGCCCACTCCCCATGCTTCTCCATTTCTTCTATTTTTTGTGCCTTCTTCTCCTCTGATTGTACTCGTTTTTCGTGCCTTCTGCTCCTCTGAAGGCACTCATTTTCTTGCCTTCTGCTCCCCTGATTGCACTCGTTTTTTTCTTGCCTTCGGCTCCCCCACTCCATCCATCCATCCATCCATCCCCCCCACTCCATCCATCCATCCCCCCCATTTCATCCACCCCCCCACTCCATCCATCCCACTCCACCCATCCATCCCACTCCATCCATCCACCCCCCACTCCATCCATCATCCATCCATCCCCCCACTCCATCCATCCATCCCCCCACTCTATCCATCCATCCCCCCACTCTATCCATCCATCCATCCATCCATCCCCCCACTCCATCCATCCATCCCCCCAATCCACTCTATCCATCCATCCCCCCACTCTATCCATCCATCCATCCATCCATCCCCCCACTCCATCCATCCATCCCCCCACTCCATCTATCCATCCCACTCCATCCATCCATCCTCCACTCCATCCATCCATCCACCCCCCCCACTCCATCCATCCATCCACCCCCCCACTCCATCCATCCATCCATCCCCCCACTCCAACCATCCATCATCCATCCCACTCCATCCATCCATCCATCCATCCATCCCACTCCATCCATCCATCCCACTCCACCCATCCATCCATCCCACTCTATCCATCCATCTATCCACCCCACTCCATCCATCCATCCATCCCCCCAATCCATCCATCCATCCATCCCCCCACTCCATCCATCCATCCCCCCACTCCATCCATCCATCTCACTCCATCCATCCATCCCCCCACTCCATCCATCCATCCATCCATCCATCCCACCCCATCCATCCATCCACCCCACTCCATCCATCCATCCATCCCACTCCATCCATCCATCCCCCCCACTCCATCCATCCATCTCACTCCATCCATCCATCCATCCCCCCACTCCATCCATCCATCCATCCATCCCCCCACTCCATCCATCCATACCCCCACTCCATCCATCCATCCCCCCACTCCATCCATCCATCCCCCGACTCCATCCATCCCTCCCCGCCCCACACTCCATCCCTCCCCCGCCCCACACTCCATCCCTCCCCCGCCCCACACCCCATCCCTCCTCCGCCCCACACTCCATCCCTCCCCCGCCCCACACTCCATCCCTCCCCCGCCCCACACTCCATCCCTCCCCTGCCCCACACTCCTTCCCTCCCCCGCCCCACACTGCATCCCTCGCCCACACTCCATCCCTCACCCACTATGCGCTACCACAGCATCACTGAACGCCACAGCATCACTCGTCGCCGCCACAACATCATTCAGAGCCACCACAGCATCAATCTGTGCAACCATTCAACAACAACTGATTCAAATATGTTCTCTCAATGTTTCAAACTTTATTACAAATGTCACAAAAAAATGTTAATATTTCACTTCTGTTCTTGTATTTTCATCACAATAAAATACACTAAACATAATCTTCCAAAAAGTTATTTGCAAAAGTTTAAGCTATTGCAATTAGAAATGACAATAACTTTTATTTAAGTATTAAATATTGGAAAAAATACAACCCATTGTTATTTTTAATATTAATACATCTAAGTCATGTAAATACAACACATATTGCATTACAAATGCTATAGGTGTCACGTTT
Organism: Lissotriton helveticus; assembly: GCF_964261635.1. Taxonomy (NCBI): domain Eukaryota; kingdom Metazoa; phylum Chordata; class Amphibia; order Caudata; family Salamandridae; genus Lissotriton; species Lissotriton helveticus. The sequence continues at coordinate 419,734,981 of NC_136061.1, read as the reverse complement.
GCAAAAGTTAACACTATTGGCATTGTAAATGACAAAGTTATTAATTTCGTTATTTTCAAAACAAAAACATAAATAAAAAATTTGTCATTTACAATACTAATACCCCTAACTTTACTAATGCGAGCCCTATTGCATTGCAAACGTATTATTTATAACATTTTTAAAAGATTGTGATTTGTCAGATCAATACATGTAAGACAGGGGAAAACTAAACATGTACCTTTACTAATGCCATAGATGTAACATTTGCTAAATGTATAGCTATTGGCATTTCAAATAACAAAATTAATACTTTTATAATTTGTAAAACATAAACAAAAATTAAAAAATATTTACATTTACCACACCAAAATCTTAAACTTTTCTATTGCGAGACCTATTGCATTTTCAATGCTTGTTTCACATAGGCATTATGACAGTGGATACTGATGAGGTGATTCCAAAATATGGTAATCTGCTTAAAGCGCATCATATAATTAACAATTTCAAAACGCACAAGTAACCTTCCCTCCCACAAACTACTTAGCAAATGGACATTGTGTTACAGATTGCATACAACTAACAATGAAACCGGTGTGCATATTTACAGATAAATACTGTTTGCCATAGAGAGCTTGGATCAGCATCCTTAAAAAACACAAAGCTACGGTGTGGCACCATTTCTAGCAAACAGCCTACATTTTACATTCACATAGACAAGTTTCCAAATGAAACCAGGATGCTTCATATTTCTGTGCGGTGCCTTTTGCTTGCATACACTCCGGTGTGATTGCACTTTGAACTATCATTTTTCCCTTATGCATTCTATGTGCACTTCCTTAAAGATCTCGCTACCTTACATCGTTTTCTATTTACTTCAAAGCCACTCAAATCTTAATGCGGTTTGTTAATTTGCACAATCGGAAGGCAGGCATCGTTTTAATTGGGAACTGAGCGAGCACCTGCATTAAACTAAAACTGACCCAAAAATGTCACAGCTCTCCCGTGACCACAATACTTAAAGGACAGGACGTAGCAACCAACTTTTTAAATGTATTTGGAGGGCGCTAGAGGGCGCACTTACGGAATGGCTGCCTAGGTGCGTAGCTCCCGTTCCTTGGTGAATAATCCTTCATAAATCCTGCGCCACGGGGTGCTGTATCGCCCCTACATTTCGGATCCTGCTTCAGGACATCGCTCTCCACGATCGACCCAACTCTGAGGGCTCTGCGTGCACCGAGGTCTGAGCTACCGGCTGCTGAACTTTGCCCGGTATCTGCTCTGGAGCTGCCGTGAGCGGGTGGTCGGCCGCTGCTGCTCACGCGACCCTGGGGACTGCCACGAGGCTCTGGGCCGCATCGCAGAGCTGCAGCTGACATCCTGTTGGGACGCTGTGCGGGACCTGGGACGGAGGTAGGCGGCTGCCGGTGTCTCCGCCGTGAGCCCCCCCCCCCCCCCTGCTGCTGGTAGCTCTCGCCGCTGGCGCTGAGAGGGGAACTGCTTCCCACAGGGCGGGAACGACTGCAGGGCCAGGCGGCCCCCCCCGAGTCGTCGAGCCGGCCCTCCGCCTGACTGCTGCTCCTGACCTGGGCGGCGCGGACTTTCGGCCGGCTGTTCAGGAGTAAAAATCAGCCTCGTTGTCCCTGACGCTGCGATCACGAGCCGCATTTGCTGCGTAGGAATCCCCTACATTGTCTCCAGAGTGAGGAGTGCTATCGCCCGTGTTGTGGTGCGTGGCGGCCATGCAGAGAGGCCCTGGACTGCTCCCCTGAGCGCCGCAATTCTGTGCAGCACCTTACCTTGTAAGGAACCGCCATTGCTCGCCCTACTGCTTGGGATCCTGTTGATTGCTGCGGCCACTGATACCCGGACCGCTTCTCCACCGGTACAAGGCGGAGAGTGACTACTATAGCGCTTGTCATAGCACTTGGGGGACGTGCGGCGCTATTCACGGACTGCGCCTCCCTCGCGTTCGCCGCTGCCAGCTGTGCTCTTTCCGAGTGGACTGTGCTCATTTAATTTGCAGGTGCAGACCGCCCTGTCATCTTGCTCCTTGGCCTGGAGGCCGTTCCCTGACGTCGCCATGGGTCGGACTGAGAACCGCCAGCCTAAGCTGAGCTTCGACAGCGTGAAGAGGGGCGCAAAATCGACGCAGATGTCTCCGGGACCTAGCGCGTCTACTCCGCGACCTATCCCGCCTCCTACTAACGATGTGGACCTTACCAACCTGATTCAGGAGATGAGACAGGGCTTCGCCACTGTCGTTGAGAAGGTGGACGGAGTCACGGCCCGGCTGGATGCTTTGGTACACAAGGTCGACCGCCATGAGGAACGCATCACGACCGCGGAGCAGCGGATATCTGATAACACTGATGTCACCACGACCCATACGACGCAACTGGCCAGGATGGACAATTTGCTCCGGATTATAGCGGCAAAGAATGAGGACTTGGAAGCGCGCAGCCGCCGGAACAACATACGCATCACCAATGTGCCGGAGTCCACAGATACAGGAAGGATGGAACTGTACGTTGAAAAACTGCTCAGAGGCTCGATCGGAGAGGAGGCTTTCTCGCCTCAATTTATTGTGGAGAGGGCCCATCGCTCCCTGGCGCCTGTACCGAAGCCTGGCCTTCCTCCCAGGCCCATCATTGCTCGGCTCTTGAACTATCGCGACCGCGACGCTGCCCTCAGAGCGGCCCGGACCCAAAGATCGCTGCAGTATAACGGGGTTACTTTCTCCGTTTACCCAGATTTCACGCCGATGGTCCAGGATGAACGGCGCAAGTTCCTGCCGGTGAAGAAGAAGTTGCGGGAAGCCCAGATAGACTATGCTCTCTTGTACCCTGCGAAGCTTCGAGTCACCCATCAGGGTAAGCAACGGTTTTTCACCAACCCGCAAAAAGCAGAAGATTTCCTAAAATCGATACGGAGGGCACGCAGGGACGATAATGTTGATATAGTTGAACAGGAGGATGCTGACCTGCCTCCAGCACCACACGAAGACTGACCGTCCCTGTGCACTACGAGCGGAGTTTTTTTTCCATGCCAGCTGACTTTCACCCGGCGGCTCGGACTTCGGACATTGGGGTGATTCGTGAGCGATGGACCTACATGGACTCTGCACCCCTGTGGTAATGTACACCAAGGACCACTTTCTCGGCCCTAGTCTCCACCGAGGGCGGTACAGTTCTGGAGCTACGGACCGAGAAGTGGCTGTGCGCACTCTATGTTTTACCCCTACTGGGTGATCCCCATAGTCCTGTTACAGGTTTTGTTGTTCGTACTACTACAGTTGGGGGGGGGGGGGGGGGGGAGGGTGGAGGGGGGCCCATAGCTTGGTTGTGTTTTTTGGAGTCGCTTTTGCGGTTGAAAGGGGGATGGGGGCGGGATTGTGAGGGTGGGATCCATGGCTTCTGGCATGTTTGGGATGCTGGGGTGGGTGGGGGGAGGTTGGATTTTACGAGGCTTCAGATGCTTGGACTGTATATTTGTCTGCTACACTGGTGTTTCTTTGGGTGGGGGCGGGGCGGCCGGGGCACTGTCATCGGGCCTACTGGGACACTTTCACATATAGACTTTCTGCACCCATGGCGGTTTCGAATGCGAATGCTAGATTGACGTGCTTATCGTGGAATGTCAGGGGGCTGAACAATGCTAAAAAATGCAGAAATGTCATTGCCTATCTGAACAGGCATCATGTACAAGTTGCTATGTTGCAGGAGACGCATCTGCCTGCTCAGGGCACTGCCGTTTTTGCGACGAAATGGGCTAGCACCCGTGTTTTTTCCTCATACTCGACCTATGCCAGAGGGGTTGCGGTGCTTATTGCCCGCGGAGTGCCTTTCCATCGTCTCGGAGAGGCAGTGGACAGGGAGGGGCGGTATGCTTTACTATGGGGGAGGATTGGCCGTGATATCTATGTTTTTGTATCTATGTATGCACCGAATGTTGATACTCCTGTTTTTTTTTCCACATTGTGGGGGAAGATTGTAGCTGTTGGGGCACGGCATGTTATATGGGGTGGTGATTTCAACCTCGCACTGGTACCCCCCGTGGATAGGGCGGATGGTGTCAGCTCCTACAAGCCCAGGTCCAGGGAGACGCTAGAGGGAATCATGGAGGAGGGTGGTCTCTTGGATGCCTGGAGACAACTGCATTCTCAGGGGCGGGAAGGGACACACTTTACCTCTCACACAGGGACATGGGCGCGTCTAGACTACTTCCTAGTTAACAGAGAAGCTGCTGCAGAGTTGCTGAGAGTAGAGCACCTTCCTAGAACCTTTTCCGATCACTGTCCTGTGTCTATGCAGTTCAACATTCCCGGATGGAACAATCCACGACCTCCGTGGAGACTGCGTCCTGATATACTCTTGGACAATGTTTTCTGCACTGAACTGGGGGAGGAGATAGCAGATTTCTTCCCTAGAAATAAGGGGTCGGTAGAGTCAGTTGAGCACATCTGGGAAGCTTTTAAGGTCACCATCAGGGGCTTCTGCATCTCCAAAAGTCATGGGGTGCTGCGTGATATCCTTCAGTCCATATCTACATTGGAACGCGAATTGCGGACTCTGGAACGCCGCATGATCACAGATTCTGACCCTCACTTACACGCCACCTTTAGAGAGACACTGTCAAAATTTGAAGAGGAGGCGGCCAGGGAGGTGAAGTACCGGGGCAAACACTGGGTGGCCCGGAGATATTGTGAGGGGGATAGGCCCGGGAGGGTGCTTGCTGCACTCACACGACCACCACGGGTGCATAACACTATACTGGAACTTATTGATGACACCGGCACGGTTGTCAGGGACCCGACAGAGATACTATCCACTTTCACAGCACACTACTCTTCCCTTTATACCTCTACGGCACAGGTACACACTTCATATGCTACCTACCTTAATGATGTGGCGTTGTGCTGGCTCAGCGATGGGGACAGGGAGTTTCTTGCGGCTCCCTTCGAGCTGGATGAGATCCGTGAGGCCATCATGTCCCTTCAGAACGGAAAAGCGCCGGGGCTCGATGGCTTGCCGGCCGAATTCTATAAAACCTATGTTGACATAATGGCACCGGTGCTCAGTGAAGTTTTCACGGAATCTCTGGCCGATGGGATACTTCCCTGCTCTATGCGTGAGGTGGCGATCACCTCCCTTCTGAAACCAGATAAAAACCCTGCCGCTTGTGACTCGTACCGTCCCCTGTCCCTTCTGAACTGCGATGTTAAGATACTGGCCAAAGTCTTAGCTACCCGGTTGTCGCTACTCATGACCCGGATTGTCCTGCCTGATCAGTCTGGCTTCGTGGCAGGGAGGTCTACGTCCCACAATCTCCGCACCCTTTTTACCTTGCTTCGCACGGTCCACCCCGACACCCCTGTCGCTGCCGTGTTCCTGGACGCCACTAAGGCATTCGATTCGATTGAGTGGCCATACCTGTTTTCGGTTTTAGCCAGCATGGGTTTCCCCACATTATTTCTCTCTTGGGTTCGACTTTTATATACGGGCCCGACGGCGAGGGTACTAATCAATGGCCGCCTATCACAACCAATTGCGCTCACCAGAGGCACCCGGCAGGGATGCCCGCTCTCTCCCCTGCTATTTGCCATCGCGGTCGAACCGCTCGCCTGTCGTATACGGCAGTTACACCGAGCGGGAGCAGTGCACTGCCTACAGCGGCAAATAGATGTCTCACTTTATGCTGATGATATCACGCTCTATGTTAAGCATCCCGAGACGCATCTCAATCCCCTGCTTCGGGAATTCATATTGTTCGGAGGGGTGTCGGGTGTCCACATCAATTGGGCAAAATCGCAGTTTTTCCCCCTCACGGATGCGGTGCATGCCTTCCCTCTCGATTACCCACTGGAGTGGTGTAGTGCAGATCTTCGATATTTGGGAATTCGCATATCTCGCGATAAAGATGAGACGCTCCGTGCCAATTATGGAGTGGCCGTGACCAAATTGACGGCTTCGGTGGACAGGTGGATCACGCTACCACTCTCCATGGCGGGAAGAGCCTCACTTATAAAAATGGTGGTATTGCCCCGCTTCCTATATCTTTTCCTCAATATCCCCTACTACCCTGGTGCCTTTTTCTTCAGGACGCTCCGTGCGGAGCTGCGCAGACTTTTCTGGGGCGGCAAGTCCCCCCGCTTAAACTGGTCGACGCTGACTCTTCCCTACGATCGAGGAGGTTTTGACATCCCTAATTTTGAAACTTACTACCAATGTGCACAGGCACACTTTGCCTACCATTGGATGGCTCCAACTCCTTTCATGCCGCACATAGCGGTGGAGGACTGGATTGTGCACCCTATACCACTCAACGGACTGCTACACTGTCCTGAGACGGCCATCACCACTGCGCATACCTCAGTTTCCTGCACATTGGATGCATGGCGTCGCATTGCTAGACACCTGTCGTGCCCGATGCCCTACTCTCCCAAATTACCGCTTGCTTATCACCCGCAACTATCTCTCTTGTCGGAACGAGGTTTCCGTCAATTATGTGGTAGGTTACTCATCGCCCGTTGGGGCGACCTGTTCCATGAGAGTAGTTTCAAGACTAAGGAACTGTTCTTTAAGGCACAGGAACACACCACCCTTGAACTCTTTTACTATATTCGGCTGCGTGCGGGGATGCGGGACATCTTACCTGACTATCCCAATGAACCTGAGACCCTAGCCCCACTGCATTTCCTGTTGGGATCACAAGACGGGACCCACTTGGTCTCTGGTCTTTACCGCCAAATCCGAAACGCGGCTCCGGAACCGGTCTCCAATGCTCGGCTGCGATGGGCTGCTGAACTTGCCCTCGATATCACCGATGAGCAGTGGAACTACTGTTGCACACTCACCGCTCGCGTTTCCGCTAGCAGCAGATTGAAAATTATTCACTACAAATTCCTTCAACGGATATACTATACTCCGGCTCGGAAGTATAGGTTTGGGCTGGCTGACAGCGACAGATGTGAACGCTGCCATGCCGACCATGCTGATTTCCTACACCTGGCATGGGCCTGTCCCCAGGTGGCGCATTACTGGCAGCTGGTTGTGGAGGCTATCGCGGAGATGATGGGTGAGACGATGCCCGCTGACCCCTTGATCGCTATCCTCGGATACACAATGCACTTGCCTAGAGGATGCAGAAAATTTGTTGACACCGCCTTGCTCTTAGCCAAGAGACGGGTGGCTTGTCGCTGGGGCAGAGGAAGGGCGCCCAAATTTAAGGACTGGCTTACAGACTTGACTTATTGCCAAGACCAGCACACTACTTTTGCTGAATTGATACCCCCCTCTTGCAGGCCCAGAGATATTTGGGAACCTCTGAAGCACTACCTGCTCACGCACTCGGATGACGATGCACGATCGGATGATCTGCCTCTCCCTCCTCAATGCCCTGACGTCCTTATTGGAACGCAACCTGTCAATCCCTCCTGATTCGTCTGACTTTCCTTGTTCCCCGTGCACTCTCGTGTCCCTGCAGCGTCCTGAATGACCTGGGCCGCTCTCTATTGGCCAGACCCACACCCCCCTCGTGATTGGGCATACATTTCCCCTTTTTTTTTTTCTACATCCACAGCACGCCTCACACTACTGCTAAGCGACACCCCGTTATACTTCATGCTTCTATGGGATGCACCTTTACAGTCCTCTGTTTCACTGGGTTGCAGTCCTGGACATTAGTTCCCCCATGGGCTGCGGCCTGCCTGACCCGCCTTGCTACACCACCCTTCATTGGAACTTTCACACAGTCTTATACAGCCTCATAGTTGTTACCTAAGTTGGGAAGTTTTGGTTCTTGTTTGACGATGAAAAACGAAAAGAGGAGAGAGATTTCATCTCTCTACTGCAACGCCCTGTTCAGCTGCTGCTCATCCTTGCTTGTCCTACGTCCCAGGCTGCAGAACCAGCGTATTGTATGTTTTCCTATACGCCGCCGGGCCCCCGGGATGCCGGCTTCTGGGCTGTGTACTGTTCATGATTTTTTTTTTGCTGCCGGCCTCCGGGTTGTAGGCGGATCGAGCTGTGTACAATACTCTGTTTTCTCCAATAAAGCAGTTTTGAACCCCCAAAAAAAAAACAAAAAAAAAAAAAAAAACTTTTTAAATGTATTTTGACAGAATATTACATGTGCTCAGTTTTCTGGAATATGCATTAAGCATTATTTAAACGTTACGAAGCCGATGGGTTTTCCGCCGGGCAATGCTGGTAAAATGCTGCATGGATTACTGAGTGGAATTACATGTCTCCCAAAATGTAGAATAATGAAACAGCCAAGTTTAATATAGTGCTGTTTAGTCTCAATGGAAAGCTGCGGTCTAGGATTTCAATTCTAGTAAGCGTTGAAATGCTCCCGTACGGCGAAGTGAGGTATTAGAGGAAATGGTCTTAAACAAGGTGTTTGGACGAGACTCCAGAATGTATTCGTCCTCCATTAGCTCAAGCAACTCTATGTTCAGGCTTAACCTCCTTGAATGCCTGCTGAATAATAATCCCTATGAGAACATCAAAGATGAGCCCCAGTTAGCACCTTTGGCACATCATATAAAGTAACTGAAGACACCATGCTACACCACTCCACACCAGCCACACAATAAATAACATAGCTTAACAAACCCACCACAACATGTCATATCATATACCATAGCATTGAATGTAACAGCTTACACCATACTATCGTGGGTAGCTCTCAATAGTGCAGCAGGTGCAGTGACATCGTGGTCCAGGGCTAGAGGGCCCCACCCCACACCAGTAAGTGGCTGTTTTTCACTACCACAGCAGGGAATGGAGTCCCATTTTCTTGCTTGCTTTAGGACGCCTTTGCTACGCAGCTGCATATTATACCTTAAAGTCAAACTTTACCATATATCGCCGTACCATGACATATGACGAAGGCAACGATATATAAATGAACATGCTAGCAACCACGTCAGTCATTTTGTGTTATTTAATACTTTCATAATTAAATACCATCACAATCCATCAATTCAGGTCAGAAGACAGTAGTACTTAAAAAGTCACATGTACAAACTTGAAAGCACTGTTAATAAAACACGCCAGTCATAGTTGCGGTACATCTATGCGCGCAATAATTTATAACAGAGTTTACAATCGGCACAAGGGACATGTAAATAGGCCCCTAACTGTGTAACACACAACCCCCTACACACACAACCACACACGCACAACCCCACACACACACACAACCACACACACACACAACCCCCCCACACACATACACCCACAACATCCCACCCACACACAACCCCACATTCTAATGTATTTTTTTTTATATAGCGCGTACTCGACTCGATGGTGTCAGAACGCTTTACACGAGCACCAGTTGCGTTACATTCATTTTAGGCACCGGGAGATTAGGTGATTTGCCCAAAATCACAGAAAGAAAAGTAAAAAAAATACAATTTTTAAAGACACTGATGACGAAATTAAACTTATGAATTATGCTTAGATCTCGCACATTTTACAAACATTGATTGATAAAGTGCATAGCATACTCCGACGCCCGGCTACAACAAGGCACTGGACAATGTGCACATATCATGAATCTGATTTCATTCCTGATGTCAATGATACGGATGCCATGTTCCAGCAACCGAGACGTTGCCCAAGTACGTGATTTCTGGAAATTAGAAGCAGATACCTGCTTTGTAAACGGCGGACTTTCGCTCCTACTTCTGACGGGCGATGACTATTCCAGATTGAAGGAAAACCTACTTCTGTGCAGAGCGCGCTGACCAAAGAAGTTAAAAAAAACAAACGACTACAATTCTCCTTGCTCTCTGTCACAGGATTCTCGGCCGCTCTAGCCATTAGGACACATCCTCTCCCTTGTTGCACAGCAGGATTCTATTCCATGTAGATCAGGCGGGCAACAAGAGCCTAATTTCGGGGGGGGAGGGCTGAAAAAGATTTGGGGGGGCTAATTCTTCCAGCCGCAACCAGAGCGGCTGTAAAAAGGGATGAAAACACAACAAAAGCCTCATTTATAAGTACACGGTCTTTTAAAGATCTGTGAAGTTCTTGGGTGCGGCTGCAATTAGACGACGCCAGCCCGCGAAGCTGTCGCAGCCCGGGCTGACACATATGCGGGGGGGTGAAGCTCGGTGAGCCCAATGGGTGTTGCGTGCCCGATGCCTGATGTGGATTCTTAACCGCGTAAACAACGGAGACCACAGGAGCGCATTTAGAAAACGGCACCAGTATATTAATATTCATTGCCTCCCCTTTGGAAGTCGCCGCAAGTGGCCTGCAGCACTAGAGATTAGTCACGGATCCGCGAGACGCGCCCCAACGCACGTCTCGAGGGGGCCTGGCTGGCGCGACACACCTATGTACGGGGGTTTTCTCTATGTAGGCTGCACGCAGCCTACATAGAGAAAATGGGAAAGTGCGCATGACTGGTTTGGTTAGTTCCAGGGGGCCGACCAAACAGTCCGGGCCCACAACAGTGGGCAAGCCACTCCCCCCCTGCCCTCGAGCAGGCCCGCCCACCTCCAACCAGGCACTTCTGCTTTCTTGTAGTGCGAGAAGCAGAAACATAAAAATGTAGTTTTACCATTTTATGTTTCTGCTTCTCACACTGCGAGAAAGCAGTGGGGCGACGCCCCCACGCTCCATGGAAGAGCCGCTGCTGTAAAGCCCCTGATTCAGAAGCTGGCCAACAAAAGTGCCAATAATATGCTCACATTGCTTGCCTGGAGGGCACGTTTTTACCAACAATACCATGAACATATAAACACAGATCATGGCAGTTCTTAGGCTTAATTTGACCATATAGTACACTAAAGCGTCCAGGGCGGCAATACTCTATCTGCCATAAATTGTGGTAATTTTGTAGCCAATTTAAAAAAAAAAAAAAAAAAAAAAAAAACTTATTGCCTGAAAGGCAAAAGTCAGCTGGAGATTGTCTTTTGACCAGGGTCGCTTACCCTAAGGGCATCCTCCGAGAGGAAAACGGAGCACAAGATGGATGAGGAGCTCACCAGAATGGCGGCCGAACCTGTGCAGTAAAGCTGGATGTACCAGGTCACTGATCGTCCCCTGCAAAAAGATCTCAACACCCCGGTAGTTGGGTTGTAACATCTTTCATAGTGAGCAGTCACGGTCCAAAAAATCCTGCTCGCTTGCAGGGCGATGGATGGCATTCCTGAACGGACTGTAATGTCCCATTTTTAGCAACGCTCAGTCCCGGCTGCCACTGGCGGCTGAACCTCATTCCAACAGTGCAGTGCAGCAGAGTATGAATTCCATTCCTCGCCCTCCCCTGTTGACCTTTCTGCTTTCTATCGAACCGCTGGTTAGGGAAACTCTGCAATTAGTTAATAAACATTAACAAACATATAAAACGCAGGAAAAACAGCGACGATATGTCAACAGGCTCTACTTTGCCGCACTCAGTCAAGGAATTTGAAACTGACTTATACAAGCCTTAACGACAGGGAAAATGCCTTCTATTGATCAGCAGGTCTTTAATTCACAGGACGTTTGTTTGCAGCACTTTTCCTACTGGTGAAAGCATTCCAAACGTAGTGTTTTGTACGGAAAACGATACATGTTACTTAGTTTAGTGCAGGAGTTGGTTAGCCACTAGGAAGTGCGATAGGTGACAAGAAAAGAGCTCAAGCGGTCTATGATGTCACTCTGAACCCGGAGGTGCATAACATCACCATAAGACTTAACCATGCACAATTCTATGTTGTTTATGGTTCCGGCGCCCCCTTCTCTTTCCTGAATAAATACTGTAAAGACAAGCCAACTGTGGCCACAAAGCAGGGCTAACATGCAGCACAGAAATCAGGAAGCTCAAACGACAAAATGGCCACTCAGATGCACACAACTCTCACTCAGAGGTACACAACCCAAATATTCCACTTTTTCAGCTAAAGCTAGGACAAACGAAGTGCGGGAAGCCATTTTATTGCACGCAAGGAAACTGATCAATCTTAACCGAATGAACCTGGGTGCAAGTTCTCCTAATTCACTTCAGTGCAGTTCTACTTTGGGGTGGGGGGCGGGGGGGACACTTAAGTAACGACTTCTTAAAATAACACCAAACACAAGTACTACTCTGCCATCTTACATGCACAGCTGAACACACGCAACTCGACTCTGGCCTTCCCGGCTCATGTCAATGCTATTTCTTTCATAGGTCGCACTGTCACACCCATCAACTGTGCCCAAGGATGTGATGACTTTGAAGGACGTCCCTACGCCCACTAGGAATCAGGTGACAACTGCCACGCTCCCATGCATTACGGTGTGACCCAATTATCCAGGCCTGTCTGCATCTTGCAATTAAATACTGTAATCTTACCTTGTATATGGACGGGTACCTCAATCAAATATTTCCCTCTTGAAGCCACTTTTGCGCCAATTATAGTTAGACGCTACTAATAAAAACAAAGCTAGGAGGCCTCATCTCAAATGCATATACATTACCTAAAGCACTAACTCCAGGATCAGGTATTACACTTTTCCAAAAAAGGGGTTTACACTTCAGTTCTTTTGATATTATAATGCAACAGCAATGTTAACAATGGTAAACAATTTATCAGATGTGCATATAACTGTGTATTCTCCACAAATAAAAATCCCCAACATAGTCTAATCCATAGTCTAATCGTTGCTTCTTACAAGCGGACACGTTTAAATAAAAGAAATCTCCAATCACCATAACACCATATATGCGAAAGATTCTGTAGACGCACATTGCAGCTTCATTTTTTTTAGTTTTAGGGATGTACACTTTAGCGATTTTCGTGAAATTCAAAAACAGATTTTTAAAATGGGCGGGAAGGTTTCACAAATCACAATAAATAAAAAAGTGATTTTTTCTGTGGATTCCATATTTTCTGACATGGTAATTTTCCAAGCTTTTTGAAACAAGGTGTAGTGTTTAATAAAAGGGTTTGTACATATCTGCAGTTAGCTGGAGTGAAAAATAAGTGAGCATTCCTCCCCGTGCTTGCAGCAGCCAACACTGGATAGCATCGCAGGGATACTCTTGCAGTCAGGGCCTGCCACGCCCATAATAGGGGGCGATTTTAGCGACGTGATAACCCCATAGCTAGATCGAACTCGCGCGAGCCCAGGAACACTTGGACCTACACAATTAGTACAATTCCATGACACACTTGAGTTCACCGATCTATGGCGGTGTTATCACCCAAATACTCGTGCCTATTCCTATTTTTCAGGGGCACACAAAGTAATCTCCAGGTTAGACTATCTCTTTATCCCGACCGGAGAGATATAGACAATTGAAAGGCGGAATATCTTGCACGAGCTATATCTGTTCACTTACCCCTATGGATCACAGTGGGAGGGACGTCCAGGAGACGTGGCAAGGATTGGAGATGGAGTTGGGCCCTAGGAGACAGAAATGTAGCTAAGCAAAATTCACACAGATGCCGAACTATATTTCAAAGAAAACAACGGCTTGGTGGACTCGGCGGCCACCTATGGGAGGCATTTAAAACGGTGATACGGTATAGAGCACAGAACATTATTGCATACAAAAAATGAACAGACGCGACGCAAATTGAGGCCCTAGAACACAAACTATTAGACTTGGAAACCAAGGTCATACAAGACACAGACCCCCACACCCTCCGTCTGGTAGAGGTAACTAGACAGGAATATAGAGCACTAGCCACCCAGGAAGTTAAAGCCCACATTCTGGCCACTCAGCACTGGCTATATGAGACAGGGGATAGAGCAGGGAAATTACTGGCCTAGTTGAGTAGGAAGGAGACTGAGGTAAGATGGGTAACAAAGTTACAAGAACATAACCAGATTTACACGACACCTCAAGAAATAGCGGGCACCCTTGCCCACTACTATGAGGCACTTTATAGAGCTAGGCCCCTAGCAAGCGAAACACAAATCAGTTCCTATCTCGACACAATTGAGACACACACTCTCTCACAGGAGGATCGAGAGGATTGGATAAAGACATATCCCTGGAAGAGGTAACTGAGGCAATTGGAAGACACGAGTCAGGTAAATCCCCGGGACCAAACGAATTACCCGCAGAACTTTTTAAACAAAACGCTAGTTTACTGGGCCCACACCTACTGAACATGTTCTTAGCAGCAAAGGAGGATGAGATCCTCCCTCCTGATATGCGGACAGCCATAGTGGTGGTAATCTCTAAGTCAGTGAAACCTCCTGAGGACTGCGGGTCCTACCGACTGATATCAGTGCTCAACGTAGAGACCAAAATCCTTGCATCCATCCTGGCAAAATGCCTCTTAGCAGTCATAACCTCTCTAATACATAGAGATCAATCCAGCTTCATGCCTAAACGAGCCACACGCCTTAATCTCAGACGGCTAGCCAACTGGATGGACACGGTTAAACATAGGGATAGCCCTCATGTGTTCCTCTTCCTAGACGCCGAAAAGGCGTTTGATTCGGTTCATTGGCCATTCATGAAACAAACCCTGCAGAAGTTCAGATTCGGCCCAGTCTTCATGGAATGGCTAGACCTTCTCTAAACGAACCCGGTGGCCAAAGTCCGAATCAAAGTAGTAATGTCGGAATCCTGGCCTGTCCAAAGAGGTACCAGGCAAGGCTGCCCGCTATCCCCACTACTGTTTGCCCTAGTCCTGGAGCCTCTGGTGTGCAGAATCAGATCCCATCTCGGTCTCAGCGGATTCTCGGATGAGGAACAACTTCTAGAAGAAGAGCGCATATCGCTCTATGCAAACGACATCCTGCTAAATATACCGGAGCCAGCTAGGATGCTCCCAATGGTCCTGCAAATATTTGAAGAATATATCCATAAAGCAGGATATACTATTAACTGGAGTAAATCCAATCTCTATTCTTGAAACTCAAGAGTTCCCGGGGTGTTTACAAGTTTACCCAGATGGTTTCCGATACCTCTGCATTTACATTACAATCAATGAAGCGACCAGCCTGACCCAAAATATTAAGCGAGTTCTAGCGGAATTCCAAGACTATGTCAAGAGGTGGAGGAAGCTTCCTCTGACAATAATGGGGTGGGCCGCCATGTATAAGATGATAACGCTCCAAAAGCTCCTTTATTTATTGCTAAACACCCATATTAAAATGCTGGAAAGCAAATTCACGACACTGATTAATGAATTACGAATACTCCTATGGGACGGGGCCCACCAGAGAATAGCGCTACAAACGCTTCGGCGCAATCCGTATAATGGAGGTCTAGCTCTGCCAGACATTAGAGCCTACTATAGAGCAGCCCATTTAGTTGTCCTTAATGAGTGGGATCATACGCCATGGGACAATCCCACATATGCACTAGAGAGACTCCAATTCCGGCACCGTACACAGCTCCTTTATATATATATGGCGGGAGGGCAGTCTCGCATCTCTTTCCGGACACCAAATGGGTAATTGAAGCTTGGCTAGATGCGAAGAAGCAGATGAAATTCGATAATAGACTAACGAGAAAGACCCTCATGTGGGAGGGGACGAGATTACTAGAGATAGGGAAACTTAGAGGATTCAAGCAATGGGATACGATAGGGATATCCAAGTTGGGCGACATATTAGAGCAGGGTGCTCTAGCTCCCTTTAGCGCACTTCAAACTACATACCAACTAAATGACTCTCAAAAGTATGCCTACATTAGACTGCAACATGCATGGAAGGCAGAGAGACTGGACGCGAGCGAATTGCCAGAGTTCTCCCCCATGGAGGGTGAACTCCTACAAGAGGAAATCCTGAACAAGGCCATTTCATGGACTTACAGAACCTTACCCAATAACATGCCTGATAAACTGGGTCTACTAAGAGCCAAATAGGAGCTTCCCACGGGACCATTAGAAGACAGATTGGGAAGCAGCCCTAATGCATCCACGTGAAGTGGCAATAAAGCAGAGGCTACATCTCATACAGTATAAAATCGTTCACAGCACCTACTACGATAGAGCACAACTACATATCATGTGACGGGCAGAAACCCCTGACTGTCTCCAATACCAGAGCAACCGAGGCACTTTCATACACACACTGTGGGAATGCAGGAACTACAAGGGTATTGAGCCCAAATATTAGATGAATTGAATAACATACTGGGGGCGCAACTCGAGCGGGAGGCTAAATATACCCTTCTGGGTATCCCCACGGAGATTGATCTAACACGGAGCAAGTTCACACTAGCCAATCTGGGGCTCGTAGTGGCTAAGCGAGACATAGCCCGTTACTAGGGAGATCGCGCCTCCCCCACGCTTAAAGAATAGAAGGCAGGCATGGACTTGTACATGATGGCAGAGAGGGTCACGTATAAAGCTAGGGGGTGCCATTGTAAATTTAAGAAAATATGGGCCACATGGCTTGATGTCGGTGAGACAGAGGATGAACTGGGCCTACTGGGAAGAGAACCAGGGAAAGGACCACATTAGATTCCACACCAGGGGTTCCATGAATGATCATACTTTGCATGTATATAATCCTCGAATATTGTACCAGCGTAAATTGGTTTGTTTGTCTCTGTCATGACACTCAGCATTCCCAGTACTGTAACTAAGCTTTGCACTCTCATTATCTCGTATATCCAAGACTTCTCTGGTTTTAACTGTTAACAAAAAGAAAAATATTTTTCACAACAAAAAAATAAGTGAGCATAGAAAATTTCGGGCAAAAGAGTCTAACTAGGAAACAATAATTACTAATTTAACAAAAATCAATCTGTACCTATTGTTTATATAAAGTCACAACAACCGCAAAAGTAAATTAAAACAATAGACAGTTTAAACTGTCTTTTTATGCCATAAAAACACTTCCAACGCTCTTGCTATTAGACGAGCAGGAAGCATTCTACCTGCAGAGCAAAAGGTAATACAACAAACATTGGCACACGTGCTGCTACAGGAAGACGTAATGAGTGCATGCCTGTGTTTCCATCTGTTAGTACATTAAAGCCAGACCTTTTGACGTTGCCAATGTTTGCTAATATTTGTAAAGTTTAAGAAGAAAAGTAGATATTTTTACAGCATTAGGACACCTTTCTCCAACCTCCTATTTCCGTTCAAATCCAGAGAGCTCCGAAGCAATACTGGGGTAGAATGAGTGCTCCACAAAAAAGAACCTGTGAAAGCAGGATAGGCAATACCTGCATATGCCCATAAAATACAAATATTTAACTTTTGCTGCTAGATGGTATCACTTGAGATGAAGATACATCCACTGCACAGGTCCACAAAGAGTGTCCTTTAAAGTCACTATTACTGCAACACAGAGACTCGATCAGAATGAAATGCATGCAGCATTCATACTAGGAAAACAAATAATGGGGTTAGTACGAATCTCTAATGAGGGATGGAGTGAACAAAGAAACAAAACCGACATTTTCAGAAAGAATTCTATTGTGGCTACTTTGAAGCCTACAAAGCAATAGCCCCATAAATAACCACCCTTGGAACATTTAACAACTGAAAACATCTTTCACACGGTCATGTACATCCTACTACTCAAAAGGAATGCAGCCTACAATCCAGTGATGCCTGTATTCCAGTGAAGAAAAGTGACACAAACAAAACAAAGATACAAAACTACCTGACCACCATCATGACAGTACGGTGGTCATTCTTCAAATATTGTGCACAAGTCACCATTCCACTGTTACCTGAAAATTGAGACATGTATTTTGACTACCACCACAATTCTCATAATCAACAAGTACTTCCAATATTTAAGCCCGTTTCTTTAGCAGGTTTTCTGACTGAAGAAGATGAATTTTGCTAACAAACATTTATGAGGTGAGATTTTGCACCACAGGCTAGTGGGTCACATTTCAGATTGAGATGGGGAGCATAATTGGACACAGTGGTATTTTGTTTATGTTCAAGGTATGGGCCTGATATCAAGAAGGATTATATTTGGATTCAACAGGCTATTTGACCATCATAGTTTTCTAACCACATAGTTTTCGGGGACATTTTTTCTTGTTCACAATGTCTTTTTGGTTTTGCTTTATTCGACAGATATTCCTCTCCCTTCCTAATTAGCTATCATGGTATCAGGCAAATCACTCATGCATTGATCTACCAGCTTTGATTTGCAGGATTCCAGATGGTATGAGAACCTACTTACGAGACAATATCCATTCTTTTCTCAACCTCATCTCATATACTTCACAACCAACCTTTTTTATTTCACCTTCTTATCATCAAAGGCTTCCTCATTCATAGTCATTTGTGACCATTACCTAATGTCATCCTTTACAAACCTGGAAGTAAACCAACCAATTGAAGGATCTCAATAAAGGCATATCAAAAGACCAAAAATGTAAACAAAACATAAATGGAAAGCTAGACACCAATTTGACCGGCTCTTCTATCTAATGTATTTGGATTCATTATAACCTTCCTGAGACAAATAGGCCACGTCAGTCCACACAAAACCAGGAACGACATCGGACCAAAACATGTTGATGCAGCTTCCAGTTAAAAGAGCGGCATGGATATTGCATGGAATTTACACTTTAAACAACTATAACATTTATATTTGTAAGCATTCTTTGTCATGTCGTCTTTTCTTGAGTGTGTGTAGAAAGGAACTGTTAGCCCTCCGTGATAACTACCCTCTTAATTTCACACCATAAAACGGAATACAGAGTTAGAGATTAAAATAATTCTACAGTATAAAGTACACGGCAACAAACCAGTGCAAACACGCACAGCATATACAAGACCCGATTTGTGACTGATGACTCAATTAGCTATTTTTCACTGAAACTTGGTAAGGGATTATATCCTTGATCCTTTAACGCTGGATTAATTATCCATGGGACAATAAAATAAACCAACGCTTAAAGAACAGGCAGTGTCGACTTACTATAAAACCCTCAGGGTAAAGGTATTTAAACTAAAGAGACTTCATAAAAGATCTGTATATGTAACATTCGTTGTAGTATCAGGCCTTGTCATACACTGAAAAGTACAGTGTAATATCAACCACCTGGTTGTAAAGCTCACTTTGAGGATACATTACTTGATTAGGTTATCTCACTGATCTCATGGTAAAAACAATGTATAGCAATGGTAAAAAAATAAAAATAAAAAGATTACGATTAAGAAATGTGCCCATTTATCTGGTCCGACCATAATGACCTCACATTTCAGATGATACTACTTAGCTGTAAACTACACAAAACAATGAACACTAATGTTTTTGATGAAAAAAGAGGGAAAAAAGATAAGTAATCAAACACTGTACCCAGTCATTACAGTTGTGAACCTCATTTACAAGCACCATCACATGCACAACAGATTCAGAATATTTAAACTCGAAGATAAAACAAATGTACACAGTAACAACTGATACATTATGGAGCTCAAAATTTAACGGAAAATATTAGAAAACTATAACAGAAATCTTGAAAATAGTATCTAAAGGAGGGCAGGAAAAATATAAAGCATACATATAAATGTACCACGAAGCCATCAAAGCCAGTAAATAATTTTGTAAGGACAAAACTGGAAGGCCCCAAAATTCCACCGACCCTTTGTATAATTAACACATACATCACATATTAAACCAGCCATAAAAGGAGAATACAATTCTCATTAAATGCTGCACACTCAGCGATTCAGATGAGGCTCTGGCTGGTGCAATTAAAGATCTTGCATAGATTATATATCACCGGGCCTTGATTAGTACGAATGGGGCGAGTGGGGAGTGGAGAGTGCAGGAGGGAATGTGGAGAACCTGGCACCTTTATGCATATTCTTTGGCATTGTGTGGCTATACAGGAGTTTTGGATAAAGATACATGATGAACTAAAGGAGGTTCTGGGTGAGGAAATACGACCAGAGGCCCGCAGGTGTTTATTGAATGTGTGGGAACCCACAGACCTGAGTGTATACCGGAGACTGTGGGTGACGCTGGTAAGGAAATATTGCTCAGCTTTGGGGAGCAAACTAGCCGCCAGAGTCTCTAAATGGGCAGAGGACTTGGACTGGTGCATGTTTAGGGAGAAGTCTGTGTATGTGGACAGGGGTTGCCCGGGGAAGTGGGGTACGGTGTGGGGAGCATGGAACAGTTACCGTGGAGAGATTTGTGAACCACCGGTGCCACGACTGGAATTGGAAGCACAGGAATCCCTGTGATCATGTCAAAACAGATATAGTTGCATGTGATTCTGTACCTGTGAATATTGGCCTACAAGATGGACATAATTTGATATCACCTGATGTTTTTATTTGAATTCTTTTTCTTTGTAATGTGAATTTATTTTTGTTGATCGAATAATAAAAAGAGTTTAAAAAAAATAAAATCCTGCAAACTTCAACGTACAAAAGAGTGCGTGAAAGCAAAAATATATCATGAAATGGAGCACCGAAAGGATCCATAAACAGGAAACCCCACATGCTGAAGACATATTTTATAACATCATAATTAAGTTCCCATCGTGATTAGCAATAATCAATCTACTAAACCCATCTGCTCTCACATTATCAATTCCCACTTTACAGTTGCTCTCATGCACTCTCACTCTCCTTTACCAAGGCCCCAAAAACATAGTTCCATGGACTTCTTGCAAAGGTTTGTGGATCACATTGGTTGACATTCTGCATCAATACTTTATTGATTGTGAGGACATTCATTCAACAGTTGTGAATCAAAGGGAGTAATACAGTCAAGGACAGGCAATTCCAGAACGTTAATGTGCAATTTGTTTTCCCGACTCCACAGATCACCAATGTATTGGTCATTCAGTTGGTCCCTCGCTAGTAACCAGGGGTTATCACTCCTGAACTACCTCGAACTTGAGCAAGTTCTGGGGATTTCACTACCAGTGACAGTCCTTGCAAAGTCACCTTAAAACCATACGTATATCTGATGGGCCGCTTTGGTGCTCAATGCAACGAGAACTAAAGTTCCACTGCAGTAACTATAGTCGTTTTTTGGTGTGCAAGTAGCATACAGGCAGTCATCAGACAAAGTAAAGACCGGGAAGATATCACATTTGAAGGAAAGTTTAGGAGAAACAAAGTAGATATGTCTCAAAAACATAGCCACTTGGTTGAGGGGTGGCCTTCCAATACGTTCTGTTCAAGATGTTACTAATGAACTATACGCACTAAGTTGGGACCAACACACTGCAAAAGATGCTAACCATCTTAGAAGTGCATCGACATGTCTTTGAGGCAAAGAATAACATTTATTTTTAGGCCTTGACTACATAACAGCTTTTAGCTGTTTAGCTGTGAAAGACCTGCTTACATTGCTTGGCGTTGTTGTCACTTTCATTTGCTTGCTTCTTATTCGATTTTTTCCTTCCTTTTCTTATTTTTGTCCCTCTCCAAGAACATAACCTCTTTAATATCTTTTGATTGACTGGCTTGTATCATATCATGATTAACTTTTAGGGAAGTACTTTTTCCTTTGTTGTTAAGCACTCAATGAGAGTATCTGTTTTTCGACCCCTCTCCCTTGGGCGCTTCCACACATCAAATACCCACCCCCTCCTGGTAGTTGCTCTCGCCCTTCCTTGTGTGCTTGATATAAAGACAATGGTTCTGTTGGGAGGTAAATCAATTTCTTTGTCTGTAAAACTCGATTTCAAAAAATTATTTTGGAGTATTCCACACTATTATTTTGGGAATAAATACGTGATTTGGAAGGAAAAAGGAAAAACACACACCAGAGTTTTGACTTTTCCAGAATTTTCTTATTTTGAAAGTCAGACATTGATTGGTCAAAGGTAAAATCAGAAAATGGTTGTCAATTGTTTCAACAAATACAAATATTTTCTTCTTTTATAGTTGAAACTTGGTATGGACTGATTGTGACACAATGTCGACGTTTCGACCCTATCAGGAGGTGCTGGCTTTTGTGCAACCATTGCGGGTCTTCATCAGGACTAACAAAGGAAGGGGGACAACCTGTTAGTTATGTAGGAATCCTGCTTCTAACTCTGTCTGAGCAGGGCGGATGTCCTAAACAATCGGTTGTTCGATAATTGTATCTTCTGCAATCTATGCAGTGAATTTCACCACCAGCCGGTGGCGAAATTAGGAGGGTAGGGGTTAAGTGCCGCAGACGCGATCACTTAAGGTGAGAGCTACAGCCGTCGGACTCCTTCTCGATGTGGCGAAACAATTGAGTTTGAATTATGGATTGATCTATTAATGTCTATATATATTATTGTGTCAACACGCAATCAGTTCACCACTTGTCACTACTATTCACCTGAGCACTTATCTGTTATTTATATTTCTATGTCAATTATGTGTTGGACAACCATTTTCTGATTTTACCTTTGACCAATCAATGTTTGACTTTCAAAATAAGAAAATTCTGGAAAAGTCAAAACTCTGGTGTGTGTTTTTCCTTTTTCCTTCCAAATCACGAATTTATTCCCAAAATAATAGTGTGGAATACTCCAAAATAATTTTTTGAAAAAGAGTTTACCAGACAAAGAAATTGATTTACCCCCCAACAGAACCATTGTCTTTATATCAAACTTAGAACCCAGGTTCTGAGGGTCACTGGGCCACCCCATTATATTTAATGCTTCCTTGTGTGCTGCTCGGACCCTTGTGTGCTTCTCCCTTCCTGCTACTTCCCCTGCCTCCACACTCTGTATTGCTATCATCCTCATGTGCTGCTTCTCCGCTTCCTTACCCAGCTTCACTTTTATTTATACTCACTGTTGCTTTGCTCTTCCCGCTCCTCCAACCCTCGTAGAGATTTAAATATATTGCAACATAAAAAAATATAAAATTGCATTTTTGGAAGGACTGGCAGCTCCCATTGCTACAGGATGCTCTGCTACAAAAGAAGTGCTTTTGCATACTTAGAATTTCCTTTTTTTCCCTTCGATTCACCGATTTAAGCTGCGTCTACAGTCTTAGACCGGTCAGCAACAAAAAAAAAGAAAAATTATGTCATCATTCTGTAGGCACCAGCAGAAGTGTTGATGCAAATACGCATATGTCATAACGCAGACATGCACCTACAAAATTATGCAATCACCAACAGCAACCGGATCATCACACCTTTTTATTTTCTACATAGCACCATCACAAAGTATTACCAAATCCAATAGGTCCCAAAGGCAGGACCTATTCACTTTGCCAATTATTGTTTGTCTGTGGCGGCGAGCTGCCCCTATGGACAACCATTGTTTGTCACTGGAGGTTAGCTGCCACTATGGACAGCCATTAAAATCTCAGTTGTCTCAAAGGGAACACTTCAAGCAAATTGGCAGCCTGAAAATGTCCAAACTGAATCACTATTGAGACATAAACATGGGCTCACGTCCAATGGAATTTCTTACTGTAGATCAAGATGAGATGATATGGAAACATTAGATCATTCTTTAGTAGATCATGAGGTGATCTGTCATAAGTGCTACATAACTGCTTCAATGTCATGGTAAATGATCAACTAAACCTGACCTGACCTCTTAAGGTCTTTTATTGTGTGTGAGAGACATAATCAAAACTTGAAGCAAAATTCAAGCATATAAAATAATAGGGCCTTAATAAGTACCTTATTTTAAAGGGCTAAGAGGTATGCTTATACTCGTTTTAGGTATTTGCCTGCTCAAAAAAAAGAACAAGGTGGAAAATTAATTATTTTACAAACTTTTCAAACTAAAAAATTGTTAAACAATAAAGATGAAAGGGAAATTCAGGCTTGAAGAAATACCTTCACCTAACCAATGCCTGGAAATATTTGAAGAAGACTTTACAAATGTGAAGATTATGATTCAATAGCGGGCGGAGCCAGTTGCCATGCTGTAGACAGCGTACAGTCCAAGCTACTGGCTGTCCCGCAAGCCCCCTGCCCCTCCTGGTTGTCGCATCCAGCACCAGACGACGTCCTGAAATCCCCCGGACTAGTAACACAGCAGTGGGGGAAGTGAGCACAGGAATGGGCGCTTCTGATCGACAGGGGCTCGGGAGGCGACGAGAACAAGCGCCTCTGTCTCTCCCACAAAATGACGACTCCATAGTCGAGTGGAGACTGCGGAGCTCACCTGAGTAGTGCCCATGCAAGCCTGAAACTATGCAGCGGATCGGCCGTGGCATGCTCGTAGGTGCCTGCACTGGGGTGATTGTTTTTCCCCACCTCCCATTGGGCCATATGTAGGTAATCTACATTTACCGATTCTAAAATACCGATTTTCAGAATCGGTAAATGGTATGTAGGAAACAATTCGGTAAATAAAACCGAATCGGTACGATTCGGTATTTAAGAATCGGTATTTACCGATTCAGTAATTCACATTCATTCCTATGGGCCTGGATGCCCATTGGAATGAATGGGAAGCCATTCACTATTACCGATTCGGTAAATACCGAATCGGTAATAGGGGGCACATATTCAAGGGTGGCAGGGTGTCACATTGACACCCTGTTGCACCCCTGAATCGTGCATGTGTGCACATGTGGCACACATACATGCCCTAGGGCATGTATGTCTGCCACATGGCACTTTTAAAAAAAGCACATAATTGCTTTTTTAAAGGTTTTCGATATTTACCACCAACTTGTAGTTGGTGGTAAATAACGAATCCTGAATGCAAGAAGGCACTCACTTGAGTGCCTCCTACATAGCTTTTTGGATTCGGTAATTACCGATTCCTTAAAATAAGGAATCGGTATTTTACCGATTCCTTAAGGAATCGGTAATTATCGAATCCTTAAGGATTCCTTAAAATAAGGAATCGGTATTTTACCGATTCCTTAAGGAATCGGTAATTACCGAATCCTTAAACCTGCCTCCTACATCTCAAACCCTAAATACCG
The DNA here is from genome assembly GCF_964261635.1 of Lissotriton helveticus. Classification (NCBI taxonomy): domain Eukaryota; kingdom Metazoa; phylum Chordata; class Amphibia; order Caudata; family Salamandridae; genus Lissotriton; species Lissotriton helveticus. The sequence goes on along the minus strand of NC_136061.1, from coordinate 419,710,227 downwards.
GTCGGCAACGGCCGAAATTCGGTAATTTCGGCCATTACCGACCGGTAGTGGGCTACCTACATATGGCCCATGGTTTCTACGTTGGGCAATACGGCGGAGACCCAGTCTGCTCCTGGCGGCCTCCCCGACCCTGCGGGCAGACCTTTCCTGGTAATTCCTGCCTGGTGGCGGCCCATGGAGAAGCACAAGGACTGCCAGATCAACTGGGCCGCCAGGGGTACCAGCTGAGGAGTGCGGTGGCTGGCTGGAGTGGGTTCCCAGGCCCGGAAGCTCCTGGATGTCTAGTGGTGGGGTTGGTGAGGGACCTGGGGACATCGTCATTGGGACATAGTGACTAATTGCCACACCCCTCTGCTGGTCTTTGGGGGAGCAGCCGGATTGCCTGGGGAATCCCCGCTACTGCTCGCTGCTCTCAACGTCATCAATCCTGGGGTCGGCGGATAGCCCTGAACAATACTGCCCTACCCCCACCCTTGCCAGGTGCTTTAATACCCGCCTTGTCTTGACTGTGGCTTCTCTGGCCAGTCCCAGCTGTTTTGCATCCCCTTTTATCACCTTGATTATTGCATGGTCCTGTGATGTCCAGGCAGGAGCCAGGGGTCCTGGTTTTCTGGGGTCGCCCCGATAGCTTGTGGGGTCCTATCAGGACTGTAGTAACACCTGAGAAGCAGTGAAGATGTGTTTCCCCCCTCTTTATCATGCTGAAAGCGGCTCCGATTCCCCGTGACTGTTTTGCGCCCCTACATTTTCGCTACCACAGGCTTGGCCGACCAAGCTGTGCCTCCTGGCATTACTGCTACTGGCTTGGCGTACTGAACTTAGGGGAGCCTCACTCTTCCTTATTTACCCAGGACGTGGGTGGCACTCAGAAATCCAAGGACGATGCCCCGGCGAACACCCCCCAGGAGAGGATCAAGCAGGGCGCTGGGGACACTTCCACATGGACACCAAACTCACACAATCGATTCTACCAGGGAGCACCTGGAGGTCAAGACTGACTATGTCGATGGAGCTGGGTCCCCTCCGCGAGGACTCTAAGAAAGTGACGGGGAGGTTGTCTGCCTTGGAGGCTTCAGTCCAAGCATGATGTCAGAGGTCCAAACCACAAAACGCTGACTCACAAAGTTGGAGGCCCATACACAGTGGCTGGCTGCGCGGCTGGATGATCAGGAAGGGAGGGTCAGCCATGACAGCAGCAGTGAGAGCAATACCATGCTTAGTTTTCTTGAGGACTGGCTCCAGGAGGTTGTGGACCCCCAGGGTCTGTCTAACATTTATGCTATGAAATGGGCCCACACATTCCATGCTTTCCTTCTTAAGCCGGGGACCACAATCTACCCGGTGGTGGCCTGTCGCTTGCAGTTCCGTGACAGGGATTTCCTCCTTTAGCAGGCCCACAACCATGGCCTCTTCATGGTGGAGAACGCTACAGTCTTGGTTTATCCTGACTTCACCCTCCAGGTACAAACTCAGCTTTCTTTGTACACCGCAGTTAAGAGAAGGCACCGTGAGCTGGGATAGCCCTACTCCCTGCTTTTCCCAGTCCACTTGAGAGTGCAGGAGGAGAACAAGACTCACTTCTTCCTGGATCCTGCTATGGCATGGGACTGGCTGGAAAGCTACGATAAGGAGACATTACGCACAGGGCCTGCAGCTCCTCACCGCCCGGCATGCCAGAGGCGCGGACGCTCTCTGCGTCAAGGAGTGAGACGACCTACCAAACAACAGGCTGCCGAGGAACGGATGAGGGCGGTGGAGACGGCCGCTTCTCTGCAATCTGATGGAAGCTTACCACATTCTGAGACACGTTTCCACAGGGGACCTACTTCGATCTCAGGGAGCTCCAGTGGCAGGGACTGGATGACTCTCTCCGGGGAGCCACCCGGACACCACAGACGGCATTCGTGTTTGCCTCTTTGATGGTGATGTTATGTGGTGGCTACATTATATCATTTTGAGTTTCCTTGATCTTAATATCTCTCTACTTGCTGGCGGGTAGCTGGGCGCGTGCGGAGGATTGTGGGTTATGCTCTATGTTCCATTGCGCTGTATGCTCTCTCACTTTCGCATTTGTCAGACACTGATGGCAGAGCGCTTCGCAAGAGATGGTGGGGGCAGTTGTACTGCACTGCTTAAACTGCATTGGCAAGAGGGACCCTGATTTGGATTATGCCCTGGTTGCCCTTCCAATTACATAAGCAGTTATTGACCCTGAAGGCCAATAAGTACTGCCAAAGATGTCGCTTTGCTTAATGTCTATGCCCCAAATACAAATCAATCTTCTTTCCTGAAAAGCTTGACACTCCTACTGCCGGCAATACTACCATGTATGCGTATAATAGGGGGGCCGGGGGACTTCAGTTGTGTGGTTGATGTCACTATGGACAGATCCCAGTCCCTCATTGCGCTCGGTACCTCCACATAATCAAGTGGACGCCTTCTGCGCTTGGGTGCGACACTGGAACCTGGTGGATTGCTAGAGGATGCAGAATGCCGGAGTACAGACTTACTCCTATAGGTCCGGTTTGCATGATTTGCATGATTTGATCATGGAGGTACAATTGGATAAGGTGCAAAGCTGTGATGCAGAATGAGAAAGGGTGGTGGATGCAGAGTATTTGTTGCAGACTAATTCCCACTACTGTTCCCTACTATGCACTTTCATAGATCGAGTATCCCTACATGGCTGCTGCCTTCGGCTCTGCTTGAGGACCCAGTCTTCGGGACCACCCTCGGTGAATGGATCACTCATTTTTGGTTCTACAACAAAGGCTCGGCGTTGTTGGAGAGGGTTGAATGGGAGGTCTTCAAGCTGGTTGTGCACAGTTACTGTATTTCTAATAAAACAGGGGTGCACACCAAGCTATTTTCGAACATTAAACGGCAGGAGTCATCCTTAATGAACTCTCCCCGGAGTTTGGAAAGACGTCTGAGGGCAGAAAGTGGGTTCTTGCTGAACAAGAGAAATTGTTTGCGATGGTGGAACACATGCAGCAAGCAATACGACTATGGGCATATATTGCAAGGACTCAAGTGGACAGGGATACGTCGGAGAGCATGTCAGCCTGGCACCTTCGGGAAGAGACGAGGGGGCACACTATCCTTCAGTTTCAAGACACTGCGGGCCAATCCGTGACTGCACAGGAGGATATTAATGGGGTATTCCTGCACTATTATAGCGCAATATACGCAGTGGGCATGTGGGTTAATGGATCAGACGTGCTGCGTTTAGTCCAGGATTCTCCCCCATTGATACTGGATCCGGACATAGCAGATAGAATGGGTGCCGATGCTACTGTGCAAGAAGTTCGGGGGCTATCAAGAAGATGGCCCGGGGCAAGGTTCCTGGGTCACATGGGCTGTCCACAGAATTCTACTCCACTTACTTTTCTACCATTGCCCCTAAGCCAATGGAACTTTTTAATAGAACGCAACAGCAAGGTCTACTTCCGCCTTTTTGGACAAGGCTTCGATTGTTTCTCTACCCAAGAAAGACAAGGATCAAATGCTGGTAGACTCCTACCGCCCCATCTCTATGCTCAATGGATTATAAACTCCTGAGCAAGATAACGATAAACAGGGTCTTGCCACATTTGAGCAAATGGATTAATGTTGATCAGACAGGTTTTATACCCACCCATAGTACCTTGCCTAATATTCGCCAGTTGATATATATCCTGAACAGTCAGGAAAATGTCCCACCGGACACCCTGGCGTTGTCCATTGATATATAGAAAGTGGGTTGCTCGGTGTTGGCATCACCCTGTGGGCAGGGCTGGTCCGGGCATGCGGCCTGAAATGGGACTCACCATACTGGGTGACCTCTTTATGGGGGGTGAAGCTAGCTCTTTCCTGAACCTGAGGAAAATGTATGACATTCCGGCTGTACACTTTCTGTTACACAGAGTCCTGATGGGCAGGATTCGTGCCTGGTGGAGGGTGGGTTCCGCGGAGCCTTCATAGAATGAGTGCCTCTGCTATTTGTTGCTCATCACGGGTTGGTGAGGGCGGATACGCTGCTCTATCGAGCTCTGTTGAAAGGTGCTCAGATGGAACTGTCAGAACTTCCCCAATGATGGGCCGCAGACATGGGACCTGTGCTCAATGACTGTGCCTGGAAGAAAATCCTCGCATTTGCCCCCAAAGTGTCCCGAAATGCTAGATTTAAACTTGTTCAAGTTCTATTTCTTGCACTGGGCGTATCTCATCCCTGGGTGTCTTCACACCATGTTTCATGGGGCTTCATGGCCGTGTCCCTGCAGTCACATGCCTGAGGCGTGGTTCTTCCATATGGTACGGACTTGCCTGATGCTGGTTTCGTACTGGCCCACCGTACTGCAAGTTATTTGTCGGTCCACCGACTCTCCCTGCAGTTGTGTTTACTGGGTCTCCATGCTCGAAATGGGGCTCGGAAGACGACTAATAGGTTTGCGGACTTAGCACTGTAACTGCCCATCTGCAACTGACGATAAGCTGTAAATCTGCCAATAGTCCCAATGGGGGAACGAGTTGGCTAGATGGGCAGATTGTGAAAGAGAGAGAGGCGCTTCAGAGGGAGGAGACCACAGGAGTGCATAGGCTCCCGATCCTACTTTCCTGGAATGCGATACTGGCGGCTTGCCCATGACTGGATGCTCAAGGGCAGTTCTTGCCTGAAGTGGTAGACTCTGCGATGCCCTCACCAGACATGGGTGTAGCACCGTTGTCCCCTGCCCGTACTGCAGATGCCTAGGTAGTGGAGGCCCTTGCTGAGTGAGTGGTAGTTGTTTGCTTGCTATGTGTCTGAGCATTGGGTGTGGCGGAGGTCCACTATGGCTTTACCCGGGATCATGTCATGTCGATATCACGTTTCTGCACCAAGGTAACACCAAGAGCTGCTGTGTCAACTTTAACTTGATGTTCCGCATTTGTACGCCCTCTGTCCTTTTTAGGTCGAAGCACGACCTGCATTCAATGCGTAAGCATTGATTGCAGTGCTTCGACAACTATTGTGATCCGTTTTTGGGAATGTGGGACACGACTCAGACGCGCGCTTTTGCAGTCTCAGTTTTGACCGCGGGAGCGCGCGTCTGAGCCGCGCTTGCGCAGACGAACTCCCAGCCCCTGCTTTCGCGCGCACACACAGACACAGCCAACCCCCACCCCTCTGCATGCACGCACACACACACACACACACACAGGCGCGCGCACACATACACACGCTGCCGCCCGCCCCCCCCTCCCCACACGGTGGTTAGGTGTCACGGGCCCCCCCGCCCCACTCCCCACATCGGCGCCGCCACTTCTGCAGCCATCGCAGGGCTCTCCCTTGGGCATGGGAGCCCCGCGTCAGTACAGCTTCTCTGCCAATCACTTCGTGAGCGCGGACTTCCCATGGAAAACGGAAGTCCCGCCCCACAAGAGTCGTATTATTTATTTTTTTTAAACAGTGTAGCGTGACTAGCCATTTAACGTCTTTAAGATTGCTGCGAACATGACAAAGCTACGAAATACTCCCGATCCAATATGGATGTCTGCATCCACTCATTCCCTTAGGTTGTCACGCCCCCATCCGCTTTACTTCCGTATGTAACGCGAAGAGATAGATGGCGAACAGATTTGCCGCCACCTTGGTGTGGTGGTACGGGTGTCGCAACTACAGCAGTTGAACTGTGTAGAACGGGGGGAAAAAACACATGGCAGTTGTTAGTCGGTTGACAAAATACACGCGCGGCGATCTGCGTATTATCTTTAACATAAGGGGAATACGAGCGTTTGAGGCATTTGTTTAGGGGAAAACGTCAGCTTTTGTGTGCGGTCTAACCCCGGCCCCGTCCCCTTTCTGAGCCTGAAAGGGGGCAGATGTGTCTCTGTAATTTGTAGTAGTGGGAGGGTGGGGGCGTAGGGGGTGGGGGGGACTCTGTGGGGGCGGCGGCGCGACGTGGGCGCTGAGGAGGCGCACAGAAGAACCTAACTCGCTTCACATTGATTCATTGAGAGCAGGAAAATGAAAGCCGGGAGCGGGGTCTGGAGCCTGCCTCTGCCTTTAAACGGATTTTCAGTGGCTCCATAGAGTCTCTGCGATGTGGAGCACAGCGCTTCGAGGCGAAACCCGCGAGCCTTCCAGGCTCGGCTCAGCCGCGATTCAAGAGAATAGAGGGCCAATAATGCAAGACAGATCACTGGGAGAAACCTGTAGCAGCATCCACTGGATCGGTGCTCTGGAAAATGCATTAAAAGTTATAACAATCGGCACTTAATTAGCTTGCACTTTCAGCAGGAGTCTCTGGGTGGGGTGCACCTACATTTTGCCAATTCTGACTGATTGTGTTGTCACACATTTGACCCTGCTTCTATACCCCAACTATTGATATTTTATTACTATTCCCTTTGTAGTAATCAGTCGATATTCATGGAATCCGCAGGTTTTCGACGCAAAGTGCTTCCAACCCCAAACAATAAAAAAAATGTGCCCACGCATGCTCAAGCGTTCAAAAACTCATATTTTACATCGATGACACTATGCAATTGAACCATGTTGCATCATATCCTTCGGGTAAATTCTTGTTTTATTTTAATTCGACGTTCTGCACGCATGTTCCTTGGGTACGACTCCCATCTCGCCAGCTAATTAGCAATAAGCATGACAATGCATTTAAATAGTTCTTTAATCAAAATTCCCTCCTTGAAAACCCCTCTTTGTTAGCGGAACAATACAGAGAGCAGGTGCAAAACCCGCCAAAACTACAGAGAAACCCTTAACAAGTCAATGCGTCTTTGCTGATGTCCCAGCATCTGATAAAACATAATTTAACATTTTTCTATTTTTCACTACAAAAAAAAATAATATGTCGGGTTATTAACATACCGATTTTAATAGACATGTCCCACCTCGATGAAAGTTATATAAAGCTATTTTACAAGTTAACGGTGCCTAAAATGTGTAATATAAAAGTTCTGATTATGGCGACCATTATTGTCGAGGAAATCTGTTTCGAGGTCCTGGAGGCATGTACAATAATTGACCTAGTGGTATCATGTCCCCAGAAACCCTTCGATACGTATTATCGTTCCATAACACAGAACAGTGCACACCCTCGCAGCAAATATACTGTCCAGTTACCCAAACGTCTAATAGAACTGATGGCAGGACAAGAAGTTTTTACAATTTTGATTTCATGAAACGAAGTAACTGTCCCGTTCCGAGTTATTCGGCAGCCCTCTTTTTGTTTTAAATATAATTGTACAATTTGCATAAAATAAAATAGTTATTATACGTCGTTTGTAAATTTATTGTGCGGTGCAGTGGTGACCCAGGCAGTAAACACCCAATATAAAGCAGCAGTTTTATTTTCCATAGTCGACGCTTACAACACCGACTGGAGCTTTGCTGTAGCTGGTTGTGAATACTTAGGATTACACTATCTGTACATTTCCTGTATGTATGTGTATGACCTTTGAAAACAAAGATGTCATTAACGTTTCATTAATACCTGTAAGTGGAGAAGGAGCATGAATATGGATTAAAGCTTTGGAAAGCTGGAGCATCTTTGATTTGTTGACTTCAATTGGTCAGTTGTCCAACCGGAGTGTTGTGCCTTAGAGGGATGGAGGTCCCTTTTCACAATGGCAAATGACTGACACGTAAGGCTAAATGTATCTTTGAAATACAAAGTGCGTAAGGCAATCATTGTATATGTAAAGCTGGAAATCCAGTTCTTGATCACCAGCGACTTTTAGAAAAGAGTAGAGGTCGTTTAGAGGAGCTCATTTTTATTTACTTGACCAATTGATATGTTGTTTCTTGGTTCGTGACTTACTTATTTTACCAGTTTGTTTATAAATCTAATGGCTTACCTCATCTGGTTGCACAAAATCTGTACTCATACAGTTAGAATATGCAACAGTGTGCACTACTGGGCTATTTTTCATGGATTGAAAAAATGATGGTTTAACTGACAGTTATATAACTGTCAAATTGTAACTAAAGAAAGATGATGTCAACGTTTAATAGATGACGACGGGATTCAAGAATTAACGTGAAAACTGAACAGGGATGCTACATCTGGAAAAGAAGGGTAGTGCGCCCAAGCACCGAATCATTAGACCTTAAAGGGACAGACATGCTTGTATTCGGTGCCCTAAGAGAAGAATTGCTGCCCTAGAGCGGAATTTGCTCGTTCAAGGGCAGAGTATGATGATACGAAGCTTTATGGTCATGGAAGAAGAAGGAATAATAATATTCTCCGGCCCCTTACACTCGTAATTAATGGCCATTGGAAAAAGTCGAGTGGCAGCTGCTATTGCACCACCACAGAAGCCCAGTAGCTGTCAGCTGACTACAGTGACGCATCCTGGTGCTTTTAATAGGCATACGGTGCAAAAGCACTGAACAATTCGAAACAGAACCGAGGCACAGACCAAGCACTCCGAGAAGGAATGCTGCAACTCACACCAGAAAGTTTCAGCTGCACACAAACGAGTGCCACGTAGTTTGAAACGCGAGGCTGAGTTTGGCTTTGGAAGCGATAAGGGGGAGGAAAGGCTGAAAAAACAAGCAGGGGACTACGGAAACAGCAGAAAGCAATTACAGAATTGCAGACGTACTGCTCAACACAGATGAGGCATAATTCTATGTATTGTTGTAAAGCCATTTCAAAATGACATCTAGCAGTAATACAGAAGACGGGATTCACAGTGGGCTGCAGAATGCCCTTGAGGATTACATCTGCGTGCCAGCTGTCCATTAGCGATGACTTCATTGTTCAAGTACAGTGGCCGCGGTACAGCATACTGGCAAGGTTCATGTATGGTTATAAGGCGCTTTCAGAGCGGCTGCTGGAGAACTGGAAGACATGGAGATGATGCATATAAAAAGATGGCACAGGCTCTGTTCCATCAAGATTAAGATCGAATCGTACAGCTTCAGGCTGCCTCGTTAGACTTCCATAAGCTCTATAAAAAATGTACCCTCCATGCTCTTTGCATTTATTTAAATGATCTGCCCGGTCAATATACAGTTCCTGCTTTGCTCTAATCTAGGGAAATGAACAACGGTAAACAATGGGTTGACTGGGTGGTCACATTTGGAGGAGATCAGGACAATAAAGGATGGATCGTAATTAAGATGAAGAGAGACATTATATTTACAGGATATATTTTTGCATCAGTGGAAGGAGGGTTGAGACAGGTAATGCAATACGCTTAGCGTTATGACGCTGAAGACCCAGCCAAGAAATCCTAGGTATGTGGACAAGTCCGGACCATATGCGTACAGTGTGCTTGACTTATGCTCCTGCTGGGGTAAGTGCTCGTCAGAGAGTTGTAAATATTATGAAGTCACATTGGCATAAAGTGCACGCGCTCTAAAACCGTTAAAACGTATACTGCTAAGTGATTGTTGCAGGAAATGTTTCCAGAGTGAGTCGGTAACTAGGCACTGTAGGGATACTTTTATTTACTCATAAATATATGGGTATTTAAAAAGACAGTTTTAGAATAAGGTAGATTTCTATGAGCGTGGAAACACTGGAATTCAGTGCTACTACAACAAAAAATTAATGCCAAAAACTCATCAACATCTTAAAGATTTGGGGGGACCAGGGCCGAACGTATTTTGGGGGCCCATCAATCAATCACTCAATCAATCATCATCATCATTTGTAAAGCGCGCTACATACCCGTTAGGGTCTCAAGGCGCTTTTGGGGTGGGGGGGTGGGCTGCTACTGATTGAAGAACCAGGTCTTGAGAAGTCTTCTGAAGGCCAGCAGGTCCTGGGTCTGTCGTAGGCTGGTAGGGAAAGTGTTCCAGGTCTTGGCGGCGAGGTAGGAGAAGGATCTGACGCCGGCGGTGGTTTTCCGGATGCGTGGAACTGTGGCGAGGGCGAGGTTGGCGGAGCGGAGGCTGCGGGTGGGGGTGTAGAAGCTGAGTCGGTTGTTGAGGTATGCTGGTCCAGCGTTGTGTAGGGCTTTGTGTGCGTGGATGAGGAGTTTGAAGGTGATCCTCTTGTTGATGGGGAGCCAATGCAGGCCTCTCAGGTGGGGTGTGATGTGGCTGCGTCGGGGGACGTCGAGGATCAGTCGTGCTGAGGCGTTCTGGATGCGTTGTAGCCGTCTCAGGAGCTTGGTTGTTGTTCCTGCATAGAGGGCGTTCCCGTAGTTTGGAACAGCTTTGAATTTATGATCCAATTTTAACTCTTTCATGCCCTCTTTGGCCAGGATAATGACAGTGCAAAGGTACACTCATCCAAATTCTAAAGTGGTTACATCTAATATTCAGGGATTTTGACGTCTGTTTTCAATACTGTAACACAGCAGCAGCTCACTGATATTATGACACCCTCTCATTTCTCATACGTTTTGATCTAAAAGAAACTTTTTACGGATGTTGCATGAAACATAAACACAACATTTCTCTGCAAAATGTCTGTAATAGACTCACGCATTAGATATAAATGAAAGGGAAATAGTATTTAAAACAATTTGTTAAAGAATCATTCAAGGTCATCAGGACAGGACTGTCTGCAGAACAGAGCTGGCTCTATCAGGGCCCCCCTGACTTAAAACCTCTCTGGTGACAGAACAACATGCACAGAGGAATCTTACGCTAGTGAGATATAGATCTACATATACACACCTGGGGCCGTATTACAGATAGTGCCCCGGGGCCGCAACAGGCGTTTGTGCCCGCATTACGCGCCCCGGGGCACTTTGGTATTATAGAAGGCGACGCAGATGCTTGTGCGTCTCTTCTATAATACCGATATTGCTTGCGCACTTAAAGCGCCAACGCTGTCAACCGAGGATGTTCCCTCATTTGAATAGGGGTGTGCCCTATGCAAATGAAGGAATTCCTTTGACTGTGAGCCAGCATCATATTACAGATGCGGGCGCAAAGTCAAAGAAGCCCTCAGGAGGCGCACTGACAGTGCACCATTTTAAAGGTGGATCATCGACAGCAGCCCTCTGCCAGGGGGTAAAGAGGGTCCCATGGACCACCCAGACAGCCCCTTGCAGTCAATGACTGCACCCGCCTGCAAGGGGATCTCTAAACCCCCTTTGAAAGTGCAGGCGGTTTCCGCCTACAAAGTGAAAACATGAAAACACGGAGCTGCTGCTCCTTATTTCCACATGGATGTGCTGCCCTCAGGGGAGCACGAGTTCACGGCTGTCCTGGGCTCAGCCCATACACCATAATGGGGCGCAAACAGTGAATGTGTTATAAGGCCCCTAAAGTAAATTAATGTATGTGGTATAAAGACACGGATGCCACGGTGCTACATGTTCACACTTTACAAACGAACAATTAAATACGTCTTTTAAGTGGATGTTGCATGCAGAAGCTGGAGGACAAAAGAAATTCATTAACTCGTATGCACTTAAAGCGACTTAATTATTTATTATATTTCCCTTTTTGTGTTAATTTTGCATTTGACGTCCTTTTTAGGTCTCGGGCCTAGCGTACACTGCGCATGCAGTGTCGCGCAGCGCGAGCCTATTCCGGGCGTCTTGGAAATGGACCTAGGAATTCCACGCAGCTCCTGCGTGTTATTTCCTAGGTCCATTCCCATTGGCCTTCGTGTGCGTGTGCTTTTGAAACAGAACAGGCAATAAGCCATGGGCGGTCGCAAAGCTCCACCCATGGCCTATTGGTGTCTGTTACGCGCACCAGAGGTCATATGTTTTGAATTATTGCAGCTTGACAGCCACGATAATTCAAAACATATGCTCACGTGCGCACCACTCACAGGCTTTTTTTTTTGTAGTTCGCGAGCGCCCTACTGCTGTGTGTCTGCAGTGTCCGTATGTCTCACTGCAATGTCCGTTCTGTCTTTGTGCCTGCGGTGATCGGCTGTCTGCCTGCCTGCAGGGTCCGACGTCCAGCTGTCTGTGTGTGTGCCTGCAATGTCCATGTGTCTGTGTGCGTGCAGTGTCAGCCTGTCTGTGAGTCTGCAGTGTCCGAGGTCCGTCTTTCTGTGTGCGTGCTGCAATGTCAGCCTGTCTGTTCGTTCACCCCAGCAACAAAAAAGTGAGCACCTACTGTCAAGGCAACCACTATGTCATGGAGCAGCCCCTCTCCTATCTGTTCCTTCCTTCAACAAATCTAGCACTGGGTGAAACGCCGAAGATGCGCCACTCCGTGCCAGCAGGAATAAGAGGACTTTGCAAACAGCAAGAAAAACTGGAGCACATTAAAACTTGGCTGCGCAGCCATGTAAGAGGGAGGGCATGTCTGCGCTTGCGCAAAGTAGTATAATCAGCCATGTAAGAGGGCCGATCTGCGCTTCCGCAGAGTCCCCGTCTCCAGACTGCACACGCGTCACCCAGCATCACAGGCACTGGTCTTGCTCAAACCCACGCCATCTTAAACCTTTGCACCTAGGGTCTCCGTGCAAACCGGAGCGCTCCACAGCCCGGGGGATAAAGTGCTGTGTAAATGCCACAGTGCAGTACATGGTAAAGGCAAATTCTACTACAGTACCTGCTTCAGTGCACTGTTGCACTGAGAGCAACTGCTACCCCCTCTTATTATGTTCTTTTGATTTTGAAAAGCTGTGAAGGCTATGTTGAGGGGTGGAGGCTCTGTTGAGGGGCGAGTCGAAAGGATGCAGGGAGTTCCTTCCAGACCTTTGCACAATCAGTGTGATACATTCATGTCACCCCTATTTCTGTCTTTTTAGGTCTCGGGCCTAGCATACACTGCGCATGCAGTGACAGCTGAGAGTGAGAGTGACAGCAGAGTGAGAGTGACGGCAGACTGCGAGTGACGGCAGAGGGCGAGTGACGGCAGAGGGCGAGTTACGGCAGAGGGCGAGTGACGGCAGAGGGCGAGTGACGGCAGAGGGCGAGTGACGGCAGAGGGCGAGTGACGGCAGAGGGCGAGTGACGGCAGAGGGCGAGTGACGGCAGAGGGCGAGTGACGGCAGAGGGCGAGTGACGGCAGAGGGCGAGTGACGGCAGAGGGCGAGTGACGGCAGAGGGCGAGTGACGGCAGAGTGAGAGTGACAGCAGAGTGAGAGTGACAGCAGTGAGAGTGACAGCAGTGAGAGTGACAGCAGTGAGAGTGACAGCAGTGAGAGTGACAGCAGAGTGAGAGTGACAGCAGAGTGAGAGTGACTCAGCAGTGTGAGAGAGACTCAGCAGTGTGAGAGAGACTCAGCAGTGTGAGTGTTCCAGAGAAAGCAGGGTATGCTTGTGCGCTTACACGGTGCACTGACACACAGGAGCTAAAACAAAGAACAGCTGAACACGTGTCTTGGGAGCTTCATGGAGGCACCTGGCCCTCTGTGAGGGGAGCAGCAAGGAGGGGACGACCCAACCAATCAAGCGCAACTACTCACAACCTACTGTACGATTACAACACAGGCCAAAGAGCAGAGCTAGGTCTTTTCGCATTACGTAGGGTGATCAGTGTGTGAATGTGTAGTGTGTGAGTGTGCAGGGTGAGCAGTGTGTGAGCATGCAGGGTGAGCAGTGTGGGGTGATCAGTGTGTGAGTATGCAGGGTTAACAGTGTGTGAGCGTGCAGGGTGAACATTGTGTGAGTGTGTAGGATGAGCAGTGTGAGTGTGCAGGGTGAACATTGTGTGAGTGTGCAGGGTGAGCAGTGTGTGAGTGTGGAGGGTGAGCAGTGTGTGAGTGTGGAGGGTGAGCAGTGTGTGAGTGTGGAGGGTGAGCAGTGTGTGAGTGTGCAGGGTGAGCAGTGTGTGAGTGTGCAGGGTGAGCAGTGTGTGAGTGTGCAGGGTGAGCAGTGTGTGAGTGTGCAGGGTGAGCAGTGTGTGAGTGTGCAGGGTGAACATTGTGTGAGTGTGCAGGGTGAGCAGTGTGTGAGTGTGTAGGGTGAGCAGTGTGTGAGTGTGTAGGGGCAGTGTGTGCATGTGCAGGGTACGAATACTCGAACTAAGCCCACCACACACACACACACACACACACAACACCACATACATAACACCACACACATACACAACCACATACACAACCACACACACCACCACACACACACACACACACACACACACACACCACCACACACTCACCACCACACTCACCACCACACACTCACCACCACACACTCACCACCACACACTCACCACCACACACTCACCACCACACACTCACCACCACACACTCACCACCACACACTCACCACCACACACTCACAACCACACACACAACCACACCGTCAGTGCACGCTTTCACCGGGCACAAACACCACCAGCCGTCAGTGCAGGCTTCCACCAGGCACACACCACCAGACGTCAGTGGACGCTTCCACCAGGCACACACACCTCCAGCCGGCAGTGCACGCTTACACCAGGCACACACACCACCAGCCATCAGTGCACAATTTCTACAGGCACACACACCACAAGCCATCAGTGCACACATCGATTGTTAACGCATCCACAATTAACTATTGTAGCAATCGCAGTATGGTGAACATTACTTTTAAACATATTCATCTAAAGCGCAGCATGCCACCATTGCTACAATTCCAATCCAACCCACATAATTCCACTACACACCACAAGCATACACTCCATAACACATGGCTAAAAGACATTGCCATTCACAATGCCATTAGCTCTAACTCAAATAAATCCGAGACCTATTGCATTTCCAATGCTTGTTATGGTATTGACGTTCCCATATGAGTGTAATGCCAGAGCACGGTCACAGGTGAGTTGCCTGGTTTTCGCTTTCAGCAATGGCAGTTACTCTGGCACAAAGCAATGGGCAAAATTCATTTGCTTGAACATCGATTAAAAAAAATTAGATTTGCTCTTAAAAGCATCAATGTATTAAAGTAGATAAATACACAAACAAAAAGAGCATCTTTATGATATTTTTGTGGATTCACAATTCATTTAGTCAGTCTAGCTTTTCTTCATAAAGATATTCTTGTTTGACTCATGGATCCAGAGTTACATGCTGTCAGATTAATAGAGCAGGAAGACACCTGGTTTGCCTAATAGACCTCTAGGGTGTTTAACATATAGGAGGTACGTGGGAATTGAGACAGGCATGACCGCGCACACTGACGACCCACAACTGATACCGTTCCTCTCTAACCAAACACACAACACCAGGAACAAGTTAATTAACCACATGCATGACAAAAGGAGCCGCCTGGATGAAATTCAATGGCCTCAAATTGAACTTGGACAAGACCGAGGTGATAGTCTTCTGAAAGAGCGCCTTGCCCTGGGATTCCATTTGATGGCCCACAGATCTTGGGTCCACTCCCATGCCCTGTTCTCAAGTGAGAAACCTCGGAATCATCATAGGCAACAAACGGGACATGACCACCCAAGTCAACGCAGTTGAATTGTACTGCTTTCACACACTGAGCATGCTGAAGAAAATACGCAAGTGGCTACCAGACCACACCAGGAAAACGGTCACCTAAACCATCATTCCCAGCAGCCTATACCTTGGAAACACCATGTAAGTAGGGATTACCAAGCAGCTTACAAGAAGACTGCAGAACCTTTTAAACACAGCAGCCGGAATAGTCCTCTAAATCCCGTGCGGATCCCACATCACCCCACACCTTAAAGAAAAACACTGGCTCCCGATACACAAGTGTGCATACTTTAGCCTGCTCACCCACACCTACAAAGCTATCCACAACACTGCCCCTGCCCACCTGAACAGCTGCATTCACTTCCACCAACCTTACAGACACCTCTGCTCTGACAGTCTCTCCCTTACATTCAAAAAAGCAGAGCAGGTGACTGCTTCTTCTTGTACTTGGGCCCTAAAGCCTAGAACAATCACCCACAACACATCAGAGTTTCTTCCTCTCTTCTTCACTAACGCAAGAAGCTAAAGACCTGGCTTTTCGAATAAGCCCCCAGGGCTGGCCTTACACACCCGCTACAGAACGCCTTCATGCTCTCACATGTGATTAGTGCGCTATAAAAACGCCGATAACATAACAGCACTTTGGTGTTTTGTCTTTTGCAATAGTGCTCCGTCTTATGCCTGGTAGCAGCACCTCGTGCCAATTTATTAATTAAAATACGGTGGATGACATTTTGAGTTAAAATTTGCAGTTCACCTGCCCAACCAAACTTAAGGTACACCTGCTTCAAAGGTAGAACTGCAAGTCATTAAAGCAGAGTTTTTGCTCAGTCTGCTATTGCAAAGTTCTTCCCAGCTGCCTATTGGCCACAGATCTGTCATGGTTACAGCATCAGAAGCCTGCCCAAGTCTACAATGTAATGCAGGGCGTACCCGGGTAAGAAAAAAAATGTCCTTGATGATTGCAGAAAAGACTCCCTAAGCATCCTAGACATTTAATTTTTGTTCTGTAGCAGGAACGCCCCTTTCGCTTTGGGATTTCTGTGCAGAAAAAAGACATGGTGGCGCACTCAGCATGTCTTTTTTCTGAAAGTACTCCTGTTATTGCATGGAGCACTTTCGGCTAAATGATACCTGCGAATTTGGCATACAACCTCCACTGGCAGGCAGACACAAAGTCTACTCTCACTGGTGTACTGGCAGTCAACACACGGATGTTTAAATGAGCCTCGGTGAAAGCAAAACTGGTGGCTAGCATATGCAGTACTACAAATTTGAAGGGGCAAGGCAAACTGGTGTACTATGAGCATTGCTTTGCCTGACCTTGCTCAATCATGCTGTGCTGGGGGCGGAGATCTGAGGCATATCACACGCACTATATAGGTTTTCTGATTAGGACACTATTTTCGTGCCTAAAACAATGTGATTTTAGAAAGGCAATACATAACTACGTGCTCTCTTTTTTGGCTACTGCTTTCAACACTTAATCAAGTTTAAGCATAAAGCTTCTGATGCTTACTCGGAGATTGTCAAACATGACAATTTACTATTTTCTAGGCTGGCCTAAAGTCTTCTTTGGCCGCCTAGTCAGTCTCGTGTGGCCCAAAAAAAATTATCCCAATATAAATACATACATTTGTACACAGACGGGCTTTCCGTTAGTCTTCATTGTCTCCATTTGTCTGTTCAAGGGTCATTCTCATTTTGCTTGCACCCAACGCAGCATACAGCAAGCAACAGCTGGTCACCCCACTTCCTCCACTGCCAGTCTTGCACTATGAGTGACAGCATTTTTTGCTTATCACATGTTCCCAGCCACCTGAAAAGGAGTGCATTTCAGTGCCAGCGTCGATGTACCTGGGCTGGTTGGCCATTTTTTCATATTACATATGTTTAAAAAGAAAACAAAACACTGCAACTTTCCAAGGCCAGCATATTGGGTTGGCCCATCCTTGTTGATTGTGTTGTACTTAAATTCTTTCACGGGCAAACTTGGAACGAATCAGGCAGCAAGAAATGATTACTGATGTTGGAGCTTGTACAAACTTGTAATACATGCATAGGTGCCTGGAGGAATGGATTCCCAAGCAAAATCATCAAAATAAATATCCAAAAATAGAATACCACATCTCAGAGAACTATGAAGACTCAAAGTAGGCAATACCTGCAGATGGAAGGGGCAATGAACCTACCAGACTCCACTCAAAGTAAAAAAAAACTAAAGAATAAAATGAAAATATTAGCCCTAGCCTACACGTATGCAGCCTTAAGCCATGTGCAAAACAACAATCTAGAGCAAAGACCAAATATTTGAAAGAAAATGGTTCTACTGCATAAGTTCTGGCGAGTTTGTATTGGTAACCACGACACTCAACCATTTCTGTAAGTTAAATTCAACCCACTTCAGCATTAGCAGCTAAAGAAGTGCCACTGTCAAACACTCGAGAAATGCGAGTGGATTGTACCTACTGTATTACCAAGTACTGGTTCTTTTACAGTCCATACTGTTGGCATTAAAGGCACCGTTGCATTATATTCCATATAACTAGTTACAATGTGCAGTTTGCCAACAAAATAAAAAAACATTTTTCGTCGATGTAAATCCCAGTATTTCCTACAAAAGAAGTTAATTGCTAAATTCAAATGACTAAAATTCACACTGGTGCTTGATCCATATCAGAGGGCATCTCAGTGAATTGGTGGTGTCAGTGCCGCACTGAGCACCACGAGGCACGTACGTTAGCATAACATGATGGCATCAAACCAAGTCCATGATCCTGCTCCGCGCATGGAGGTTCTTACCAAACCATCAGCGGCTTTAGGATCTGAAGAAGGCAAAATATGTAGTTTGGAATGGAATTAAGATTTCCAGTTTTGTGACACTGCATGCACTTTTTTGGGGCAAAACTCACTCTGGAGTGCAAACACTACAAATGAGGGGAAATGACATTTTCTTTCAGCGAATGCCTCCAGCACACATGCTGAAGAAAAAAAACACTTGGTTCGCCTAAAAAAAGCAGCATTATAGGAATAAAACCTTAAGGCAAAGAACATAATCAACTCGAATATCATTTGAAGTTTATGAGTCTAAACGTGACCCCAAATCCTCTATTCAGCTGGCAGCGTCCAATCTAGAATGTATTCTGCTCTTGGCACGTCAATGACGCACAGCCATGGAAAGCGACTCTTTCAGGAACGCCGAGGAATAGGAACAATGCCCATTCCTCCATCCCAGCAGCAAGGTCAGCAGGACAAGGAACACCCCCGGCCGAGAGGCCCGGATAATGGAAGGGTCACCACACACAAGCTGATCTCGGATTCCAAGCGCTCCGAGTCATTGTCCTTCCCCAGACTCAGCAGCACTGCAGGGACAACAGCACTGACAAGTCACTGGAAAAATGTCCATCGATCGATGGGCGTGTGTTTCAGACCTGAACACGGCTAGCCCAGCAGAGCCGAGTGAGGCAGAGCATCATAGCAAATACATCACTCAAGTGTTGGCGGTTATCGATACATGAAGGAATATATATATATATATATATATATATATATATATATATATTAATTCAAACATACCAATGAAGCCCACTTCGTTTTTAGGTAATAGTTAACGAATCTGCTTCCAAACTAGAGATAGATAAAGATAATTTCAGGGGAATCCTAACATTGAAAAGTTCAGGCTTGATTTTCCCTAACCGCCACAAACCCCGCAGGGGGTGACCAAACAATCTAAGATCTACCTTCACTGGCTGGACTCTAAGCTGACCCATTTTCCCAGCGAACACTGCAATTGACATTGAGGCACAGCTGGGGCCAATTACAATTAGAATAAAGCACGGGGAGATGTAACCGCAATGATTTGGACTCATGTGATGCGGCCTCTGATGAGAAGCGACAAGGCTTCGAAACGCGTAAGGCCAAAGGACAACAACACAGGACTTGCAAGCTGCATGTTTCTTTAATAAAGGTTTTGAAAACCGACCTGCGAGTGGTGAGCGGCCTCAATTCCGAGTGAATAGTTTGAATGTTAACACGGCGGCTCCGGCCGTGGAGGGATCGCACTGCCTAGAGGGTAAAAGGACCGCAGAGGAGAGAGCGAGCTCCTTTGCAATGGCACGGCAGGCAACAGAATTGAACATGTCGTTTGCAACCCTGGAGCAAACTGGAGGGCGAAAATCGATCCTGAATCAGCACACATGAATCGGACCCATTGGAGGGTAGCAAATATGCAAAAGGACTACATCTCCCAGCGAACACTGCAATTGACATTGAGGCACAGCTGGGGCCAATTACAATTAGAATAAAGCACGGGGAGATGTAACCGCAATGATTTGGACTCATGTGATGCGGCCTCTGATGAGAAGCGACAAGGCTTCGAAACGCGTAAGGCCAAAGGACAACAACACAGGACTTGCAAGCTGCATGTTTCTTTAATAAAGGTTTTGAAAACCGACCTGCGAGTGGTGAGCGGCCTCAATTCCGAGTGAATAGTTTGAATGTTAACACGGCGGCTCCGGCCGTGGAGGGATCGCACTGCCTAGAGGGTAAAAGGACCGCAGAGGAGAGAGCGAGCTCCTTTGCAATGGCACGGCAGGCAACAGAATTGAACATGTCGTTTGCAACCCTGGAGCAAACTGGAGGGCGAAAATCGATCCTGAATCAGCACACATGAATCGGACCCATTGGAGGGTAGCAAATATGCAAAAGGACTACATCTCCCAGCGAACACTGCAATTGACATTGAGGCACAGCTGGGGCCAATTACAATTAGAATAAAGCACGGGGAGATGTAACCGCAATGATTTGGACTCATGTGATGCGGCCTCTGATGAGAAGCGACAAGGCTTCGAAACGCGTAAGGCCAAAGGACAACAACACAGGACTTGCAAGCTGCATGTTTCTTTAATAAAGGTTTTGAAAACCGACCTGCGAGTGGTGAGCGGCCTCAATTCCGAGTGAATAGTTTGAATATATATATATATATATATATTAATTCAAACATACCAATGAAGCCCACTTCGTTTTTAGGTAATAGTTAACGAATCTGCTTCCAAACTAGAGATAGATAAAGATAATTTCAGGGGAATCCTAACATTGAAAAGTTCACGCTTGATTTTCCCTAACCGCCACAAACCCCGCAGGGGGTGACCAAACAATCTAAGATCTACCTTCACTGGCTGGACTCTAAGCTGACCCATTTTTTTTTCACCTGAAACGGAGAAGCCATAAAGTGCTCGGAAGTAACCGAAAGAAGATCCTTAGCATTTATTAAAGAATTTAAATCCATAATTATAAACTGAATGTTACATTTCAAGTGGCGAGCATTTTTATTTGTTCCTGCTATTAAACAATGGCGGTGAGGTCCAAGTGACCAAAAAACAAACTAAGTCTCATGAAAAATATCCAGTTACAGGCATTGGCCTATGAGGCAAATCCGTACACTGACAAACAGCCTCGAGAAGAGGCAGCCCGTTGATAAAAGCTAAAGTTTTAAACAGCGCTACTGCTCGTCAAGCCAAGTGGCATAGCGACACGATCAGAACTTCACCGGGTGCTGAGAGAATGTGCTGAGGCAGAGGAATGTCAACACCATGCGCACGAGGATGGACATCTTTTGTTAGGAGTTTTAGGGAGCAACGATTGCATGGAAGCATAAAGCTTCTGATGGGACACGATACAAATCAAACAGGAAGGGCAGCTATGAAATACACTTCGCATTCCACACAAGTTACTGAATGTCTCTTCTGTAGTCTCTGCTTCGGAAACAAAATGGGTGCGAGTAGGAAGCCCAATCCGATGCCGGCTTCTATGAGTTTTAAGAATGAACGCATCTTCAGGAGGCCAAGCACTAAATGGGAAAGGTCCTGATCGAGTCCATAGAGTAGAAGATCCACAATGTAGATGCTGACGTTTCATGATTCTAGCACAAGATGGTTTTACATATTTTATAATAATTATAATCTAACCACTCAAGCACGCTTTCCAACACGGAAATATCTTGGCAAAGGACTACCTCTACTAGGTATGTCTCCAAAACCAGAGAAAAGGGGTGCTGAAGCATAAGAGCAAATAAAGAGCCTTACCAACTGTTGTTCTTCAGTTCCCTCAGCTGATTACACCAGGATGGACAATTTTAGGCCCATCTCCTCAATGTCAGCCACTTCCAAAATGTTTGAGGAGACCGTTAACCATCAGCTAAAGCAGGAGCTGCTGCATGTGTCCCGATCTGGATTTTAGCCTTGCCATGCCAGAGAAACTGCCCTGTTTCTGAATCCATCAAGTCTTGCCTAGATCAGGGACAGGTGACTGCCCTAATCCTGTAGGATTTGTTGGCAGCATTCCACACAATCTCACATCAAATACTGATTTACAGGATGGCAGAACTAGGGGCGGGTGTTTCAGCCTTGCAATGGATTCCCTCCGTCCTCTCTGATAGGGGCAATCGGTTATCTTTGAGCCCTTCACATCCTCTTCAAGACTGCTAGGTTATGGGGTCCAACAAGGCTCATCTTTGAGTCCCACACTGTTTGATGTGTACATGTCACATTTAGCCCCATCATTGAAGTATTAGCATTGAGGTGATATCCTATGCTGATGACATGCAGGTCATCCTGCCACTCTGAAAAAGGCTACGGTTGGGCAGCTTGCCTTTAAGAGATGCCTGGTGGAGTTGTTGAGTGGATGAACGGGAACTGCTTGATGTGCAACTCCTCTAAAATGAAGATACTTCTGTTTGGTCATACCGGGTGGTCTAACAAACGGGTCCTACCCCCACCCCTACCTCTGTAGATAAAAGTCTGGGGAAAAAGTCTGAAGACAAGCTTTCTTTCCGCCCCTAGATTTGATCACTCTCCAGTACATGCTTTTCTCTCATTCCCACTCTGAAGATCACCTTGCAATATGTCCTGACAGAAACCATATCAACTATTGAACATGCGCCTTTTTTTTCCAGACTTGATTACGCCATGGCTTTGTATGTGGGTTTGCCACACTGTCTGCTTGATCACCTGCAACCTGTTCAAAATGTGGTTTCAAGGCTGATCCTCCAGCTCTCCTGATGTTCGTCACTCTCATTGCGCCTTAATGAGCTGCACTTGCTTCCTGTTAAGGAACGTATCATCTTTAAAGCTTTTGTCACTGCTTTTCTCTCTTTTCATAAACTGGCGCCTAAATATCTTTGCAAGATGCTCTGTCACTATATGCCCCTACTCAAGCCTTAAGATCAGAGGACGCCTTACTCTTGAATACACCGAGGTTCAGACTTAAGACAAGCGGAGGTCGCTCATACCTAGCTTTGAAAGCATGGAACAATATTCCACTCTTTCTGCGTCAAATTACTAATGAAAGCCAGTCTAAGAAGCAACTGAAAACCTGGATATTCAACCAATGATACTACTCTTTTCCTTCTGGTCCACCTTTTGCTACTAGCGCCAGGCGCACCAACCAATTGAAATATGAAACTAACCCAATAATAGCTGAGCAGGGTTTACATCAGCAAATCCTTCAAAGTCACCATTTGCAATTGGGAAACACGTGCATTAAGGGTAGAAGTAACACTAACCATTGCCAATTCTCTGATGGGACGTTCTGTGACTGGAGGAGATGCCTCTCACAGTGCTAGAGCATAGCAGATATTCCATGACCATCAAGGTGGTAAAAGAAGTTACAACACCACACAAACAATAGATAGCTCCACCAGAGATGGATCACTTCGGGCAATTTACTGAACAAATATCAATTCCAAACTTGGCAAACACATTATCTAAATTTCCAAATGGACATGTCAAATCAATTAAAGCAATACCACCCATCACAAACAAAATTGTCCTTACATACTTGTTGGATGGGAGCTAAATTTGTATCTCTATTTTGGAGCACCTCATCAGTTACTGAAAAGGAACCCACAACTTCGCCCAGCCTCTCCAGCAAAATTAAAATGGTAGTATTTTTAATCATTCTCTATTCTGCATATGGGCGCACTCCAATACTCTCTACCAAAATCTGTGTTTTATACATAGCAATACCTCTTATCGAAAATTGCAATCCTCAATTTCTCAAATGGACATCATTTATGTAGAGTTACAGCAGGGGGTGGTAGGAGGAGGGAGGGGGGGTTTGGATCGTTGGGGGAAGGGGCAATTACTTGATATTTGCTTATTATCCTGTGGCAGCATGAGTCATCTGTGTAATGGCGGCCTTTGTATTGTTTATCCCAACGGTTTTACATGCACAAAACTAATAAAATCAGTTTAAAAAATTTTATTATGTAGAGTTACAGGAACAACTGACAGATGAGCTTATTTGGGTACGCTGTGACGCACACAATAAAGGACACACATTGGAGCAATGCCCTAGACCCCTGGGGTATTAAACATTTTTTATACTGTGTGACATATAGCTTCATCAAAGTAAATATGTGAGCAGCCTGAAGTATATTTTCTTTGAAGGAATATTAGAGCTATTTAGCTTAATCATTTGAGAAAAGGGGTAGAGGGCATTACAGTACGAAATGGATGCTTACATTATTGATACAGTTGTAACAAATTGAAAAACAATGTTTTTAATCTATTGGCCGTTGAAATGATCTGTTACCCAAAGCAGATGGTAAGTGAATAGCTCAGCTCTATGGTCACACTGACCTTCCTGGTAGACAGCAGTTCCTATCTGTGTACATAACCACCCACTTCTGTTCTGCAAGTTAGATCATAGCATTACACCAATAAACAATGTATATTCCAAGTTCCGGTGATGTGGACAACCTGCATACAACACACCCTCTTCCGTTTTAATTATGTGAAATTACATACAGAATACCCGATGAACAGGAAACAGGTCAAGGAACATTGTAATTTAAATTCCAAAATATTCTATTCAAATTTTATTCTTGTAAATTTCTTCCTTATGGACTTGCTGCTTGTAAATTCTTTTCTCCTCTTTTCTTGGTCAATCATCCTCCTTTTACCAAATGTCTTTTCCTTGCCACTCATTACCTCTTTCACTATCTTCCTATTATTTACACATTTCATCTTACTTCCAATCTTACCATTTGTCTATTCATACACCCATCACCAGACTTCCTTTATTCCACACTTCACTATTATAGTGTTGCTAAACATATCTCTCCAGACAGCGCCTATTCGGCTGTGTGGTCGGTAAGTAAAGTATCAGGTGCTATTTAAAAATATGGCGAGTGCAAGTTAAAAAACAGGCGCGAGTGCATGCACAGAAAGACCCAAGACTCCCGGCTTCTGCCTCAGGAGACAACTAAGTGCTGCACAAGCTCTCTGTTGCTGCCTTTATGCAGGCAAGGCAAAAGAACCAGCCCGCTACCTGCTTGCTAGCCGCAAGATGGCGGCCACTTCATTTTGCAATCTCCGATTCTGTCGGGTTACTACTACGGACAGTGCCCATTCGGCTGTGTGGTGGTTAAGTAAAGTATCCGGTGCTATTTAAAAATATGGCGAGTGCAAGTTAAAAAACAGGCACAAGTGCGTGTACAGAAAGATCTAAGACTCTCGGCTTCCGCCTCAGGAGACAAAATACGGCAGCTAGAATGATTTTGAATTGCCCGGCTGGCTCTCCATCAGGTCCTCTGCTGAGAGAGCTCCACTGGCTCCCAATCAGGAAGCAATCGAATTTTAAGATCTGCTGCCTCATCTACAACTCTCTTAGAGGAAAAGGCCCTGAATAACTGCGCAAAAAGGTCATCAAACATGTTTCTGGTCGGACCCTCAAATCTAACTCCTTAGCCCTCTTAAAAGCTCCCCGGATACGTCTTAGTCGTACCGGTGGAATGGCTTTTTCATTCCTTGCCCGCGTTATTGGAACTCTCTGCCCCTTACCGTGCGAGAATGTCCCTCCTACAATATCTTCAGCAAACAATTAAAACCATTTCTGTTTTAACTAATAAAGTCCCTTTGTTCTGACTCCCGCTACCACCCTAACACTAAGTAAGCGCTGAGATGCCTCCGGGTGAGTCGAGCGCTATATAAGTGTTCCTAACATAACATAATAAACATATAGGTCTGAAAAATACGAATGTACTCTTTTTCCATTCTTGAACTTTGTCATCTACAGTCTTTAACATCAACCTTCCTTAAATTTTTATTTTTTGTCAAAACGGAGTTTGTATTCCACTTCCACTTTTCCATGTTATTTGATTTTGTAATGTCAATTTAACTAAACATAGATTTGGTCTAGAATGACAACTTTATACTAGAATACTGTTGCTCAGTAACTAAAAACAACTAGGATCCTATTACTTAGTCTTTAGTTTTTCTAGTACTCTCTTCTTTTTGTAGAAGATCATCGATATTCGCAAGCTGACTGTTTAATCCCTCCATCTCTTATCTCCACCAAACCACTGGCCTTGTGATTACAAAGGCAGTTCTGCTACATTACTTTTTTGAGATATTGCTTCCTTTAATCTAAATATAATTGTTCACCATTATTTGATATTAGTAGCTCTGATTGCTATTTTCTGTAAAATAATTTCTCCATTAACTCTATCACTTTGTTTGTGGTGATCTATAACGAACAGTCAACTTCAAACCATTTGGACTGATAATTTATGATAAATTATATAAAAAGATTACTTAAAACCAGATTGTGAAAGGATCTGTTGCCCGTCAGCTGTAGCTGGACAGTGTTTTTTTTTGTTGTGAGAAAGACCCTCTTGGCATGCAACAGCTCCTAGCTGTGTCCTTCACCAACTGCTACTAATCTGCACTCAGATCGAAGCAGGATAACCAATTGAAATTCTACATTACAAATATTTTGCGAACGAGCAGCATACAACATCCATCTTTGATCAAATAGATTTGAGCTTTCATTCCAGGTCCGACGCGGCAAATCATGATCCCTTGAGGAATAGTGCCTCAAAGGGACGGTCTAGGTTGACGTGGCAAACATTCACTTGGTTTCTAACTTCTTCTGGAGCTCCTATGAAGTCGCAGCTGCTGTGACTAGGCCAATACCACATGTGTTGATTTGTAGTGCTGTCAACAGTCGCAATAAAAGCAGAATGTAGTTACTGGGTGGCTAGAGTATCCAAGCTGGACACCCAATCCCAGTGCCTACCTCTGGAAGGATTCTACGCCAACGTTATGGGTGCCAGCCAGGCACTGGGCGCTTCCTGAGCAGCCGGTGTCCACATGTACTTGTTCAATGTGCAAAACAAAAACATCTGTGTTCAGCGGGAGCTTCCTCCTGAACAGTAACAATTATGATATCACTTTCACAAGCCGCATGGCTGCACTGCCCTATTACTGTGCACATCGTTTACCCGTCAGACATCCGCAGAGGCATAATTTCCTGTCAATGATTACTCATTGTTTGTCTTCATTCTGGAGACACTTGTGCCAACTTGATAATTATACCGTTCTGGCGGGCTCCAGTAAACTGAGACTAAATACGTGCCACACACCAGTCGTAGATAAAACATGCAAGAGCACAAAATATGGAGGAAAAGAAACTGTTGGTGTTTTGGGAGCACGCCCCAGCTCTGCCTCTCAGTTCCCTCCATTCCCTGGCTCTGGAAGGCGCCGCCCGGGCTCTCCCTTGTCCGCGCAGGCGCCTCGCGGTCAGGCTACAAGCAAGGGCAGGCCAGGAACAGGTATCCTCACAGGCGCGAGGCGCGGGAGGAAGGCTCTAGAAGAGCCACTGAAGGCGCGAGCCAGATGCCTGGCTCTAGCTCTGGTCGGACCCTCGAGCCCTAGCCGAACCGTCTTGTGGTTTCTGCCTGCCGCCCATGCTGTAAACTGGTGCACAAAGAATTCAAAACAAAGCAATTACCTTTTATTTAAAGAAAGGAAAGAAACACGTACCCATCTAGTGGCTGAATTACTCAACGTGAAACCAGAATATCTAGGCTCAATCCTGGCTTCCCTGTTTGATCAAACTGTGCG
Source organism: Lissotriton helveticus (assembly GCF_964261635.1). Taxonomy (NCBI): domain Eukaryota; kingdom Metazoa; phylum Chordata; class Amphibia; order Caudata; family Salamandridae; genus Lissotriton; species Lissotriton helveticus. The sequence continues at coordinate 419,683,037 of NC_136061.1, read as the reverse complement.
TTCCTGGGCAAATATTTTATTTCACAGAGCCTCCTCACATAGGAGTGAATCTTCATATAAACGCGTTCGGGCTGTGCACTGTACAAATACCTTGTGTTTGATTTAATACACTACAATGCTGTTTCATGTGCCACATATAGGGTACACATGGCGAGTGACTTGCCTCTCAATTCACTAGCGGCATTGTCACTATGGGTGTGGGGAGTAGCACAAATGTTTCCAAGTTCATGTTTAAAAGCGGTCACAATTAATTTCAATAAATACCGCTCACTTGAGTGATGTAATCTGATGTACTTCGGGGAAACACATCCGGGTGTTAAAGAAAGCCCTTTAAAAAAAATGTGATGACACTTTACCATAATTTACAGGATATCTGTTGCTTCAGTAACATGCTGAATATTTCTAAGGCTCATCGTATGCACAGCCTCTAAAAGCCATGCTAGACCATAGGCCCAGCTATCCCCGTTAATTAGTTAGCTTGTCCACTTCAATTCCTTCTACAATGTCAATGACTAATCCCCAAATAGACCGACACAACTAGAGACCTTCCAACTCACTGTGCAACTGTGTGTCACAGGATATTGACTCCCTCAACACGACTCAATAAGGAGCCTTTTATCACATGCTGGCAGGGAACACAAGTTGGAAACCAGTCCAGAGAGTGGATTTTCAGTTCGTCTTTGGAGGCTGTGAAACGCTGATGTCAATTAAAGGGTGTAAAAATACCACAGAAAATTGGGACCAGGCTCAGCAACGATTTTTTCTTCTTTTTTTTGAGGAGAGGATGGGGAAATGGGACAAAGGTGCCTCTTGGGTACTTCTAGGCACAAGATCCCCACCCCTTCTAAGGTCCCGCCACATCTCACACTCTAAATTTTAGGGCTCGCCAGCATGAGCATGCACTCTCGCTTGCAAGACTCTTGTGTTCTATAGTGGGCTAGGAATCCGCCCATTACATACCATCCCTTTGCAGCATTGTCATTCTACATTGCCGTCTTATTATTGGTCTAGAACAACAAACAAGGGCTTTGACTCATCTACAGTAAAGCAGAGTCCAATACTAGAAAAACCAAAGAAAGTGCCAATACTGTAACCAGTTAAGCTAAACAAGCCAACCTAATTGGGGCTCAGACTAACACAGAATCAATTGTTAGTCGACTGTTGAGACATATCAAATGTATTTATTTCTTTTTACTAGAAACATGTTTTTTTAGATAACACAACCAAAACAAGCAAAATACTTTTCTTATATATATATATATATAGAAGGAACGAAGGAATCCAAAGAGAGGTAAATTGAAAAGTAGGACAGACAATCTGTGTGGTGAACATAGATTTTTGACAACTCTTTCAAACACCAATCATTCAACTATCATACTCACAATCCTTACAACACATACCAAATACTGTGCGTGTGGGATGAAACCAGAAAATAAAAAAAGGGGGTCAAAAGACAAAGTCAAGAGCGGTTCAACAATAATTAGAACCTAATTAAACAAGGTACTTAATATCAAAACAATTATAAAAAACAATCAGTATATACATTTCTTTTTAACCATAGACCTAACGAAGAAGGTACACAAGGTCGACGCGTTTCGAATCGGACCCTTTGTCCGATTCTCATCAGGACCAGGGGATCTGAAATAAGGAAAGAAATTGTTTCCTTTAGTGTGTAACGTTTAAGAAAAAGAAGCGACCAAACTCCAACAAAAGCACTGCCTCCTACCTGTGTGTATTCAAAGTAGTGTCAATGAAGGAGACAGATGTCTGTGGGTGAAAGAGTGGCCCAGGATTAGTGACTAAGCTCAACTGACAAACATATATATAATATAGCAACTTCAGGGACAAAAAGGGTGGAATAAAATACCTGCACGTTTTCTTTTCGTCAATGGAAGAAATCCAAGTCAAAATGCGTGGTGCCCGAGTAATCATGGGGCCGTCACAGTGAAGGGCTCATTCGATGAGAGCTGTGAAGGAGACGTGGGCAGCATGAATTAATTGAACACTCAAGTTGGAAACCAGAGGTTCATTGGGGCGGAATTATTACCTGTCAGGCGGGAGGTTGTGTTCGGCCTCCAAGTTGCATTAATGGCGGCGAATGGAAGTCTGGCGGCCGCGAGCTAAAATGGAAAGCACAGAGCTCGGTGAGTTTTTCACAGGATGGCGGGTGCTTAAGCAGAGCGGCGCGGCTCGGTAGCGATAAATTACCTTCTTTTAGTTGTCCACGTAGTAGAAAGTGGGGCGCATCTCAGTACACATGCAGCCGATGTTCTGTGGACATTAAGGGATAACAGAAAAAGACACGAAAAAACGTGAGATTAGGACTCAGTCACATGATCACTGATCGGAATTGTGGGAGTTGTAGTACATGATTTTCGGTTAGCGTGCATAATTGAGAGGGCCATGATTCAGAGGACTCTAGAGACTTCAGAAAGTTCATTTAATCCATTTAAAACTGTATTAAATTTTAAGATGAGGGTCGCTTCTCGTTGGCAGAGTTTTGTCTCCATGTCGCCTCCCCGAATATCCAATTCCAATTTTGACAGTACAGTCCATTTAATGTCATGTTCCGTATGTCCTTCTGTATTCCAATGATTGACAAGCGGTGCATTAGCTACAGATTTTCTGACTCTCGATTTATGTTGGCAAATCCGCTGTCGTATTTCTTGAGATGTTTTACCCACATACAATTTTTTGCACGGGCATAAAATACCGTATACGACATTTCTAGATTTACAATTAGTAAAAGTCTGGTGTTTCCAAAATATGCCATTGTAGGAGAAAACATCTCCCTCAATGGTCTTATCGCAGCAGACACAGGTACCACATTTATGGTGGCCGCGTATGGGCTGCAGGCCAAGTAAATTTCTTAATGTAGGTGGTTCCTTCAAAGGGACTGCAGCGCGCACTAGAAAGTTTGCGACGCTCTTTTCTTTTTTGAAAGCGAAAAGAGGGGGTTTGAGCAGGCTGTCTTCAAGATGCCTTACTAGGTGCCAGTTCTGGTTGATGATTTTTTTAAATTGATTAGCGTGTGGACAGAACGTGGTGACGCAGACAGTTCTTTCAAGGTTCTGTTTCTTCTTTTTCTCCAATAAGGTCTCACGCGGGGTCCACCATGCTCTACGCATGGCATTTTTGAGCAGTTTTTTGGGGTATCCGCGTTCCATTAGGCGTTCCAGTAGTTTTTGGGCATGGTCAAAGTATTCATTTTTAACAGAGCAGTTGCGCCTAATTCTCAAGAATTGGCCGAATGGGAGGTTTTGGCAAAGATTTCTCGGGTGATTGCTGGTGTAATGTAACGCCCGATTTCGATCTGTTGTTTTCCTGAATAGAGTAGTCGCCAATGTCCCTTCCAATGCATAAACTTTGACATCCAAGAATGTAATTTGGTGGGTATTATAATTGATGGTGAATTTAATGTCCTGAGTCCGTTCATTCAGCCAATCCAAGAATTTAAGATGTTCTTCTGATTCATTCCAAATGAAGAATGCGTCATCAATGTAGCGCATGTAATTGCTAATACATTCTTTAAATGGGTTGTTATCCATGATAAATTTCGCTTCAAATAAACCCATGAACAGAATGGCCAATTCTGGAGCAAAGGGGCAGCCCATCGCTACCCCTTTGATTTGATAATAGAAGTCAGAACCAAACATGAAGAAGTTTTTTTGAAGTGCTAGTTTGGCCAAATTGATGATAAAGTCTGTGGGCACCCTCACTGGTTGTTCCCTTTTGTTTAAGAAATGGGACAGTACCTCAAGTGCTTCATCTTGAGGTATCTGAGTGTAAAGGGCGACCACGTCCATTGTGACGAGCAGCTGAGATCCTGGATCATATGTGATGTTAGACAGTCTATTGATAAATGCAGTGGTATCTTGTAGATGAGCTGGGATTGAGGAAGTAAACGGTTTTAAGAAAAAATCGATGTACTTGGACACTGGTTCCCACAGTGACTCACACCCGGAGATGATCGGTCTGCCGGGTGGGTTGGTTTCATTTTTATGGACTTTAGGAAGTGCATAAAAAATTGGTATACGCGGTCTTTTATTCTGGAGGAAAGAGGCTTCTTTTGGTCCAAGGAATCCTTGTTCAAGTCCAAATTGAATAAAGTTAGCTAGTTGTCCCTGTAGATCTACCGTAGGATCACTCCTAATTTTTCTGTAGCACTCTAAGTTGTTTAATTGGCTCATGACTTCTTCTTTATATTTATCCGTTTGCCACACCACTATGGCTCCTCCTTTGTCCGCTTGCTTTATTGTTATCGCTGGATCATTCTTTAAGGATAGCATGGCATCTTTTTGATCTTTTGGTAGATTGAACTTCACATATTGTTTTTTAGATTCCATTTCAGTGATGGCGGATAATAAAGTTTTTTCAAAGGTCAAGACCTCCTTAGGTACTTTATTTCCTGGGGGACAAAAATTTGACTTCCGGCGTAAGCCGGTAACTTCTCCACTAGGTTGTATTTCTTGATCTTTAAAATAGGTAACAAGCCTAATTTTTCTACAGAACTCCAGCGTTTCTAATTTCATTTTGACAAAATCTGTCCTCCTGGACGGGACAAAGGAAAGTCCTTTCTCCAGCAAAAGGGTCTCTGTTTTGGTCAATTCTCTTCCAGATAAATTAAAGATCGCCGAGTTGTTTAGTTCTTGTAAAATTGGCGTCTCGTGGTCATTTCCCATGGTTGGGAGTTGTATCGAGATCTGCCCCTGGGTCTCCGTGGGCCTCTTCCTAAAAAAGGTTGCTGATTATTTCTTTGTTGGTATGAATTGGGTTGCCCACCTCTTTTATTAGCGCCACTGTTGTCCTGCTCACTAGTACCGGCTTCCGAGCCGGACGAGGAAGATGTGTCTGAGAAAGTTAGAAATCTGTTTTTTGAGCGTCCTTGATTGTTCTGAAGGTATCTCCTAGAGTTGGTAGTTGTATAGAAGTCCTTGTTGAGGTACGGGTAGTTATTTTCCAGTGAATAGTTGTTTTTATCTGTTTCAAATTTGTTTGATTTTTGTGCCACTGTGTAGTCCTTAAATTCCAGGATTTCTTTATCTACTTTCTCTAACAAAGTTTTTGAGTCCGCAATTTGTTGGTTATTAGAGATTTCTGATATCAAAGACTCTATTTCCTCTAATTGTTTTTTAGATATCCTTATCGCAGTTTCTACAGTTAAGACCATGAGGTCCCGGCTACATTTAGTTTCAATACAACTAAAGTTTTTTTTATAATCAGGGTCCTCAGTGAAGACCATAGGGATATTACGGATTTGGAGACCTCCAGGGATGGTGCCAGCCTTTAGGTGTTGGATAAGGAAGTGTCCGTGAAGATCTGTCCTGATTTGTTTTTTCCTCAATCGAATAAGTTTTTCAGACTCATTTTGAGTCTGAGCTGTAACACTCAGGGTAACGGAGGCAAATGCTGGTGGGTCGCTGAGCAATTTCTTGATGTGATCTTCGCTGTAGGCGAAAGTATCACCATCATTCATAGTCCTAACGTATATGTTAGTAGAATACTTGACAGACAAACAAATAACATATATATATATATATACCCGGTGAAATGTGAATTCAGTGTTGAAGGGAAGAGGTGCCTCCCTGATAAATTTAAAACAAAAAAATACTATTTGAGAAAATAGCGAAGCCTCGCGAATGTGGTATCCGCTTAAATATCTAGAACAACAAACAAGGGCTTTGACTCATCTACAGTAAAGCAGAGTCCAATACTAGAAAAACCAAAGAAAGTGCCAATACTGTAACCAGTTAAGCTAAACAAGCCAACCTAATTGGGGCTCAGACTAACACAGAATCAATTGTTAGTCGACTGTTGAGACATATCAAATGTATTTATTTCTTTTTACTAGAAAAATGTTTTTTTAGATAACACAACCAAAACAAGCAAAATACTTTTCTTATATATATATATATATATAGAAGGAACGAAGGAATCCAAAGAGAGGTAAATTGAAAAGTAGGACAGACAATCTGTGTGGTGAACATAGATTTTTGACAACTCTTTCAAACACCAATCATTCAACTATCATACTCACAATCCTTACAACACATACCAAATACTGTGCGTGTGGGATGAAACCAGAAAATAAAAAAAGGGGGTCAAAAGACAAAGTCAAGAGCGGTTCAACAATAATTAGAACCTAATTAAACAAGGTACTTAATATCAAAACAATTATAAAAAACAATCAGTATATACATTTCTTTTTAACCATAGACCTAACGAAGAAGGTACACAAGGTCGACGCGTTTCGAATCGGACCCTTTGTCCGATTCTCATCAGGACCAGGGGATCTGAAATAAGGAAAGAAATTGTTTCCTTTAGTGTGTAACGTTTAAGAAAAAGAAGCGACCAAACTCCAACAAAAGCACTGCCTCCCATTCGGCCAATTCTTGAGAATTAGGCGCAACTGCTCTGTTAAAAATGAATACTTTGACCATGCCCAAAAACTACTGGAACGCCTAATGGAACGCGGATACCCCAAAAAACTGCTCAAAAATGCCATGCGTAGAGCATGGTGGACCCCGCGTGAGACCTTATTGGAGAAAAAGAAGAAACAGAACCTTGAAAGAACTGTCTGCGTCACCACGTTCTGTCCACACGCTAATCAATTAAAAAAAATCATCAACCAGAACTGGCACCTAGTAAGGCATCTTGAAGACAGCCTGCTCAAACCCCCTCTTTTCGCTTTCAAAAAAGAAAAGAGCGTCGCAAACTTTCTAGTGCGCGCTGCAGTCCCTTTGAAGGAACCACCTACATTAAGAAATTTACTTGGCCTGCAGCCCATACGCGGCCACCATAAATGTGGTACCTGTGTCTGCTGCGATAAGACCATTGAGGGAGATGTTTTCTCCTACAATGGCATATTTTGGAAACACCAGACTTTTACTAATTGTAAATCTAGAAATGTCGTATACGGTATTTTATGCCCGTGCAAAAAATTGTATGTGGGTAAAACATCTCAAGAAATACGACAGCGGATTTGCCAACATAAATCGAGAGTCAGAAAATCTGTAGCTAATGCACCGCTTGTCAATCATTGGAATACAGAAGGACATACGGAACATGACATTAAATGGACTGTACTGTCAAAATTGGAATTGGATATTCGGGGAGGCGACATGGAGACAAAACTCTGCCAACGAGAAGCGACCCTCATCTTAAAATTTAATACAGTTTTAAATGGATTAAATGAACTTTCTGAAGTCTCTAGAGTCCTCTGAATCATGGCCCTCTCAATTATGCACGCTAACCGAAAATCATGTACTACAACTCCCACAATTCCGATCAGTGATCATGTGACTGAGTCCTAATCTCACGTTTTTTCGTGTCTTTTTCTGTTATCCCTTAATGTCCACAGAACATCGGCTGCATGTGTACTGAGATGCGCCCCACTTTCTACTACATGGACAACTAAAAGAAGGTAATTTATCGCTACCGAGCCGCGCCGCTCTGCTTAAGCACCCGCCATCCTGTGAAAAACTCACCGAGCTCTGTGCTTTCCATTTTAGCTCGCGGCCGCCAGACTTCCATTCGCCGCCATTAATGCAACTTGGAGGCCGAACACAACCTCCCGCCTGACAGGTAATAATTCCGCCCCAATGAACCTCTGGTTTCCAACTTGAGTGTTCAATTAATTCATGCTGCCCACGTCTCCTTCACAGCTCTCATCGAATGAGCCCTTCACTGTGACGGCCCCATGATTACTCGGGCACCACGCATTTTGACTTGGATTTCTTCCATTGACGAAAAGAAAACGTGCAGGTATTTTATTCCACCCTTTTTGTCCCTGAAGTTGCTATATTATATATATGTTTGTCAGTTGAGCTTAGTCACTAATCCTGGGCCACTCTTTCACCCACAGACATCTGTCTCCTTCATTGACACTACTTTGAATACACACAGGTAGGAGGCAGTGCTTTTGTTGGAGTTTGGTCGCTTCTTTTTCTTAAACGTTACACACTAAAGGAAACAATTTCTTTCCTTATTTCAGATCCCCTGGTCCTGATGAGAATCGGACAAAGGGTCCGATTCGAAACGCGTCGACCTTGTGTACCTTCTTCGTTAGGTCTATGGTTAAAAAGAAATGTATATACTGATTGTTTTTTATAATTGTTTTGATATTAAGTACCTTGTTTAATTAGGTTCTAATTATTGTTGAACCGCTCTTGACTTTGTCTTTTGACCCCCTTTTTTTATTTTCTGGTTTCATCCCACACGCACAGTATTTGGTATGTGTTGTAAGGATTGTGAGTATGATAGTTGAATGATTGGTGTTTGAAAGAGTTGTCAAAAATCTATGTTCACCACACAGATTGTCTGTCCTACTTTTCAATTTACCTCTCTTTGGATTCCTTCGTTCCTTCTATATATATATATATATAAGAAAAGTATTTTGCTTGTTTTGGTTGTGTTATCTAAAAAAACATTTTTCTAGTAAAAAGAAATAAATACATTTGATATGTCTCAACAGTCGACTAACAATTGATTCTGTGTTAGTCTGAGCCCCAATTAGGTTGGCTTGTTTAGCTTAACTGGTTACAGTATTGGCACTTTCTTTGGTTTTTCTAGTATTGGACTCTGCTTTACTGTAGATGAGTCAAAGCCCTTGTTTGTTGTTCTAGATATTTAAGCGGATACCACATTCGCGAGGCTTCGCTATTTTCTCAAATAGTATTTTTTTGTTTTAAATTTATCAGGGAGGCACCTCTTCCCTTCAACACTGAATTCACATTTCACCGGGTATATATATATATATATGTTATTTGTTTGTCTGTCAAGTATTCTACTAACATATACGTTAGGACTATGAATGATGGTGATACTTTCGCCTACAGCGAAGATCACATCAAGAAATTGCTCAGCGACCCACCAGCATTTGCCTCCGTTACCCTGAGTGTTACAGCTCAGACTCAAAATGAGTCTGAAAAACTTATTCGATTGAGGAAAAAACAAATCAGGACAGATCTTCACGGACACTTCCTTATCCAACACCTAAAGGCTGGCACCATCCCTGGAGGTCTCCAAATCCGTAATATCCCTATGGTCTTCACTGAGGACCCTGATTATAAAAAAAACTTTAGTTGTATTGAAACTAAATGTAGCCGGGACCTCATGGTCTTAACTGTAGAAACTGCGATAAGGATATCTAAAAAACAATTAGAGGAAATAGAGTCTTTGATATCAGAAATCTCTAATAACCAACAAATTGCGGACTCAAAAACTTTGTTAGAGAAAGTAGATAAAGAAATCCTGGAATTTAAGGACTACACAGTGGCACAAAAATCAAACAAATTTGAAACAGATAAAAACAACTATTCACTGGAAAATAACTACCCGTACCTCAACAAGGACTTCTATACAACTACCAACTCTAGGAGATACCTTCAGAACAATCAAGGACGCTCAAAAAACAGATTTCTAACTTTCTCAGACACATCTTCCTCGTCCGGCTCGGAAGCCGGTACTAGTGAGCAGGACAACAGTGGCGCTAATAAAAGAGGTGGGCAACCCAATTCATACCAACAAAGAAATAATCAGCAACCTTTTTTAGGAAGAGGCCCACGGAGACCCAGGGGCAGATCTCGATACAACTCCCAACCATGGGAAATGACCACGAGACGCCAATTTTACAAGAACTAAACAACTCGGCGATCTTTAATTTATCTGGAAGAGAATTGACCAAAACAGAGACCCTTTTGCTGGAGAAAGGACTTTCCTTTGTCCCGTCCAGGAGGACAGATTTTGTCAAAATGAAATTAGAAACGCTGGAGTTCTGTAGAAAAATTAGGCTTGTTACCTATTTTAAAGATCAAGAAATACAACCTAGTGGAGAAGTTACCGGCTTACGCCGGAAGTCAAATTTTTGTCCCCCAGGAAATAAAGTACCTAAGGAGGTCTTGACCTTTGAAAAAACTTTATTATCCGCCATCACTGAAATGGAATCTAAAAAACAATATGTGAAGTTCAATCTACCAAAAGATCAAAAAGATGCCATGCTATCCTTAAAGAATGATCCAGCGATAACAATAAAGCAAGCGGACAAAGGAGGAGCCATAGTGGTGTGGCAAACGGATAAATATAAAGAAGAAGTCATGAGCCAATTAAACAACTTAGAGTGCTACAGAAAAATTAGGAGTGATCCTACGGTAGATCTACAGGGACAACTAGCTAACTTTATTCAATTTGGACTTGAACAAGGATTCCTTGGACCAAAAGAAGCCTCTTTCCTCCAGAATAAAAGACCGCGTATACCAATTTTTTATGCACTTCCTAAAGTCCATAAAAATGAAACCAACCCACCCGGCAGACCGATCATCTCCGGGTGTGAGTCACTGTGGGAACCAGTGTCCAAGTACATCGATTTTTTCTTAAAACCGTTTACTTCCTCAATCCCAGCTCATCTACAAGATACCACTGCATTTATCAATAGACTGTCTAACATCACATATGATCCAGGATCTCAGCTGCTCGTCACAATGGACGTGGTCGCCCTTTACACTCAGATACCTCAAGATGAAGCACTTGAGGTACTGTCCCATTTCTTAAACAAAAGGGAACAACCAGTGAGGGTGCCCACAGACTTTATCATCAATTTGGCCAAACTAGCACTTCAAAAAAACTTCTTCATGTTTGGTTCTGACTTCTATTATCAAATCAAAGGGGTAGCGATGGGCTGCCCCTTTGCTCCAGAATTGGCCATTCTGTTCATGGGTTTATTTGAAGCGAAATTTATCATGGATAACAACCCATTTAAAGAATGTATTAGCAATTACATGCGCTACATTGATGACGCATTCTTCATTTGGAATGAATCAGAAGAACATCTTAAAAAATTCTTGGATTGGCTGAATGAACGGACTCAGGACATTAAATTCACCATCAATTATAATACCCACCAAATTACATTCTTGGATGTCAAAGTTTATGCATTGGAAGGGACATTGGCGACTACTCTATTCAGGAAAACAACAGATCGAAATCGGGCGTTACATTACACCAGCAATCACCCGAGAAATCTTCGCCAAAACCTCCCATTCGGCCAATTCTTGAGAATTAGGCGCAACTGCTCTGTTAAAAATGAATACTTTGACCATGCCCAAAAACTACTGGAACGCCTAATGGAACGCGGATACCCCAAAAAACTGCTCAAAAATGCCATGCGTAGAGCATGGTGGACCCCGCGTGAGACCTTATTGGAGAAAAAGAAGAAACAGAACCTTGAAAGAACTGTCTGCGTCACCACGTTCTGTCCACACGCTAATCAATTTAAAAAAAGTCATCAACCAGAACTGGCACCTAGTAAGGCATCTTGAAGACAGCCTGCTCAAACCCCCTCTTTTCGCTTTCAAAAAAGAAAAGAGCGTCGCAAACTTTCTAGTGCGCGCTGCAGTCCCTTTGAAGGAACCACCTACATTAAGAAATTTACTTGGCCTGCAGCCCATACGCGGCCACCATAAATGTGGTACCTGTGTCTGCTGCGATAAGACCATTGAGGGAGATGTTTTCTCCTACAATGGCATATTTTGGAAACACCAGACTTTTACTAATTGTAAATCTAGAAATGTCGTATACGGTATTTTATGCCCGTGCAAAAAATTGTATGTGGGTAAAACATCTCAAGAAATAAGACAGCGGATTTGCCAACATAAATCGAGAGTCAGAAAATCTGTAGCTAATGCACCGCTTGTCAATCATTGGAATACAGAAGGACATACGGAACATGACATTAAATGGACTGTACTGTCAAAATTGGAATTGGATATTCGGGGAGGCGACATGGAGACAAAACTCTGCCAACGAGAAGCGACCCTCATCTTAAAATTTAATACAGTTTTAAATGGATTAAATGAACATTCTGAAGTCTCTAGAGTCCTCTGAATCATGGCCCTCTCAATTATGCACGCTAACCGAAAATCATGTACTACAACTCCCACAATTCCGATCAGTGATCATGTGACTGAGTCCTAATCTCACGTTTTTTCGTGTCTTTTTCTGTTATCCCTTAATGTCCACAGAACATCGGCTGCATGTGTACTGAGATGCGCCCCACTTTCTACTACGTGGACAACTAAAAGAAGGTAATTTATCGCTACCGAGCCGCGCCGCTCTGCTTAAGCACCCGCCATCCTGTGAAAAACTCACCGAGCTCTGTGCTTTCCATTTTAGCTCGCGGCCGCCAGACTTCCATTCGCAGCCATTAATGCAACTTGGAGGCCGAACACAACCTCCCGCCTGACAGGTAATAATTCCGCCCCAATGAACCTCTGGTTTCCAACTTGAGTGTTCAATTAATTCATGCTGCCCACGTCTCCTTCACAGCTCTCATCGAATGAGCCCTTCACTGTGACGGCCCCATGATTACTCGGGCACCACGCATTTTGACTTGGATTTCTTCCATTGACGAAAAGAAAACGTGCAGGTATTTTATTCCACCCTTTTTGTCCCTGAAGTTGCTATATTATATATATGTTTGTCAGTTGAGCTTAGTCACTAATCCTGGGCCACTCTTTCACCCACAGACATCTGTCTCCTTCATTGACACTACTTTGAATACACACAGGTAGGAGGCAGTGCTTTTGTTGGAGTTTGGTCGCTTCTTTTTCTTAAACGTTACACACTAAAGGAAACAATTTCTTTCCTTATTTCAGATCCCCTGGTCCTGATGAGAATCGGACAAAGGGTCCGATTCGAAACGCGTCGACCTTGTGTACCTTCTTCGTTAGGTCTATGGTTAAAAAGAAATGTATATACTGATTGTTTTTTATAATTGTTTTGATATTAAGTACCTTGTTTAATTAGGTTCTAATTATTGTTGAACCGCTCTTGACTTTGTCTTTTGACCCCCTTTTTTTATTTTCTGGTTTCATCCCACACGCACAGTATTTGGTATGTGTTGTAAGGATTGTGAGTATGATAGTTGAATGATTGGTGTTTGAAAGAGTTGTCAAAAATCTATGTTCACCACACAGATTGTCTGTCCTACTTTTCAATTTACCTCTCTTTGGATTCCTTCGTTCCTTCTATATATATATATATATAAGAAAAGTATTTTGCTTGTTTTGGTTGTGTTATCTAAAAAAACATTTTTCTAGTAAAAAGAAATAAATACATTTGATATGTCTCAACAGTCGACTAACAATTGATTCTGTGTTAGTCTGAGCCCCAATTAGGTTGGCTTGTTTAGCTTAACTGGTTACAGTATTGGCACTTTCTTTGGTTTTTCTAGTATTGGACTCTGCTTTACTGTAGATGAGTCAAAGCCCTTGTTTGTTGTTCTAGATATTTAAGCGGATACCACATTCGCGAGGCTTCGCTATTTTCTCAAATAGTATTTTTTTGTTTTAAATTTATCAGGGAGGCACCTCTTCCCTTCAACACTGAATTCACATTTCACCGGGTATATATATATATATATGTTATTTGTTTGTCTGTCAAGTATTCTACTAACATATACGTTAGGACTATGAATGATGGTGATACTTTCGCCTACAGCGAAGATCACATCAAGAAATTGCTCAGCGACCCACCAGCATTTGCCTCCGTTACCCTGAGTGTTACAGCTCAGACTCAAAATGAGTCTGAAAAACTTATTCGATTGAGGAAAAAACAAATCAGGACAGATCTTCACGGACACTTCCTTATCCAACACCTAAAGGCTGGCACCATCCCTGGAGGTCTCCAAATCCGTAATATCCCTATGGTCTTCACTGAGGACCCTGATTATAAAAAAAACTTTAGTTGTATTGAAACTAAATGTAGCCGGGACCTCATGGTCTTAACTGTAGAAACTGCGATAAGGATATCTAAAAAACAATTAGAGGAAATAGAGTCTTTGATATCAGAAATCTCTAATAACCAACAAATTGCGGACTCAAAAACTTTGTTAGAGAAAGTAGATAAAGAAATCCTGGAATTTAAGGACTACACAGTGGCACAAAAATCAAACAAATTTGAAACAGATAAAAACAACTATTCACTGGAAAATAACTACCCGTACCTCAACAAGGACTTCTATACAACTACCAACTCTAGGAGATACCTTCAGAACAATCAAGGACGCTCAAAAAACAGATTTCTAACTTTCTCAGACACATCTTCCTCGTCCGGCTCGGAAGCCGGTACTAGTGAGCAGGACAACAGTGGCGCTAATAAAAGAGGTGGGCAACCCAATTCATACCAACAAAGAAATAATCAGCAACCTTTTTTAGGAAGAGGCCCACGGAGACCCAGGGGCAGATCTCGATACAACTCCCAACCATGGGAAATGACCACGAGACGCCAATTTTACAAGAACTAAACAACTCGGCGATCTTTAATTTATCTGGAAGAGAATTGACCAAAACAGAGACCCTTTTGCTGGAGAAAGGACTTTCCTTTGTCCCGTCCAGGAGGACAGATTTTGTCAAAATGAAATTAGAAACGCTGGAGTTCTGTAGAAAAATTAGGCTTGTTACCTATTTTAAAGATCAAGAAATACAACCTAGTGGAGAAGTTACCGGCTTACGCCGGAAGTCAAATTTTTGTCCCCCAGGAAATAAAGTACCTAAGGAGGTCTTGACCTTTGAAAAAACTTTATTATCCGCCATCACTGAAATGGAATCTAAAAAACAATATGTGAAGTTCAATCTACCAAAAGATCAAAAAGATGCCATGCTATCCTTAAAGAATGATCCAGCGATAACAATAAAGCAAGCGGACAAAGGAGGAGCCATAGTGGTGTGGCAAACGGATAAATATAAAGAAGAAGTCATGAGCCAATTAAACAACTTAGAGTGCTACAGAAAAATTAGGAGTGATCCTACGGTAGATCTACAGGGACAACTAGCTAACTTTATTCAATTTGGACTTGAACAAGGATTCCTTGGACCAAAAGAAGCCTCTTTCCTCCAGAATAAAAGACCGCGTATACCAATTTTTTATGCACTTCCTAAAGTCCATAAAAATGAAACCAACCCACCCGGCAGACCGATCATCTCCGGGTGTGAGTCACTGTGGGAACCAGTGTCCAAGTACATCGATTTTTTCTTAAAACCGTTTACTTCCTCAATCCCAGCTCATCTACAAGATACCACTGCATTTATCAATAGACTGTCTAACATCACATATGATCCAGGATCTCAGCTGCTCGTCACAATGGACGTGGTCGCCCTTTACACTCAGATACCTCAAGATGAAGCACTTGAGGTACTGTCCCATTTCTTAAACAAAAGGGAACAACCAGTGAGGGTGCCCACAGACTTTATCATCAATTTGGCCAAACTAGCACTTCAAAAAAACTTCTTCATGTTTGGTTCTGACTTCTATTATCAAATCAAAGGGGTAGCGATGGGCTGCCCCTTTGCTCCAGAATTGGCCATTCTGTTCATGGGTTTATTTGAAGCGAAATTTATCATGGATAATAACCCATTTAAAGAATGTATTAGCAATTACATGCGCTACATTGATGACGCATTCTTCATTTGGAATGAATCAGAAGAACATCTTAAAAAATTCTTGGATTGGCTGAATGAACGGACTCAGGACATTAAATTCACCATCAATTATAATACCCACCAAATTACATTCTTGGATGTCAAAGTTTATGCATTGGAAGGGACATTGGCGACTACTCTATTCAGGAAAACAACAGATCGAAATCGGGCGTTACATTACACCAGCAATCACCCGAGAAATCTTCGCCAAAACCTCCCATTCGGCCAATTCTTGAGAATTAGGCGCAACTGCTCTGTTAAAAATGAATACTTTGACCATGCCCAAAAACTACTGGAACGCCTAATGGAACGCGGATACCCCAAAAAACTGCTCAAAAATGCCATGCGTAGAGCATGGTGGACCCCGCGTGAGACCTTATTGGAGAAAAAGAAGAAACAGAACCTTGAAAGAACTGTCTGCGTCACCACGTTCTGTCCACACGCTAATCAATTTAAAAAAATCATCAACCAGAACTGGCACCTAGTAAGGCATCTTGAAGACAGCCTGCTCAAACCCCCTCTTTTCGCTTTCAAAAAAGAAAAGAGCGTCGCAAACTTTCTAGTGCGCGCTGCAGTCCCTTTGAAGGAACCACCTACATTAAGAAATTTACTTGGCCTGCAGCCCATACGCGGCCACCATAAATGTGGTACCTGTGTCTGCTGCGATAAGACCATTGAGGGAGATGTTTTCTCCTACAATGGCATATTTTGGAAACACCAGACTTTTACTAATTGTAAATCTAGAAATGTCGTATACGGTATTTTATGCCCGTGCAAAAAATTGTATGTGGGTAAAACATCTCAAGAAATACGACAGCGGATTTGCCAACATAAATCGAGAGTCAGAAAATCTGTAGCTAATGCACCGCTTGTCAATCATTGGAATACAGAAGGACATACGGAACATGACATTAAATGGACTGTACTGTCAAAATTGGAATTGGATATTCGGGGAGGCGACATGGAGACAAAACTCTGCCAACGAGAAGCGACCCTCATCTTAAAATTTAATACAGTTTTAAATGGATTAAATGAACTTTCTGAAGTCTCTAGAGTCCTCTGAATCATGGCCCTCTCAATTATGCACGCTAACCGAAAATCATGTACTACAACTCCCACAATTCCGATCAGTGATCATGTGACTGAGTCCTAATCTCACGTTTTTTCGTGTCTTTTTCTGTTATCCCTTAATGTCCACAGAACATCGGCTGCATGTGTACTGAGATGCGCCCCACTTTCTACTACGTGGACAACTAAAAGAAGGTAATTTATCGCTACCGAGCCGCGCCGCTCTGCTTAAGCACCCGCCATCCTGTGAAAAACTCACCGAGCTCTGTGCTTTCCATTTTAGCTCGCGGCCGCCAGACTTCCATTCGCAGCCATTAATGCAACTTGGAGGCCGAACACAACCTCCCGCCTGACAGGTAATAATTCCGCCCCAATGAACCTCTGGTTTCCAACTTGAGTGTTCAATTAATTCATGCTGCCCACGTCTCCTTCACAGCTCTCATCGAATGAGCCCTTCACTGTGACGGCCCCATGATTACTCGGGCACCACGCATTTTGACTTGGATTTCTTCCATTGACGAAAAGAAAACGTGCAGGTATTTTATCCCACCCTTTTTGTCCCTGAAGTTGCTATATTATATATATGTTTGTCAGTTGAGCTTAGTCACTAATCCTGGGCCACTCTTTCACCCACAGACATCTGTCTCCTTCATTGACACTACTTTGAATACACACAGGTAGGAGGCAGTGCTTTTGTTGGAGTTTGGTCGCTTCTTTTTCTTAAACGTTACACACTAAAGGAAACAATTTCTTTCCTTATTTCAGATCCCCTGGTCCTGATGAGAATCGGACAAAGGGTCCGATTCGAAACGCGTCGACCTTGTGTACCTTCTTCGTTAGGTCTATGGTTAAAAAGAAATGTATATACTGATTGTTTTTTATAATTGTTTTGATATTAAGTACCTTGTTTAATTAGGTTCTAATTATTGTTGAACCGCTCTTGACTTTGTCTTTTGACCCCCTTTTTTTATTTTCTGGTTTCATCCCACACGCACAGTATTTGGTATGTGTTGTAAGGATTGTGAGTATGATAGTTGAATGATTGGTGTTTGAAAGAGTTGTCAAAAATCTATGTTCACCACACAGATTGTCTGTCCTACTTTTCAATTTACCTCTCTTTGGATTCCTTCGTTCCTTCTATATATATATATATATATATATATATATAAGAAAAGTATTTTGCTTGTTTTGGTTGTGTTATCTAAAAAAACATTTTTCTAGTAAAAAGAAATAAATACATTTGATATGTCTCAACAGTCGACTAACAATTGATTCTGTGTTAGTCTGAGCCCCAATTAGGTTGGCTTGTTTAGCTTAACTGGTTACAGTATTGGCACTTTCTTTGGTCTTATTATTGGTCAGCGCTTGCATTGCGTCATTTTCTTTCGGTGGCGCAAGGCTCAAGCACTGTTTAATTAGTGTTCCTCCGAGGTTCATGCTGTGATTCATGTACTATTTCTTTTTTAAAAAGGGCTCAACGCTGGCTGCATTATAGTGCTTTTTTTTTATCTTCCCCCACCACCCCCATCGTATTTCTTCTCCCCACTAATACCCCCTCCCTCCAGTTTGTACATCTCAAGCATATTGCAAATTGGTTTAATTATTACTGACACAGTCACAATAACGCCCACTCAGTGTTCTTAGAAGTGGGGTATCTTCAAAGTAGTTTCCATATCCTGGTCTCAGATAAGGAAACTTTGGAAGCCAGCGGCACTTACACCACAATCCCTCCCCCATTGAAGGTTTAAATCTCTCCCACTCTGGATGTATTTTTTTTCTAATATCCACCTTTATCCTTTTTTGGACCCTACAAGACGGCATTTAAAAACATCACAGGACAGAAATCTGCATCAATGCAACCCCAAAATAGTTTCTCATTTTCATTCACTCTCTTTTTTTAGGTCGAACCTGGGCAGCGCATATGCGAGGCATGCTGTATTGATGTATGCACTTGAAGCCCCGCCCACTCTCCGCCCGTATTTATCATTGGCTTATGTCATAGTCCTTAGTAAATGCTGGCTTCTGATTTGTAAATAGGCTTGTTAGTCCCTCCTTAGTACCACCTTGTCTTCATTTGTAACCTTCTATGAGGACACCCCATTTTACATGTGTTGTTGCTCGGTCGGCTTTAATTACAGCCTCCGACACTGTTTCGCTTAATGGTTTTCGCATGCCTGCTGTTGTAAGCAGGACACGCTCTCTTGCAACAGCTTTATTTCTTTGTTTTACATGGCACCCCACGCTGATAGTGGCGGCCATGCCTTTGCTTTACTTGCTGTGTCTTTGCTTTACTTGCCGCGCCAAACACGGCAGCATGTGTTATTGTCACTATTCATAAAAAAATTATATTTTTATTTCCCCATGTCGCACTTACACTTTAATGTCGCCCGCGTCCCTTTCCTTAACCAAGCTGAGTCTAAGGAAAGGGGCGTGGCCACTATTAAAGTGAAAGCACAGCATGTGGCGCCTTTACAAAATAAGCATTTGTTTATCAACTTGATAAACAAATGCTTTTATTTTTGTAAAAGTGCCTCATACGACACTTTCACTTTAATAGCAGCCACATCCCTTGCTTAGATATGGCTTGTTTAAAGAAAGGGGCGCAGCAGATATTAAAGTTAAAGTGCCAAATGGGTGTTTATACAAACTAGCATTTGTAATGCAATAGGTGTCGCATTTACAAAAGTCCTGTAAATGCGAGACCTCTTGCATTGCAAATGCTTGTTTAATTATATTTTTATGTCTTGTAGGAGTTTTATTTGATGATTGAAGCGGTGGCATGGTGCAAAATACAGCTCCCAGGAGGGCAGTTGCTTGCACCAGTGCCAGACGTCCACTGGAAAAATACTGAATTCCATTTAACTGGTCCATGTGAAACAGCCCCTGCGGGTGCGTTTTATCTCAAGGATGATTTGTGTGAACTACAGTAATTTTTGTGAACTTAAAGTTTACTTTCATAGTAGGTACTCTACTGCTGGCCGGAGCACTTTTATGGGATAAGTTCCTGCCCGTTAGTGTTCTCTCTCTGCTCTGCAAACTACGGTGAATTCCGCGGCATGGAACTGGGTCTAGTTTTGGTTATCTGTTTATATTATGCTATGGTGACTATAGTGTCAACAGTGGATTAAGTTGATCAGGCCTCCAAATCACGGCTCCTGCTCTTAACCACCATGGGCCTTATTATGAGTTTGGCGGTGCGGGAGATTAGCCGCCCGCTCCCGCACTGACAAACCCATGTTTGAACTGCCCGCCAGATTAGGAGTTTTCTCCTGTCTGGCGAGTGGTTCTTTGGCATTTCCACAGTGGTGCCTATGAAATGGGCACTGCAATGGGAACGTCATAATCAGTACTTTCTGCTGTTCATAGCGTGCATGTACAGGTGTGCATGCACACACTGGGGCAAACGCTGTGCCCGCCTGTGTGCAGCCACATGGTGCAGAGGCACAAGTGAGCCCTATAGAGGTTCCTATAGAGCCCCCTAGGTTTCCTCACTGCCACACTTTTCATAGAGGTCGTACCTCCATGAAGAGTATCCCAGTTAGGAAACTCATAATATGCTTGGCATGGCGCAGCTGCGCCACCGTCATGGATCTATGATCCCTGGCGGTTGCAGTAGTCCCAGGATGGCCCGACCACACTGGTCATAATAGGGAGGTCGGAAGACTGCCATGCCCCGCAAGTCTGGGGATCAGTGGACTGCCAAATTCGCAATCAGCCCTGAAGTGTAATCCTGGACTGGTACCTTGACCTCTCTGGGCCAGTAAAGGGGTAAGGGGAGGGCACCTAAAACTGTAATAGAATTATCAAGATGTGCACAGGTCCAGCCCCTGAGGCCTCATTAGAAAGACGTAAATGGTGTTACGATGCCGTTCAGTCTCATCTGGCTTCAAATAAATATCAATCTGTGTTATCCCTGTGCACTCGTTTTGTATTACACTTTAACAAATTTTCAAACGTTCTGGTTGGCGCTACGTCTGTTGCACGTCGTCAATCCGTGCCTTAGAACAACAGTAACATGGAGTGAGAGGAAGCTCCCCTCACAAAGATGTGCGCTCAGTGACGTGTGGAACCGATCGTTCCTTTAAGTTTCAAAACTGATTGTGATCCAAACAATAATCCACTTTTTTGATGCTTTAAACGTTTATTTTCATAATCCAAATATTCATAATGTTCATCTTATGATATTTTCATCATTTACTTCATTTTCCCAATCTTCCAGAAACCCAATGCATTTCGGGTCAAAGCAAAAGGACCCTTCCTCAGGGGTCTATAAGGAAATCATACAGGACCAAGTTAGTTACCTGCGATATAACTTGCCCGTTCACCATTGTAAGTGATGTCATGCAAAAAATGCCGTTTCTCCGCAACAAGAAAGTGATAATATAAACAATGGAAGTTAGAAACCCTCAGTGTAGAAAGAATATAAATCTAAACATTAACCAGTTACACCCTCAGTGTGCGACATTAAACCACCGAAAGTAAGCTTGTGATTGTCTAACAGCGTGAAAAATCAGGATAGAAATAAAGTCAAAAATTCACCGAAATACATCATCAGTTCACCACACGAACACCAGACACTAGTATAACGCAAATTCAAAATGCCAATTAGAAGTGAAATACACTCAATAACATGCCGCAGCCTAAGAGCATGATTTTAAAACTTACTTAAAGACTGGGAACAAAGCGTCTCCGTAAACGCCTCGGGAGCCATGTTAAACGGCCTCACTAAACATTTAACCAATCACGCACCAGAAACTTTGCATGGGACGCCGGTCACATGACATGAGTATATCGGCTTCACAACTAAGGTTTAAATCAAGTTCAAAGTACGGCTGCCTCAACAAAATAAAAAATGAATAAACATATGCATGCAAACAGCGCAAATGCGTCGTAATTACAATGAGAACAACATCATACTGAATATAAATTAAATAAATGAAGCGGAGAAAAATTGTACATTTTCATCACGAACACTCGTAATCAAGAACATTGCGAGAATAATAATACCAGCCATATATTACCCACACTTTGCAAACAATTTAAAGCGGAATGATTCATATTGCAATAAATGAAATCAACATTATATTATCCATGCTCAATAAAGGACCCTGGGTAAAGAACAGTCCATCCGCCAATGCCATATATAATCAATGGTTTTATAAAAAGCAAGAATATTCAATCCTGTCATTCATCCCAACCGGTTGGAGGGAGTTAAGCTTCTTTATCCAAAAGAACTCTGCCTGTAATCTTTGTTTATTGGGGTCCATGTCACGGCGTTGTTTACCCACCTCTAGAATCGTGCATCTCAATTGTGAGATTTGGTGACGTGCCTCAATTCAATGATTAGTCACAGTAGATTTTGTATTTGAAAGTCTAATGTTACTTTTGTGCTCAGTAATACGCACTTTAAATTTCCGTTCAGTTTGACCCACGTATCAAATAAATATCATCAGGAGCCGCTTGCAAGCAAACTATTGGGCACTTTTAAACACAATTCTCCAGTGAGAACAAAGTACCCTTGGATTGGTGTATGCAATGCAGTGTATATACCCTCACTATTTAACATCGCCCATTAAAACACCAGCACGGCAAAAAAGAAGTCAGGCCACTTGTGTGATCTTCTGCAAAGAACTGAGATCCGGCCTCACCTCAACTACTACGTTGATTATCATCCTTGACGTGTGATAATAGATGTAAGACCCTCTACTGACGTCGACACAAACCCCCTCCAGTTACTATCCGCCTTCGTTCTCTTCAGACCGTGTAGAACTATTGTCCTCCTTTATGTTTTGAGGTAAAGAGGGGAAACTTACACACAAATATTCGTGAAATTTTGCAAACATTTTTAATAGGGTTTGCAACAGAGCAGCGATATAGCACTGGTCTGCCTGCCAGTTCTAGGCACTGAAAACAAACACTACTATTACCCGAATAACCTTTAACCCGCTAATCGAACTCTGACGCATAACATGCTGAGCTGCCCCTGTAGGATGCCATGCTCAATTTTTCGATCTCAACTCAGTTTAGAGGAGATAATCGATCAACGGCGGCCACATGCAAAATATGAATAAAGGAACGTGCAATGTCTGCTTTAAGATAAAAAAAAACACTGTAAGGTGTTCCCTAAAATGTTAGCTTTATTTCTCAGCTCTGTTGCCAAATGCTAGAAAATGTCGGATGCAGTGACAAAGAAGCGTCTGCTGTGAGGAGTCTTTGGTAAAGTAGCAGATGGGTTGTACTTGTGTTGAACTTTAAGAAGCGCTTAGAGCGAGTGAAGGTTCAGTAGAGCTCACAGAGCACCTCTCGCTATAAGAATGGTCAGCCTTTTGTAAATGTACCCTTCTCCCTTTCAGTAGCTATTAGTGGAACAATAAAGGGAAGTTATCTGCCAAAAATCACACATGGACGCAGGGACCAGAACCGGGTCAATCATTAAAACTCACACATTCTGTCTGGTCAAACATGGACGCAGGGATTAGAACCGGGTCAATCATTTAAACTCACACATTCTGGTCAAACATGGACGCAGGGATTAGAACCGGGTCAATCATTTAAACTCACACATTCTGTCTGGTCAAACATGGACGCAGGGATTAGAACCGGGTCAATCATTTAAACTCACACATTCTGGTCAAACATGGACGCAGGGATTAGAACCGGGTCAATCATTTAAACTCACACATTCTGGTCAAACATGGACGAAGGGATCAGAACCGGGTCAATCATTAAAACTCACACATTCTGGTCAAACATGGACGCAGGGATTAGAACCGGGTCAATCATTTAAACTCACACATTCTGTTCAAACATGGACGCAGGGATTAGAACCGGGTCAATCATTAAAACTCGCACATTCTGGTCAAACATGGACCAGGGATTAGAACCGAGTCAATCATTAAAACTCGCACATTCTGTCTGGTCAAACATGGACGCAGGGATTAGAACCGGGTCAATCATTAAAACTCACACATTCTGGTCAAACATGGACGCAGGGATTAGAATCGGGTCAATCATTAAAACACAACTTTGACCCTACACTGCTGCCTCTGCCCTCCCCATCCATGTTGCCCTTTGTCTACCCCCCCCCCCCCCCGAAATAAAGAAAAAAAAGTGCTATGATGTGACAAGCGCTGGCCATCACGTCTTAGCGTTTTTTTCCCACCCCTCCGTTTGCCCCGCTGCACCACCTCCCCCGCTAGACACTGCCCTTGCCTTCTCCACCACAAAAAAAGCACTATGACGTGGCCAGCGCTAACTGCGTTATTGTGCTTTTTAGGTCTTACCTAAGTGAGCATGGGGATCTCACCTGCAAGACTCTGGTGTTTTATAATGGGCTTGGAACTCACCCATTATTTACCATGGCGTGCAACGTTGTCACTGCCTTCTAATTGGGCAACACTTGCCATGCGTCACTTTCTTTCGGGTCACATGCATGGACCAAGTACAGTTTCATTAAGTTTAATTAGTGTGTTTTGAATGTTTGTTTTAGCTTTGATTTCCTAAATGACCACTGAAAAAGTTTCCGTACACGAACTAGTATGATGCACAATAACCTGTGAGAGAAAGAGCCTTGGGTAATATCCTGCAACGGTGATAGATGTCGAAGATGCCCCATGTCATAGACGAGAGCAAGAGATAGATGCAAGACAACTGTGGAGATGATATCACTGGGTGAGCCCGTTTACATTGATAGGAAAGAGCGGATCCCCAGGGCTGGAGGTCCACTTGCCTGGACTGGCTTAGACACTCGATGCTCTCAGATATGTGATAACTATCCTGTAATTATAGGAGGATGGATATTGAGGGAGTACCCCTCTGATTCTCATATTGATTAAGGCAGATGGAATATTTTTCTGTGATGTACATTGATAATATTGTAAAGCATATTGCAAAGTGCCACTAAAAAATATGTTTTTTTTAAAAAAAACTATTTAGTGCCCCTCCACTGCCCACCCTCTGCGATTCAGGTACCATTTTTTGTTTTTTTTAAAGCATTATGCAGAGGTCAACGCTGCCCGTCTCACACACAGCACATTACTTTTTTACCATCCCCCATCCTGTTTCTCCTCACCCCTGTCACCTGCCCTCCCGTACCTGTTTTTTCTCCATCCTAGTGCCCCCCTTGTTTTTACCCCCATCCCACTGACAGAACTGTAAAACAAAAAATACACTATGAAGCGGCGGCCAGGGCTGGCTTCATAGTGTTTTTTTTAAACAGTCCATTGTCCACCCCTTCTGTTGACCAAGGACCTATTGGCTTTGCCAATGCTTGTTTTTTGTGTGCTGACAGGTCTGCACAACTATGCAAATCATCCATCTGATGCGTGAACATAGGTGATCTTCGGCGTTCCTACCTTTGATACAGGTGAAAGTGAGGGGCCATTTTATGTTGTCATGGCAACCTCCTCAAAACGTGTGCACCCGTCTGGATTCACGCTGCTAAGTGTTCTGGAGGTTGCCTGTTGCTGGTATCAGTTGAATTCATAGTTCTGTTATGCTATGGAAATAGAATACGTGCAAAGGAAGTTCTGACAATTACTTTCGACCGAAACCGAAGAAGCATGCTGAAATGAGACTACTGTGTGGGCAGGATTTTTTTTATTTTACTTTTTTAAACACTTCAGATTAAGCTTTACAAGGGAAGGTCTCATGTTAGTAAAGGAACGCACGACATAACAAGCATTTGCAATGCAATAGGTCTCGCATTCACGCGAATTTAAGCTATTTGCATTATAAATGACAATGCCTTTTATTTATGTGTTGGGTTTTAAAACATAAATAAAAGACATTGTCAATTCCAATTCTAATAGCTTAAACTCTCGCAAATGCGAGACCTATTGCATTGCAAATGCTTGTTGTTTTATGTAGCTGCCCAGGTTCCCAGGAATACAGGGCTGCCCCGTAATAATTTGTACGAGTCCACTGTTTGTTTAACTTCTTTTACTTGCGATCCTCATAGCCTTAAACCAACCTCAGGGCTTAAGGCATGGGTCTAGACCACACTTTCAAAGTCAAGGAGGTATTCACTCAGAAACACTGCATTCATAATTGGTGTGATGCTGGCTAGGTCTAAACATCACATCTGCAGGATGTACCGGAGAAGCTTGTGCTTTGCTGTGCCACAGGTTCACCAGCAACCCATTGGGGCTCAGCAATGCTTCAGGAGCAGAGGACAGGCTAGTGGTGCAACTTTAGTTATTTTCAGGTGTTGCAAGGGCATTACAGTTTGTCCAGAAATTAATGAGTAGAGGGGGATGCACCATGTGACGTGACAGGACCTCAGGAGAGATGAAAAGCATCCACAGGTTAATGTAAATGCTCTTCAAAGATTGGAGACGACAATCTCTCTGGGTCACTTCTGAGATACGGCATAGGTCTCAGGGTAGATATAGAGTGAGGGATCTGAGAGTGAGGATTTAGGCATCAGAGCTGGCAACTGCCGGAGATGTGGCCCGTTGGAGAAGAAAGCAGTTCAAGTCAATTGAATAGGCAAAGTTTCCTTGTTGTACCCATTGTGATTTCAGGAGTTTTCAGGGTACTTTTATGCTGACGATAAGCATTAACGGCCTGATTACGAGTTTGGAGGATGGGTTATTCCATCACAAAAGTGACGGATATCCCATCCGCAGTATTACGAGTTGCATTATATCCAATGGAACTCATAATACGGCATACAGGATATTCGTCTCATTTGTGTTGGAGTAACCTGTCCACCAAACTTGTAATCAGACCCTAAGAGGGCTTGAAGTGCTACGCAGCACTGCAGTCATCGAATATATGATTATACCATGCTTACAATTACCACGCATGGCTTTACCACGCGTATTTTACATCGCTAGAGTCTTTACCACGCAGAATGATAGAACGCAGCATTGTACCACGCATGAATACGTTAGTATTTATCCAGCGTCGATTATGCCCAAAAAAACACTGAAATAAACATAATGAAACGGATAGGCAAAAAAATATGTCTTCAGTAGTGACATTGTTGGTCTTTTTTCACTTTCACTGACCCTCAAGCAAGATGGCTGAATATCTCGTCAAAG
The DNA here is from genome assembly GCF_964261635.1 of Lissotriton helveticus. Classification (NCBI taxonomy): domain Eukaryota; kingdom Metazoa; phylum Chordata; class Amphibia; order Caudata; family Salamandridae; genus Lissotriton; species Lissotriton helveticus. The sequence continues at coordinate 419,656,450 of NC_136061.1, read as the reverse complement.
AATATAATTTGTTAATTAGTAATACACATTTTATTTACACATTCAGTTATATTTCTTAATTGTTTTTAATGTAGATTCCTTAATTTGATTTTTTGTTAGTTTGGGGGGGGGGGGGGAGACCCCCCCAGCCCCCCTTTTTTATTAATTTTTAATTTGATTTATTTTTGGGGGGGGGAGACCCCCCAGACCCCCCTTTTTTTTGTAATATCCTCCCATCCCTTTACTACATATCTCTTATTTAATTTATGTGTGAAAACACCTATCAAAATAAAAAAAGGACTTTTATTTTTACGTACACGTATGTGTAGATGTAGGATTGTTGACCGGAACATTTTTTTCGTGGTAAAGACGATCGTGGAAGGCATACGCGTGGGAAAGACGTTTGCGTGGTAAGTGCCACATAGTAAACGTCACGCGTAGTAATGCCTTCGTTGTAAATGATGTTTCCCGCAGTAATCATGCCATTTTGAAGATCTGTGGTGTTAGTGATATTAATTTGGAGGGGGGGGGGGTGTTTAATTTAAACCTGGAAGCATTATTTTCAGGACTCTGCAAAATTGTGGTTTGAGTAATTACAGAATGGCCAATCCAATATCCCATGGGGAAACTGGGTACAAATAGATGTTTACCTGAGCAGGCCATTTTGTTTTTGCATTTGGGCTTTGAGGTATTTTTTCCAAGTAGAATCTTTATCGTCCAAGTTCCTGTTTTGCAGAGGCCCCCTTTTAGGTCTGCCATTAGCAGATACCTTTGCCTTTAGTACAAATAAATATACTATAACATACATGAATCTACAGAGACTTTCCAGCCTGCCCTTTTCATGCATTGATCTGCTGTTGTTTTTTCACATTTTCCTTCCACCCACCACCTCCTTCAGCATGGGCACAGGCTCAAGCAACATCACAAAATTGCTGCTGGAATTGTGAGTGAGGGCATTTTAACGTACTCTTGCACAATGAGCATATCCAGACAATAACTGTTTGGCTTCAGTGCAAGGGACTACTGGTGCAATGTGCACCATTTTACATTTAAAACATGCCTTTTAGACATTTCTTGTTTTAGCTAGGCGAGGGCCCAGCAGCTCCCAAGCACTACTATGCGGTTGTATAAGTGACACGTGTCTTCATACCAAAATAAAAAAAACACATACAAAATAAGTATTGGCGAAACCAAAACTTCAACTTTTTATTGCGGTTCATAGCATTGTAGTGAGGCCTAGCCTGTGTGCTGTGGGGTTGGAGGCATTGTTTCGAAGCCATGATATATATATGCACTGTGAATATGATGTGGGATTCAAAGCCTTCTTTTGAGTTCGCACTTTAGTGTGTGGTTCAAGGACTTGTTTGAAAAATAGGTTCAATGCGTTTTTGAACCACTGTGTTGGTGGTAACATCTATTTTTTCGAGTCCAGGAGTTAATGTGTGATTCATAGTATCATTTCAAAGCATTGGTTTAATGTGAGGTTGTTTTGAAACATTGTTTCAGAATGTTGCCTATAAGGCATCGCTTTGTGATGCTCATTTAAAATGGTTTACAAGTCATGATACGTGACAGTATGGCCGCTTAACAACATGGCTCGGTTTGCCATTTCTCATAGGTGTTCAACAATTACAGACGTTTTTCTCACTTAATATATACACAACCCCATGTTCAGCTTCTACTTCGAATGTGGCTTGAAATCAATTGACGAAAGATTGCTTGGCTACTATAAGTGATTACGTCTGGATTATATATTTTTTCCACATTTTTAAGTAGGCAGTATTTTTCGTTTGCTTTTTGCCACCATAATTTAACACCATAACTTAGAGGTTGTTTTTCTGAATTCTGAGGACAATGGAGTGCAGTGGGTTGTGCCATTATTTGAGCCGCTAAGTCTCACTCTTCAGGAATGACATTCAACAAAACGAACAGCCAGTGCTCAGGCACCTAAACGAGGAATGAGAAATGGGTGGCGTTATGCTCCGAGGGCTGAACACTTTCTTAGATTGAGGGTTCAAACCCCAAAACAAAGAGGGAGGACTTCAGACCAGGACACCGATGGAGTTTTTGTGTGTTTCATCCACGGTAACAGCGGTAATGAAGGTCGTATATGTGGAAACAAACATAGTAAAAGAGTGTCAGGCCTATGAAAAGAGGAAGAGAAGCCCCCTACATGCCCTCCTTGAAGGACAGGTGCCTGGAAACCGTGTAGCCAAAACTAGAAACGGAGGGTGTGATTAATAGGCCTTGGCTTGACGTAGCTTATTTACAGGCAGTGCTGATGATAACATAATTTCTCACGGGAGCCTAAGGGAGAGGGAGGCCCATGACTGTCGAGACCCGCTTCACCCCTTTCTCGCTCCCTCGGCAGTGAACCATTCGCTAATGAGATTTCGCACTCTATGAGGTGAGCTCTGGGCTGCCATTTCGCTGTGCATTCCTAGATGAGCAGAGGCAGGGAAGGGCGTGTGCTGCCACGCGTACGGACCGCACCCCAGAGCTGCTGGGGTTTAAATAATCCGCCTGCCACATCACCTACAGCCTCTTGGCACAAACGCCCTGGAACTTTTAGTATTGTGTGTACATAGCCAGGCTTTCCACATATAAAATAAGGACGGGCAAAGGGAAGTGCAAAACAAAAAACAGCAGGATGGAGGCCGGGAGGAGCGACAACCATTGCAAAAAACACCGACTCGCTATATTTCGGGAGTGGCGACGGCGGCAAGCAAGCGAGTGGTGCGCGTGCGTGCGCCATAGCGAGCCATGTGTTTTGCATTATCGTGCACGCGTCTGCGCACGATAATGCAAACCACATGTTACCCTGTGCGGATAACAGACACCAATAGGCCCCGGGCGGAGAAACGCGCCCGCTTTTGGCCTATTGCATAGTCTGTTTCTGAAATAGAAGCACGCAAAAGCCAATCCCGTCACAAAAAGAAAAAGCACACGCACAAGCATGTGCAATTTCTAGGTACAGTTTTAAACCCCCTACAAAAGGGCTCTTGCTGCACGAACCCTAAGTACTACAGCTCAGCTCAGCTCGTGTCTCTTTTGGGTGCTGACCACCTGCTTTCCTGGAGTATCACAACCAGCTCAGAGTAGGAAGCTGCAGAATAACTCATTCAGTGAAGCAGTGAAAAAGCTGCTAGAGAGGTACACGTCACGGTGGTATAAATACCTTAATTCCCCATAGTACAGCATAAAACAACATCAACATGGTCACCCATATTTCAGAGCAAAGCTCAAAGGCACATAGCCCTGGCTCTAAAAGTTAGAGAAAATACCCACATGAGATGGATATCTCCTGTATTTGGAGCAAATTTACTACTTCCATGAGTTTCACAAAGGATCAAGAATTCTACCACAGATTAGGTTTGAGTATTCAAATGTATACAATTTACTGACACACATCGCAATTTTTCCTGCAAGGAATATATTTTTTCTTCCCTGAAGCAATCGCACTTCCTACACCCACATTACGTATGGGGGTGTTACACCCTCATTCCCAGCCTAGAAATGCAATGATTGATCCAGATGAGGTTCGAATATAAGAGCAACTACTATAAGCAACTTTTACACTCAAACTGCCCGCTCCAGCCATTATGCGGCATGTGCATGGGCGAGCAGGAGATCCAGGATGTTGTTTCGGGTTTCACCAGGAAATACCGTGCATGAATGAACAGGCACTGAAAGAGAACTCGCCACAGTGTTGCTGGGACAAAACCTGGGCAACGGGGAGCAGGAATTGGGAGAGACATCATTACTACCTTGTTATGCAAAATTCATTTTATGGCTGAGCAGAGACCCTATTTTCCAGCTGTAAGGAATTTTGTGTTGAAACAGGGGACACTAGTATCCACAGTAGGGAAAAGGCAGTGCCCAATATTGTTCTAGGGTTGTCAGTAGTACCCAATATTACTTCAGAGGAATTGGTATTTTCTGCTGTTAGGAGAAGTAACCACCCACTTATGTTTTATGTGAAGTCGTATCCTATACGGAGAGGGGAGAGTAAGGACTTCTTGTTGATTACTGTTGATGTAGGGACTAGGAGCTGCGAGTCGTGGAACATAAAGTACCCAAGTGGGCACAGTTATTTTCTATGTGCTTGCAGGGTTATTGTGTCTACCTTTCCTGGGATAATGTATGCCAGAGTGTGCAAGTTTGAGTAGTGTGCCGAGTTGTCCATTTGTGTTCAACTGTGTAACTGAGTCATATTGTTGTTCTGTGTGGTCTCTTAGTCTGGATCTGGTGACACAATAAAGGTGGAATGTGTGATGTTGTGAGATGTGCTAAACCTGCCAACTGTAGACTGCAGCCAGCTACTGAGCCTTGTGTCAGCACTGCTCTTGGTGGGGGTTATCTATTAACTATGTACCAAAGATAAGAGCAAGTAAAACAAGCATTTGCAATGCAATAGGTCTAGCATTTATGAGAGTTTGAGCTATTGGCATTGTAAATGATTTTTCCTTTTATTTGTGTGTTGTTTTTAAAACAGATAAATAAAAGGCATGGTCATTTACAATGCCAATAGCTTAACCTCTCGCAAATGCGAGACGTATTGCATTGCAAATGTATGCTATAATTTTTTTTTTTAAAGCATAAGGAGAGAGCATGTTCTGCGTGCAGCAGCAGGCAGGACAAAGCTATTTGAGAAAAAAAGTGCTGGGATGCTGTAATTAAAAAGCCTACCGAGCAATAACACAGGTAGCAGATGGTTGCGCCATGGGAGGTTACAAAATGAGACAAGGTGGTACTAAGGAGGGACTACTATGTCTTTTGACCAATCAACAGCCACAATTTACAATGCACAATGAAACAAACCAATGGAAAATGTGGGCAGAGTGGGCGGAGCTTCAAGTCCTTACCTCAATACAGCATGCCTCGCAGAGCAGCACATGCGCTGCCCAGGCTCGACCTAATAAAAATCCTTTACTTTGAAGCTCTTCGTCTCCAGTTTTCATTACCTATGTGCCTCCTATGGCTGCCACAGTGATCTCATTTACCGTTGTAAAAACGTATAATCTGTGGGTCTGTCACACTTTGCATAACACCTACTTAGAAAAGCGCAATGCCTTCAGAGGACGCACACGTCTGAGATCATTACCCACGACGAATCACTATCCAAGGACAGTCACCAACCAACAGTAGGACAGTCAGTGTGTCCTAGAATCGCAGAGGCTCGCGTCCCGACTGTAAGCAAACTTTCTGCACAGCAATTAAAAAGCCATACAAATATCAATGAAAGTACGAAATGATATCAAAAGGAGGAACATGATACATATCCCATGCTGATCAGCAGATCCCCTCACAGGCGCCTCTAGACGCTGTGCAGAGTTGCCATGAGAAAGTTCCATTCCAAATTATTCAATACACACAAAGAGGCTGGTTATAAGATGCGAAAATCAGAACAGAATAGTCTGGTCCTTTGTTTTAAAGATTTGAGCAATTGCATGTATTTTCAGAACTGTGTCCTACTACTGTTAATTATCTCCTAGTATGGTATGTATTTACTATTAAATTGGTAATAAAACTATGCAGTGCTTTAGAGAGATAACCTTCAGCAGTTTTGGAATCGATTATCAAAAGGTCTATTCTTCAGGGAGTTATGCCATCTGGCACAAATTAGGAACACGTCGTCAATGAACAGCAGGAGCCCGAACTTCACAGCTTCATGGATACAGACATGCTTTATAAATGTGAAAGAGCTACAAGTCCTCCAGCAGAGGCTTACAATGTAACCCCTTCCATGAGCAGCGAAGCCCCCAACAAAAGAACACTGTTTACTTACTGTCAATTCAAGGAATATTACAACTAGAACACACACAGCCTCATTCACTGCCCTGGCTACAAGCAGAAGCCTGTCAAGTGGGCCATGTTTACGCTGCCTTGTAGGCAAATAACCTCTTTGGAGAGAGACCTCATTAAATGAAAAGGACTTTATTAAGTTATCAGGAGTTACGTAAACATCTCCACGTGGAAGTGTGAGACTACATGTAATGTGACCACATAGCTGCTTTCTTACCACGCTTCCTCCCTACATTATTGCACTAGCAGCACATGTACACGTGTGTGCGCACGCACAAAGGTACAAATATTCAGGTAAGCAGTACGAAAAAGACACTGGTGTTGAGCTCTTCTGTACTCACAACTCGGCAACTTCTACCACCAAAGCAATCAGGTTCACAAAATCGTCCATAAGAAAAAAATCAACTCCTGCCTGATTGAAAATTCAGCATTTGTGAAAGTACAACCGAGACCCTGATACAGAAGCTCGAATACTTAAAATAAATGTAGAAAATAAATAAAACATCCAATGTAAATAACAATGTTCCCAAATATGAGCTTAAATGTACACACACAAAACAAGGATAGAATGTATTTTTTCAAGAGAATCGTATAGATAACAGTGAACTAGCCAATGTAAAGTCAGGTGGGCTGGGTAAATTATACAGTACTCCTCTGCAAACAGGAAAAGTAGCAACAATCCCTCTAAACTAATCTCTTAACAAACGCAGTTAAACAAAAAAAAGAATAGGTTGGGGCGTTAATATACCCAGCAGCGGCTCCTACACTAAGGCAAAGGAGCATCACCCCACTGCTCTCTGAGCAGTGTAGAAAAGGAAAAATAAAATGATTATAAAACACAACGTTATTATCATTTTATTATTAGTACGGGCTACTGGGCCAGGTTAGGGCGGGGCTGGGGTCACAGGGAGGAGTGTGCATATCCAGGTGGAGAACTGTCCCAGGCACCGCCTGAGCGGCCGAACAGACCGATCAGACCAGTCCCGAAGTTGTGGTCATGCTAGTGACAGTAGCGTTGTGATTGGCTTAGGGGAGTCTGGGAGCCTGAGTGCCTTCGTGCTGCTTTGTCAGGAAGGAGAAGAGGACAGAGGAGAGATAAGTGATCTTTTTTTATCTTTTTAACCGCCCGCCACCCCCGTTCTGTAGCTGCCGCCACTGCATATACCTTAATAAGCATGAATACACCAACACTGAACAACAGCATTTACTAAAAGAAACTACAAGAACTTATTACTGCATCTTCCTCGAAAAATATTATATAGGCTAGATAGTGCATTTAATTCCTATATCTTATGCCTGACGATAAAGGTGGTACGTGCTATTAGCCTTTAAAAGTGAACTAAACACTACAAAGGACGGTCTTAAACCACCATGATCTAATCGAGCACACCCCGAAGCTGTGGAATTCACCTTCTAACTAGCACCTCACATTTCCTGCTCCTGAAATAACAAAGGGCAGATGTACAAAGATTTTTTCCCGTCACAAAGATTGCGACCATAAAAATGCTTTTTTAAAATATACAAAATGCGATTCGGTAACTTGTTACTGAATCGCAGTTTGCTTTGCTGATTTGGTATTTGGAAGGGGCGTGTTCAGGGCGTCCCTTCGAAATACCGATTCTGTATGGTATGTATTACTGTTTTGCGACCGAATTCCGGTCGCAAAACAGTAATACTTTACCACCTGTTTAAAACTGGTGGCAACAAACTGGTGGTAACCCATGTGAAATTAAGAATGTAAATAAAAACATTTTTAGGAACAGGCAGTGGTCCCATGGAGTGAGAATCCTGCATTTTTACTATAGAGTGATTGGCAAAGAATCCAATACGGTGAGTTTTTGTCAAATTTCATCAGCTGTTTTCTTAAGTGCAGTCTGAGGCAAAGAAGGTCAAATGTAAAGGTAAGACGACAGATGGGAAAATGTTAAAATGAGACAAGAACTATTGCTAATATATCAGTTGAAGTTTATTCAAGTTGGTGAACAACACACATGAAGATCCTCCACTACACATACATAGGGGAAGTCGTCTCTGGTCTGTAGTTTAGCTTGCCGTTTTACATTATTGGGTTACATTTTATGTTACGTATTTTGGCTAGCTGTTTTACATAGTTATTTGTTAAACATTCTCAAAGGCGGCGCCAAATACGTTAAAACCGCCCGAGTGCTTTGTACACTGGGCAAAGAACAAAGTACTCTGGGAAAAATGGAAAATAACTGTTGGCTCCTATTTATTTGCACTTTGTGGTGACAAATGTTCATCCCTTTGCAGGCAGGCAGTTCTTTTGTACAATCTTAGTTTTGAGGAGAGGTGTACATATGAACATTTTCCAGGGAGTTTTTCGTGTAGTTTTCTAAAATTCCCTGATAATCCTAGAAATGTATTTTGGACAGACATTTGACATGGTTCTCGAGAGCAAGTAAGACAGGGCTGTCATACATTGCTGACCAAGGATTGCAGCCACGACTTGTGACTTGTGAGCGTCTGCAGATCACTCACAAGGGATCAGCTGGTGAGATGCATGAATAACTATAGCATACAAAAAACTGTTAGGTAAAAATTCCTGGAGGGAGTTAAATACACTGTGCAGTGTGCAAGGACAAAGACGTGTGTTATGAGGATGCCCATATTTTTAGGAATGGAATAATGGAAGTGCCTACGTAGGCTACGTGTGTGATAAAGGGGTCGAGCGTTGGCAAACGTCCTTTTGTCATGAAGACACCAAGCGAGAACACATTTAAACAAGCATTGGCAAACCCAATAGGTATTGCCTTTTGGTTTGCCAGTGCAGACCCCATTAGCTTTGCAGTGCTTTGGACAATGCAGTACGCAACGCCCTCCTACCACACACACCTCTACGGCACCTGTTACCATGGCAGCAGAAATGGAAGGCAAGAGTTAATGGGAAGGAGAGGCTGAGCCAAGACTCCCCACTTGACAGTAGAAAAAGTTGTAGTTTTATACATACCCAGTAGATGGAAAATATGTCTGTGTATGTTATGATGCATCATGCTTCTGCTATTCACCTTTCATTAACCTTCTTCCTAGAGCATTTCCTAACATTTCGAAAATATTATTTTAAGAAATGCGAAGATGCATTATGTATGACCGAAATTATAACTTAAGCCCCTCATCAGTACATATACTGAAAGAAAGTATTGATTGATGTTTAAACCATCCACAGTTTTCATGTACCGTGTTTTGTAGTGCTGCAAGGCTGCAGATCTTTAGGATGCTCGTTTAATCTAGTTCGAAAAGGAAGAAAGCCCGCACTGCCCTGCCAAACGTGCACCAAAGGCATGCAGTGAGTTGCAATGAGGTGGCAGAAGTGAATACTTAACCGCTGAGCTGTCTCTCCCGCCAGCTTCCACTGTGTCTTTTCAATACAATTATTGCTTCTGTAAAAGCTTTTAAATTCCTTTGTGCCTTATGGTATTGTAAACATGGATATCAAAAGCATGAAAAACAAGTGGGTATAGGCAACGGGGGCAATTGGGGGTGAATAACGGGGGAGCGGGTGGAGGTGGATAGCGGATGATAAAACAAGAACGGAACTGATGTACCTTTACCACTCTAACACGCAACAAAAGTACTCCCCTCACACTCACTCGGATATTAATGTCCCCCATTATTTGTAGCCTTAGTTGCATTGTAATGCATTTGTGTCAGGGTCATATTTGATCAAGTTTACATGTTTAAGCATTCTCAATTGCCGCAAAGTAAGGAGATTCTCCCTCATAATATGGAACCCATCTGAAATATTTAAGAAGGAAGGGGGATGGTATTATCTGTAGCCTGAGAAATCTCAATCGAAGACTACACAGCCCGACCGCATGACCTATCTTGAAAGTCTTAAGGTAAAAGTAGTGCCCTCACTTAACTACGACCACCTAGTCTTCCCTGGTGCCCTCACTAAGTTCCTTATGAGCCACCAAATCTCTGTATACAAGAAGGTACTAGGCATCCTACGACAGGCCAGGAAAGCAAGAGTAAGACTGGAACTGGGACTTACCCGTCCGGACATTACCAGCTATGGGGACATTTTAAAATACCATATTAGCACCTTGCGAGTTCCAGCAACATCTCTGAAAGCGCAAATTAAAACAATCTTCGAAGAAGGTGGATCCCCATGGCAGGTGCAATTGACAGCAGCACAAAATTGTTAGAAAAAAATGTGCAAAATTTGCATAACTTAAACATTCCAGTTGCTGCATGGTAAAGATCAGTGAATAGACAGGCCAAGAAAATATCCCATGAAAAAGACCTGGAAAGCTTACACTATCAATCCAATCTCTCATCATTGGAAATCTCCTACATAGTGGGAAAACTTCAGCCGTATTTCGAGCAAGCACTGACAGTCCCGGCCCGGAAAAAAATCACCTACATGAGACTTCTGGCATTGCCCATAGTGGACTTTAACCAAGCTTGGGCCCGGCAGTACAATATAGCCACATGTCGACTTGGTAATTAACATTGTGAATCCTGGCTCCAACTGCTGTGCTGTTGTCCTAAGTTAGCCTGCGAAAGGCACCAACTAGTTCTTCCTATCTGCAGAGCCCATAGTCTTGCATGATGCAAAGAAGTCTCAGACTTGTGTTTCTCTGCTAAAACAGCTCAAACAGTAGCGCAGCTGGGGAAGTTTACAGAATCAATCCGAGCCGCACTGACACAGAAAATAGTTAAAAACATAAACCAGTCGGCTAGCAAGCAAGAGAGACTTTGACAAAATCCCCCACTAAGTCTAATGCATTTGCATTTTACAGCCAGTTTTGATATCAGTTTTAAGGTTTTATGCCCTACCAGTTTGTAGTAACATGCGTGGGATTTTAACTCTTTTCTTTTTAATAATGACAGTATATTGTAACGATTTTAAGTAATTGACCAATAAAGCTTAATACTGGACTCCTCAATATGGTAACCAATCCAGCCAGCTGTTCCAACACAATTTCAGGCTCAGTCACACAACTCCATAGTTGCCATGCTTCTGCACTGAACACAGTGGCGTAGCTAGGGGGGGCAGTCCACCCCAGGTGGCACCATATTTGAGGCGGCCACGGCGCTCTGGAGGCCCGTTGCGGCCGCCGCCCGCGGCCGTAGTTTAAAAGTGCAAAGCAGCCAGCGCTTGCAGCCTGCACTCCTTGACCTGCGTTGGGTAATTGCTGCACAGTGCACTCAAACGCGGGACTTAGTTTTTGGCAATAACTAAGTCCCGCATTTGTGTGCACTGTGCAGCAGTTACCCAACGCAGGTCAGAAGGAGTGCAGGCTGCAGCGCGGCTTAACTAAATCCTGCGTTTGTGTCCTCTCGGACTCCTAGACTGTTGTTGCCCCCCCCACCGCCTCGATTTCAGGGCCATCAATCTTGTAGCGTGCGCGGCGCGCACTACCAATAACGGCCCTGAAATTACATTTTTGGCCTGCCCTCACTCGCGATTAGAACGTAGCAGTGATGCATTACGCGCTTCACCGCTACACTCTTGTCGTGAGGAGTCAATTCTGGCCTGGGTCAGTGCTTTATACAGCTTTGGGCGTTTTGCTGGACTGGCTCTCTGGACTGAGAGTCTGGCTGCTGCACTGCAGACTCCGTACTAATAGGGGAACAAAGTTGAAACCGAACCACCCCTGCCTGCCGTAGACCCTGCCTGGAGCCAGTGAGGTAAGATGAAAGAAGCAGATTCAGAGGGGTGGGTGGCTGAGTCTGTGGCTCATCCATGATAGCTGCCAAGGTTTCAGATTGCTATGTGTGGCGCTTTCACTTTCAGAATTTCATTGTAATTATGAGTGACATCATAGCTGCCAACGTTTCAGATTGCTATGTGTGACATTTTTATAATGTCAGTGTAATTATGAGTGACTTTCCAACTACTATGAGTGACACCTTCTCCCGAACTAAATCAAGCAATGAAAACGAGGGAAACATATTAATATTAGGAAATTACACCCATTAGAGCAACAAGAAACTCTAAGAAGATTTAAAATAGCCGGAAAGCACCAGAAATGGAATGGCACACATAGCTAGGGATCACAATTCAGCCGCAAAGTGTAATTTTTATCAAAAAAGACACATTGAGCCATTTAATAAAAATCAATTCGCTGATTACAGTAAGGCGTCACCAGCTATTATTAACCTGTGGCTGAGAGTAAGTTGCATGGCTATTTTAAGCACATAACACTACAGTACAATGAGGCACGATTGGGAGGGGGGTTAGGACAAGCCTCAGGAGAAGAGGCTGACTGAGATACACATAGCCTACCTATGTAGGCTGTATTATATAAAAAAATACCTTTTCTGAGAGACTGACTAGCAGTAATAATTCTAAAGCTCAGCGTCCGACCACCCTGGCCAGGGTCCTGTAAGTTGCCCCAAGCTATGACCTACGAGTGTACCAATGTGTGTCATGCAGCAGGCTGTAAGTCCAATTTGAAAAATATATATGGCACAGAATTGTTTATTTTAAGATATTCCAGCTATTTACCAGAAACTTGTCGAACCGCCACTGGCCCGGGCCAATAACCCGCGCTACCGGGCAGAATGGCATCATTAGAGCACTCCCAGGGATCTCCTATGCCCGAACCTGCAGTAGTGTCTGCTGCTTTGCTAGAGAACATGCTTGTGTCCTCGAACTGCTTACTTTTAAACACTGGGGGATCATAGCAGACATATTTAATGTTGGTGCTTCCGTCCGTGAGAGATAAAGAGCAGGTCTAGCCAGGGGTTGGTGGAAGGTGGCAAGGCAAGTTCACAAAGAGCCCCCCCCCTCGCAAAATGTGTGAGTCCTAGGCATCTGCAGGCAGGACAGCTAGGAGGGCATGGTATCCAGTGTGCTCACCGTCCTTTTTCCCCAGCACTCCCCCCCCCCCCCCCCCCCCCCCAAGAGGCGGCAATCTGAGGGATAGCCCCGGGCGCCACAAGCTCTAGCTACGCCCCTGACTGAACAGTATACGCACACCTCGCTCTGGCCCAGTTAAAATGGTGGGGCAAACAACGCCCCTTTTATCTTATCTGACAATCAAAAGGGCCAACTATGCTATTTACCGACCCCCACTCTCCCCTTCCCCCACCCTACCCCACCGCTGCCCTCGGATGGCAATGGACACTCTGTAGTAGGATCTGGAATATTGCTAGTGCAGGGAATTCAGGCAAAAAGCAGCATGTCTCTCATATGTGTGCGGAAGCCTAACAAGTTGAGACATCCACCTACAGGTCACCAGAGTGGCCCACATCGTTATGGCGGTGAACAGGGGATGCATGCAATTTGGTGCCTGCATTCCGATTAGTGCTGCTCACAGCGGAACGGTGTTTGGTGGGTTGGGGAGGGGAGAGAAATCAGCAGGGTGGAGGTTGTTCAGGCACAAAGAACGTTCTCAAAACAAGTTGAGGGATTAGAAAAAAATAGTGCACCGCAAATAACAAATGCAAAGAAGGAGGGAATGGCATACAATAGGACCAGTCTCCATGGGCGGGAACAAACCACTAAAAGGAGTGACTACTTAAACAGATTCACGAAATAAAAACACAAATTTATAAAGGGCACTAACAGGAACAAATGGAAAGCTATGGGCCTGCTCGAAGCCCACAGAGTAGATACAGCATATCTTGACGAGAAAGCCCATGCGCTGGCTAGGCAATACCTAAAAAACACTAGAAGGAGCACCTGCTCTACAAAACTCTAACTGAGAAGCAAAACAAGTACTTTAGGTGTTGTAGTGGTGAGCTTATGGTAGGATGGTGTGTAGTGCTCATGACTTTTGTGTTGTGGATGTTCAAGAGGCACTGGTACTTTGCAGAGGTATGCAAGGAAGGTAAAAGGGTTTGTGTGATTAAGGAGACAAGAGATGCTCTTTGTGATAAGTTCTGCAAAATGATAGGAGAGTCAAGGAAGCAATCATGACACAGTTTGATGAATCAGTGGGAATTGAGGATGCGATCCAGTTTCTGATCCCCATACTTTATTTTTAACTTGTGGATAAGTATGTAAGAGAATGCTAGAGAAATGCATGTTGTTAGGTTTCGCCCTGCAATCGATCGCGAAGCGATCGTCGCAGCGAAACCTATTGTGATCATTTCGCCTTTCAATGAGTCAAGGGAGACAGGAGACAAGTGATGTGCACGAGCAACCTTCCGAACTGGGATCAGGTCGCGCGCGCTTCCTGTCTCCCATGGCTCCTTGGAAGCAGGCACACACATGCACTCACATACACACATACAGACCCCCCCACCCCCCCACTGCCGTGCATACACACAGTCACACACACATAGAAATACCCCCCCCCCCCCCCCCCCTGCCGCCGCTCTCACACACACACATCCCATACCTGGGCTCTGCGTATCTTCCGGCGTGTCTTCTCCTCACAGCTAGCGCAGGGACAGCCAACATGCACGAGCACGGCGACGGCGTCTCCCTGCGCTACAACCGTGGTTTCGGTTTCGCGGCCGAACCTTTTGTTAACTAACTTTCGACACTTGCTTCTCTCGTTAAAATTCAATATCTTAGGTCGGTCATTAACACCGGCCCTGCTGGCGCGTGTGTGTACCCTGCGCCATCACCCAGCGCACGCCCAGCCGAGGCGGCCGCCGATGCCAGCTGGAGAGGCGCATCCTTGGGAGGCAGGAGGACTGCACGCGGGAAGGAAGGTGTGCGCGGCAAGAAGCAAGGTGTGAGGACGGGAAGAAGCAAGGTCTAGGACAGGAAGAAACAAGGTGTGAGGAAGGATAGGAATCTCCGCCTGACGAAAGGTGCGTGAATGTAAGAATCTCATCCAGCGGAAGGGTGCGTTTCTTGCGTGGACAGTAGCAATCTCCGGGAGAGGAAAGGTGTGCGGAGCGAGACTCCACAAGAGTGGTCAGATGGGGCTAGAGAAGGATTTCACGCACGTGGAAAGCGTGCAGACAGCATAATTTGAAGCAAGCAGAGAGGTGTGCAGACATTAACCTTTCTTGCAAGAGAGACGCCAAGAAATCAACATTTGCTGCGAGCAGAACGTCGTGTTGGCGGTAAGATTTTCCAGAAGTGAAAGGTGCTCAGACATCAGCGTTCTCCACAAGTGCAGAAGTGTGCGGAGGGAACGCCTGCAGTGCTTAATTTGTGCCGGTGCTTAGCACCGGCACTTAATTATTAGGGCCGGGTCTACAGGCATGTCACAAATTGCACGATGATAGATATATATATATTTAATTTACCCTGTACTGTACGGTGCAGCCCCAGCGTGTTTTTCACATCTCTGTCTCCAATCTCCCGAGTGAGTCACGGACCAGTGCTTAACAGTGCAACTTGGGACTGTGACCCTTCTCAGTCACTGTGACTTAGCCTTAGCCTGCCCTGATCTGCGAGTGAGCCCCCAAATCAGGGGAGATTCAGGCAGCGTAGGCAGATTTATTTCACATTGCCACACCCCAGGGCCCAGCATAACCACTGCAGCAGCGCAGCACGAGCCATCGTCGTTCGTTCAGCCCCACCCCGCCCGAGGACGACGTGGTTGAGCCTGAGGGCAGGGTCAGGACAGCGCAGCCTGAGCCTGGGCAGGCATAGACCAGCCAGAATAAGAATTGGAAGTAAGTTAAAAAGCCCTGCCCGCCCAGGCCAGCCCATGGCTCTCTGAGACTCTGCATTGACTTTTCCAAACATGGTGCACCCCCGCGCACAAATTAATTAATTTATTTCAGAAGCATATGGCATTATAATGCTAGTCTGCCTTTTTTATGTTGAAAACCTTATTATTAAGTTTTAACTTGGCATTTTTTCAGTCTGGTTAAAATGAGGTGTTCGTCTGACAGAGCCAAAAATTATTTGCTGATGCACACTTAATAAATTAGCATGACACAAGATCTGTGGCTGAAAATGTTGTCATCAAAACAAATGTAAGCCTGTTTCAATTTTTTCAACGGCGTTCATAGCAAACCATCAAAATGGTATTTTCATATTAATTTACTTAGTGTTGCAAACATTCAAAGCCTTCTGAACCTTGTTGAAAGCAGCCATGCAAAAAGGTTTTACTTACCATTGAGATATTTATTAGGAGAATAGCCATCATAAATGTTCTTGCCTTCAGGGATTCAAAGGGAGTACTGCAACTGGGTGCTCTCTGTCTGTCCACACCTCCAAGTCAGTATCCCCAACAATTTTACCACTTTCAAAGCATCGCTGAGGGTCTCACTTACAGTTATCGTCAAGGTACAACACCATAGTCCTTTTGGGCTCAGGGTAGAGAATCTAGCAGACAATGCCCAGGACTGCAGGGAGAGCAAACCACCGAGCCCCCACTCAGCAGCCTCCAAGCTACTTTAGTTTGCCCTTAGTGTATATGTTACAAGGACATTCTTTGATGATTGAATAATGTATTGTTTAGTGATTGTTATTTTACATGATTTTGAGTTTATTAGTACGAATGCTAGTAGTTAATTTGAGAAGATTTTACAATTGTTTGTGAGGGCAACAGTGCACAGAGGCCAGTCTGAAAAACTTAAATTTATTTTATTTTATTTTATTTGTGCGTTTTTATATAGCGCACACTTTACCCGAAGGTGTCAGAGCGCTTCAAAATAGGAACAGAACTGATACATGAGAACATTACAAGTGAACAAAATACAAAAGCAAACGTTACATTAAATGAAGCAATAATGACAATCGTGAGCCAACAAAATACAAGAGGTAGCAAACGGTGCATTACAAAAGTGACAATCGTGAACCAACAAAATACTAGAGCTAGCAAACGGTGCATTACAAAAGTGACAATCGTGAACCAACAAAATACTAGAGCTAGCAAACGGTGCATTACAAAAGTGACAATCGTGAACCAACAAAATACTAGAGCTAGCAAACGGTGCATTACAAAAGTGACAATCGTGAACCAACAAAATACTAGAGCTAGCAAACGGTGCATTACAAAAGTGACAATCGTGAACCAACAAAATACTAGAGGTAGCAAACGGTGCATTACAAAAGTGACAATCGTGAACCAACAAAATACTAGAGCTAGCAAACGGTGCATTACAAAAGTGACAATCGTGAACCAACAAAATACTAGAGCTAGCAAACGGTGCATTACAAAAGTGACAATCGTGAACCAACAAAATACTAGAGCTAGCAAACGGTGCATTACAAAAGTGACAATCGTGAACCAACAAAATACTAGAGCTAGCAAACGGTGCATTACAAAAGTGACAATCGTGAACCAACAAAATACTAGAGGTAGCAAACGGTGCATTACAAAAGTGACAATCGTGAACCAACAAAATACTAGAGCTAGCAAACGGTGCATTACAAAAGTGACAATCGTGAACCAACAAAATACTAGAGCTAGCAAACGGTGCATTACAGGAGGAAAAAATGACGTGTGCATTGCATTGGGGATTGACGCATGCATTGGGGATTCTGAATAGCATCCTATAATACCCAGGCCCAGCCCTCCTGACTGGCCATATTCCAAGTACTGCATATTACAGATTGAATCCTCAGGCTCACTGGCAGTGGCTCAGGCTTTAAAGTTGAAACCTTTTGCATGCACGACGACGCAGTCCGTTCTAAAACCACTTCTTGCAAAAAAAAGTTTGCAAGCATGCGACTTAGCATGGATGGAATATCTATGTTTATGCATGCAGCACAGAAACAGTACTGGTGCAACAGCAACTGTTGTTCCTTTGAGTTTCTTTCTGTATGAAGATCCAGGAGAATGCATTCTGTGGCTACATGTCTGTCTTTGCAGTGGAGCTCATAGCCTCTTTTGACAAGCTGCAGGCCATACTCCAGTACATGCTCACTTCTCGGCCACAGACCGCAGTTCAGGTGTCACGAGACCTAAGCAGGCAGCGGCTAAATCGTGGGGCCAAATTACATCGATTTGAGGCAGTAATGGCAATTGTGCAGCACAATTTGCAACAATTCAAAAGTGCATTAAAAGACATTTTCACCAACCGACTGCTACAAAAAGAAATATCCCTCTGGCTCTGTCCGATCTGTTGAAATGCAAATCCTAAATTGCCTATCACTGCTGGTGCACATTAATGCAATCTGCTGCCTCTGGCCTGTGCCTATGAACAATTGAATAACTGAATGGAAAGCCTTGGGATGGGAAGGAATGTATTATCTGACTGGATCAGTCAGTCTACTGATCAGGTTTCCTTTTCAGAATGATGTTTCGCCTACATAATAAGTTCACAGACACGACGCGTCACGCCGGCATCCTGGGCCAGTGACATAATCCTGTCTTGCTGCTCTGGATGGCACAGACAGGAAATTAGAACCTCCTACTGTGGGTGATGATGATGCATGATCATCCCTTGCTGAAATTCAGATCAATCGAGTATTACATCTGACATTTAGCCGTGCCAGTTGAGGATGTGGGTGGAGCCAGTGGAGGGGTGGGGCCAGTGGAGGAAATGGGTGGAGCCGAAAAAAGTAGGTGTGCCCTCCAACAAACATTTGAGCACCTGTACTTCATATTTTACAAATTAAGCGGCAGGACGCGGGGGCACTCTGCTCGAAGGGAAAAGTGCATGCGAGTGTGACAGAACACAATTGTACGCAGCTGAGAGATACGCGGAATGCAGGATTTATGGCATGAAAAACATCTATGGGATCGAAGCGAAGCTGTAACATCCGAGGACTGTCGGATTTACCACAAATGGTAGGATTTGCTGCAAGTGACGAGAGTCACGGAGAAGATATATTTCAAGAGTGGGTTTGTCGAGAAAGTAGGACTCACCTCGAGCATAAAGGTCTGCAACAAGTAGGATTTTTCACAAGCGAAAACGTTTGGAACTGTGGAATGCGGAAAGATTAGCAGAAGGTAGGATTAATTGCAAACAAAAATGTGTGTAGGGTTGAAGTTATTGAGGGTGTGTGGGTACTAGGATTCATTGCAAGTGAAATGGTGTCAAGTGAGGTCTGTAACCAACAAAGTAACTGTGGAATTGCAATAAGCCGAAATGTGTGCAGTGGGCAGGAGTGACTGGAAGCAGGATGTGTTGCTGAACTGGACTAAGCAAAAATATTGGTGACCAGAACGACTGGCCACAAATGAAAAGGTGTGTCGATGCCAGGATTCACCATAGTCGCAAACATTTTTGGACTATAGATTTTGCAAAAATCATTAGGGTGTCTTGGCAACAGAATTAGCAGTCCTCAGAAAGGTGCGTATGACAGGATTTGCCTCATTTCAGAAGATCAGTGGACAACAGAATTGATCATATCCATAGTGGCTTTTGAACGACTCAATTCACCATAACTGAGCAGGTGCATGGATATCAAATTCACAAGAAAAGGTGAGAGTAAGATCATTTGTCACCATTGAAAAGGTGATAAAAATACACAATTCACCTAAATCTAATAGTTGGGTGTATAACACAGTTTGTTCACCTCAAAAGAAAAGAGGAGTCACAACAAAAAGGTCTTAAGAGAGCACAGCAGATCTTTACTTGAAACGTGTACCGACAACAGAAAAAGAGTGTGGACAAACCAAGATGGAAAAGTTGTGCCATCTGTATTAAAAAATTGATTGGAACACCAAGTTCGAAACAATAAAGGCGTGCGCACCCCTAAAGGTATTTGGGACAATTCCATGGAAAGATTGTTTTGGAGATGACCTGCCCACTGGATATGGTCTTGGTTCGACTTGTGCTACGTACGAGCCACCAGAGGCCGTGAGTAGTGAACCTGGGCCTTACACACAGCAAGAACTGGAAGCAGGTGTGGCAGACGGCAATCTGGTGAACCGACCGCAGGAGACGAAGTAGGTACAGGAGCTCTCTTTTTGAGAGAAAAAGTACGGAAGGGAGTGTACATGTTGTCTTTAAGTGATGTTTCACTTTTCACTGCGATCTTATTATGTTAGGTTGGTTATGTGTACTGCACAGTATGGGCATGCAAAGATAGGAAGCGTAAACTGGAATGAGAGCAAAGAGTGCTGCGGATGGAGTGGTCTTTTCTGAAATGGTAGTATTTCACCAAGAGTCTATGTGCTACTGGGGTATGACAAAAGAGGTTGAAGTAGGTGTGTGGAAGTGAGGGGTGATAGTGCGAAGAATCATGCTTGGCAGAGAGTTTCGTCACAGAGAGGTACCAGGGTGGATCACAATTATGTATTTTTTGCAATTTATATTAATGTTTACAATTTATTATACATACACTGATGTCAGGTGCTGTCAAGCTCTTGTGTGCTGTGCAGGATGAGCTGCTAATCTTCTCACAGGGTTGCAATACTATAAATGACCATGTGTCGAGACCCCACGCACCACACCCAACTCTTCCAACACAAGACCTTCTATAACAAGAAATACAGATCCAGAGTTCTGCCTGCACCCACTCGGGACACTTTGAATGCTACAATGCCACAAGAGGGGTACTGAGAGCTACACAAATGCTATATTGCATAATATCACGTGAACAGCCAGTAGTGACAATTTGCTACAGCACTACTCTCCCTTATTGTCATATCAGACAAGCACTTCTTAACACCTTCGGTGCGGGGCTGTTCCCCCCGCTGTGTTGTGGGGCGGGCGCGTACAGTGCCCCGGTGCTCATGACGAAGTCAGCTCGTCATGAGCCACGGCTACGCCCATGTTGTCAGTCATGCTTGCCTCCTACGCGCCCATGTTGTCAGTCCTGCTTGCCTCCTGCGTGCCCATGTTGTCAGTCATGCTTGCCTCCTGCGCGCCCATGTTGTCAGTCATGCTTGCCTCCTGCGCGTGTGTGTATGTGTGTGTGTGTGTGCAAATGCAATAGGTCTCGCATTTGTGAGAGATTAAGCTATTGGCATTGTAAATGACAATGCCATTTATTTATCTGTTTTCAAAACCAACACATA
Source organism: Lissotriton helveticus (assembly GCF_964261635.1). Lineage (NCBI taxonomy): Eukaryota > Metazoa > Chordata > Amphibia > Caudata > Salamandridae > Lissotriton > Lissotriton helveticus. The sequence continues at coordinate 419,635,865 of NC_136061.1, read as the reverse complement.
AATACAAAATTTGTCATTTACAATGCCAATAGCTCTAACTTTTACAAAGGCGAAACCGTTGCATTGTAAATGCTTGTTTAACACTGTAGATATGCTGGGGGACAGTGGTCAAAACAGGACAAGGGAAAGCAACAGAGGTCAAAATAGGACAAGGGAAAGCAAAGTGTATACAGAGTGGCAAGGATGGGAAAGCTAGCCAATACTCAAGTGATAACCTCAGCGAGAAATATACTTTAAACAAGAAACTAAAATCAGCTAACCAGTGAAGGTAATGGCGGAGTCAGTGGAAGCAAGTGATATTTGGAGGACGTTTGCAAAGACTTATTACATGTGAAAACTATGACTTTTACTAATTAAGTTAAGTTATTCTCCCATACTGTGAAGTTCCTTCTAATGAAAAAGGTGAAATCTTTATAGAACTGGAAATTTAAAATGTGATAGGTTTTTGGGAGAAGGTGTCATCGAATGAGATTGATACATCAGACTGTTGGAGCGGTAACTGCACCTACTAGCATGGTTGATCAGGCCAGAGACCCGAGAGACACCGATTACGCATGCTCAGACTGAAACAGGCATATCCGTCTATGACCCAGAAGCAATTAACGCTCCGCGAATACTATGAGACGATATATGCAGCCCCCTTCAGTTCCACAGTTGGAGCTTAGAGATTTTCTAGCTCCCGTACCACTCCGATCGCTAGACAGACAGGCACAGGAGGCGATGGGAGGCCCAACTATGGCTACAGGTAAAACACAGGGACCGGGCGGCCTTCCATGGTGTTCTACTCAAAGTAGGGCTCCAATCTGGCACCGCACCTATTGACCCATGTATGCTCAGTCTATGCGACTTGGAGGCCTCCACGAAACTATGTAAAACACGTTTGTGATACTGCTCCCCAAAACATCAGCATTGGGTGCCTGGATGGAGGATTATGGACCACTCTCCATGCTCAATATGGACTTCAAGATACTCAGCAAGATCTTGGTGCTCGGATTGCTCCAACATATGAAAACCCTCTTACATACTGACTAAAATAGTTTTATCCTGTCCCGTAATATCTTCTATAATTTGCAAAGACTCTTCTTCGTGCTTAGTCCATGCTCTATCATTCCGAAGAGCGATCCTTTGCAAGGGCTGCTATCCTTTCAATCGACCTGGAAAAGGCCTTTGATACAATATGCTGGGATTACCTATTTGCGTCAATGATACGGATGGGCCTTGCGGAAGGGTGGGTGAAATGGGTGCAACTTTTTTATGCATGTCCTACAACAGGAGTTAAAATGGGTAAAACAGTATCTGCACAATACATGATCACACTTTCATTCGCTTTAGCAATTGAACCACTAGGTGCATTGTTTCGACAGTGGGGTGGAGGTATAGGACTGACAGTGGATGGGCGAAATCATACCATTTCCCTCCATGAAGACGACTGTCTGATTTATTTGAAAGACGCTGTGGTGGGTTCCGAAACAGCTCTACAGCTTCTGAATCATTTTGAACTACTATCGGGCCTATGGATCAATAAAAATAAAAAACGTACCTAACCCCAATGGCTGGACCCCTGACCCGACCTGCGGCCCTACCCGTCGATCTTAATTGAGTACCTAACATATTTAAATATCTTTGTATTCATATCTTACACTCCAGTGAACGATCTGATTGAGGTCAATCTAGATAGGGCACTTCGGTCCCTCTGGTCCTGTGTGCTCTTTTGGAGTACCCTGCAACTACTCATAATGGGCAGGATTTCCCTGACGAAAATGGTCATACCACCCAGTCTCCTCTTTTTTTGTCTACCTGCCATCCTTGATGCACACAGGGTGGTTTCAACAATTGGATTCTCTGCGGCAGAGAGTGTCATTGAAGATGCTACAATGCCCCATGGTGGAGGGAGGCCTGGGGGTGCCGGACTTTGGGCTCTAGCTCCTGGCTGCACAGCTGCAATGGATGCACAATGGCTAGAGGGAGTGAACACGGAAGGGACTTTTTTGATGGAACACAACATGCGTCCCTACCTCTTACTGGCTAAGTTGCTCGACTACACAACCATAGTCCCTTACCGGTCACTGTTGCAGAACACAGCTCTGCAATGCTGGAAACGATGCATGGCCAAACTGACTGTGTCCCCTAGGTACACCCCAGTGTTGCCTCTGGTTGGCTTACCCCACGATGATCCACAATCGATATTCACGACAGACCAATTGACAACCTGGACAGAGGCCAGGTTAGAGACTAAGTGACTGCTACCAGGAGAAAACACTGATCCTGTTCGAATAACTGGTAGACGAATCCCCCCGGGACAGTTTCTACAATATGAGGCCCAGACACGCACTTTTGGAAAGCTATGGGGAATGGGCAGGGAGGAACTTATACTGTATTACACTCATTGATCACCCTAGGCACAGCTGGACATCAAGTAAAAAGGTTCTATGCCGCATTGCTCAGTGAGTCCCTCGCCCCGCTACACATGTTGCGGAGGAAGTGGGAAATGATCATAGATAAGAGAACATACGGATGTGGAATGGCGCAAAGTTTTTGCATCTCCTAAAAAGGTCTCCCGCAACACACAATTGAAATATACACAATTCAATTTTGTACCCATGACCTATATGACACCTCACCGCCTCTACGTTACATATGCAGGGGAATTGCATAGCTGCCTAAGATGTAACCATAGTGATGCAGACTTCATCCACATAACCTGGAATTTTGCTGGGTTACGCACATGCTGGGTTGCAATACTATCCATGATCAAGGATACCTTGGGGCCTATATTAAATTCCACGGTTGACGTCTGCTTACTGGGGCTCTTTCCCCAACCGCACAAGCGAAAAGTTGGAAATAGATTTATAGACCTGGCCATGGCGCTGGGCAAAAGAAGGATAGCACTGGTCTGGAAGTCTGCTACTGAGCCACACGTAGGAGCCTGGGACTGTGATGTAATCAGCTGGGCCGGAGCAGAGAGTCCTAAACAGGGAGGAATTAAAGGGACTGCGGCAACGCCCCATAGCCGAACAATGGAAAGAAATATCGATAGCCTAGGAGCATCAGACACAGACAGGTAGAGAAGGATAGGGAGGCGGGGACACGACCGGCTAGTAGAAAGTACTTGGCTGAAATCTGCTAACAACCCCTCCCACTGCACCCGTACTGATGATACCAACCCTTTCCCACCCCAATACGAGCACGCACCACAAAAACACAAGACGCAAGCCATACAGTGAGACTGGATACAATTGGAAAGTCCCCCAGCCACAAGCTGCAGATTAGCAGACATCCCAGATTAAACAAGCATTGGAAATGCAATAGGTCTCGCAGCATTAGAGTTAGTGCTTTTAGAATTGTTTATGGGTTTTTTTGTAAATCTTTAGCATTTTTGTTTCCTGTAGCCAATGCTAAAGAATTAAAAAAAAAAGCCATAAACATTTCTAAAAGCTCTAACTCAAATGCTCCGAGACCTATTGCACTGTGTGAGGGTGAGGGGTTGAGGGTGAGTGAGGGTGGGTGAGGGTGGGTGAGGGTGAGTGAGGGGTTGAGGGTGAGTGAGAGTGAGGGTGAGTGAGGGTGAGTGAGAGTGAGGGTGAGTGAGGGTGAGAGTGGGTGAGGGTGAGAGTGGGTGAGGGTGAGAGTGGGTGAGGGTGAGAGTGGGTGAGGGTGAGAGTGGGTGAGGGTGAGTGAGGGTGAGGGTGAGTGAGGGTGAGGGTGAGTGAGGGTGAGGGTGAGTGAGGGTGAGTGAGGGTGAGTGAGGGTGAGTGAGGGTGAGTGAGGGTGAGTGAGGGTGAGGGTGAGTGAGGGTGAGGGTGAGTGAGGGTGAGTGAGTGAGTGAGGGTGAGGGTGAGTGAGGATGAGTGAGGGTGAGTGAGGGTGAGTGAGGGTGAGGGTGAGTGAGGGGTTGATGTTGAGGGGTTGAGGGTGAGTGAGGGTGAGTGAGGGGTTGAGGGTGAGTGAGAGTGAGGGTGAGTGAGGGGTTGAGGGTGAGTGAGAGTGAGGGTGAGTGAGGGTGAGTGAGGGTGAGTGAGGGTGAGTGAGGGTGAGTGAGGGTGAGGGTGAGTGAGGGTGAGTGAGGGTGAGAGTGGGTGAGGGTGGGTGAGGGTGAGTGAGGGTGAGTGAGGGTGAGGGTGAGGGTGAGTGAGGGTGAGTGAGTGAGGGTGAGGGTGAGTGAGGGTGAGTGAGTGAGGGTGAGTGAGGGTGAGTGAGGGTGAGGGGTTGATGTTGAGGGGTTGAGGGTGAGTGAGGGTGAGTGAGGGGTTGAGGGTGAGTGAGGGTGAGGGTGAGTTAGGGTGAGGGGTTGAGGGTGAGTGAGGGTGAGGGTGGGGGGTTGAGGGTGAGTGAGGGTGAGGGTGGGGGGTTGAGGGTGAGTGAGGATGAGTGAGAGTGAGGGTGAGTGAGGGGTTGAGGGTGAGGGGGTGAGTGAGGGTGAGTGAGGGTGAGTGAGGGTGAGTGAGGGTGAGTGAGGGTGAGTGAGGGTGAGTGAGGGTGAGTGAGGGTGAGTGAGGGTGAGTGAGGGTGAGTGAGGGTGAGTGAGGGTGAGTGAGTGAGGGTGAGTGAGAGTGAGGGTGAGGGGTTGAGGGTGAGTGAGGGTGAGTGGTTGAGGGTGAGGGGTTGAGGGTGAGTGAGGGTGAGGGGTTGAGGGTGAGTGAGAGTGAGGGTGAGGGGTTGAGGGTGAGTGAGGGTGAGGGGTTGAGGGTGAGGGGGTGAGGGTGAGGGGTTGAGGGTGAGGGGTTGAGGGTGAGGGGTTGAGGGTGAGGGGTTGAGGGTGAGGGGTTGAGGGTGAGGGGTTGAGGGTGAGTGAGGGTGAGGGGTTGAGGGGTTGAGGGTGAGTGAGGGTGAGGGGTTGAGGGTGAGTGAGTGTGAGGGTGAGGGAGTGAGGGTGAGTGAGGGGTTGAGGGTGAGTGAGGGTGAGGGGTTGAGGGTGGGTGAGGGTGAGTGAGGGTGAGTGAGGGTGAGGGTTAGTGAGGGTGAGTGAGGGTGAGTGAGGGTGAGGGTGAGTGAGGGTGGGTGAGGGTGAGTGAGGGTGAGTGAGGGTGAGTGAGGGTGAGTGAGGGTGAGTGAGGGTGAGTGAGGGTGAGTGAGGGTGAGTGAGGGTGAGTGAGGGTGAGTGAGGGTGAGTGAGGGTGAGTGAGTGAGGGTGAGTGAGGGTGAGTGAGGGTGAGTGAGGGTTCAAATCGGTATTTGGGGGGTAGCATGGGCTGCCACGGTATACAAAAAGAGAATGATAGTAGGAGACTCGTAAGTCTCCTACTATCATTCTCTTTTTGTATACCGTGGCAGCCCATATCCTGCACTGGGAGCTGCTGGCTTCCCGGTGCTTCTCTCGTTCCCTCCCTGACATGGTAGCTGGGGCAATAATCCCGTAAGCTCCCAAAGCGTCAGTGATAGAGTGTCTGATTTGGGACTAAGAGCAGTGTTTAATTTATTTTAAAAACAAAGGCATATACGCGCACAGACAATTATATCAAATCGGTGCACCAATGGTGCCAAAGTAGGAGATTGCGAGGGCGTTAAAGTTTGTGGTCATGAAGAGAGCACTTCCTCCTCCCCACGGGGTCTGTAGAAAAGAGCAGAGGAGGGAGAGAGGCTTGAATGGAGCGAGGGGAACCTGCATAGATAATGAGGCCCATTCACAAAAAATGCACGGAGGGGGAGGGGAGATGCTCGCAGCCTCTGCTGAGAATGAGCTGAGTGCAATTAGCTGCATCCATCACAGAGAAGAGGAGGGGGCTAGCTGCTGGCTTCCCGGTGCTTCTCTCGTTCCCTCCCTGACATGGTAGCTGGGGCAATAATCCCGTAAGATCCCAAAGCGTCAGTGATAGAGTGTCTGATTTGGGACTAAGAGCAGTGTTTAATTTATTTTAAAAACAAAGGCATATACGCGCACAGACAATTATATAAAATCGGTGCACCAATGGTGCCAAAGTAGGAGATTGCGAGGGCGTTAAAGTTTGTGGTCATGAAGAGAGCACTTCCTCCTCCCCACGGGGTCTGTAGAAAAGAGCAGAGGAGGGAGAGAGGCTTGAATGGAGCGAGGGGAACCTGCATAGATAATGAGGCCCATTCACAAACCAGGTCTTCAATATTCCTTTACAACAATATTTAAATGCCATGATCAACATGAATGCGGACGAATCGTTTTAAAAAAATTATTATCAAGGCGCCGTGTTTAATAGACACTGGCTTTCCGTAATTTGAAGCACTGTTAGCCATGGCCACTGGGTGTCGCATGTCCTGCAATGATAGAGAAATGCATGAAAGTGACAGCAACTCACCTATGATGATCCACGCTACAAGACCCGCTGAGAAAATTTCTACAAAAACGTTTTGTCCAATAGGCCTTTATTTATGAGTTGCTTTTATGGTGAGCTATGTTTATTTTGAGTTGGAATGACGCTATTCTAAAGTTATTTCCGCGAAAAAATCAAGCGGGGAAAAAAATAAAAGACGACACTTGCAGCCAAACTCACTGATGCCTATGCCTATCAGGTGAGAGGCTGTTGCATAACCTCCAGAGCTGCTGACTATGGGACTGGGGAACCGGACTCAAGTCTCCGTCTCGGTAAAAATGTGCCTTAAAAAAAATGAAACGGGGACGTGGAGGGGCCATAAAAGAAGGAGGAGAGGATGGAGCATTGGTTGAATGTGGTTAAGGGCCATTGAGGCTGACCTTGACGCTGGGCAACCAGGTTTCAGTCTCCACCGCCTGAAAATTGAATGTGTCCATCTGTAATGCAACTGGTGTTAATGTAAAGCGCCCTGATACCTTCAGGGTTGAGTTCACGCTATATAATACTGCCAAAAAATTAAAAAAACTGTTGTGAGGTGGGAGTGGCTGGGGGATTAAGTAGCAGCAAACCTGAAGCACACAGCATGGCACTGAAGGGCAAACCCCCTTGCAGGAAGTAAACAGAACACTTAAAAGCAGAGGCAGGCCAACAAAACTAGCGCAAAATGTAAATAACACTGTAATTTACATTTTAGATATTTTAATCAGTTCACTTGTCGACATATTTTGCTTTGCCAATTATTAATTCGAGACCCATTGCATTGTACAATACTTTTTTTTTGTTGCAGTGGTGTGATAACATGAGACAATCGGAAGAGCATATATGGGTGACTTACCTGAATATTGTATGCATGTGGAAATTGAGAGCAATATGTGTATAAATAAAAAAAGGAGTAGTACTCACCCCCAGAGTATGGACCCATGCTCGGGACACACAATTACACGTTATGTAGGGAACGCGTGTAAACCACTCAGGATCGGGTGAACAAACGTGGAGCATTAAAAATACAAATGCATCTTAAATCCGAAGCGGGAGAGGGAAGTGCACTGAACAGATGCCCTTGTACCGCTTTGATGAAAGTAAACAAACAAATGCTGGTGGAAAGCCGTAGCGGAAGGGGGAATTGCACGGGAGACGCAAGGCTAATAAAAATTATGCAATGGAGGGTGAGGCGCGTATTTTGTAAATAAAGGCAAGCGTTATTCACAGAGCTTATAAATGCATAGTGTGAAAAAAAAGGAATATTAATCATCCCCGGAGTACGGATCTATTATCGTGATGCACAATTACACACGATGTAGGGAATGCCTTTAAACCATCCAGGATCGGGTGATCACGTTGTGGAGCATTTAAAACAAAGGAGTGCAAATGTTGCTCAAATGGGAGGGGAAAGAGCAGGGAACAGGCACCCGTATACCGCTCTGATGAAAGTAAGCAAAGACATGCAAATGCTGGTGGAAAGCCAAAGCGGGAGGGAGAAGTTCACTGAAGAGGAAAGCCGCCATCAAGCTCTCGGCATTGCGTGGCGGGAGGGGGCGGGGGGAACGTCGAGGGCAGGCAGGATGACGGTGATCACGTTGTGGAGCATTTAAAACAAAGGAGTGCAAATGTTGCTCAAATGGGAGGGGAAAGAGCAGGGAACAGGCACCCGTATACCGCTCTGATGAAAGTAAGCAAAGACATGCAAATGCTGGTGGAAAGCCAAAGCGGGAGGGAGAAGTTCACTGAAGAGCAAAGCCGCCATCAAGCTCTCGGCATTGCGTGGCGGGCGGGGGGAACGTCGAGGGCAGGCAGGATGACTCAGGGGAGGGGGCGGAGCGGGGCAGAGCGGCATGTAGGTGTGAAGAAGCCGGGCCTTTGAAGTGAAGCTAAGCTTCACTTCAAAGGTGTCGGAGGAATGCGGGCGGCTGTGCACGCGCTTTTAAGCTCAATGCACATGCGCATTGAGCTTAAAAGTCACGGGCACTGCAAGGAATCGCCACGATTCCTTGCAAGTTAGATAAAGAGTCGATGAGCCCCTATAGTCTCGCTTGCTCGATGCGCATGCGCATCGACAGGCGAGACCTAAAAATTCTGGTAAACATACTCGTCACTCTCCTGCACAAGCTTAGTTTAAACGCTCAGCATGAATGTTTGGTTATCTTCCACAGATAGCATTATATACTCCCCTGCCTGAGCAGGTCGGTTTATAAATGAAAGACATGACTGTATAGGGCACATATACGGAGATGCACAGCCATGCCAATAGCAGGAAAATAGGGTCTTGGCACAATGACTCAGCATGATGTGTTAAATATACTCTGTATTATGCGATATAAACCTGAACCTGTACTTGATAACGAGAAATGCGCCCTGCATAGCAACGAAATGTGGAAACAGAATAATGCTGAATTCCTATGTGCTAACATGCCTATGTATAAAATGTCAATAAAATATGTGTAAAAAAAACATGGGCAAATTGCAAGAGAGGAAGACAAATTAAAGTGCCGGGGTACTAAGGGCAACCATATGGCAGATGATGAATAGGCATGAAGAAAATACTACAAATGTATTAATTACAAATGCAGAAGTGAACTAATCTGTTGTTGAAGGGGAAGTGCTTGTAGGCAGATGAGCCGCCAACCAAAAATTAAGATTCTATTCGAAGAGCAAGTCAATTACTATCAGATTTGACCACAAAATTCATGCACGTGTTCACTATAAAAAGGATTCTAGCGGGCAACACCACGTAGCACTATTTGGATCTTTCACATGCTGTGAGGATCCATCTGATAAACATGAATGTAACTTCAGTCTCTCTGTGGTAGACGTTTTTAACAATTAACAAGATAATACAGTTTGGTTACTAATGTACTCGAGCAACTAATTTGATCATTGCTGTGTGCTAGCAAATGGGAAATAAAGTCTTATAGAAACCCAGTGCAAAGAACAAAACACCTAGGCTGGAAAATCACAGCAGGGCTTCACTGTGCGAACATCTACATGACAGATTGTATTCGAGGACAGTACTACACAATCTTTGGCTGTTTCATAATTAAAACACAATATATGATCTGGTACCTCTCTCGTTTTACAGACGTGCTACATATTTCAGACCTGGAACTAATAGTTCCAATTCGAGATATAGAATATATTTATTTCATTAATGGAGTAAAATAGAACTGGCACCCATGGCACGTCAGTGCGGTTTTTCCGGATAAGGGCCAACAGTAATAATTGCTTTTGCGCACACAAGAAGGACGATCCTCTGACTTAATCCAGAACTTTAAGCCTTACTCCTAAGAGCAACTAAAGAGACACCATTTGCAATTTTTCTGATAAAAACTCAGGGATGGACGACCCAATTAGGCACATAGGGGCTGATTTAGAGTTTGGCAGAGAAGGTACTCTGTCGCAACTGCAACAGAGTGTCCTTTCCGCCAAAATTAAAGCTCCTCCCACCTGATTTTTAAACAGGCGTACCTTAAGTACTCCAGCAACAGACACTACTCAGTCTAGGTCGCTGACATACTCCCTAATCTGTCGAGCCGTCGAAGATTTAGCAATTCAACTGTCCACCTAATTTAAAATGGGGAGTCGAATGGCCATTTTTCACTCCAATGGTTGGAGGGTCATTAGTGTTTGTATTTTTAAAATCTTTTTGGGGGGTTTTGTATTTGAAAATACAAAAACATGTTAAAAGTTTAACGGACAGTACCATCATTTTGACGGTACATCCATCAAGTGTTTAATACATTGACAGGATCCACTGTGACGGCAGTTTCCTCTAATGTTGAGAGGTGTTCGCAGGGCCGACTGATATCTCTTAATTTGGAAGGCAGACGACTCTCAAAACGGCGGGAGTAAAGTGCTCCGCTATACCAACAGATTTACGGAATTAGGCCATTAAATCTTGTATTTGAGCATAGCTTTCAACCATAAATGAAGTCTCTGTGAAAATACAGCTTGGTGCACTTGCTTGACCACACCAACTCACCCCACCCTCATCTGATGTCATTAAAGGAAAGTACTCATCTCTAGGCTTTCCAACGGATGTATATGTAGTTAACAGTAAAACTCTGTGTAGAATAAAATACACATGTTTGGGGAGTGAGAGAAAAGGCTTTTATAAACATTTGGAGTTAATCCGTGGCAGAAATCCCAGAGCTTGCACTAGCTGGAACATGCCAGTGCCACTGCAATGTGCACAAAGCAGACCATTGCAGAGTTCTACATAAAAGAGGAGTGACTCCTACACTACTGAAGGCATAACTAAAAAAAGGGATATGGTACAGGACACTGGCAGCACTCTTATAATAAACGGGGACAAAGTCAATATGTTTGGCATTGGCTACCAGCCTTATTTTTGGGTTTGTCAATTGTTTTTTTGGCATTGTCAATGACCTTTTCTAAATACCAATTTCTCATTATTTTGACATGGCCTTTCTAGCCCAGTTAACTGGTGATCCCATGAGTCTTTGCTCATACCAGACAAGTGCTGCCCCAATTTCTATCAATCTTCTTGCTCATCTTTTTGAAGGTCTACCACAGGGATCAGAAAGGAAGTGAGTCTGGAGACCAAGGCAGATAAGTACTACATGTAATTTAAAGATTAAAAACTGCCCAGAGGAAGGAACAGAGCAAACAAAAGTAGATGGCTAACAAATCAAAGATATGAGCATGAGGGGTGGCCTAAGGGATAATTAGACGATAGTGAGACAAATACAGTATCAGATTTGAAAAGGTCAGGATCACACACAGGGGATAACCATAGCGTAACAGCGAAGGCAGAGCTGAACTAATGCACGGAAGCAGGCATGCAAATAGGACTGCTTGTCTCCATGCACAGTCATCTTTTATTTATCAACACTGATCATCCCTTCTCAACCAATGCCCACTTGCCTTTGTTTGGAAATCTGCATAGCTGCAAGTTGGATAACACCCACTTTTCAACCATCCATTCGCTACCACGTGACAGGAAGAAGAAAATGGTTTTAGGAAGAACCTTAATTTCGGTGTTAGTCATAGTGCCAAATGTCAGCAACTGACTGTCTTTGTGAAGCGTGCAATACCCCTAGAGCTCAGATTATCTGATTTAGCTACCAATCTGAGAATTCAGCTCAATCTCAAAGACGGATGTTTGCTTTAGGCTGTATCGCTCTCAAAGCACAATGATTTTATATTTGTGTAGTGTGTGCACATCTCGGAGACTGGAGTTTTTGGGGAGCATGCACTCACTCAGGGGATGGGATCCTACAGCACAAATGTTTCATCTGTGATAGCAGCTAAATGGCAGGTGAGCTATGCACTCACACAAACACAGATTAAAAGTGCACTGAAGACTCGGCTCTCCGAGCGGCCCGCTGCTGCTTGGGAGGGCAACGACCACTCTGCCTGGCTGGAGAGTGGAGAAGTATACAGCTCCTTTACCTAGGTCTGGCTGTATAGTCTAATATATACCTACCTTTGTAGCTCCTGCAGGGCGCTATCCAGTGCCTGATCTGGTATTGACTAGATCTCCTGCTTTGAGCCGGCCTGAAGCGTACTCGGGGGCGCCCTGCCCCTTGACTCCAAATATCCTTTTCCAGGCCCGGCCACTATGGGCTATCCAGATTGGTTTCTTGATTTCTGTACTATGTGAATGTTATTACTGATGCAATGTTGTTCTTAGCCGCACTAGGCAATATACTCCTATCAACTTACAGCGAGGGCACCCACGGCTCTCCCCACACTCCATTAATGTTCGGGAGGGCGACAGGCACTCTGCCTAGTTGGGGAGTGGATAGTTTTGAGTCCGCGGGCAGGGGGGCAGCGATGGGGGTAGGGGGACAGGGCAGAGGGGGGTATGAGAGGGAGGTGGGTAGTTGGGAAGTTTGCTATGATGTTGATATTGTTTTTAATTTTGATTCTGTTTCCACGCTGCAGAGGTTTTTCAGGTATGAAGCTTGCTACACAGCGCTATGTGCCCTCACAAGGTATCCCGTACTCAACGTTAGGGTACACCAGGTCTCTCCTGAATTCCGCCATAGACCACATCAGGTCCGCTAATAGCCACAGGACACACTCTGTGCCCCACAGACCTATAATCCGTACATGCCTTCCATTCTTTGAACCACCATGACACCCCCACTGACTACGTCTCTCTCCCTCATGACATGGAATGTCAATGGCCTGGGCAGTAGATTAAAAAGAGGGATAGTCATGCAATATCTCAAACGTCACGCTCCGGACCTGGTTCTCCTCCAGGAAACACACTTGATGGGTAACACGTGTCAAGCACTACACCGGGGAGGTTACAAACTGCTCGTACATGCAGGCTTTACCTCCGGTTCCAGGGGGACCGGAATTCTTATTTGTAAAACTGTTGCACTAACATGTATGAAGACATGGGCTGACCCACTTGGTCATTTCGCTGTACTAGAGGCCATCTGGGAGGGTAAACTGTTGAATGTTATCTCAGTCTACATTCCCCCAACCTTAGGTACAGATGCGCTGCAGGCCCTGCAGCGCATAATACTGGATCTCCCACAAGGACCCCTACTTATTGGGGGTGACTTCAATATGACAACGAACGATACCCAAGATCGACACCCCCAGCGTGCGTCGCACAGACAGGGCTCTGATCTATTAGATTTCACACAGGCGATGGGGCTTGCAGATTTATGGCGTTTGTCTCACCCATCCACTTCTTACTTCACACACTATTCAAATGCCCACAATAGTAGCTCTCGCATAGATTATCTGTTCTCCCCCGCAACTGATATAGAGCTTTTCCGCCACCTTAAGGGGCTCCCCAGGGGAATCTCAGATCATTCCCCACTCATTGTGGAATTTACATACCACCGCCAGAGATCCCGTGGCCCCATAATTATAACCCCTTGGCTCCTAAAAATCCCTGACAAAAGAGACTGCCTGCTAAAACACACGGACTATTACTTTGCGGAAAATGTCGGATCCGTGAAGTCGGCTATAACTATCTGGGAGGCCTATAAGGCAGTACTCAAGGGTAAGGCATTAGCTCTTAAAACTGGTTATATACACAAACAGAGTGAACACCTAATCCAGGTTGAGACGGACCTAATCCATCTAGAATCAACCCACAACGCGAACCCCTCAGACGAGACGGCAACTCGCCTCCACGCGAAACAACTGGAATATAAAGTGCTAGCCCTGGAGAAAGCACAGGCCAAACTCTTGAAGACTCGCCACCGTGTGTATGAATTGGGGGACAGGGCAGGTAAACTGCTGGTGTGGCTCGAAAAACGCGAGCAAGGCTCTCGATGGATCCCAGAGTTGACCGGACCAGATCATTCCCTCATTACAGACCCTGGAGAAATAGCGGAGGTTTTCGCTGCCCACCTAGAGGGAGTATACACAGCCAGAGCACACTATAGTGCCGAGGAGTCCAAACTACTCCTGGCTGAGATGAGACTACCCACTCTTTCCGAGGCTGACGCACAGAAATTAGAGGTAGACCTCACAACAGAGGAGGTTGGCAATGCCTTGTTTGCCATACAGTCAGGTAAAGCTATGGGCCCCAACGGTGTCCCTATCGAGTTCCTGACGGGCATGGTGGGTGAGATCCTCCCGCACCTCAAAGCAATGTTCGAGATGCCGGATGCCTACCACTGGACCAACGGTTGGCATCAATAGTAGTTATTCATAAACCTAATAAACCGGCTAATGAGTGCGGATCCTATAGACCGATCTCCCTCATTAACTCCGAGGTGAAAATTCTGGTGAAACTCCTCGCTACCAGACTCATGACAGTCCTCCCCACCTTGATCCATGAGGATCAGTCGGGATTCCTACCGGGCAGCAACACAGCGCTTAACCTCCGAAGGGTACACAACGTTATGAGTAGAATACCATATCTCCGAGAGGATGCAGCTATCCTCTCCCTTGACGCTACACTTGCCTTTGATTCTATAGAATGGTCATACCTTTCCGAGGTCCTACTCCGCTATGGTTTTGGTCCCAAATTCATTCAGTGGATCCGACTGCTCTATACTGATCTCTGGGGTCAGGTTTATGTCAATGGACATACATCTAGGCGATTTCCCCTACACAGAGGTACTAGGCAGGGGTGTCCTCTGCCCCCATTATTGTTCGCACTTACCCTAGAACCTCTGGCTCATTGGGTTAGGACTACAATTCTATCCGTGGCCTCCGGTGGACTGACGACACAATTGACAAGATCTCACTTTACGCGGACGACATCTTCGTCTACGTCTCCTCCCCTAAATCCTCTCTCAACAGTCTACTACACGTCATCACCAATTTTGGCAAATACTCGGGCTTCTCCATCAACTGGTCCAAATCGGTACTCTACGTACTACACGGCCCGCTTCCTCCTCTCCTGAGGGGATACTCGGTCGAGGTGGCCCTTGACGGATTCAAGTACCTCGGCATCTTTGTCACTGCAGACCAAAAAATATTCTATGACAGTAACCTAAAAGGCCCACTTCAAAGACTCCATAACGACATATCTCATTGGAGATCACTCCCTCTGTCTCTCCCGGGCAGAGCAGCCCACTTCAAAATGCTTGCACTCCCTCGTTTTTGTATGCCTTGCAGAATTGCCCATTTCCCATTGCCGACTCTTATTTTAACACGCTTGAAGGAGACCTCCGCCTCCTTCTATGGGACGGCGGCTCTCCCCGCATTGCTCTTCCCTCGCTTACACAGGGGTGGTACGATGGTGGTATTGCCTTGCCCAATATTCGACTTTACTATTGGGCTTCTCAATTGACTGAAAAAACCTGGGAGTCTAAGAAGAACTTAATATGTTCTAACAAGTGAAAAAAAAACAGTGCCCAGTACTAGGTAGCAAAGGAAGAATACTTGTAAACTATTAGCAAAGAGTGCTTACGCCAACGCACATAGTCACCAGCAACTGTAGGTGTATCCCAAATTTTAAAGATGGATTCCCATCAAAGTCTTGTAAATGATCAATATTATCATTTGGTCATCCGATGGTAGGAATGGTAAGTCTCTAGATCTTTGAGACACAATCCAAACCCTCCATGAGGGATATCCCTCCAAAGTTGCTTGAAGACCATGTGTTTGATCATAAAATGGGAACTAGTGCATTGCAAAAAGAAATGAGTGAAAATAAAATGAATAGAAAAAAGCAGCGAAGTAAACTTTAATAGCTGCCAGGGTCTTTCAGATTAAAACCAAGAACAGCGCAATTATAGCAGTTCAAACAAATAGCTGCTGGGGGGCCGACATGTTTCTGCCAAACGGGAATAAACTCCTAAGGCTTTCTTCAGGGCCTCTGTTCTAAATAAATCTTGCGACTGCAGAGTATAATACATTTGAATTGACACACACAACTTATAAGTGAAAGAGAAGTGAAAAACCATAAAGGATATACACAACTATTCCTCCATGTTACTTGGTGTGTTGTTCACCTACAAAAGTAAATGGTAACATCAGTGCGTTGGACATAGTAGTATAAAAGAAAATATTTGAAATTATATAAAACTCACCTATGGTGATTACTTCCTCTGCTTTTGTTCAATAAAATATTTTAAACAAAAAAAAAAAGTGCACTGAAGAAAATACTGTCAGAAAACTCAGCAAAGGTGTTGAGAACTGTGCACACTTCAGAAAGGTATCCTGAGACAATGGAAAAGCAGAGGCCATGCTCCAAAAGCAAGAGGTTCATTTGGTATCTTTAATGCTCTGGAGCCTGTCCAACGCATTGATTTCCTGCGGTCTGCACTACACTGCACACTGACAAGCAGAGGCAAACAGCATCACAGAGGGTGACACTTTTATTTAATGGCTGCAGAAGGAATACAGTGAACCATCTCAGCAGGAAAGGAAAGTAGTAGACAATCCAAAAAGATAACCACCATGCCTAACGGCTAGGGCGCTCGACCTCGGACCTGGGGATCTGGGTTCGAGTCTCGTAACTGGTGCTATGTAAAGCGCTCTGATACCTGATTCGGTTCGGGTCTAGTTCGCGCTATATAAAACTCTGCAAAAAAAAAAAAGTCACAGACAAAGAATATGACCTCATTGGAGAAAGACTAACCTAACCAAGGTAGAAAGCTTTGAGAAATCGGCTGGATATATTCCGGTATCTATGGCAAGCAAACCATGCTCTATGGCAACTATGGCATTATAGTTATTCCTTCATGCAAAACCATCCACCTCAGAACATAACAGAAATGCTATTATAATCAAATATATATATAGTGCTTTTATCATTAGAGTTTTCCAGGAATTTTTTCATACATACAATTATCCATAGCGTAAACTCGACCCCAATTATCCATAGTGCAAACTCGACCGAAGGTATAAAAGCGTTTTATATGAGCACCAGTTGCATTACAGATGGGCACATTCATGTTTTTGTTAGGCACAGGGAGACTCAGTGATTTGCCCAGAATCACACAATGTTGAGTGTTGCTGCCTAGACTCAAACCCGGTTCCCCAGCTTCAAAGTCGACCGCTCTAAACTGTTAGGCATCAACCACTTGAAAATGGCACTCATTTTATGGATCTCTGAAGGACGAAAGGTTGGGATTCAAACCTTCGAGGTGCGGATCACAAAGGTGGATGGTGATAATTTAAGACTGGACTCAACTATATCGTAAACTGAAATATGATATTGCAACTACTCACCCATATAACGGCAGTACCTTTTTACTAGACCCCAAAAGGCTCAAGCTAATTACCCTTCAATTTACAGAGGATGTTCATGATTGCTTCAAATACTCTTTGGTGGCGAGGATGAATATCAATGGACGGAATGAAATTGGCTAAATGCAGTAGTAAATGGGGTTTGGTGAAGCTGAGGCTTCTTATTCTATAAAGTATGGAAATGCCCGAAAGTTAACAGTTTTGAAATGGGACATCCACATCAATGACAGAAGGTGCACTATGTAAATAGTACAACATAGACTAAGTCCCTGGAGAGCACATAAGAACACATTTGTTTTCTGCTGTGTATACTAGATGGGATGAAAAGACAAATATAGAACTTTTAAAGCACTTATATGTACTTTATAAAAAAGCTCTGAGTTGCTACTGGTTTTATCGGTCTGCATAAAAACAAAGTGTAGATGAAATAGGAAGATTTACTTTTCAACAGTTACAATGATAGCCACAAAAGTCGGGCTCTTGGATCTGGCATGAAAGGTGTCACCAGCAGCATGTCACAAGTGCTGGGTGGGGTAACTTCAGGGGGAAGCACATGACTTGTCAAAAAGTATTTATCATTTTGTTAAGTGCCAGTATGTCTCAGGATCCTAGTCAGGTTGATGGGACTGTTTTTCAGAAGCCGCTGGCAGTGAAGCTAATGGACCAGCAGGTAAGGCAAGCTATTGAGCCCGAGGCACCCTAGCAGCATGGGGTGTATTTATGTGTTGGAGGAACTTTTCTGCCAGAAACCAGATTGAGAGTCAGACAAGCAGGTTTCATCAACCACAACGCCTTCTGGATAACGTATAAATATTTCATTTGAAGGCCGTATGTCAGTGGAGAAAACGGAAACTCCCATTATCACTGATGTTAGTCAGGTCACATGATGTCATAGACACACTGTAGAAGAGGACAACATTATTTTACGTGAGCCCCCCCTTTTAAACAAAAAATCCCGTTTTTTCACTGATGTAATCTACCACCAAGCTGCTTCTAATTACAAAAAATCATGCACAATCCAAAGAAACAATGCAGGGAACTGGTAAGCCTTATTTCCCTGCAACAACTGTGGTTGGTACCAGGGCATTAATCCAGGCCATTCCCTGAAGAAGCTTGTATAGTTGCCCAGGAGATATCTTGCGGACGGTTTCAATAACTTGTGATGGTGAGCACACATCTTATACTAGATATCTATTTTGGTGGTTATATACATGAGATTGCGGCTCTTAAAGCTAAATTTCCTCTGCTTTTCTACTTTTTTCGGATTCTGTACATGTATTTCTTGACTGCCTGGTTATCCCTAGCCAACTGCCTTTTTGGTAATAAGTATAATTGTGGCAGCTGTACGTTTGACTACACGTCTGGCGAGAAACAGAAGTATTGTTGTAGAAAACATAATACAGCCTTCCACAAGAGTAGAACATTTAATATGCAAACAGAGATTGTACATAAGAGCACATTTCAGGAGAAGTGTTTTTAATCTTTCTTTGCTACATATTTTGAGGCATTATTAACCTTCAATCTCCATGTACAATCTCCTCTCTCTCGTGTGCGGAAATAGGTAAATTGCCAAGAAGCCGTTTTCACTAATTTCATAGTAGGACGACTCAATTATGGTCAAGGCACTTTAACAACAGTATGCCTGTGTGGTCTAAATTACATGCAATCACATCGCATACCCACCAGCTGCGTCTAATCACAGGATCAGACCAGCTAAACGATTTTGAGACTTCTAAACATTGGTGCTGCAACAATTTTCAGAGTGGGAGTGCTGGCATCAATGTTACATCACTGAAGGTGTCGGGATTGTGAAAAATCTAAGTGTCACCCGGTGAACAAACACACATACATATATATATATATATATATATATATATATATATATATATATATATATATATATATATATATATATATATATATACACACACACACACACACACATTATATATATATATATATATATATATATATAGATATATATTATACACACTTCAGGCCTGAAATCCTTTGCAGGAAAAACCAGAGTCGAAGCCCAATTGTCACGGTGCAGCATCAGTGTTTAATCAGCCGAGAAAACAAATACGCCCGACGCGTTTCGAGATCAGCCGATCTCTTGGTCACGGGTGGAGCTTGCCGGCACCATCAATCATTTAAAGGTACATTGCATACTAGTCACGTGATCATAGACATAGAGAAAGTAAAATACACTCTGTGTTTCCAATTCATAAATGAACAAATATATACAAGAGCGGAATTCAAAAATAAGCAAGTTGTCATTCATAGTCTGGCAAGATACGGTACAAAATTAAACGGGGTCCACAAACAAATTAATGCGTGTAAACGATGTCAGGCAAGTTGCCAAACCCAATTCATGTGCTAGTGCCACCATTGTATTAGTTACATACAATGGAGGAAATATTCATAACCAACAATGCTGCCCCAGTGGGTATGTCGTAAAAGTCCTTTGTCCCATGGAATGACTTCATATATAGCCCTAGTGGGCATAATCCTTCTGAGTTCCGTGAATCCTGAAAAAAAAAGGGGGGAAACACAACTGTATGTAACAAATCTTATTGAACTGATACGTGTACAGTTAAAACCAATTAAAACCTGAATTTCAAATGCCCAGGAAGCAACATCACATATATACATCCAAAATTAATAATTAAACTGAAACCTAAGTCTGTAGGTGAATGGCTAGTTCTTCTCCCAAATTATGTCCAACAGGCTGCATGGTATTGTACATTATGATATATCTTGACTCCAACTTTCTCAGTTCCAACCATCTGTTGCCGCCCCTCTCATTTGTCTCAACACTGTCCAACACATAAAATTTCATCAGATTAGGATTTTTGTTGTGTTTTTCTGCAAAATGTCTTGCTACGGGGTATTGTTGGTTGACATTCCTAATCGCTCTCTGGTGTTCTAGAATTCTGAGTTTCGCTTGTTTGGTAGTACACCCTATATAAAACTTCTTGCAGGGACACTATACAATGCAATACCATGCAGCCTGTTGGACATAATTTGGGAGAAGAACTAGCCATTCACCTACAGACTTAGGTTTCAGTTTAATTATTAATTTTGGATGTATATATGTGATGTTGCTTCCTGGGCATTTGAAATTCAGGTTTTAATTGGTTTTAACTGTACACGTATCAGTTCAATAAGATTTGTTACATACAGTTGTGTTTCCCCCTTTTTTTTTCAGGATTCACGGAACTCAGAAGGATTATGCCCACTAGGGCTATATATGAAGTCATTCCATGGGACAAAGGACTTTTACGACATACCCACTGGGGCAGCATTGTTGGTTATGAATATTTCCTCCATTGTATGTAACTAATACAATGGTGGCACTAGCACATGAATTGGGTTTGGCAACTTGCCTGACATCGTTTACACGCATTAATTTGTTTGTGGACCCCGTTTAATTTTGTACCGTATCTTGCCAGACTATGAATGACAACTTGCTTATTTTTGAATTCCGCTCTTGTATATATTTGTTCATTTATGAATTGGAAACACAGAGTGTATTTTACTTTCTCTATGTCTATGATCACGTGACTAGTATGCAATGTACCTTTAAATGATTGATGGTGCCGGCAAGCTCCACCCGTGACCAAGAGATCGGCTGATCTCGAAACGCGTCGGGCGTATTTGTTTTCTCGGCTGATTAAACACTGATGCTGCACCGTGACAATTGGGCTTCGACTCTGGTTTTTCCTGCAAAGGATTTCAGGCCTGAAGTGTGTATAATTGGAGGGGGTCGGCGAACCCCGTCGTGAGCCCGCCGCCCAAGCGGCTTAAGCACGCCAAACTTGTGTGTGGATATATATATATATATATATATATATATATATATATATATATATATATATATATATATATATATTATACATATATACACACACACCATCTCAAATGATGAGCATGTGAATTCGGCAGGAGAGTGGCATCGATATAGTATGTAGCTGTGGTGCGTTTTGGAGCATAAGGTCGCAAATATATTACTAAAGCATGGTGTGGTAACGCGCTATCATTTACAGAAGCCACATTTTCCATTTAATTTGCCTCACCATTTGCACTGACATGCAGTTTTACTGATAAAACGATGTAGCGTACAAATGATAAAATGTAGAAATCCATTTTTAGCAAATATTTACAATTTGCACATCACCAAGTAAAGTATCTTGAAATGTTTTCACTCTATTAAAATATGTTTCCTGTGCACTTCGAATTCCAAAACGTGTTTTGTGCTTTCCCATCAGCTGATATATTCTGAAATATCTGCACAGTTATTTTACAGATATAGAATTGTTGTGTTACACAAAAATGACATTCTACAGCCTTTCCTTTCACATTCCCTGTACCCTTAGTTCACTTAGCAAAATCCTCTCACAATCTTTTTATCTACATCTGCCGCCAGAGAAAGCAAGCACCAATCACCATGTTACAAGAATAAGCAGCCATGTGTTAGAAGACATAGCCTGACATTTTCTCTCTGTCTTGAAACGTACAGTAAATGTGACAAGATAAAAATAACATTAAAAGGCATAGTTCTTGTTCATGCACCTACTGATCCTGCTTAGTTAGTTATAGGGGTTTCTGCACTGCAGCACGCCTATGGGCTCTCAATGTTAATTTTCGGCAGTTTTATTAGAAATCGGAGTCTGCCATTAAGGTTTTTCGCATGAGCCGAGTGACATGTCTGAAATGTATGTGATGTACTTTTGTTACGCCCATCTCGCTAATGAAGCAAGTGTGCTGGTAATATTTTGCAACCTCGGAGTTTTGGCTTTGATGATACTCAATTATGGAGCCTCTGCTACTTACTTGCAAAATGGGGTGTGTGTAAAGACTCACGGACTCCTGTATATATTTGGGCAGTTCCCTTTTTAAGCATCGTGGTGCAAATGATGCCCTACCAGGATCTAGGTAGCACAATATTCAGCCACCACTGCAATTGGAGTACTCTCTCCCTAAACAAACTGACATTCTAACACTGTAAATGCAGAACATCGTCTCAGGTAGAGAAGTAGCAAACTGAGAGGCAGGCCAAGAACGAAAGTAAGGCAGTGTGTTAAGCGGGAGTTCAAGAAGCAAACAGTATACATTATAAAGTGATAAAAGCTAACTTTTATCAATGCATCAAGAACATTAAAAAACTATCAATACCTGCATCACCACCACTGCTGAACAGCACATATGTAGGGAAGCTAATAGAATACAACTGTCAAACAGAATCAAAGTTCCAACTTCACCTGTGTATTCAAAAATGCATTTAGTAAAAGAGTTTGATATATATCCTAAGCTTGGCTAGCCTCAGTGCTATCACTTAAATGGCATTCCAAAACTGTCCTAAAATCCTCACCAGAACCAACAAATAAATACAATAATTCTCTATCCAAGGTTGTATGGTCCATGGCACGTGATTTGGCACACCTGTGCTGAGAGGGGAAAGTATCAATCTACTGTATTCTACAGAGAGGACTAAGTATGGACTAGAACAAATATTCTATAGAGCAGGCAACGACAAACAAATCCAAATTCACATTCCCATCAAGGAGCTTTTATGAATTAACAATGAAATATTTGTACGGCACTGCATGCAGAAAACCACACCATGGGGTACATTTCTCAAAATGTTATGATAAGTGTATTGCCACCAGAAACACCTTTTATTTTATGAAAGCAGCACTGTTTAGTTATCTAATTAAGCATTTGCTTCGAGCTGCTTTGGGAGTACAGCAGATTAACAAAAACAATCAGGAGGCTTCAATTGAGTAAAATACAACCATCAGAAGCAGTCACCGATCTCTGTGAATAAATAAAAGACAATCTGCCAACCTCGAGGTCAACAAAGTGTAACAGACACGCAATGTGTAGTAGGTCGTTTTTTACACTGAAAGTCATCAGAACAACTAACTGTGCACAGAAATACGTCAAGAAACTTTTCAGCTAAGCAACAAAATAATAACACTATCAAAGAAGTACAGAAACATCATCACATCAATTGGTGATTTTGGGCTAATTTGACGTCCTTGCCCAAAACAAGGTTCCATGAAACAATATGTATGAAAAAAATCTAAAAGGAAATCAACAATCCTTCAGGATATCAAAAATGGTAACACTTACCTTGGCACAATAAAGCATCCAGAGTTCATAGAGCCTCTCGCTGGACGCCATATCTCCACCACGCCCTTTTCTCATAAATTTTCCTTAAGATCCAGGGGTCTTCATTTTGTTGTCTTCAGGCTTCTTTGGTTGGTTTATGATAAAGTCTTCCGAAAATCTCCCCAGTCAAGCAGAGGACGAACACAGACTGACCTCCCCCTCTCAATACACAATCCTGTCCCAAGGGAACCATTTAGGGTGGAGCAGAAACGCCCCCAAAGCAGACTGGGACTAGATAAGTTGAGTAGAAAAATCATTCAGGTTTTCAGCCACAGAACACTCAACCACGCAAGGAACTGAAATTGCTTATCATCTCCCAACGATACGAAAACTTTATCCAATAGAAAATGTTATTTTCACACAAGGAACCCAGTCGTGGTGGAAATCTCAGGATCTACATCTGATGATTTATCTAGAGGAAATAGAAATGACACCACAATTACATTGTGTAAAACGTCTGAATAAAACAAATACTCTTATGAATAATATCATAGTCTTCCCATGAGACTCTTGACAATGCAGTGTGAAGTCAAACCGGGACTGCATATTTTCATGCATATTTTGATAAACAAGGGTTTCAGAAAAAATCCTTCATAAAGAGGTGGTTTTAATGAACTTATTTTCACCCCAAGAAAACACCGTGGGTAGGACTATGTTGTGCTACCCAAACTGCTCAGAGGCCACAAGGCACACCAACACATTACATTAACCAACACGTAGTCTATCAATGAAGGATTTGTAGAGCACGACAAATCACCTGTGAGGGTTTCAAGGTACTAGAGAGTGTAAGCTGCTGTGTAGTGATCTGTTCATTCAAACAGCCAGGTCTTGAGTTCCCTCCTGAATTCATGGAGCGATGAGATGCAGGGGGAGGCCATTCCAAGTCTTGGACTCCAGCTGTGAGAAAGAGCGCCCTATGCAGTTTCCAAGGTAGATCCAGGGGGTGTCTGCAATGAAGAGGGGGTGGATTGCAGGTGTCTGGTCAGTCTGTGGAAGGCCATGTGTTTGATGATGTATGCTGGTCATTTGTCGTGCAGGGCCTTGTATGCGTGGGTCAACATCTTGGACTGACATCTCTTCCGAACCGTGGTGGTGGGGCAATGTAGTTTCTTGAGGTGTGGTGTGATGTGGGTCCCTTTGACAATCCTTGAGGGATGCTGCAGATGATCTTCTTGGTTTCCGAGCTGTACGCTGGGAGATGGATTCTCTAGTTCTTCCAGTGAGGTATGAGGAGATCCATTTGAGGGCATTTCCTTGGATTCTGTTGGGGTGGAGTTTGTTGATCAGGATGTGGCGAGAGACAGTGTCGAAGACAGCTGACCGGTCCCGTAGGATGAGGACTGCCGTTTTGTTGTGGCTGAGAAGGGTCCTGTAGTCGTGGGTGGCTGCAATCAGGACTGTTTCGGTGCTGTGGTTGGCATGGAATCCGGATTGAGAGGGGTCCAAGAGGTTATGTGTTCCATGTGTTCGGTGATTTGCTGATTAATGGCCTTTTCGAGAACCTTCACTGCGAAGGAGAGCAGGGAAAAGGGCCAGTAGTTATTCAGTTCTGCTGGGTCAGCAGTTTCACTTCACTTCAGCATGTTTCCAGTCCTCAGGGAAGGAGGACGAGGTGATGGAGATGTTCAGGACTTTCTTGAGTTTGTCACCAATCATTTTGCTTCCGAGGTTAAAGATGTGGTGGAGACATGGGTCATGGGGGCTCCTAAGTGGACGGTGTTCTTGATGGAGATTGTAGCTTGAGTTGTGAGTGGGTACCAGTGGGTTAGTGTTTGAAGGTGTGAGCAGGTTGATGCTGTCGGCAGCAGGGGTTGGGACTTGAAGTTTTCGTAGATGACTGAGGTGAGTGAGACAACAGAGTGTACATTGCAATCAAACAACATAACAAATTGTATTAAAGTATTGATAAGTCTTTACTCCGAAATTTCTCATGTTATGGGGGGATTAAAATATCAGGCAAGCCGCAGTGGTTTTGGAGAGATTAGGTATCTGAGAATATATCACATTCAATTCCTCATGCCCCCCCCACAACACCCTTACACATTTTACATACAGCATAATGTAAAACACTTAATAAATTAAAATGGCATAATAAACTTGGTCCAATCTCTGAATAAGTTCAGATTTATTTAAATAATGTTAGAAATAACAGAGTACAAAAATTGATTTGGGCAATCTTTTTAACGCCAATATCAACAGACAGCATTAAGACAAAATTATGAAATTACAACACATCTTTATGATACTAGCTATCGGTGCTAACATTTTAAAAGAAAGTTCTTGAATGTAACAGATGAAATAATATTTACTAAGTTCTATGCCTTTGCGTGACCAGTCCTAAATTAGACTATTAGGATAACACAGGTCTGGTATTACAATTAGTTGGTAGGGTACAACCTAGAAGCCTGGTAAAAATGTTTTTTGGTAAATGTATTGTTCAACAGATAAATGTAATTCAATTGTTTTGTGTATTGTAAAACGTGTGTATAGTATATGTGTAAATTCATGTTTTTGTACGGCAACGAGTAAAACCTCAGACTGTTTTATTCAAATTTACAAAGTGATGTAACTTGTATTGGACATAAAAAAGTATATACATCACCCAAGGATTAATTACCTTAGGGTGAGATTCTGCTCAAAATAAAGTGGCAGAATTTAACAGTGACCGGGTCCCTTATTTTTAATTATTGAGACGTTGTCCTACCCGGACACAGTGAAGGACACAACCCCACTCTTCTTATAAACATTTTAAAAGAGGCATCACAACTTGAGTCCATCTACTGTTCCTGTGGCAAATTTCCAAATATACTTATTCCATGGGTCTTTTGAAGGTGTGCTAAAAAATGCACAGTAGGCTACAAACTCCAGCATAACACAAAGCACTGTTCAAGCAGGCATAGAATGGAACTAAATGATTAAAACATTATGGTTGACTTAAAATATCCATATACCTTTAAGATTTGGTCACTTATCGCACCACCTGCCGCTGTGCCAAGAGAGAAACAAACACTGCCAGAAACAATAATTCTGGCTTTTTTGTAGCAGTACATATAAACACAGGCATTCACAAATGTTTTATACGCATATTGCATGCAAAAATTCTGTTTACTACAGTGAAGCCTGCCCTACTGGTTTTGCCAGGGCATGGAAAAACGAACAGAAAGGATTACTTCCTGCATATTGTGCACACAGTAGATAAAGAACTGAATGTGACAAACAGTGTTATGCTTCGGTACTTTTCGAATTTAAAATAATCCCTGGTGTATTATAATGGAAGCAGTTGCTGGAAGGTGGAATACTACAAAGTAGCCAATAGCATGAGGGGGAGACTAACACCCCTCTGGGGAGAGCCAACGCCCGCAATATGTATAGTTGAAATAACTGGTTCCTGAGATCTGCATGGTCAAGCTAGATCTATAAAAAAAAAGCCACACACAAAAGGCAACCTCTGTATAATACACATAATGACATTTTTGAAGTTATGAGGGAATTCCCCCACGGGCCACAGTGGGTCCATGAAGGAT
The DNA here is from genome assembly GCF_964261635.1 of Lissotriton helveticus. Classification (NCBI taxonomy): domain Eukaryota; kingdom Metazoa; phylum Chordata; class Amphibia; order Caudata; family Salamandridae; genus Lissotriton; species Lissotriton helveticus. The sequence continues at coordinate 419,609,248 of NC_136061.1, read as the reverse complement.
GGCACTGAGAAGGAAGCTCCAAGGCGATTAAAAAAAAAAACATGTCATAACCTTCTTGAAGGCATGCGCTGCGTGGACGGCAGTCACTGTACATCTTGTGACACTACCCGCACAAATACCTAAGCTTTCTGCCACACATTCACAGTCTACGAACAGGTAAAGAATGTCTCAACTGGTCATGAGCTCTGCCGTTTACAACTGCCCTTTCCTATGCTGGAGAGCGAAGGTTAAATGTCAAAATATAGGTCGCTTCAAAATAGTAATAACCGCACCAACAATATCTGGTAACACTAAAAGAGGAGGATCGCAATAGGAAATACACATTTAAAAACTCACAAGCCGCTGGATCCGACTACTCTTTCAATCCCATCATTCCGAACAAAATACTACATGGCTTTTAAAAGAACTACGATTGAGTGGTGACTTACTATTAAAGATAAAACTCAACAAACCACATTCGCATTCAGACTGAAAGGCAGATCAGCCTATCTGGTGGTAGGACAAGTGTGGGTCCCACATGCCAATAATGAAAGGTTCACGAGTCGTACGCTAGTATGGGAGGGGGTCACAAATGCCATGATTTCATCATTAGTAAGACAAAGGATAGGCTACAGCAGGGGAGGTCAGTCGAATGAACAATACAAAGAAGTTAACCGAGGATAAATATGGAGATACGCTCCGTAGTTTGATTCCCAAAACAATGTTGATGTTTTAACAGCATGCCTATTGCCCCGATCCAAACCTCCTGTGTCCTAGGCATTTAAATAATAGCAGATCTAATGGCTGCACTTGCTTCTAGACCCCGCCTCTTGTGCAACTAAGCTCCCCATAATACTCTGTAATACGGAAAAACTCTTCGGAATGCGAGTTTCAAACTACTGTAAATGTTGCCAAAAGTACTAATATTATGATACTAACGCTGCGATTCTTTTTATATCACGTGATTACAGCGAGTTATAGAAACTACAAATAGACGTGTGTTCTTACGGCTAGTGTAGGGCTAGCAGAGAATGACAGATGATAACATGACATATGTACTTATTCGCGTGCTCTTTATGCCGCTCACGTACATATACATAAATACAGAACGTTATGTAACTTCTACTTATAGGAGCGGCTATAAGAATAACATAACTACAGAAACTTTAAAAAATGAACAACTTAAATAAAGCAATGACAAATCAGTTTGCTGGAGGAAATGCGCAATGAACTGGATAGGATGAGTGTGCTTGGTAGGGATGGTACAGAAGACAAGTTGGGTAAAGCAACAGGTGATGGACACAGAGTGAAAGGGCTCGGCTAGGTGCAGGGTCTGAGGGCTGGACAGAAAGTAGGCAAAAGAGGCAGGCACGCGCTGGAAGAAGGTTAGGTATTTGAGGTGAGCACACAAGATAGGAGTATTTGAGTTCGGCACGGGGAGCTTAGTGTTGTTGTTCTTCTTGTCAGGGGCACACGAGAGATTATGGACCAGGGTCACGGTTTGTTTTCTCTTTTCTGACACGTCGCGGACGGTGAAGCGCGTCAAGTCCCAGGTCCCCTGGGATGAAGGGTGGGTCTGACTGTTCCCCAGCATCCTCTCATTTCCTCCTTTGGGTCCCAACCGAACCCCCGCCCTACAACCACTACTGTAGAGTTGTACTCACCCCTCTACACAGCTGTGTGCCGGGGGCTCAGGTCGCAGAAGCTCCGCTGCGGGACTCCCGCTGCCTGCTCCTCCTGGCTTGGCGATGGGGCTGGGTTAGGAGGAGCGGGGACGCGTGCGCGTAACCCAGCACCAGCTGGCTATGGAAAGGCTAGCGCCGTGCACGCACCAGCCTACTCCTCCCCGACTACATTCCTGGACACGCTCGGCCAACTCCCTGCGGCTGACAGCGCTGCCCGGGGACGGTATAGCCACTTAGGCTTAGGGGACAGCCGTGTCAACCTGCCACTTTAAAAAGGGAAGGGATTTATGCTTGATACGAGACTAATGTTTCGCAAACAACTTCACAAAATAACCATAAAATGACAAGTTTTTTTTATTCAAACTGTTACATGTGCTAGTGCAACCATAGTATTATCAGGTTTGATTGACATGTCTGTATTTATTGTGTTTGTTGATAATGTACCCGTCACGAATTGAGTGAAAAAAGAATACCCCCAGAGTTCCGAAATTCCTAGATTTTTAAAACAAGTAGGCACTTTTCAAGAGGACACATACGTCATGATGATGAGCCTCACTAAAAGCTCAAAAAAGCCACTTTTTAGAGGAACGTTATTGTCGAAACAGTTTAATGAAGGAGTATCAAAGACGTAATTTACTCAAAAATAGAGTTTTTGGTTCCTCTGAGTATTTTTATATTTTCAAAAGTTTCCTAATTTTCTTTTTTTCGCCAAAATTAACGGATGGTTATTTCTCTGTAAGACAGTTATTACAAACAGATGAGGTATGAGCCTACACACGCACTTCAAATAATTACGGCAGTACCCTATTAATACCATCTTATTAAAAAGGTATGCTCTTAAAGATGGCCGCTCTCATAGCAAACGTAAACCACAGATGTGTAACCTATCCGCTGACAGCCCTTCTCATTTCCGTGTTCAACTGCGAGTAGCTTGAGTGTCTCGCCTCGTTCTGAAACCTGGGTGGGGAGGGAAGAAATAAGAAGTAGCCCTCTTGATTGGTTTAGAAGTGACAGCTCCGGCATGCCCCTTGAGGAATAAAAACGTGAACGAACAAGCTGCCAGCGCACACTCTGATAATAGCCCCCAGGACCAAACGTCACCCTAGCTACTGCACGTTTGTACACGGAAGGCCTTAAAGAAATCTACTAGAATACGATTTATTGCTGTAGAATATAAGATGAATACGCAAAAGACCCCGACACACGAATGTAATACTTTCCAGGATTAGAACCAATTTACGCATAGCTTCCAAGTTTTCTGATTGCTTATGTGTCGCTTTCGATGTTTTTTGTGTGACATTTCGAATGACCATTTGATTGACACTTTAGCATGCGAGGAACAAAGTAGTTAAGTTCATGTAACGAGATACGTTTCTGAAATTAACCATGTTTATGCGACGTGAATCTTAATAAACAGCCTCAAAATAACATTATCTACGTGTCAATCAGGACAAAAATTATCACATAGCAAGAAATTGGCTTTTTCTTTACTGTAATATTACTCCATTACTTTTTAGCTGGGCTATTAAAAGAAATTGGCTTATTAGTTGAGAGGAATGGAAAGACCACTCAAATAATAACCACACTCCTTGTCATGGTGGGCCACAAAAGTCACTAAATAAATATCTGTGTTTAACCCTCAGGTACTTTGTCACAAAAGCAGTCAGGCTTAACTTTGAGGCAATGTGTAAAGTATTTGTGCAGCACTCAAACAGTAATATAGTGAAAACACTACACAAGAACCATCCCAAACCAATTTAGAAATAAAGATTAACATTTAATAAATAAAATGACACCAAAACATAAACATTCTAATCAGCGGAACTGGAAGTATGAGTTTTTAAAGTTTTAGGTAAAAATAGTTACTAAGAACAGAAAGTGGCACTCTAGTTGCAGCGGTGGGCGGCTCAGGTAAGCGCGGTGGGGTGGTGCGGGGCAGGGCGCGGCAGGGGGAAGCCGACAGACGACGGACTAGGTATTATTTATTTATTTAATTACACCTATTCCATCATCTGACGACTTCCCCCCTCTCACCTCACCCTGCCACAACACGTTTACCTGTGCCGGCCGCTGCTGTTTAGTTGCTCTGGACTTAAGGAATGTCACAAGTTCATGCCTGCTGTAATGGAAGGCAGTCCGAATACAGGGACCGCCTTTGTTCTGCTGAAGAGTTACCTATTTAAGTCTGCGCAGAGTTGCGGACTTGACCTATTGTCAAGATCAGCATAACACATTTGCTGACTTATTACCTACATCCTGTAAACCCAGAGACATATGGGGTCCCTTGGTGTGCTACATGCTCCAGCGACCGGTTGGGGAAGTTGCGACTGAGGAGGACTCTGCCTCTATTTGAGGCCACATTTTACGGCCCTAGGACAGACCTGCACTCTGGCTGCAACATCCACATATCATCGAGATTGGCATGGGTCGTGCTTTACCTCCTGCGGGTGGGCTAGACTAGTCAGTTATCGGTACTGATACTCTTATACCTGCCATTGTTGCTTCCCCCCGCCTGGTAGCGAATGTCTCCCCTCCCCCCCCCCCTAAGTTGATCCATTACCCCCTACACCACACCTTGCATATCCCCGGACTCCTCTTCCATCCTAATGCATTGCATACCACTGACAGCACATATCATCGCCTCCGGACTCATTGGAGAACCGTTCGGAGGGTGGAACTACGACCGCCGGACACTACACTGTACTACTTAACCAGACTGCCTTACTGATTCGACCATTTTTTTTCTTTTTCTTTTTTCTTTTCCAGGGAGAACGAACTGCCTCTTAGTTTTTTCTATGTTGGGAAGTTTTTACTATTGTTCTGTTACTGAATGTTGATATAGATAACACTGTTCTGCTGCTGCTCATCCTCTAAAGGCCCTTCAACATCGGCTGCTTTACCACCATCTCCCGTGCTCATACTTTGCCGCCGGGCCTCAGGGATGCCGGCTACGAGGCTGTGTTTAGATTACTGTATCACGCTGCCAGCCTCCGGGTTGTGGGCACGAAAAGCTGTGTACTCTGGATTGTACTATGCAATAAGGCAGTGTTGAACTCCAAAAAAAAAAAAGTCTGCGCAGAGTGGCATTCGTATTCAAGGGGGAACACAGGGGAGGTTGTAGGTGCATGGAGGAGGTCTGGTCAGTGGCGTAGCTAGAGCTTTTGCCGCCCGGGGCGATCCCTCAGTTTGCCACCCAGTGACGTCTGTGCAGGTAAGAGCGGGGGTGGCAGCAGATGATGACAAAGGAGAGAAAACTTACCTTGTGCTCATCACCGCCCCCCCAAAAAGTGCTGTCCAGGGTGGAGCACCCATACTCCCACCTACACCACTGGGCTGGTGTTATGGACTGTTGCTGTAGTACAAAGAGCCGGGTATCGCTGGAGATACGCGGTGGCAGTTAACACGGGCTGTTGATGTCTGCGCAAAAAGCAGGCTTTACTGGAGCGTAGTGTCGGAGATCGTCGTAGATGGTCGCTTTCGTCACAAAGAGCAGATCCCTCAGCAGCTAAGCATTTGTGGTCTTTGCGGGCTGTTAATTATCGGCGCGAGGGAGTCACTTTGCAGTCACAAGGAGTCCAAAACTTCTGTATCTTCACTTTTTTCTCAGAAGGAGTATACTCTGATGTCAACCAGGGGTCCAGACACCTGGGGACACCACTTGAGGCTGAGGACGCACTCCAGCATAAGCTGGTAACAGAGCTCAGTAAGGTCCAGTTGGTGCTGTGCAGTTGCAGGGATACCGCTGGAGGCTTGCTCTGTCCCTGTGGCTCAAAAAGGAAGTCAGCTAACTGATACTTGGAGTGCCTTCTGGTCTGGAGAACCTGGGTTCAAGGCAAGCAGGCCTTCCTTCTTCAGACAACAGGGCAGCCCTTCTGAATCTTCCACAGGTTAATAAGCTTTCTGATGAGAGGCTCTAAACATGCCATTAATAAACCTGGTGCCAGCCTTTGTGTGGGGAATTCCTGGGCCTCCCCCAAAATTGATTCTGGTCAGTTCTTCCTCTTTCCCTGGATTTGGCTCCAAGTTGTCAAGGGAAGCAAAGGCAAGAGCATTCCTTGTGCCATGTTCCTTTTTGTATGCTGTAGGTTGACATATAACCAAGGTAGAGCACAATGCCTTCCCAGCCGTCATGTCAAGAAGACCCTTTCCTTCCATACTTAGGCCTTATTTGTCTTAATGTCTGGAAGCAATGCACAATACACCACAGGAGAGCAGCCATTCACTGTCATGTGTCCCTGGACACAGACAGAAAGGGCATTTTGTTTGGGCAGAAAAATGCTATCTTTGTAAAAGTATGAACAGGGGTTAGGCCCAAGACGGATAAAAAGGGCCTCACAAATCTCAACAAAAACAATGAACTAACTGTAACTTTTGAATTGCTGGTAACACTTTTAACAGACTAAGGCCATTAAATGAATCTTATGGTCTTAAGTATTTATTTACTTTTCACTTTCATCTTTTGCTATGAGGATCATTTACATTTTTAGTCAGACCTTCGGATAAACCTCATATTTCCCATGAATTAACATACAATAACAGTTTCATGTCAAACAGAAAATATAACACCGTTATACACAAAAGTACATAAATCACAAACATTAATGAGCCAGTCATTATTTTTGAAGTGGACAGCAATCTAAAGACTATTTTTAGTGAACATATTCAATGTCAAATGTTCGTTGCTGCTCAACCAAAGGGAGGGGGGAGGAAAGTTGCTAAACCTAGTAGTACGTGTACTATTTCCTACAATCTCAAATGTAAAATTCCAGAGCAAAGCTGCAAGAAGCTCCTCCTATCAAATCTCAAACTGTACTACCTTGTTACGCAACCTCATCCATCATTGCGATTCGTGCACTTTATACAAGCTCTGGGTACATATAATCAGTTGTATTTTACCCTAGATGTACAGCAAATTCCTCACTAGAATTTAAGTCGGTCTGTGTCAGTGTTTCAAAGTCTATAATATATTTAGACTCAAGTATCCTAAGTTGGCGTTCTCTATCATCTCCCCTTTCTTGTGGCTTAACTGAATCCAAGACCACAAAAGTTAGTACTTTCTCATTTTGGTTGTGTTTCTCCTTAAAATGTCGAGCCACTGGGTATTGTTCGTCATTCTGCCTTATTGCTCGCTTGTATCGAGCACCCTCGTTTTGGCTTTATGTATAGTGCTCCCTATGTACTATTTGCCACAAAGACAGATGAGACAATACATACAAAATTCAATATTACAGTCAAAGATTCCTTTGATTAAGAATTCTCTCTTACTGCTAGGTACCTTGATTTTCATACAATTTGTGCTGTTTACACATGTTTTTCAGCGCATACGACTTGTGCAACCACCTCTACTCCCCGACTGTCCCCTCAACACTGGCAAAGTTACAAGGTTACAAGGCTTGAATCATCTTTTAATGATCTACTTCTTCTAAATGTTATTTGAGGTGTCTCGTGTAAGTATCTTTCAAGAATTGGATCTGTTTTTAAAATGAGCCAGTTTTGATTGAAGATTTTTCTTACTCTAAATGCTTGATTTGAAAAAGTTGTTATGAATCTAACAAGACTGTCACCCATTTCAGTTGTCTTAGGTTTAGGATGGAGTAGATTGGATCTCTGAAGGGTACCTGCTTTGGCTACAGCTTGGTGGATTATTTGTTGCTATAATCACGATCCCTAAATCTTAAATTCATCACATTCCTCTCGTCTTCATATTCTTTCTCATTACTACATTTTCTTTTAGCCCTGACCAACTCTCCATTAGAGATACTATGAATGAGACTAGATGAATGCTCACTTGCCGCATTTAAAAGGCTATTTCCAGGAGTCTCTTTCTGTGTAGCTTAGTAACTAACTGGTTCATTTGACCTGAAACTTCCAAATCCAAATAAACTATCTTCTTACTCATGGTGCAGTGAACTGTTAATTCATGTCATTATTATTAAGGGTCAAAACAAAGGTCATTGCCGTGCAAGGGGATGTTTTGTGATACCTCCCTCAAAACTGAGACGCAGGGTTCATTGTAGGTGCCTAGTAATTCTATTTTTTGTGTATTTTCTCGAATGTCAATCTTTATTGCAGAGGCAGACTGGTTATGCTCTGTGGTCTTATCCACATTGCCACCCAGAGTAAGTGCTCAGCCTTTGCAATGGGATGATAAATACTCTACACATCTCCAATGACTCATGGTCTCAGTTAATCTTTCTTAACAGTAAATGTAGCCACCGTACTTTAGGAGCCTATTACCCTACCTGGACTGGATGTAACTTGCTTTCCAAGCGGAATCCATTATTGTTTGGTCTGTAGTAAACAGAAACATAAAAGTGTATATGAATGTAGTTTTTACTGTATTGCTTTAATATTTGTCCTTTGTTATTTTACCTTCTAAGAGAAAGAAAAAATGTATTATTATCTGTGGAGAAAGAAAGAAGTGTAGATGCCCTGTAGGAATGAGAAGTGTAATTGTTTGTTAGCTTTTTATCCGAAATAACACGTTGTTAGTTATGTCAGGAAAAATGAATTGTGAAGAATTTTTTTTACCTGGTGATTGGACAGTTGTAGCTTTTCCATGTAAGGAGTTGTCGGTTGGACTTCTTGCTTTGGGATTGTTTTTGCAGTTGCTTGAGATTTCCTTTGGGTTGTTATCTGGTTAAAGAGAGAAAGAAGAAATTTGAGAATAGTTTTTTCTCTTTTCGTTATTGTGGTGATTTATTTGTTTTTACTATACCCTTTCATCTTACTTACGCCAAGAATGCTGATTTACTTCTCAAAAGTTTTGTAGGGGCGTGGCCAAGATGGCGAGCGGGTAGGACGTGTCTTGTATCGTCTCCCCGCTTCCCAAACTCACCCATTCAAGCACAGTGCAGCCCCCAAAAGCTCAGGAGTAATTCGGGATTCATCTCCAGCCTGACAGCGACTGGCAATTAAGTGTGATCGGAGCCGAAGGTTTAGGGAACAGACGCTTCTGCGCTGGAGACGAGCACCACGAAGAGTGCTGAAATGGCGGACACCTTCAGATAGCGGGGGATCCTGGTGGAGGCGATCGGCGGCCTGGTTCGGCAGAACTGTCGGGCCCATGGGTGTACCCAGAGGGTCAACCAGCACAGCGGAAGATGGTGAGGGTTCCGCCGGTAACCCGGAGCAGAGTCCAGCGGCACAGGAGAGCAGCCACGAGCCGGACTGAGAGCAAGGGAGAGAGGCAGTTGGTGCTGAGCCTTGAAACGAGGAGGCTGGGCTGAGGCTGCACAGAGAGGCGGCTGCGGTGTGTAGCCCTCGGGCAGCGGTAAGATTGTCGGCTGGCACCGGGGATCCATCGCCTATCTGCACAACGGCACCCATGGAGGGCAGAGCAGGGCCCCAGGCAATACATAGCGGGGAAGGCAGCGAAGACCCGGGTGCCAAATATGGGGAACCTCGCGGTGTGAAGACGGGCCAGTGCAGCAGGAGACAGTGGCGCCCAGGTAGGAGTCTTGTGTCCCACACATGGGGACGCAACCTGGGTGCAATAGCAACCTCATGGTCGACTGAGCAGCAGTGGATGGCACCCCGGCGGCAGCGGAGTACAGTGCAGGGCTGAATGGAGCACCATATTTACGACTGTGCAGCAGAGGGAGACCAGAGCCGGCCGAGGATAGCGGGCAGTGGAAAGCCCGCTATCCTGGGGCAGAGCACCCTGGTGACATGGCGGGGAAGTGCAGACTTGCCGTCACGGAGCAGCGTCCAGAGCTATCGACTGGTGCTCCCTGGCAGCCTGAGCGTTGGAGTAGTGGCCTCCCTGCTGGCTGACACGGGAGCGAGAGCACCATGCATTGGGGGGCCAGGTCCGCAGCAGAACCTCCAGCGATGCCTGTAGTCCCGCAACGGGGTGGAAGAGGCAACAATGGTGCAGGGTTTGGAACAACCACGCGGCCCTAAGGGGCATCGTCCAGGCGAACCGCTAGCAATCCCGAGACGCGGGTCCATACACAGTCGAGCACCGAGTGCCTCACGTAGCTGAGGGCCAGGGCGGTGGAATTTGCGGTTGGGTCCCACTACCAGAGAGGGCATGGAGAGCTGAGCGCAGCGGCGGCAGCCAGAAGCTGGGTGCACCCCAGGAGTGTCTGCAAGTGCCCCCCGAGTACAGCTGGAGGAGGGGAGGAGCGCGAGGGGGACGTCCCAAGCGAAGCCCGGGGCTGCGTGGAGGATTCAGCACCAGAAACCTGGGGGTCCCTGAATGGCTTAGCGGCACATCGGCCAGGTGAACCGGCTGGCACCAACAGGCTTCGAGGTTGGAGGTAGGGCTTAGCGCGAGGTCCCTCCTGCGACACCGATCCCACTGACCGCGGGGATCTCACCGGAGAGCAGTGGGCAGCGCCGGAGAACCCGGAGGTTGCTTGGCCCTGGCCGGGGTAGAAAGGTATCAGCCAGGCTTTCCGATTGGCATCCTCGGGCACGGGACCGGCAGCAGCGACAAGGAGCAGAGAAAGTAGGGCCACTGGCAGCTTACAACGGTGGCGCATCGGCCACTGCGCTGCAACATTACACCCTAGGCTCTTGATCCTATGACGTCCGGATGTCTTCTCTGAGGTGAAAGAAAGACATGTCTCTCAAAGACATGTTAACCAAACCTACAGTGGTGGGGGGACAGGTCCTCCTTTACGAAGCACCTACAACTTGACCCCGGGAGCGATGAGATCCCAATCATACACGCCTTTCTGGAGTCCTTGTTCAACACCCTACGGGAGGACTTCCACACACTTAAAAGTGAGGTAGCTAGCGAAGTGAAGGAGATCCGACGGGATGTCGACGCGATAGGCGAAAGAGTAGCCTCCGTGGAAGACCAGGAACACGGCGGGATGAGGAAGTGACACTACTTCAACAGGAGGTGATCTACCTGAGGGAGCAACACCCGGACCTCCAAACCCACACGGAGGACCTCGAAAATCGCTCTAGGTGAAACAACATAAGGGTGAGGGGAGTGCCCTGGGACATAGAAGGCACGGACATGGTCTGCTATCTACAGGAGCGTTTCCGGGACATTGTGGGAGCCGAGCCTTCCATAGAGATCCGTATCGACCGAGCTCACAGAGTAGGGTTGAGAAGACGGGCACCAGCGCCCCCACCTGACATCCTCACTTTTCTTCCAGACTACCCCCTTAAAGAACGGATTCTCCGGGACGCTGGAGCGAAGCAACCACTCAAGTATATGGAACACTCCATTGCCCTTTATCAGGATTTGGCCGCTAGCACCTTGCAAAAGAGGCGGGAGTTCAAGGAAGTCACTGCCCACCTCCAAGACAAAGGTATAGCTTACTCATGGGTTCACCCGTTTTGCCTAATCTTTAAATGGCAAGCTCCAACAAATCAGTTCCCTTAAAGAAGCCTGCAAATTAGTTGTTCTCTCCTATTCCGGACCGGGGGAAGCAATCTGCCAAGAACACCGCCCTGCAAGACTGAAATGGCACAGAGTTTGAAAAAAACGCCCTCTGGTGTCCTCCTTGGGGCCTGACCCCGACACAATGGCGCAGGAGCGACAGGTGGCCCTTGATACAGTCCTGAAGGGCGACTCATGATCCCTGGAGGAGGAGAGGGGAAGTGGTGTGCTACAAGTTGAGGGATGGATGTCGCAGCAGGGAGCCTGGAAGTCACAGTTCAGGAGGATGGAGGGGGAGAGTCTGGGCAGAGGGGGGTAATTTTCACCGATTCAGCGAGAGGATGGGGTTATGATCCCATGACACACTCCCCTCTACGCATCGTAAACCTCAACGTGAAGGGCCTCAACAACCCTAATACACGAAAAGCTATACTATCCTGCTTAGAGAACCAGGGGGAAGATGTGTGCCTTCTGCAGGAGAGCCATCTTGTCCCCAAAGATTTGCATCGCATGAGGTCTAGGGCCTTTCCTCAGCAGTTGTTTTCATTGGCTCAGGACAAGAAAGCGGGGGTGGCCATATTAGTAGCTAAGGGCTTTGCTGGGACAGCTGGAGATAAAGTGGCTGACATAAAGGGACGTCACTTGGCCTACAGGTTTGAGATGGGGAGATCCATACTGGTGGTGGGGTCCACCTACGCCCCCAACTCGGGTCAGGAGAAATTTTTGAAGGCAGCCATATCTGAGGTCCTGGGGCGCAGGAGAAGTGAATACTCATTGGCGGGGGCCTTAATTTAGTCATGGACATGGTGGCGGACAGATCGAACCAGCGATACGCTCAAACAGAGGAACTGTCACAAGAGGGAAAGCAGTGGTTACAATCCCGAGGGCTGTTGGATTTATAGCGGGAGACTCACCCACGCACCTCACAGTTTTCTCTTTTTCCGCACGCCCATGGTTCATATGCTAGGCTAGACTATCTGCTAGGCACATCAGAGCTACAACATCTCGTCCAAGAGGTAGAAATTATTCCAGTAGCTCTCTCAGATCACAATGCTGTCACAGAGTCCCGGGAGATACCTCACCCGAGACACAGACCCAGGGGCTGGAGATTAAGGGAAAACATGATACATAGACCAGAGTTGAAAGAGCAGATACTCAAATGCATCACAGACTATCTTACACTAAATGATTCCCCCGACGTTTCCCTCTCCACTCTATGGGGGGCCCTTAAAGCAGTGGTGCGTGGGGAATTAATAACGATAGCAGCGGCTGAGAATAAAGAGCGCAAAACTAAAAGGGAATAGCTCACGGCACAGCTTCTTGTACTGGAGAGGGTGCACAGCAGGACGGGAGCGCCGAGGGTCTGGCAGCAATTGAAAGCGGCGCGGGCCCAACTGGCGGGACTTGATTTAGACAGGGCAGAATACGGCGCACTCCGGCTCAAACATTCCTACTACATTGGGGGGTACAAAACGGGGCGCATGCTGGCGAGCAAGTTGCGAGCTCGCACTCAGAGCATGATGGTACAGGCCATGGGGGGGCATGGCCAGCCAGGCAACATGGCGGACATGATCTCTTAGAGGTCCGTCTCTACGGCCCTACAATTATCCTTTAGTTATCCTGATTGTGAGGCAATATCCCCGACGCTGAGCGGCATTGGTGCGGGGAAGCTAGTGCGAACCGCCGACGAGACCTGCGGCGACTTCTGAGGCAGCGGGGGCATCGGAACGGACATGGCACTGCAGAGGCACGGAGAGTGGGGGGAAAAGGCGCGCAACCCGCCCGGGCTGCGGCGAACAGGAAACGGCCCGGTGCCGGCCGCGAACAGAGGCCGGAGAGAGAAGCTTCAAGGGCTGGCTACAGCAGCCTGGAAAAACTCCAAGGGCAGCGACGGTGCACCCGGCAAGAGCGGGAAGGTGCCAGGAGGCGGCCGGTGGGGCGGGTAGGGCAGTGAGCGAGAGGGCCACTAACGTAAACCTGGTGCGGCCGGAGACAAGGCGGTGGGGTCCACGAAGGTGAGACGCATCGGGAGAGAGCCACGCTGGTCCCGCGCCAAGGTGAGGAGTGAGGCGGAGGGGGTCCCCCACCAAGCACGCCTCCAGGACAGCATTGGCAGGGCAAGGAGAGGCAAAGGCGAGGACCTGGACACTGGTGGGGCCCTACCACACACAAAACTCCCCCCCCTGCTGCTGCTCGAGAAGGGGGGAGCGGCGACACCGGCTGCAGGGCGGCCATTTTGGCAACGGAGCGACCTGGGGCCAGAGAAGAGACGGGGGGCACAGTAGCGATCAGTCAAGGCCCCCGCGAAGCACTGCGACGCTCCCCACGCCCGTTGCGGATGTACGCTGTGCTCCTGGTTCGGAGCTCACTGCTCGCCGAGGACAGCTGAGGTGTAACGCTGCTGGAGCTACTTGCCGCCACTGAAGAGGTCACTGGGCAGTGAGGAGCTGCTCACCCACCACATGCAGGTCTATGCACAGCTGCGGGGGAGCTGACCGTTGGCCCTGGACCTCGGGGCAGCGGGAGGGTAACGGCGACTGCGGCCAGAGAGGGGAGGAAAGCGTCCTCCAAAGAGATCTGCGACAAGTGGGCGCCATCTTGCTCCGGGCACCATTTTGGTGGTCCAGACACCGCACAGCCTTCGCTCCTGGGCTACATGAGCCGCGCTCCTCCCTGTCGTCACTGTGGTTAACCTGGGAGTCAAGGGGGGCCCCTGAGTCGCCGACATCGGAACGGGCCTAGGATACAGAGGCTACCCTTCCTCACGAAACTAGACGGGAGGGTGCGCTGTGGTGCCGACCTTGGCGACGGACTGCACTTGAACGCCCAGACGGTGGCGGGCCGGGAGAGGGGAGTCGGGGCCGACCACTGATCCCCGCATCTCGCACATAAAGTCGACTGTCGGAGCAGAAGATCCCCTCCGCGGCCGCCGCCGGGTACGGAGTCGGACGCATTGATGCCCACGGCGCAACAACTAGCAATGGGCAGGCTTTGGGACAAGACACAGGCGAAACAGCAAGAAGCGAGTGGCCCCGATCCCATACAGGAACAGAGGCCAGCGGCCATGGAACCTGCAGCCACCTTGGCGGCCGAGATGGACACGGTTCTGGCAGCAGTGGAACGCATTGGAACCACCCTAGCGCAAACCAAGACATCCCTGGAAGCGAGAATCGATAAAGTCACGTCCGATTTCACGCTGCTACATGCGGACCACCGCAAACTGTCTGAATCAGTCACTGCGCAATGCCAAACGGTCCAGGAACTTCAGCCGGTAGTGCACAGTCATACCGCAGTGCTACAAGACCTGATTGACAGAGTCCACGCATTGGAGGACCGAGCAGAGGATGCGGAAGGGTGTTCTCGACGCAACAATGTCGGGTGGTCGGCCTGCCGGAGGGAGAGGAAGGAAGGGACCCCGAGTACTACATAGAGACCTGGCTGCGGACGCTCCTGCCGACGGGCACGCTGTCCCCGCACTTTGTGGTGGAACGGGCGCACAGAGGGCCGGCGCAAGCACAGAGACCCGGTGCCCGCCCTCGCCCGTTCCTTTTCAAACTCCTCAATTACCGAGACCGAGACGCTGTGCTCCGCAAGACCCGGAAGATGAGTGACCTCAAAGTGGGCAACAGCCACGTAATGTTCTTCCCGGATTACACAGCCACGGTCCAGAGGAGGCGCGGCTCGTACCTGGCGGTGAAGAAACAGCTGCGGGAACTGGAACTGCCGTACTCGCTGTTGTTCCCCTCCCGACGGCGAGTGGTCGCCAAAGGGGGCACCCGCTTCTTTGAGGATCCATCGGAAGTCTTGGACTGGCTGGAAGAGACTGGTCAATGGCCGGAAGTGCGGCCAGCGGGCCCGGAGGAGGGTGGCTGGCACGAACAGCGTTCCAGAAGGCGGCGGAGGAAGAGGGGGACCCGGCGGGTTGTAGGCCCGGGACAAGCAGCACCCAGCTCCGAGAAAATACGGCAAGAGCGGCAGGACGCAATTGAAGCGGTTGCGACACTGGGGGGCGGAGAATGCTGAAGGAGGCCTAGGCTCCAGGCCGCGGAGTGACCCCGACGCCAGCGGGTCGTCCTCGCCTTCCACTGAGATGTCAGACGACACTACCCTGCCGGTGGTGACACCTCAGACAGCCGACTTCATAATGTGACTGGGGATGACCCCGAGATGGACTGATGGACTCTCTGTATGCAGCATACTATCAGCTGTATCCTTTATGTGTCTGCCGCGGCACGCTGTTAAGTATCGTGAGCTAGCTCTAGCGCTTTGCGTAGGCCAGACACTAGGCACTGTTGATGAGACGCAGACGCCTTTAGTGGATGACCCGCACCAATCCGGGGCATTACACTGCTTAACTATTCTCCAACATCTCGCAATAGACCTAAGGGCCCTAGGTCAAGGAGCGCCCTGAGGTAACAGTTGGCTGCGCGCTCCACCGCATTCCCCTGAGTTGCGGACATGTTACACTAAAAGGTTGATACACCATCTAGTTTGGACGCATGCCCCATTGGGAAAACGCCCATGAAGTTAACTTGTTAGTTCTAGTTTGCATGTTTCAGAAGCGGCAATCAGTCACCCCCGCCCGGGGGTCCTGCCCCTGGCCCGCCATGGCACCCCCCCAACCCTCAAAGCGATCGCACTCCAATACCAACTATGGCATGACCCAATGTCATGACCTGGAACATCTGCGGCATGCACACCCCGTCGCGCCGGTACTCTGTCTTTGCCTACATGCAGCGACATAGTGTGGGGATAGCACTCCTGCAGGAGACCCATATGTCCCCAGTGGAATTGGACCGTCTCCGTAGGCGCTGGAGAGGACAGGTGCATGGAACGACTTACTCAGGGCACGCACGCGGCACCTTGATTTGCGTAAGAGCAGGTGTCCCATTTATATGCACTGACACTCAGGTAGACCCGGAGGGTAGGTACACCCTTGCAAGGGGGAGGCTCAATGGGCGGGAGATATTGTTAGGTTCCATTTACGCCCCCAACACGGAGCATCCCGCCTTCCTGGCGTCCTTGAATCGTATCCTACAGCGGTATATGGGCCTCCCATGGCTACTATGCGGAGACTTTAACATGGTCCTAGACACACACTTGGACCGCTCCTTCCCACCCCTCCGTGCAGCGACGGCAACATCGACGGCACAGGCTATGCGGGACTGGTTATCGCACTGGGACATACATGACCTTTGGCGCGCGCAACACCCTACAGACAAAACATACTCCTATTACTCGTCGGTGCACGACCTCCATGTTCGCCTGGACCGAATAGTAGGCTCCCAGTCCCTGCTTCCGCTTCTGACTAAGTCAGAGTACCTAGGCAGAACACACTCAGATCATAACCCCCTTTGGTTCCAGCTTAGCTGGGAGGCGGACCGACCTCCGGTACCCACGTGGCGGCTACAGCTGGCAGCGCTGAAGGACGCTGAGTTTAGGTCCTTGCTGGGTACGGTCGTACTTTGAGGAGAACGAGGACTCCGCAAGTGAACCACTGGTGGAGTGGGATGCCCATAAGGCGACCATACGTGGACATTGCTTAGGTGCAACATGGAACATCCGCGCGCAAGTGTCAACCTCTTTGGCCCACATAGAGTCTGAGCTCCTAAGATATGAACGGGACGGGGAGGGGATTGGCAGACATGCGAGCAAACCTGGGGGCCTCCGTGGCGAACACGCGGTTCTCATCGAGCGTCTGAGGTGCCACAACTATGCAGCGCATACCGCCAAGACACATGCCAAGGCGGATAGAGCTAGTCACCTGTTGGCCTGGCTGGTACGGAAAGCAGAGCGTAATACCCCGATCGGTGCCATCCGCGTGGGGGAGGGAACGGTGGTATACACCCAGCCCGAGATCCATTGGGCGATGACAGGATACTACCGGGACCTCTGCAGAGCTAGAGGCACGGGCCCTGAGCGCGCGCTGTCTGACTTCTTGGAGTCTGTCGCGCTACCCGCAACCACGGAGAGTCAGAAGACGGACCTGGGCGCCCCACTCACAATGGAGGAGGTGGGAGATGCGATCCAAGCACTGGCGACCGGGAAAACACCGGGGCCCGATGGGCTGCCAGCGGAATACTATAAGGCGAACAGAGACATCCTAGCGCCTCATCTCTTTCGGGTGTACAGGGCGTCGGTAGATGCGTGCCACCTCCCAGCGTCCATGCGGGAAGCGTTCCTAGTGACCCTGCCTAAACCTGACAGAGACCTCATGTCTTTAGGATCTTACCGCCCGCTGGCAATGCTCAATACTGACTACAAGGTGCTAGCCAAAATCCTCGCGGAACGACTGGCGCCTATGGTCCCGCACTTAGTCCATCCGGATCAGAACGGGTTCGTCCCGGCAAGGTCCACATCCCTGAACCTCAGGAGGTACTTCAGGGTAGCGGCGGAAGCGACGAGGGCCTGGCCCAGGGCAGGATGCCTGGTGCTGGACTTGGAAAAGACCTTTGATTGCCTAGAATTGGGTTATTTGTCGCTGGTACTGGAGAAGTTCGAGTTGGAAGCAAACTTCTTACAGATGGTGGGGCTCCTGTACAAAAACCCTGTAGTCCGCGTCAGGCTGGGTCCCTATATCAGACAAAGGTTTCTGCTAAGTTCGGGCTCCACTTCTGACAAGACTGTTAAATAGAATTTACGGGACCAGGGGCGATTCCGTCTGAGATGCTGGCAGCATCTATGGTGGTCTTGCCAAAACCAGGGAAAGATGCAACGATGTGTGGATCCTATTGCCCAGTGTCCCTCTTGAACGTAGACCTGAAATTATTCATGGGTATACTTGCAGCCCGTGTGGGCCCGCTCATGCCGGGCATCAAAGAGCCGGACCAAACCGACTTTATCCAGAACAGACAAAGCAGTGAAAACAACAAACGCATTTTACATTTGGTCGATAAAGCCCACCGTACGAACATGAATGCTCTTCTCTTGTCGGTCGATGCCGAGAAGGCATTCGATCGGGTGGACTGGGACTATTTCGCAGCAGGGTTGCCCACTGTCGCCCCTCCTCTTTGCGCTATATAATCAGAAGATTAGGGACTACCCTGAAATTCGGGGCATTCCATTTGGTGGGGAACAACACACAATTAGACTTTATGCTGACAACATCATCACATCCCTTAAAGATCCGGAGCATTTGGTCCCGGCTTTCCTACAGGAACTGGAGTCTTTTGGACAGATATCGGGGTTCCGGGTCAATGTTGGGAAATCAATGGTCCTCTGGCTGAACCGCCGAGGGGCAGTGTCCACGCTGGGTGGAGATACCTACAGAGGGATACAAGTCGTGACATCCATGCTGTACCTTGTCATTGATTTGGCCTCCACTGTGGCACACACGGTCAAGCTGAACCATTCCAAATTAAACTATCAGATCATTACGCAGCTGCATCAATGGAAACATCACCCTCTGTCTGGGAAGGGTGGCAGCGATCAAAATGTCAATCCTTCCCAAGGCATTATACCTGTATCAGACACTCCCAGCGTGCCCCACACCGGGCATTCTCCATAAGATACAGCAAGGAATACAACAGTTCATATGGGCAGGGGCCCGACCCAGGATGCGAAAAGACCTGGGCTATCTTCGGCCTGATGAGGAGGGGTTGGGGATTTTGTGCATATTGGACTACTTTAAGGCAGCGCAGCTTAGGTATTTCATGGAATGGCATTGGCCAGAATCGGAGAAGAGGTGACTGTTCCAAGATAGAGCGTTAGCAAAACACTCCCTCTGGAAGCTCCCTTTCCTCAGGAGAGCCGATTGGCCCCTAAATCTGCGTGGATTACCCATCACGCACACATAACTCTGGGTGTGGGATGCCGCAGCCATTAGGAAGGGACTGAAGTCTTTCTCCTCGCCCTTGTCACCTTTGTTGGAGAACAGGGAATTTACACTGGGACTAGATGAACAAGCATTCTTGGGGTGGAGGGCAACTTAGTGCAAGGTTGCAGGTCACTTCTTTGACCTTGATGGGATTGTATCCTTCCCAGACCTAGAAAGTGATTTTTGGCCTCCCCGAAACAGAACGATTCCACTACCATCAGCTGCAGCATTGGCTCCTCCAGCCGGGCGTGAGACCCAAGGTTGGCAGGAAGTTGACCAAGTTCAAAAAGTGGTTGGTGATCAAAACACCAGATATGAAAATGATCTCTGAACTGTATGATATGATATGTCCACAACCTTTCGGGGTTCTAACGATCAGTCGAAAACGCTGGGCGAACGAACTGGGTAGAGCCCTTACCCCGAAAGAATGGAAAGATATTTTTTACCGAGCCCACAATACGGCGTGTAACACAGCTAGCAGGGGGATTTCAGTCAATTTAGCCACATATTAGTATCTCACACCAGTACGCCTAAATAAAGGGAAACCAGACCCTAGTCCGAACTGCTGGAGGGGTTGCGGGTAGATGGGTACACTGATACATCTGCTATGGGAGTGTAAAGAATTGGAGGGATATTGACAGGCGATTTTAGACGAGGTTGATAGACAGTTCGAGACGCAAATCCCCTCCCAGCCTATGTAATACTTGGCCTACCTCACCCCTAACATACCCTTTGAGATCTCGGCGGGGAATGCAGATGGGCCTGGTCTTGGTAGCAGCCCTTCAAAACGTCTTATCGCACTGGGGCACACAGATCAAACCAACATATCTAGGATGGTTGCACAGGTTGTGATATATCCTGGGGATGGAAAGGATTCAGGCCTCTCTCACTAACTCCATGACCAGCTTCAACAACGTCCGGCAGCCCATAGTATCTCTACTGGACACTGAGATGAATGAGGTCACATGTCCAAAGTACCTCCGTCTCCTCCGCCTTACAGACCCGAAAACACCACCTACAGGCTCTTGAATCTTACCCTCGCTCCTGTCAGAAAGAAAGTTCTTTTCGATGTAGGCCTCAAGCACACCAGTTCGCGGAAGGGAAGGGTGGGGGGAGGGTTCTACGTTCCTATTTCGTTTTTCTTGTCTTCTTTACATGACATGGCTGCTTATCTAGGATTGATCATGCTGTTGGCACACACAGAGACTTTATGCACTTCTGTTATGGATGAAGTCGGGACTGACTCAAGAGGCATTGATATTTCATCTGCAGATCCTGATATGAATGTGCTCAGTAGGGCAGACATGCTGGGGTGTGGTCACAGTACTGTTATAATTGCTGTTTTATTGCTGCAGAATGTCAATAAAACAAAATTAAACCTACATCTGTTGTAAAGTTTTTTGTATTTTTTTTTGTGAAATTCCTTTAATAGTCCCACTACTGTGATTTTGTTGGTAGTTGTATCTGTTTAAATGAGACAAAAACAGGTAAATATTAGTTCAGTTTTTATGAGTAATTGTGCCTCCAGTCAATGTCCTACAAAAGGGGGTGGTGATGGACGGAGCATCTGAACCAATCAGACACTCACACCCAGTCAACAGATCTGGGTTTAATCCATCACCGTTTCTTTAGCCCACTCTGCCACCCCAGTTCAGGCATGGCCATATGCAAATCAGTCTGATCCTGTGCCTCATGGGAACAGTCCAGCCCGAACTGCCAAACCATGCCTTCCCTGGACCGGAAACAAGCTTCCGAGGACCGGTTTCTGGCATTTCAGCCGTCTTCAGCCCGGCTTGCTTGAATCCAGTGGCAAAGTGAGCAAGGGACTCACGTCTGAGCATACCCTGCCAACTTATGTCGAACAAAGTGGTACAAAAGGGGGTGGTGATGGACGGAGCATCTGAACCAATCAGACACTCACACCCAGTCAACAGATCTGGGTTTAATCCATCACTGTTCTTTAGCCCACTCTGCCACCCCAGTTCAGACATGGCCATATGCAAATCAGTCTGATAATGTCCAGCATTTTCCCTGAGGTATGTTCTCGGCTGAGTAAGGATAGTAATTTTACCCCCCAAGTCAGTGCCCCGCTTGCTCCACCTCCGGCCTGTTGTGTGGCGGAGGCAGAGTGGTGCAAGCATAAAGTGGGAGCAAGTGGGGCCCATATAGGGCCCCCTTTCTTTCCTCACCACCAGTAGTTACATGGAGAAAGAACCTCCATGACACCGCTGGCAGTGAGGAAAGTCGTAATATGCTTGGCGGTGCCTCATGGCACAACCAAGCATATTGTGGCCTTCAGAACGTCACAGGACCGCCGGGGAACGCAGTTGCGGCAGTGCAATGATGGTCCGACCGCCAAAGTCCTAATAGGGCATTCTGACTGCCAGTGCGGTGGTGGCTGGACCACCACATACGCGCCCTTGCAAGACTTTTATCAGGCCTATAGTGTCATCCTATGTGCACTATTCAACATTATGTGTTACTGCAGTCCGTGCTTCAGAGCACCGGTCTTGCCCATGCTGGTGTAGCACACACATTGGCAACAGAGGCTTCACTTGACACTGTCACTGAAATTCCCTAACTTAACTTACTTACTTTTGATTTGTGGCAGGAATTTCCTCACTCCACAGCAAGTTCTTCTTGGACTGTGGTGCAGGTTGGGGCCCTCTTTGAGTCCAACCAACCAAGTGCTAAGTGTGTGGCATTAACCAAGAGGTCAGAGCATCCCCTACAATCTGGTGCCAGCGGGGGCAGGAAAGCTTTACTGATTTGCCCTTTGAAGCTTTAAGAGAAATTTCAATACTTTTAACCACATCAATTGTAAAGGAAGGATTTTTTATTGTAAAACTTATCTTCGCTGATAGTCAACAAACAGTGCCTCATCGAGTTCTGTGTGACCGGGGGACTCAGACTCCCAGGAGCCATTTCGACAGTGCGATTACAAAGCCGCAGCACCGCGGCCGGTGTAGCCGCCAACGCCTAACCCGTGTTTCTTCTGTTCGCACTGCAGGGGGACTCAGACTCCCAGGAGCCATTGCAGCCCAGGAGCCATCTCGACAGTGTGCTTAAAAAGCACCTGCAGCAATGCAGCCGGGGTAGCCGCCAACACCTGACCTGTGTTTCTTTTGCTAGCACCGCAGGGGTACTCAGACTCCCAGGAGCCATTGCAGCCCAGGAGACATCACTACAGCATGCTTAAAAAGTGCCCGCCTGATTTTGCAAATACAGTTGGACACCAACATTGAACAGCCAGTTAAAAGAAAGGAGGGGTGGTTGGCCACAGAAGCAAAAGCCTGTGAAAGCTACCTGAGTAGTAAAATCATGGGGAAATGTAGCTAATGAAACTGGCATGAGTACTACTTTGAGTACTACCAAGCCTCTTGCACCGTCCCCACGGATGAATGATGAGGACATGTGGAAGAAATTCGAAACTATGGTCACCTCCCTGGTGAGCCCCCTCCTTCATAAACTAACTCAGATTGAAGGGAGACTATCTCGCATTGAGGACCAGGGCATTAATAACCTACGTCCTTCTGAACTCCCACGTCCCGTAATGGGCCCTGGTCTTGTATCACATTCACAGGTGGGGACCCAGTTATTGGAAACTGAAACTGAGCGACATCAGCCATATTACCCACATAGAAACTCAGGCATGGTCATATACTCAAACAACAAATCTGAATCTAGCCCCTCCCCTTTACTCCCAAATGCTACTTTCACAACGCAATGAACATTCTGAAAAGCCAGTGGAAGATATAACACCAAACCCTTGTGTTAGTAGCATTCCAAACAGTATTCCAAACAGATCAATGCCAATGCTCCTTGGGGGTGGGGGGAGAGATGACCCTCGGAGGCGGGAAAGGTCCAAGGCGGGGAAGCACGCTACCATGTATCTGTCTCCGCATCTTCCATCAGCTGCTTCCCCACTTGTATTGGTCTTGGCAAATGTACCAACTTTGAGGGAGGACAACTAGAAACAACAAGCCAATTAATGAACAAATCCCTTCATGGGCTGTCCCGTCATCTAATTTACGTGGGGTAAGGTGGTAGCCCTTTGTCTAATAAAATTATCATGGCCAGAAGGATGGGTTGGCTGAGTTCATCCAGTAAACTAATGCAAGGTGACTGTGTGATGATACATTTTAATAATTAATTTTTATCTAGATCTCTTCTAGCCCAGTTACACAGAGTCCCACCCAAGGGCACACAGATCACAGCATTACCCCTGGAATACTTTTATAGGCCCCTTCCCTCACTAGCTTAAGAATGCAGAGGTCAATCAAGGGGAGGCCCAATATGGCCGAATTTAGCAGGAAATACTGGTGCCCCCGGGCTGACTCTCAAGAAAAGATTCGCCCCCCTCTCTGACCTGAAAGCATGTGATTGGCTACCCCCAGATGATAATAACCCTAGAGAGGGTTTCGACAGACTGGACATTTTGGATCCCGACACCCGAGTCAATGATGTGCAGAAGGGGTAAATAAACATTAATTTAAATTAGCATCTTGGAATGTGGCGGGCATCAAACAAAAACTAGGTAATGAACACTGGCAAAAACTCCGGCAAGATCAGGATTTTTCTTGTTTACAGGAGACATGTGCAATAGAATCCATATTTGTAAACGGTTATCACTCATTTCAGACAATGGTAACACCGTCAGCATCAGGGAGGGCTAAGGGGGGCCTCCTAACGTTAATTCCTAACCACACTGTCAATAAAAGTAAAGAAGTTTGAAGGTAGGAGTGTTCATTTTCATCTGCTCACCCTAGATACGGTTAATGAAGGTACCTGGCTTTTAATAAACTACTATAACCCTGATTTGGGGGGAAATATGCACCTGGTGGTAGATGAGCTGAACAGGGCAATAGACAAATCCACAAGGCTTATAAAAAAACAAGGGTTTTAAGATTATCTGGGTGGGTGACTTTACGTACATCTCTACAAGCACAATCAAGCTCGTGTTTGTGGTTTGGGAACCCAGTTTATCACTTTATCCATAGGGAATATAGAAATTGTCTTAATAGGACCATATTTACCAGGAATATGGTAATAGCTAATACCTTGAATTCACTAACGGGCTACCCAGGGGAAACCTTCCGACCAAATGGCTATGAATCAACTATTGATTTTATTTTGGTCTCTAATCCCTTTAATAACAAGGTTATTTATGTAGGCAATCGATTCACGAGTTTTAGTGATCATGCCATCTTAAGTTGTGAGCTTAGTTTGACCACCAGGGAAGTGACTGAGTATCAGAAAATAGGAACTCCAACATTGACAAGAAAAAATGGTTTCCAAATAAAGTGGGCCCAAATTGACAAGCTTAACCTAGTTCCCGGCATAAAAATCGACTATCCATGAAAATATTCATAACTGTTTAGAGCCAGAATCCTGCCCAGTAGCACTGGTATTATGTGTTAGAGAACTTCTAGAGAAAGTAAAAGTGGCATTTACTCATCAGAAAAACAGCGAATAGTGTAAAGGGCAAGCGCTGGTTGGACTCCCCCTGCACAAAAACTAGAAAAGTTCTCACCAAAGCCTTGAAAACCCAACCCAGAAAAGCTGCTAAAATAAGATCATTACGTAACGACTATAAGTAAGTAAGAAGGAAAAGGGAGAGGGTCATGAGGGAGGAGACCTGGGCCGAACTTGAATATGCAGCAAATATGGGTAACAGTAGAGAGTTTTGGAAGATAATTAACACACCTTGCTTAAAAAATCCTAAGTATCCTACACTGGATAACAACTGTAGGTGCAGAAGCATGGGTGGTATACTTTGAAAACCTTTTTGCTTCCAGTAGTTCCTCCATCCTACCTCCCACTAATATACATGCCAACTTGCAGGATATACGGTCTTTTTCACTTGTAGAAGTGAGGAGTGGGCTGGCAGACTGCAGTGCTGGGAAGGCTCCGGGCCCTGACAGGGTGCCCATAGGTTTCTTGCAGGAGAATCAATATCTGTGGATCCCACTATTGACTAATGTTTTAATAATATAGCCATAGCGGGCACCCCACCTTCTTAGACACCATTCCCACGAACTCCTACCGAATAAAAGCCCCCTCACACCACACCTCCTGTGTGTTTTGGTGTCTCCTCATGGCAGTCCTGCTCAGTAGTAGTGGTGGTGCCTCTTGCCTTGCTGACCGTCTTGCTCAGATGTTAATTTCAGGGAAGATTCAAGTCGAAGTTTTTGCCGATATGGAAAGATCGGGAAGGGTGTTTAATTTACGACAAAATTATGGAAAGCGCTTCGGCTCTGAGTTTTACTGAGGCAATGACCGAGTATGCTCTGCTGCGGGGCAGTGGACTCTCATGGCAGCATGGTATGCCTAGACAGAGTCGTGCAGTCTCGTTGTGGCTAGGGTACTGCTTCTGGGTGAGCAGCAAGGTGAGGAATCCTTGCTCGGGTGCAACGCTGTCATTATGGACGGCCGAGAGAGCGGTGCTTCTCTGCCAAGAGGCCGGAAAGGTCCAGTTTGGGGCATTTGTAATGTATTTTGAAGAAATCTTGGCAGCTGATAATTGGTGGCTATGAAACACACTATTCTAGGAGCTATCATTGGTTTATTTACAGTACTAGGTTTGTCATTGAAGGAATAAGGGGTATGTGAGGCTGCTTTTTGGGGGTAATTTTGTTATTCTTTACTCCTTTATGTAACGTAATGATGTCTGGGAAGCATTCTGTTAAGGGAAAGCATGTCATTTACTCTTCTTCTTCCTCGGATGATGAAGGCCAGATTCCAGCAAAGGTGCCTTCTGCTAGCGGTGTTACTATCACACTCCGAGGTG
Organism: Lissotriton helveticus; assembly: GCF_964261635.1. NCBI lineage: Eukaryota > Metazoa > Chordata > Amphibia > Caudata > Salamandridae > Lissotriton > Lissotriton helveticus. The sequence continues at coordinate 419,583,635 of NC_136061.1, read as the reverse complement.
CAGGACATGCTTGAGGCTGCTGTGGCCACGGCTTTGGCTACTTCCAAAAAGAAGAAGAGGGGCAGATCCTCTCGTGCTCGTGAGCCTCAGGAGTCCTCTTCTTCAGACTCGGAGCGACCTTCTACGTCTTAAGGGAAATATCTACAGAGAGAGATGTGGGACACTTTGTCTCAGGTGCAACAGAATCTTGGTTTTCCTCCTTTCGTGTGGATAATGAGGAGGAGGCTTTATTTCCTCAGTACTCTAAACCTTGTGCCATGGCGATGTCTTTTCATGGCGCAATCAAAGAGATGGTGATGTAGGAATGGAAGGAGGTGGATAAGGTTTCAGTTCCACGATTCTTACAGAAACGTTACATGTTGGAGAGGGTCGAGGTCCTTCACCGTAATGTGAAGGTTGATTCTATTTTGCCCACTGTGTTTGGTAAAACTTCCATTAACTTGATAGAGTGTACTCCGACTGACCCTTCAGATAAAAAAAATGGAAGGAGGATTGAAGAAGGATTTTGTGGCAAAAAATATGGCTTTGAAGGCTAGCCTGTATGCTGCATATACAGCACAATCTGTGATTAAGGATTTTGATCAGTTGGCTGTGGCAATCCAGGAGGGTTACAGGTGTTCGGAGCTGTTGGTAGGTATGGAACAGCAGTCCCGTTTGTTGGCGGATATATCATCAGATATCATTAAGGCCACAGCTATGTCTTCTGGGCAGCGGCGCCTCCTCCGTTTAGGCAGAAGAGCGTCACACGATTGATTTCTCAGTGAAAAAAGGAAACATAAAATGATAATAAAATAGGTTATTATCATTTTATTTTTCCTTGTTAGTCTGATTCCAGGGCGGGGTTTGGCCATCCGGGTTGACACTGTGGGAGGAGGAGTGGTGGGCACTGCTACAAGTGTGCATGTCGGGTTTGCTGGCAGTCTTAGAACCGCCAAACTGACATGCGCTCTTAGGTTTCTCCAACCCAGCTGTGTTCCGCAGCCGGGTGGAGAAACAGCACAGACTCCCTGTGCCTGAGCGAGTGTCAAACCAGCCCACTCAGGCCAATCCCGGCGCTGCTTTAATGCTTGGTAATAGCATGAGAGCAGCGTCCGGATTAGATGGGGAGTCTGGGAGCCTGTGTATGGAATTCTGTGGTCAAGAGGAGCAGAAGACTATCAAGACAATAGGCGCAGGTAAGCGATATTTTTTTCTTATTTTTTTCTCCCTCATGCTGCCCTCCACTTTTCTTGCCCAGCAGCCACCACTGCTGCTAGGGCGATGGTGGCAGCCAGACGGCACCTCTTGATGAGGGATTGAAAGACAGAGGCGGTGGAGAAATCCGCATTTGATGAAAACTCCCTTTCAGGGGAATATGCTGTTTAGTGAGCAGCTGGATTCAATGATTTCGAAGGCCCTTTCATGACAGGAAGCATACTCTGCCATGTAAAGGTCATTCTGACTTAAAACAAAGTTCTGGGATAAGAAATCCAGACCTCCCCACAGAGAGCTCAAAGGGTATTTAGCTCGTAAGCAGAAGTACCCACTGAAACGTTTGTCCCTGAAGAAGGATTTCAAAAAGGGGTCCGATGCAGAAGCGAGCCAGACTTTTTCAGGGGACTCCCGGTGAATATGTGTTCTTACAACGAATTCCGTTGCAACGCATGCCTTTACCACGCATGCGTTACAACGGAATGCTTTTTCTTCGCATAGGCTTTTCCTCTAATACTTCCGTGGTGACGTCGTACGTCGTTAAGAGGAAGCGGACGTTTTTTTCCGTTTCCTCTTAAAGGATGCCGTTTGCCTGCACATCTCGACGTTTTTTGAGGTGAGTTTCATTTTATGGGGGGGGGGAGACCCCCCCAAGCCCCCCTTTTTTTGTTACCCTTTACCACATATGCCATTACTACGTACCTCGTAGTAATGGTATGCGTGGTAAAGGCTTTCGTGGTAACCACGCATGCGTTGTAATGCATGCGTGGTTAATGTTTCCGTGGAAACGGCCGCGTTGTAGTGGCCGTTTCCCCTCCCGGTGGGAGGAAGACAGCTTCATTTTATGAACCGTAAGCATTAAGACATCACTGATGGGTGATGGGTTCTTAACGTGGTCAGCAATGGCTATGCAATATAATTCGTGAGCCCTCCTCCTTGTAGTGAGCTCAGAGCGACTCACACTCCAGTCCAGGTTACAAAACGATTGGCTCTGCTTCAGAGTGTGGAACTGCTGCTTCAGAAAAGAGCAATCATTTGGAAGAGAGAGGCATGGACGCTTATGCCATCCTTTTTCTAGTCCAGAAGGTGCTGGGAGCATACAGACCAGTGTAGGATTTAAAGTAGGTCAATACTTGGACCCAGACTCCTCATTTCCGATGGTAGCTCTGCAGTTGATTATTCCACTGATAAGACCAGGAGATTGGCTGGCATCCATAGACTTGGAGGATGCTTATCTAAATGTTTCCATCGAGCCCTTGCATCAAAAGTACCTGCCGTTTTCCATAGAGGATGACGATTATCAGTTTTGAGTCCTTCCCTTCAGGCTCAAATCTTCCCCAAGGGTGTTCACCAAAGTTGCTAGCTGCGCTGGTTGCCCTGTTACATTCAGAAGGTATCTTTGTGCACCCACATCTAGATGACTGATTGGTGCAGGCGTCCTTGTCGGGGGTGTTGTCCCATACAGAAAGGGTGCTAGCAGTTCTGTATTCTCATGGGTTCCTCATCAACTGGGAAAAGTCAGACTTAAATCCGTCCCAAGACCTGATTTTCATTATGGCACAGTTTCAAATGCTGTAGGAGTGAGTTGGGTTTGCTGGAGGGACAAATAACTAAGCTGCAGGAACACATCATGTCTGTTGGCACGAGACAGTCCAAAGGTGGAGGCTTTGCTCAGGGTCGAGGGAGATATGGCTTCTATGATCTTCCTGGTTCCTTGTGCATGCTTTTATCTATACAAGTTTGGATACTGAGCAGTTGGGATCCATGGTCTCAGGATTTGGGGAGCTCAATTCTGCTGTCACAGAAGGTGAGGAAGGATCTAGCATGGTGGTTAGAGTCAGCAAACTTGTTACACGTGATTCCACCAGATCTGCCAAATCCTGTGATTCTTACCACAGATGCCAGTTTGTCATGTTGGGCGCATGGGAGCCCAATTTGCAGGCGCAAGAGTGTTGTGCTCAGGTTATTCCTCAAATTGGGGAAAGCTCAGGGCCGTAAGAAAAGCTCTTCTTGTATTCATGTTCTCAGTTGCAGGGAAGGGAGGGGCTAGTAAGGAAAGACAATGTCGCTGCAAAGGAGGGGGGACTCGGTCCAAAAATCTGGGCAATCCCTTCGCAAGATGTTTTCATTGGCTCGGGAGTCTCTTCTCTCTCTATGGGCCATTCACATTCAGGGGTCAGCAAATGTGATGGACAATTTGCTCAGCAGGGCTATTAGTTTGTCACGGGAATTCTGTCTGGGTCAGAGAGTGTTTTCTCTGTTGAGTCACCCTTAGGGAATTCCGGTGGTGAATTTATTTGCCTCCTGGAGCAATGCCAAAGTTCCAAGAATCTGAACCAAGGACAGTGAGGTCAGTGCATGGGCGATCAATGCTCTGTCATATCAGTGGCCAGTGGGTCTATTGTATGCATTTCCTCTATTTCCTCTCATCAGGATTTTGTTGATGACAGTGAGGAGGTTGAGAGCCGGGGTGATTCTGGTGGCTCCTTGGTGGCCGAGGGCCAATTGGTTTTCCCTGTTGTTGAAGATGTTGGAGGAGCTGGAGTGTCTTCTCCTGATGGTTCCGCCTCTCTGGAGTTTTCTATTTTGAGAGTGGAGAGTCTGCACAGACTCCGTTTGACGGCCTGAAGGGTGAAAGGAGGGAGTTGTAAGAGCAAGGGGTTTCAGAAGCCCTGTTAGCTACTTTGCATGCATCGAGGAAGTGGTCTACTCAGTGTTCTTATAAACGGAATTGGAGATAATGTTTCCAAATGGTGTGTGCTCAGGGGTTTTGATCCCACTACTGTGAGCTTAGTAATGGTGTTGGAATTCTTACAGGACGGTTCCAAGTTTGGTTTAACAGTGGCCACATTGAGAGTACAATGGGCAATAATCCATTCAGGGGTTCCTGGAAGAATTTGTTGGACGAGGATGGCTTGGTGCCTCATCTTTTGAAGGGACTCTCCAATTCCTGTCTGAAATCAGTTAGGACCCTCCCTGCTTGAGATTTGTCAGTGGTCTTTGAGGCCTTTATGTCTGCTCCATTTTAGCTGGTGGAGGAAATTGATTTGCAATTCCTTACCCTTAAAACACTCTGTATCGTGGCTATTACTTCAGCCAGGAGGTTAGGAGAACTGGATAGATTGTCCTCTAAGTTTCCATTTTGCTTGGTGTTTACTAACATTGTGGTCTTGGTGCCAGTTCCAGGGTTTACCCTGAAGGATAACTCTTCTTTTAATTTGCTGCAGGAAGTGATTCTTCTGGAATTTTTCCCTTCCTCAGGGTCTCTGGAGGAGGAGAGCTTATATTGCCTGGATGTCAGACGGGCACCTCTGGTTTATTTACAAAGGGTTCAGCCCTTTGGAGAGGGGAGTCATTGTTTGTGATGTTCAGCTCAGCCAGGAAAGGTGAGAAGCCTGCGACTGCTACGTTGAGTAGATGGGTCAGGTTGTTGGTCTCTCAGGCTTATGAGGTTCAGGGTCAGGTTCCTCCTTTTTCAATTCAGGTTAGGTCTACCTGGAGTATGGCTTTGGCGGTGACAGAGATGCAGGTGTTGTATAGCGTTTTAGGATTCGAGTGAAATTTACAGATTTATGCCCTTCTATAGGTACAATTCACATTGCCCTTATATAGGCATATGAATCATTGGGGGGCATGGCTTAAGCGCCGATGTAAGCAGCAGCAGACTCCGGAGCTCCTCCGCGGCTGCCCTCCGAAATAGATGACCCTGGCATGTAATTTGGGGCCCGGCACTGCATTCAGTGGCGGAATAGCCGGTGCACACACTGAGCTAAGATTGGGACGACGAAGAGCGCGCTAGGGGAAGAGGGAGAGTTAGTTCCCCCTCTTGCTGCAGACCGCTGACTCGGGAATCAAAATGCCGGAGATGGGAGGTGTCCCCGGGGGTGTTTGCGGCCTTCCTGACGCCACCGGAGGGGAGGTCACGGCTTCACTGGACCTGGGTGGTGAGGAGACATCGCGCATCGGCGGGGGTGAGCGATTTTTTCCCGGCCGACTAACAGCGGAGGCCTGATCCTAAAATGGCGGCGCCCGGGACATAATAGGCGCCATTTGGGGCTCGGCCTGGACTCTTCAATTGCTGTCTGCACTAAAAGCCAGTCCCCTGGGATCGCAGGGGCCCTGAGACCGGCCCGACGATCGGCGATTGGCATCTGACGACTGCTGGGCTGGGGCGGACTGGAGCGGTCTGAGGAGTGGCCCCGAATTAAGGAAGGGGGCGGAGCTCGGGGCCCCGACCTACGTCTTTGCCTCCTGTGCTGTTGTGGCTGCTTGGGCCCTCACTGAGGATTCCCCCGGAGTGGCGGGGAGTGCCCTTGGCCTTCGCCTTGCTCTGGCGCCGCGTCGCCGTTGCTGCCAGCTGGGCCCTGAGTGACTCTGAGGGTGCTGCCTCTTGCCCCGCTGTCTGCTTGCGGAGGAGGGGAATCAAAAGAGCAACCAGGAGCGGAGGTGGAGACGGCTGCAATAACAGTGGGTGAGTTCCCACGGTAAACATCCTTTACAACGCAACTTTTACCACGCAGTACCTTTACGACGCAACTATTACAACGCATGTCATTACAACGCATAGCGCTGGGGGGCACTCTAGGATAGGGAATAGATTTAATTTACTATCCAACACCTTCCCTACTATCCACGGGGACTGGAGTTGGAATAGTAAATTAAACTATTCACTATCCAGCACCCCTTAACGCTATGCGTTGTAACAGCATGCGATGTAAAGGCATGCGTGGTAAAACCATGCGTTGTAATGTCATACATCCGTTCCCACGGACTGCCTGACTCGAGCTGCGGAGGGAGAGGGTGAGGTGGGACTCCCCTGCGAACTCCCCGGCAGGCGGACATTGGCGGTGAAGGAGAGGAGGGCGCCTCAGACGGGAGCGGGGGGGCACTGGTAGGTGGCCCTAGAGGACGACTTCGAGGAACGACTGCGGCCTGTGAGACAGTGGGACTGTCACCGTACTGGGGATGCATCTTGGTGTTGCTGTGCTGATGGCGGATCTGGGGTGAGAACGGACGGGGGTGAACTGGGCCACCCTCTAGCGGGCGGTGTACTAGAGGCACGGCTTGGAGACTTCCTCCTTGCCACCGGGCAGACCGGCACCGTGTACATCCTCTAAAGGGCGCTTCCACAAGGCCGACGGAGGGTGGATAGACGGAGGGTGGATAGACGTCGATCACTGTCTTGCAGGGTCCTGTTGATTGCACCGGCGGTGGGGGTTGACACTGGCCCGGAGAGCTACTGCAGGGACGGCGCTCTTACTCTGGGAGCCTTGCCTTGGTGGAAGGGGGTGAGGCGCAAATCTGTTAAGGACAGAGTGACCTGGTGGCGGCGGCCCGGCGACGGACGGGTTGGTCCTGCACAGGCTCGGAGCAGAGTCAGGGACTGAGAATTCCAGAACAGGCATCAAGGGACGGCGGTGCCTTGCAGGTGCGGGGTGAGATCTCGGGCCTCTTCGGCGCTACTGGTGTCAGCAGTATGTGGTGATCACGATGGGCAGGGTTGAAGGACTGGACTTTTATCAGTACCAGCGGTGCCAGGGAACAACACCTATAACCTTCATGGGATACCTGTTTCGGCGCACAAACTACAGAGACACGGGACACTTCCTTCGACGTCAAAGATTCAAGGTTTATTACTGCAGGGAACACAGAAGTCACGACAAGTACAACACGTGCAACTTGGGGAGACTGCTTCAAATTGGTTCTGTGGATCGCTCCTTTTATACAGTTTTTACCCATAGGACATCATGATACACAAAGTTTACAACCCGGTTCCCATAATTATCCCTCAGAGGGGTCGCTTTGGTCACTTTGATACACATAAGGTCCGGAACATAAGTGTGGAAACATTTGGTGGTTCCCAACTGTAAAAACCCATCTTCCCAACATTAGTGAATTCCAATCGGCAGTAAAACAGATCGAAATAGGAACTAAAAACAGGAGAAGGGGAAGATGGAAACAGTGAGAGAGTCGACAAGGGTGTAAGAGGGGAGGTATCGGGAAACACGAGATACAGGCATCAAAGGGACGTGCCTAATGAGATGCACGGCTGAGACAATAAACTGGCACGGCAAGATGAGCCTCGAGCGGAGCCATCTGCCTTACAGTATCATCCCCCTCATCATAAAGACACTTACAAAGAACATGTGTCTTCCGCAAATATCGTGGGAGTCCCAGGGTCGCGAAGCGGACAGTGTCCGTTCGCTGCCTACTTGAGGGCAAGAGACAAAATGGATGCCGTATCTAAGATGGAACCCGTGGGTACAGATGGAAAACTCACATATCAAATGAACGGTTCAAGTTAGCACAGCGAAACTGCGCACAATTACTAGACTCGTCATTTACGGTTCTTAGATACCAGACTCGACCATATTCGTGCGAGTCGAAAACATCACCTAAAAATTGTCACGGAACCTCAGACGCTCCTTTTGCCCTCATGTAGGCAAGCACTAATCGGAATCATATTCGATATTCATCAGACCCTCGAGATGTTGTTGTAGCATAGCTCTGTCCAATCGAGACCCTTTGGTAACAGGCGGCTGTCTCATACACGTTGTAGCACAGAGGCCACATAAGGCAGGACCGCACTGTACACAAAGGCAACACGTGAACAGGAACACTACAACGACTCCAATGATCGTCAGAATTTTCCAACCCCAAGTCGACATCAGGCCCCAAAACCAACCAAGTAGCGTCCAATCCCCTACATCCACGTGTATGGATTCGGAGATCTTATGCAACCTCGAGATGGCTTGATAGACAGTCGGAGCGTTATCAGGAATAAAAATACAGCAAGATGAATGGATCACCTTACAAACTCCACCTCGGTCTGCCAAGATTACATCTAAAACCATACGGTTTTGTAACGTCATAAGTCTGTCCGCCTGAAGTTCTGTGGTGATATTACCAAGGGCACTGGCAGTAATATTAGCTGTCGATTCTACCACTCGAGTCAATTGTCTCAGGTTTCTACTATTAACCATAGGTCCCCAAAACGGAAGGAAACCTTTGAAAAAGTCTCCTGCCTCTTGACCGGCAGTATCCTCTTCGCTAATTACGCCTCTCACAACTCTAGTCTTGTGATAATCTGCATCTACAGTGAACGTAGGAGGCAACAAGTTGGCAATAAAGCATGCACCTATAAAGTCAGAGGGTAACCATGCATATGCACGATCATGACAAATAAAGTAGGTACCCTTGGCAGCCAGGAACACAGGGGAGGAGACCATTGGCAGAATGTAATTTTCAGTGCAAGCACTCTCTCCAAGTCGGGCTTTCGATCTACGGCCGCGACCTATTAGACAAAAATTACCAATGTGGGGTACGACCCATATCGGAGGCGAGCTTTTAAGCTGTTTTTCATTAGTGAACACACTATATTCGCCTCTACTTAGGATCCTATAGGCTTGTACCTCTTCTTCAGGGATAAGCGAAGGATCATAGATATCGCTATCTAAATCCTCTATTGCTATCGACAAAGATTTTTGGTACGAGGTAGGACCAGAGTAAGGGGAACGTGGTTCTCTAATGGGGTGGAAACCCAGTGCGCTTCGAAACATTGTTTGAAATGCTCGAGCAGACCCTTGGGAGCTATACGGTAACACCAGATATGGAATTCCCTTATCCGTAGTATGTGGCATCAACCCACACACCCAACAGTTAGTAGTGTTTACCACTAACTGATGCTGATGAAGGAGTTGAATAAAGGAATTATTGCGGAATTCTGCACGTCTAGCCTGCTCGTGTTCAGGTAGGATGTGAAAAGAATGAGGAGAAACAGTGGAGATGAAGTTAAAATCAGGGGTAGGAGTAGGTGTGATAGAAGACAAGAAGTGAAACATTGTGTAATACACTGCACCTACCAAAAATGCAGAAATAGTCATGAACAATACGAATATTTGAAATATGAAACATTTGGTACGACTGAGTTGCTGCAGCTTGAATCTTCTTGCTTGAGCTCTTTCCAAGTCCATCAGCTTCGAAAATGCCATTCCCTATGACCGTCCGCAACGTTTCTTGACGCACTTTGTTCTGTGTAGCAATAGTCAATTCCTAGGAGTTCCCAGGAATCGACGGTCTTTAACCTAGCGTCAAGACCTACTAACCAGAAGGAAGTACACGCGCGGCCCTACGGTCTTTATTTCAATATATATATATATATATCAAAAACAAATGTCTCTCAGCTGTGAAAACAAAAAGTGTAAGGAACGAAGCTCAATGAATATATACAACACAATTACAATGGGATGAGTGTTCAAACTGATCATGGAAAACGGGATATTACACTTGTCAAGGGACAGAAATGGGGTTTTTTATTAGTCTTTAGTGCTGGATCGCAAAAAATACCGGGTTTTCCCAGGACGTGTCTGTTCATTAAACAAAAGATCTGTGGAAGGGACAACGCCCTGTTGATCAGCTGAAGGCTCTGCTCTTGAGTTTTCTGATGACAAATGTTCAGTATTGCCTTTTTGCTGCACTGAGGATTCTCCGACAGGTTGTGCGTCGCTGAAAGGTACAAATGCCGGCAATCCTTCGGTTTCAGTTGATGCAATGCCTTTCCTCACCCACGAGTCTGCTGGCAACGGAATGGGGACTTTCTTGGTGTGGGTGGCATGCACCCAATTTTTCTTTCCCTCAAGACGAACTGCAGTTCTCGTGGCAAGGAGGACTTGGTAGGGTCCAGTGAATCTAGGGTCCAAATTGTTCTTGCGTGAGAAGTTGCGCGTCACCACCCAATCTCCGGGTTGGAGTTGGTGGCCTGGACCCTCCGTCTGTGTTGGCAATGCTTCGTGAACCTGTTGGTGAATTAACCTCAGTTTAGCAGTCAAGTCATGAAGGTAATCGATTAACATTGGATACTCAAGTTCACAAAAGACACCTGGTCTAGGGACCCCCCAAACATTGGCAGGACGACCGAATACTATTTCATAGGGACTGAGCCCTACTCGGGAGTGTACAGTTGCCCTTGTTGATAGTAATGCTAAAGGTAAAGCGTCAGGCCACGAAAGACCTGTCGTAGCCTGAATCTTTGCTAGTTTTAGTTTAAGGGTGCCATTGTACCCTTCCACCAATCCTGCTGATTGTGGATGGTTTGCACTATGAAATTTTTGGACAATCCCCAATCCGCGACACACACTCTTCATCACACTCCCAACAAACTCACTTCCGTTGTCTGACCACACAACCCGAGGCATTCCGTAACGGGAAAAATATTCTTTGAGTAGAATTTTTGCCGTGGACAAAGCCGTATTATCCTTAAGGGGGTAGGCCTCAATCCATCGGGAGAATGCGCACACCACAACCAATACGTACTTCAAGTTATTACATCTCTCCATGTGGATAAAGTCTAACTGGATAACTTCGAAAGGGTATGCAGGAGGGGCAAAATGGCCAGGTGGAGTGGGAGTGCCCTTACCAGGATTGTGCATCAAACACACCATGCAATTCTTAACCAAACGTTCAGCACATTTCGTAATACCATCATTCTTCCACACAGGAAATAGCAATTTACAGATACCTTTCGCGCTAATATGTGCTAACCCGTGTGCCATAGTCACAACAGCCAGCACATACGCATCAGGCAACATCCATCTTTTCTGTTCCGACAAGTCAATCCAACAACCATTCGTATCCAACTTCCCCGTACTTTCTTTCCACTTGGTCTTTTCAGTTTCGGTGGCCTCATTCTGAATTGCTTTCACACTCTCGATAGTGTTTTCACACATACTTGATTCTGCAGGCCACCTAACCGAACTCGTCACATACATTCGAGTGCTAAGGTTCCGAGCAGTCTCCTTAGCAGTCTCATCCGCAAACGCGTTACCACGACCAACATCATCCGTCACTTTACAATGCGCACTACACTTAACAATCGCCACTTGCTTAGGCAACGTAAGTGCATCCAGAAGATCACTCACAAGCTGGCCATGCTGAATCTTCTTACCATGTGACGTAAGGAATCCTCTCTCTCTCCACAGTCGTCCAAAACTATGTGCCACACCAAATGCATACTGGCTATCTGTAAACACATTCACTCGTTTATCTTTAGACAATACACATGCTCTCGTCAAGGCAATGAGCTCAGCAGCCTGAGCTGAATTTTGACTCAACCTTGCGCTCTCCACAATCGTTTTCAATGTAACTATAGCATACGCAGTTGTCACATCACCATTCGGTAATTTGAAACAAGAACCATCCACATACAGAGTACCATCGGGATCTGTCAATGGAGTATCCTTTAGGTCAATGCGACCCTTGGTTTCTTCCTCAGTTCTGAGGTAGCAGTCATGTACTGCTTCACTGCTTGATTCTGTGTCGATCGGCAGCAATGTTGCTGGACTCAACACATTACATCGTTTTATCCGTATATGACTGGCCAGCAACGTCAACTCATACCCAGACAATCTTGCGCTCGTCAGATGTTGAGTTTTCGTTCGGTTTAATAGAGTGTCGACTGCATGCGGAACCATTACCGTGAGCATATTACCCATGACTAGACCTGCAGACTGTCGAATGGACGCCGCAGCTGCCGCTGTTGCCCTTAAGCAACTTGGCAAGGCTCTTGCTACTGGGTCTAAAGTCGAAGAAAAGTATGCGCATGGGCGTTGCTTACCACCAAAAGATTGTGTCAAAACACTCAACGCGCAACCATCCCTCTCGTGAACGTATAGTGTAAACGGCTTACTGTAATCAGGAGTACCCAACACAGGAGCCGAACACAACGCATCACGCAATTCAGAAAAACTTTTCTGACATTCTTCAGACCAAGGTACTGGAGATGAAACATCCTTGCACGTAAGGGCTATCAATGGTTTTGCCAACAATGAAAAATTTGGAATCCATTGTCTGCAGTAGGACGTAATACCTAAAAAGGCACGAACATCTCTCTGGGTTTTCGGCACAGTCATTCGGGAAATCACTGCAATTCTCTCTGGGGTCAACCTTCTCCCTTCTTTTGACAATAAGTGACCTAAATAGGTAACTTCTTGGCAACAATACTGTAGCTTCGAAGGTGATACCTTGTGGTGCAAGTCATGTAAATAGTGCAATAATGATACTGTAGCCGTTTTGCAAATAGCTTCTGTATCAGCTGCCACTAAAAGATCGTCTACGTATTGAATCAAAGCTGCACCTTTAGGCAATATAAAGTCATCAAGCTGACTTTTAAGTGCTTGGCTGTAGATTGATGGACTCTCACAGTAACCCTGTGGAGCGCGTTTTAGCCTAAAACTGCGACCTCCTAATGAGAATCCGAACAGGTCTCTGCTTTCTTCTGCGATTGGAATACTAAAGAAAGCATTCTTTAAATCGATCACTGTGAACCAGGAGGCAGATGCCGGAATCATTGTTAGTAAAGCCGTAATGTCGGGAACCACAGGAAATTGCGGAACCACTATTTTGTTTACCTCTCTCAAATCTATAACAAAACGATACACAGGAGGTTTAGTTGGGTCAGTTCGTTTCAAAATTGGCAATACAGGGCTATTGCACACGTTTCCACGAGTTTCTTCAACAACACCCTTTCCAATGAGATCATGAATGATTCCTAACAGTGCTCGTTCGCCTTCAAGAGAAATACGATATTGAGGTAACCGCGGTAATCGCGCATTTGGTTTTAATTGGATCACATAGGGTGGAATGTCTAACAGACCCACATCATTGGGACCTGTGGCCCATAAGGACGCTGGGAGGGAATTCAATTCCGGTGGGAATTTATCAACCGATAAATACATGGGAGAGATCACTCTCCTCCCCAATGTAAGTTCCACTCCTTCAGGGGAACAATACAATGTTGCATATAATCGTTTCAACAAATCCAAGCCCAAAAGATTTTCACCACAGCCTGTAGATAGAATCAGTGGAGCCGTTAGCTCACGTGATCCAATCATAAGAGGCAAAGGGTTAGAGACTGGGTTACTAACAGGGGCGCCAGAGAATCCAACAGAAACATTCGTTAAGCCAGACAAAGGTGCGCCAGGGAGTTTTGAATGCATGATGGAACTTTTCGTCGCACCAGTGTCTAACAGAAAAGGCTCAACTACACCCGATGTAGTCACTGCAACGTAAGGCCCACTCTGATCGACCGGAACTGACACTACTCCCTCTCTTTGTCTTAGGCTGTCCTAGTAGTGGTCATTTACAACAGTCTCGTGGTCTATATAATAATCATCAACATTATATTGTGCAGACCGAACTGATCCCGCATTTCGTTGGTCAAAATAATTATTTGCATCCGATTGATTCTGATGACGATCAATCTGATTGTGGGATGAACCACGACCTCTACCACGTGGTGCCTGCTGAGGACCACTGCCACGATTTCCTCGAGCTGACACACCATTTAAACGGTCTTTTAAAGCAAGACACTCATATTTCAGATGTCCCTCTTTCCTACAATATGCGCATTGATTATATCCTAGTGTAGATCTGGGATCAAAGTTGTCAGGACGCTGCTGCATCCTATCAGGCTGTGCACGGGGTCGATACTGCTGTTGCGCATCATTTTGGTTCGATCGCGGAGGGTATGCTTGCTGCAACAAAACCTTCGTTTTGAGTTCTTTCGTTTTCTTTTCTACACGATCATTTTCTTCCTTTTCCCTATTCTCATAATACTGAGCCGTTGCCAATATTTGCGCAGGGGTTGAGACTGCCCACGCACTTTCTGAATTCTTTAATTTGTTGCATAGCTCAGGCAGCAAATTTGACACAAATTTGTCAACGAATAACCGCTGACCTCCCTCAGCGCCCATGTCCTGGCCGCTGTGGTCGATAAACGCTTCCTCAAACCTCGTAAAGAAATCCGAGACGCTTTCGTCTTTCTTTTGCTTACAAGCTGACAACTTATCCCAGTTCACCTTCATCGCTGGCATGAGAGTTTTCATGAGCGTAATGATTCTCTGAGGCAAATCCAAGATCATTTGTTCAGGTTTAGCTCCACCAACTTGTAATGCATCAGCTGCTAGCAGTGCAGCCCAATCACCCCCTAATTCAACAGCGTGATTGGCTTGACGAATTTTAGCCCAAACTGGTTGCGGTACAACATTGCCAAACAACATGTCGATGTCGGCAATATTCATAATAGAAGCTTCCACCAGTTGTGATAACTCCTTATAATAACCAGCCGGATTTTTACGCGGATCGGGTAAGGATTGCTTCACCTGCAAAACTTCCGATCGTTTCCATGGAAGATGTATCCATACCCTTTGAAAATGCGGCAGAACCGGAGGGTTAGCTTGCGGATCTCCAGGCACCCACAGTGGCGGGACTTCTCTCATGGGAAACTGACCAGGAACCGCTTTCCAATTCTCAGTGGTATCATCTAATGACACTCGAGAACGTGCTGCGGGTCTAAATGCTAATAAACGTTCCACGGCACGTCGTACATCGTCACCTACAATCATACCATTCGAAAAGTTACTCTGGAGTTCAATTATGTCGGACGGTACATCATCTACATCATTATTGTACCATTCTTCCCTCAAAAGGTTACACATTTCCTCAAATACGAATCTCTGCGTAGGCTCATTAAACTGAGAAAATGTATCGAACACTACACGTGGAGTGTAATTGGCAGGATGTCTTATCCACCTATGGGCCATTGTTACTAACGTCTCTTTCTCCCTACCACTAGGGATCTGACTCCGTCTCTGAGGAGTATCAGATGAATCCGACGAAAATAACGGGCCAGGAAGAGGTGAATAAAGGGTAGCAACAGAATTAGGAACACGCTTACGAACAGAAGGAGAAAGAAAAACAGGAGCAACAACACTAGAGGTAAAAGAAGGCATAGTAGGAACAGACAAGGTAGTCGGAGTAGCAGAAGCAACAGTCGGCGAAGGTGCAGGTACAGGAGCAGTAGGAACGATAACAGATGGAGGAACAAACGTAGGATTAACAGCGGGCTGGCCCGCAGCCGCTGGAGCAACAAGGGGTACAACAGGAGGAACTACAGGAGCAGTAGCACCCTGTACATAAGGAGGTGGTGATTTCATCAAGTATGATAGCAAGGGATCCTCCTTCAAATCTTCTTCTTTCTTTTCTAATTTATTCGGTAAAGCTGGGTAACATTTATCTATTTTCATATGATGCAATCTAGTAGCTATTTCCAGGTCTTTTTCTTCTTTGTCTTGTCTACATTCTTTTATAGCTTGCATTATCGGAACAAATTCTTGCTTTTTATCCTTTTTAAGTTGTTTGATTTCTTTCTGTTTGGCCTCTTTACGCCATATTCGAAAGGAATCAAACATAGCTGGCCTAGCTTTCTTTAAAAATAATTTAGCCTCAAGATTATCTAAAATCAAAAGTTCAAAAGTTCCGTGTGGTGGCCATCTAAGGTCACCGTCCTTCTTCGTGTAGCGGATCCAGTAATCATTATAGATTATGGGACCCACACCGTGTCGACTATATAGATCATGTATCGGAGTTCCAACTGGAGGTATCGGACATGAGTCCTCCAACCGGGAGTCCATTGCGCAACATTTGAAAATACGAAACAAACCACTATGGCTAGGCATCGTGCACACTAACCTAGTATCAAACTTCAAGGATTACCGAAGCAATAAAACCTCGTGTAAGTCAAAACCCTCGGTTTTTGGCAATTGCAACTGTCAAATAATACTAAGAACCGATACTAAGAACCACAAATGCAATGGAACCATGCAATACAACAAAGCCGTAAGGCTATTACAAAGCTCGGAGAGCTATTACCACAAAGCCTGAGGAGGCTATTACAAAGCTCAATGAGCTATTACAACAAAAACCTTAAAGGTTAACACCAAAGCTTTCAAAAAGCTAAAAACAATCACTAAGGACTGGGAGCGACCCACAAATACTTAACTCAGAACTTCAATGGCGTCACCAGGAAGGCCCGTCTATCGTCTCGCTCTGTACAAAGGTCTACGCCGGGCGTCGAAGACAGGTCGACAGTCAGGGCATCGGTCCGTTGCAGCCGTCAGGAGGCGGGAATCTTCGCAGGGAAAAACTTCGGGCCACTTATTTCGACAACAGGATCGATGAAGCGGGGTGCACCTTCCCTCGGAGATTTCACACGAAGTTCCTCACGAACATCAGGCTTTGGACCGGACCGGTACCGCTGAAGTCGCCCCACGTTGGGCGCCAACTGAAGGACTGGACTTTTATCAGTACCAGCGGTGCCAGGGAACAACACCTATAACCTTCATGGGATACCTGTTTCGGCGCACAAACTACAGAGACACGGGACACTTCCTTCGACGTCAAAGATTCAAGGTTTATTACTGCAGGGAACACAGAAGTCACGACAAGTACAACACGTGCAACTTGGGGAGACTGCTTCAAATTGGTTCTGTGGATCGCTCCTTTTATACAGTTTTTACCCATAGGACATCATGATACACAAAGTTTACAACCCGGTTCCCATAATTATCCCTCAGAGGGGTCGCTTTGGTCACTTTGATACACATAAGGTCCGGAACATAAGTGTGGAAACATTTGGTGGTTCCCAACTGTAAAAACCCATCTTCCCAACATTAGTGAATTCCAATCGGCAGTAAAACAGATCGAAATAGGAACTAAAAACAGGAGAAGGGGAAGATGGAAACAGTGAGAGAGTCGACAAGGGTGTAAGAGGGGAGGTATCGGGAAACACGAGATACAGGCATCAAAGGGACGTGCCTAATGAGATGCACGGCTGAGACAATAAACTGGCACGGCAAGATGAGCCTCGAGCGGAGCCATCTGCCTTACAGTATCATCCCCCTCATCATAAAGACACTTACAAAGAACATGTGTCTTCCGCAAATATCGTGGGAGTCCCAGGGTCGCGAAGCGGACAGTGTCCGTTCGCTGCCTACTTGAGGGCAAGAGACAAAATGGATGCCGTATCTAAGATGGAACCCGTGGGTACAGATGGAAAACTCACATATCAAATGAACGGTTCAAGTTAGCACAGCGAAACTGCGCACAATTACTAGACTCGTCATTTACGGTTCTTAGATACCAGACTCGACCATATTCGTGCGAGTCGAAAACATCACCTAAAAATTGTCACGGAACCTCAGGGTGTCAAAGAAAAAGGGATTTGAGGTGCTACGCTTAGATGAAGTGGAGCAGCACACAGAGGATGAGGATGGCGACGTTGGGAGACGGAGGCCGAGAAGGAATGGAGACCCTACATTGGGGGAAATAATGCAGGCTATTGTGGCTTCACGGGAGGCACTCGAGAAGAGAATGGACGCCATTGGATTGGATCTCACCCTCCTAAAGGATGACCATTGGAAACTTAAGGAGAGAGTGGTGACCCACAAAACCACTATGAAGGACATCCCGGATACAGTAGCTGCCTTGCGCCTAGTCAGAGAAAAGATCGCAGATAAGAAGGAATTTTGGCCTTCTCACAGAAAACCAGTACCTGTGCTAGCAATCCACGGATCAAGAACAGTGTTACTGCCACCCCTTGCTGGAAGAAAGGAGAACAGGTTTGTATCTATCGACCTGGTCAAACCACATCATGTGGCCAATCATAAGTAGTAGGCCCAGTGGACTACAAAGATGTAGCAGACGACCAAATCTTGCTACTATCCAAGAGGTTCAAACTGAGAGACTCATCACCTTTGAGGAATCTGCAGTGATAAAAGAAGGACTGAGCAATAAAGCAATGGAACTTGTGCCTCTTGAGACCTAAATAACAGTTCGTCAAGACACTCCTGTCTACAATGATACAGCATCTGACTATACTAATATGACAAGGGATTAGGTAGCTCCAGGGATTTCAAGTAATCCTGATGCAATACCAACAATTGACAGAACTGCCTCTGGCTAGTTCATTAACTTTGAAACGTTTTCTTAGGATCCCAGGTAGCCTGAAACAATGCCAGCAAATTAAACTTTTAAAGAACAAGTAACAGAACTTTTTCAGCAACTTGAAAAAACGTATCTGGTTTCACCATGGATTGAATTTTGGATTGTGCTAGGCATACTTTTTCTCCTATTTCGGCTAATTCTTGTATTAAGTTTGGGAATGCTGATAAATGGAAGATATAGTAAAGTGGACACAGCAAGAAAGAACATCAACTTGCTCCTCAAGCCACACAAATCATCTCATCATGAACAAAGAGACTTGACAACAGTGAACATCACAGCCGTTCCTATACCTGGTGGTATAGCATGGGACAGAACTGATTATGACAACTTTGGCCCTGCAGAGCTGTTGAAGATTCCACATCAATTCAAGCTTTCCTTGAGTGACTTTGTTTCACCCAGCACATTTTCTGATGATTGGGACATTGAGACTGTTAATAATATGATGTCAGACTTAGAGATGTCTACAAAATTTACAAAACATGAATACTTAGAAGGTTCATCAGATTATTCACAAATGTACTGTTATAATCAATATGGTCATCATTATTTGCGCAAATCTGCAAACCCTAGCAATGTTTATACTTTCAATCACTGGGAACATTGTCCAACGCCACCAAGAGGTAGCTCAAAAACATTCTATGATAAATTTCCATACTTCGCAGGTTTTAACCACTTGGCTGCTAAGGGGTATGCATGTAGGTCCATTGACTTTCCATTGAAATCAATGGGCCCTACATGACGAGCTGGGCTCGTCATGAGCGTCGAAGGGGTTAATACCACAAATCCGGAAACGTTTTACTTTAAAAATGTTATTAAGACAGGAATGAAAAGTATGTTAACAAATACAAAGCAGATTTATTCTGCAGCCTTTTATGCCCAGCTGTCCTCGTTAGGTTTCGACTTTTGGAGTGATAACATAGAAACGAAAACAGTGTGGGGCTCAAACGACTGGCAAGTGCAGGGAATAGAAACTTTATTTCAAGCCTGCATTATCCCTGAACAAATAATGTTTTTGAACGACACTGTGCAACAGACATCCTGTCTTGGCCTAGACAAGATAAAAGATTTGAACAAACCGTCCATACCTACACCTACACCTGATAGTAAGAACACTACAGAAGGGGGGGTCGACGTAAAAACTATTTTCCTTAAAAAGAGAACTGATCCTGATTGGAAAAAATGGTTAATCTGGCCCACAAACACAAACAACTGTCAAGATAGATTCCTGAACAAGACACAAGGGTTTACATTAACTAGGCCAGATCCGAGATATGTCCAGAGACAACATCTAGGGATAGTAACAACATACAGTGTAGAAAAATTGTGCCTTGAGTGGCTACAAAAGTCCACACTAACAGAGGTAAAACAACACGTATCTTTATTTAAAGATGGCGTTGATTTAAGGGACTTCTTACAAGGTCCTTCAAAACGGCGTCATAAATGTTTTATATACGCAGGTATATACGCCATTTATAATGAAGCTTGGAAAGCGACACAAGCAGAGACTGCAGAACGAATACGAGAAATTGATTGTATTAATTTAGAGAAAGCTCTCTCTGTAGTTGACAATGAGTTAACAACTCTGTCATCCAGAATTTATTCTTTGGACAGCATAGTATCCTCTGCCATAGACATAATGGAACAGGACTTGCTCATGCTACAGCATGGACAGTCACAAGTACGTTCTATAATGCTTTTAGGCTGGACATTGCAAAATCTTTGTTCTGGATATTTGCCATGGCGTCTAATCAACACCACGTAATTGTTTTCTGTATTTAACCTTACAGATAAACAAATCACTTTGACACAAAGAGGAACAGACTATACGGTGCTGAGCATTGAGAAACTGAAAAGATTACCATTAACTGTTTCAGAAAAACCTGCAACGGAATGGCTAATACACGGGATAATCACTCTGCCTGTCACAATTTTCAATTTTCAATATTGTTTGAAACATATACCAGCTGGCGTGTATGAAAGGTTGGGTAAAGAATACATTAGGTCAACCTGGGAATTATCATATACACACAAATGTTGGAGTGGGGGTAAAGAAGTATTTCTTAGTGGTACACAATGTATAGCGCACTAAGCGGTACACATTTATGTCAGGGTAGTAAATTACAAGGAGCCTGTGACAGTTCTTCAACCAACTTATCCTGCCACCTGCAAGGTTCTCCAGCTGCAGTGATAGATCCAATTTTTAGGCAGCTTTCTAACGGAAGCTATATAATGTTGAATGATCACAGCTGCTGTGGCATGTTGCCAGGAACAGCCTATCTCGTTACTGTGTCAGCCAGAGTCCCTTGTTGTATGCAAGTATTGTTTCCTAAAATTAAGACAGACGGGGAGTCACCGTTATGGCCTTCACTGAACATCTCTTCTATTCGAATTGATACTTTAAGCAGAATGAAAGCCACTCTTTTACAAAAAACTGTGCCACTGACCTCGCCCAAAGAGACATATGAACTACAAGTTGCAAGGTCCTCTGCAGAGATACATGCCCTATTATCGACAAACTGCCCTGTACATTTCGTAGAAATGTTAGGTCATATCTTAAACATGTCTGATACCAGTGGTATTGTACATGTATTTAAGACAGTTTTTTCGGGACAGTTAGCACCATTTGAAGCAGTCCTCTGCATATTTCCAAACTTCGTGCACTCTGTGTTCGGCGGCCTGCCTCTCATTTTGGGACTCGTAGCAGGAATTCTTGTTCCTTCTGCTCCAATATGGCAAGTCCGGTCAGCAGCGACACCCAGATTACCATAGAGAACACTCTCCTGGCAATGAAGTGTCGTGAGCGTATGATTCAGATTCTGGGCTTGGCTCGTTTAAGAGATCTGAATACCACGTGGTTTCTATCATTCCGACCAATCTGGCAATATTGCATCTTACCTGTTCTACGATGCCTGCTATGTGGAGAAGAATGCATGTTGGACATCTGTCTAACACTTGCATCAGCACTGCCAACGGATGTTGATACTTTGCTTGGTTCAGTAACGGCCCATGCATTGTGTTGTCCCCAGCGGCTACCAATCCTGATGACGGCATTCGTTGAGGTCTCACAGATGCAATCTGCTGACGGTGAGATACGTGGATCGACAGGCACACAGATACCATCACCATCTCCATCTCCTTTGAACATTGCTAATGCGGCTAATGCTGACGGCGATGCTTCACATTTTTGTGCAATCAGTTTACTTAACGAAGTGGTCCAACTTTCACCTACTGTGGTAGACAAATTCTTTACCCACTTAGAAGATTTGATGTTTTCTCCAAACAACTAGAATGACTTTTGAAGTTAGCACACAGCGTTCTATGGGACTCTGTGTTCGACCTTCACTTTTCAAAACTAAACTTCCAACTTTAGAACTCTATTTTTCTGCGATTTGACTTTTTCCAAAATTGAACTTTTTTTGGCACAAAGTAATCTGCTTAAAGTAGAACTATTCTTAGAGAACACAAATTCTTTGAAACGCTTCCAAGAGACAATATTTGACCTTGTCCACAACATAAACAGTTTATATATTTTGTCATGGAATGTCTTGACCTTTCTTCTGTATTTAAGAGCCATTTCATAAATGTTATTTCATGACTCATTCTGATAGCATTTCCAATGTCACACTATGGTTTGAATGACAACATTGCTTTTAAAATGCGTACAGCACAAATGCTCATCTTTCGTGTACAACCATTTCGAATGCATTTTATGTATTTTGGGAGGGATTTTTACACATCAAGCTTTAGATATGTTTTAAATGCTTAGAATTTAGAAATATCGAACATAATAAAGTGGAGTGGGTGTTGTACAGCGTTTTAGGATCTGAGTGAAATTTACTGATTCATGCCCTTATATAGGCATAGAAATCATAACCATATTTAGACATAGCCCATGCTGTCCAAATACAGGCATGGCTACTTCCGCACGTTCCAAAAAGCCACAACGATTTATTGGAAAACTCGGTTAAGCAGTCAGGGACATCCCCTTGCTTGAATATTTATTTGTCCATGAATTCATGGAGTTTTCAAAGAACTACCATTCCCTTGGGGTTCTTTGATGACGTTATTATGTCCGACTTTACGTCAAACTAGGCACCTTCCAGGTATAAATATGCCTACATTTGCCCTAGCAAAGACATGGTGGTTCAGAGCAGCTCGACTATCTACTTGCCCGACGCAGCTTACTACAGCAAGTGCCGAAGGAAGCCGACCCTTCAGCTGACGCACTGATCGAGAGGCTGCATTTCTCCCGGCGAGAATCCAGCTCCAGTGTTTCCAAGCTACCCTTGCAGGGTGTTGGGAAATCAAGTCCCGAGACAGAGATACCAGACCTCCTTCATTCTAAAACCAAAGTTCGGAGCTGATTAGACCCTAAGAGAAATCTTGGTTAGATTCTTGGCAAAGAAAAACTAAACCTATGCTACACCTCACTTACTTCTTCCCTCGTACTAGACTTAGCTTAGGTACATTGGGGTAGGCGTATTTTAGAAGCACCAGCTGAGTACTTTTTAGCCTTTGTTATTTATGTATTTATTTATGGTCTAGGAACCATACAATGCTTTTACAGTATTATTTTATAATACTTTTCTTGCTGTACGCATTATACTTTGCAGCCAGTATTACGATTGTAGCAGTTCACTTCACTTGCATGAGAAAGAAGACTGTTCAATAAATCCTTTTATTGAAAATGCCCGTCTCTCTATTTCTCTGCTCCTCTGATGAAACGTAGCATGCACGATTGACTTAGTAAAATATCTATCTATTGTTTCCATGACTCTGAAAATAAGTTTTATTCTTGGGGAAACAAAGTTGTCATGTTTATGCGGTTGTCAGAAACTAATCCCTTCTTGTTTATTCGAGAACGTTTCTAGTGTCTTCTGAGCTAGCTGGCACTTACAATTAAGTCTAATATATTCGATCGAGACCTAGTAGACATAAATCCTACGTCAAATCTATAGGATATATTATTCCAATGCGCAGAGCCTATTTAGAATATAGGAACTACACTACACAGGGAGCCTTCAATGGGGACATTTGCTGGGCAGCGACCTGGGCAGATTCCTCCACATGTGCTAAGCATTATAGACATACTGAGATACAATGTACAATGTGTTCAGCAGGTATTGTCAGTTGTTCTGATTTTATTGCTGGTTAAGTCTCACATGTAATGGCAGCAAGTGAGGGAGTGGACGAGGAAGTAATGTCTTAATTACTTACCAGTTATTGCATTACTCCGAGTTGAGACCCATTCCCTCGCTTGCTGCCACGGTCCCTCCCGCCCTCCCAATGATACAACTGACGATTGTTGGTTGGAGCTTGTTACTTACAGGAGGTGTGGTGGGGGAAGGGCCTTTTATTCAGTTGGAGTTTGTGAGATTGGGGCCCGAAGAGGCAGGAGGCATCACATGTAATGGTGGCAAGTGAGGGAATAGGACTTAGAGTAATGTATTACTAGTAAGTAATTAAGACATTGTACTAACTACCGATGAGTGATGCTTGGTTGGGTTGATTTCATACCATGTATCACTTTTTATGCAAATTGTATCTTTTATGGAATGCTGGCACTGACCCAGCAGATTCTATGGTGGCAAACCAGAGGCAAAAGATTTGGCATTCTTGTTTTTGCTTTATTTATATAGCAGCCACTACGGAACATGAAGCATATAAATGTAGATGAACTACAAAGCCCACAATTCTAAGAGGAAAAAAACAACTACTCATAAGATGGGTATTCATTTACCAATCTTAGGGGCCTATTAGGATGGCGGACGGACCTGCGTCCGTCCGCCACCCCCGAGGTGGAGGGACCGTCCGCAGGGGCAGCGGCGATCCCTCCGGTGCAATTAGGATGTGACCGCCACCCTGGCGGTCACATCCCGTATCTTTAACCTTGCGGCGGGTGCTGCTTGAAGCAGCACCCGCTGCAAGGTTAAAAAAGCATGTTTTACATTTACATGCACAAAGCGGCAGGCACCGCGCGGTGCATGCCGCTTTGTGCATGTAAATGCTGGAGGGTACCATAGGTACCCCCCAAGTGCACCCCTCCCCCCCACCCCCGACACCCTGGGGGCACACCAAAGACCACATGCTTTTCCACAGCGGAAAAGCCACTGCGGAAAAGCATGTTTTCTGCCCCATACTAATATGGCTGGCGGTGTCTGATAGACACCGCCACTATATTAGAGCTTTTCCGCCACGGTCGGAAGGCGACCGCGGCAGAAAAGCGGTGGACGGTCTTCCCGTCCGCCGATGACCCCCCAGCCATCCTAATCTGGCAGGGGGTCTTTGTAGGCACCGCAGCGGTGAATCCGCATCCTCCGGGCCGGCGGTGGCTTTCGCCGGCCCGGAGGATGCGGAGTCACCGCAATCCTAATTGGTCCCATAGTCAGGTGTAACATATAAACACTCTTGACCGCTGAAATACCTCCTCTTTATTGATACTCAGAACAGCCATGATAAATAGGCATTTTAATCTTTGTTATTAATTCTGGCAAGAGATATTGTCTTTTTAAAATGTTTATATTTGACATTTAGTGACAAGCCGATTTAAGTCAGCGATGCCGGTTCCTCCACAATTTGTTGCCCCTTAGGTGGCTTTAGGTGCTTCATGTACTTTCTTATCACCCCTTGCCTTACCAATCTCTTCAGTAGTCGTGGGCCCCATTTTGCTTTAAAAAAATGACAACCTTGCTCTCTCATCCAGCTGTACCCAGCATTTACTGCTTCTTCCAGGACCATGTTGGCCCACCCTGTTCCGACCATTTAGGCTGATCCGGCTACCTTTAGCCAGGCCAGAGGAGTGCTTCACATCCATTCCCACCTTTAGGCCAGGCCGAAGGAGGCACTTAGGCTGCGCTTTCTCTGTGCTCCCCATTTACTTTTAACCCTTTCCTGGCACCAACTGACACCCAACACTATAGAGGGGCCTGGGTTTCAACAATCATTAAGTGGGTTCCTGGAACCTTGGGATGTAATGAATTTTATCAAAATTGTTTCTACCCAATCCTGTGTCAAGCTCACTAAGGGATACCCATTTCTCATAATTCACCTACATGTAGGCAACATCGAGGAACCAGAATATAATGTTGGTGTTGTATTGTGAGAGGAACTTGAATTTAGACTGCCATATCTCTTTCTTTTGTTAAGATGTCACATGGTAATCCTAGCAGTACCACTGACCACTCTTCAGAGGAATCAGAACAATATGTGTTCAACAGGGACAGGTCAATCCTCAACTTGTCAGTTCAAAATTAGATGCATACATCAATATCATCTTCCTTGGGCTTGTTAGTATAGCAGTGAAAGACCTTCTTTTCACTTTTTCTGGTGCCTCACAACCCTGCCCTTCCACCTCCTAATACTAAGGCACCTCCCTTGGCTAAAGGAGGCCATTCTAAGGCATAGAAGCCTTCTAATGTGGCCTGGATGAAGGCCGCAAGGGTAGGTTGTGCTATACGGATATTTCCCTGCAAAATATTGATACCTATAGCTGTCCCTGTATAGGTAACTAGGATGTTTTTGCTAGTAGTAACAAGGTATGTCCGACATGTGGGTTCAGGCTGACTCTAGACATCGTCACTTCTGCACATATTAGCACTCCCTCCTATGAGTCGGTGAGGGCTCCCTCCATCAGGGCAGCTTTGATTAACGTCAGATCCCTTAGGAAACATCACGCCGAGGTTTTCGATCTCCTCAATGTCAGTTCCCCCAATCTCTTGTTCATCACGGAGTCTTGGCTGGATGCCTCGTCCAACCCCATTGTCTCTCGGGCTACTCCGGAGGGGTACAAGATTATTAGAGAGGATCGCCCAGACGGGTAGCCATCTTCTACAAAGATAAGTGGGAGCTGCGGAGGGAGGATGTCACTGCATGGGGGCCTGTGGAGTCCTGGACTTCCGAATTCGATTCTCGGATCACTTCACGCTGGGGGGATCGCTTATTTACAGGCCCCCGGGGCAGGGGGGTCCGTTCCTGTGGGCCTGTGTGGACGCAATTGCATATAGAGCACTTCGATTCTCCAATTATGTTGTGCTGGGGGACCTAAACATCCATTGTTATCAGGCTCAAGCTGCGGACACGTCAGACTTTCTGGATACTTTGCACCTAGTTCAATTAATCCAGCAGGTCGGGCTTCCCACTCATCTGGCTGGGCACATATTGGACCCAATCTGTACCAACTTCCCCATCAAGATGAGGGACCCGAGTCAGATCTCCTGATCGGATCCTTTCTTGATACACTTTTCTTGGGAGGTGGGTAACGCTAAGCCTTCAGTGTTCTCTGTCCGCAAACCGACCTTTGGGAAAATTGTCCCCGGTGCCTTTATTCATACTTTGGAATCATCTAGACCCGCTCTCTTGGGTGACTAAGAGAGCCGACTAGATGCGTTCACCAGCTGGGTTTCAAAGGCTGTCAGTTCTCTTGCCCCATTGAGTTCAATGAGGCCCGCCAGGAGTTCTCCCTCTAAACCCTGGTACAACCTAGCAATTAGAGAACTGAAACATGAATGCAAGATTCCGGAGTCAGCATGGCGTCGCAGTGAATACTGCCTGGCTGCCAAAGTGAAGCTCAGAGCCAAGCAAAAAATCTATTATAAGGCCATAGCTCAGGCCAAGAGGGAATTTCACGGCACGATTGAGTCTGCGAAAAACAATGCTAAAGAAATGTTTTCAATAGTAAAGAGTTTTATGTCGCATCTAGCCCAGGAGAGGGCATCTTCATCTTCAGTCGCCTGGTGCGATATTCTGTCTATGTTTTTCTTGGACAAAATCCACACGATTCAGGCAGCATTTCTACCAGGTGCTAACGAGACTGAGGTTTTGCCCCAGACTTTTTTGGTTGATATTATACATGGCCTTAATGCCTTTATACCGGTGAACTTGGCTGACTCACTTAGCATCCTTAAGAGTCTAAAGTCGGTCTCTCCCTCTGATCCTTGTCTGGCCAGGCTGCTAATAGCAGCTGCTGAGACTATTAATGCAGAGGTAAATACCATTGTTAATATGTCCTTCAGTACAGCTTGCGTCCCTGCATCCTAGAAACGGGCCAAGATCGTACCACTCCTAAAAAAGCCATTTTTTGACACGTGCAGTCCAGGTAATTACAGGGCTATTTCTCTTCTACCTGGTCTGGCCAAGGTGTGTGAGAAGGTTGTCACCAAACAACTTACGGATTTTGTCGAAAGAGAGGGTCTGCTGCATCCCGCTCCGTCAGGGTTCCTTCCAGCTCCTAGCATGGAATCTGTGCTGGTGGAGGTTCTGGAGGCCATTCGGGAGTGTTTAGACGCCGGCAGGAGGGCTGCATTGATTTTGCTTGACCTCTCGGCGGCAATCGATACTGTCCCCCACTCTATTCTTCTCTCGCGCCTGGCCAGGATAGATGTGTCGGGGTAGGCCTGAAACTGGCTTAGGTCCTTTCTTGAGGGTCGTGCCCAGCAGATCTGGCTGCCTCCATCGGCCTCTCTCCTTCAGGCTGTTACAACGGGAGTCCCTCAGGGGTCCTCTCTCAGTCCCCTTCTTTTAATATCTACATAAACCCCCTGGTTCATCTGGCTGAGAGCTTAGGGGCAAAGGTAATGGCTTACGCCAATGATACGCAGTTACTCTTCACCTGGGACAGGGATAATAATTCGGTCACTGTAGTCCATCACTGTCTTTCTTCCATCTTTAGGTGGCTCTCGGGAGCACAACTAAAATGTAATTAAGAGAAATCGGAGATTTTGCTGTTTGGCAAATTCCCTCCAAGGGTTAGGGAAACTTTGTGGCCTACTGACTTTCCCCTGCCATCCTCTGATGGGAAGCCGACGAAGAACTTGGGGGTCTGGTTTAACGAGAGTCTTTCCTTTTCTGTCCACATTTCTAAGATGGCGGGCACCTGCTTTGGCCTGCTCAAGACTCTGAGAAACGGTTACCTGCGCCCTCATCCTGTCTCGGTTGGACTATGCCAATGCACTTTACATTGGTATCCCTGGCTACCTGATCAAAAAGCTATAGGTTGTCCAGAACTCGGCAGCCAGACTTCTGCTGGGCATCTCCGCCAGACATAGCGTTTGGCACCATCTGCGCTCACTTCACTGGCTTCCCGTAGCAGAACGGGTTAAGTTTAAATCATTGTTCTTAGCCCATTGTGCCCTTCATGGCACTGGTCCATATTATCTGCAAAAGCACTTCGCTTTTCATATCCCCTCAAGACTGCAGCGATCTGCATCTCTCTGACTAGTGACGGTTCGTTATTTGCAATTTCAGAGGCTGGGCGGCAGGTCCCTGACACAAAGGGCGGCGGTAGCATGGAACGCCCTTCCCCTGGCTCTTCGCACTATTGAAGACCTGGCTGTTTCAAAACGCATCTTTTCATCTGTTAGTTTTCTGCTCCCCCTTAAGTCATCGTGCCAGGACACTCTTGAGTAGCCGTGCGCGGTACAAGTACAATTGACATAACATAACATAACACTTTAAACAACGTGAAAAAGTCTTATCTCAATTCTTTGCCCAAAATTGCACATAAGGATGATGATGAGGCATACTTCAATCAACCACACCTGGATGAGGGCGACTCTGATGCCTCTAAAGGCGACCTGGAAAGCCCTTGGTGACCACTGCCAAAATGCATTATACTGGAGGAGTATGCTGGGAAAGGTCCCTCCAACGCATCTGCTCCTTCATCCAATCTTTTGCTCAACACTTTTGATTCGGAAAAAATGTTTCACCCATGTTTCATGGATTAGCTTTCATCTACAAAAACTGCGGTCTATGTGCAGGGAAGACTCAGTAAGCCTGCCTTAAGGAGATATGCAATTGCCTTAAAACAGAATGCCCTTGCCCTTCACTTGAAGGCCTATTTGCTAATACCCCAGAATTCAACTGAAAGCTAACCTCTTCCCTGGGCAAATATGTTAAAGACCTCAAAACAGAGCATTGATAGTACCTGGCGGGCCTGTAAAGGTAAGCTCCTTGACCCCTCAGACTCATTCTATTAAGTCTTGGATTTATCCTGTGCGGCCAAGGAGCAAGGAACTCCTATTGATCCATGTCTATTGGCTGGCTGGGTTCAAAGGGCCATCTGCCTTTTAGGGAACACGGACTGCACCCTCTCTGCAGAGATGCACACATTTAAAATCTTTTGAGTTGATCACAACTTATGTGATCTAGCCACTAGCATATCAGATCAGGCAGCTTGTGGTCTGTTATTTGGAGAACCTTTTGTGAGGGAAGTGGCAGACTTCATCAGTACCTTCACCACAATAAGCAAAGCACAAGCAGCCTTGAAAAAGGCCCTCAACTAGTACCTTTTTAAAAAAGTCAGACGGTTCCAATCTCATTCCTTCTCCCATTCAGAGATTTCCAGAGAAGACGTCACTGGGTTGACTATCAGTGAGGGAGAAGTCTTCTTTCTCTCCACATCCTGAACTTGCTGAGGGCGTGGATACTGTAGACATGTCTGAGGAGGAACATACCGTCCACTTTCTCAGGTGAGACATTGCATTTCTTCCCCAAAATAATTAGGCAGCAGGATTTGTCTGTTCTTCCAGAGCTGGTCTCAAATTACCAAGGATGTATGGGTCCTTCAGACTGTACGGGGATCTACCAAGAATTTTACAACACACTTTGTCAAACTTCTTTTCAGCATTCACTTAATGTTACTCTAGAGAAACAGAACTTTATAATTCAGGACATTCTCTGTTTACTTGTCTCGCCATCCCAATAACTTCTTTAACAATATCTTTATTGTAGGCAAAAGAGGTGGAGTTTACAGGATAGTCATTATTACATGGACACTTTACAGACACTTCAGGAGGAAGGTTACTCACCTCATAGAGATCTGTTGAGAGAAGGTGACTTAATGGTTCATCAAGAATTGAAGGATGTATATCTCTCAGTTCCCATTTTCCACATTCCAGATGCTTTCTCCAAATTCACTAGCAGGATATATGAATTCTTGGTGTTTCACTGAAAGTGCACTTCCTTCCTAGACTATAGCACCCCCATCCAATATCATTATAATTCGGACTCCATGCAGTTATACCATACACTTTAGTCTTCAGCACACACCACTTACTATTAAAGCACTGGAATTTACAGGCACCCAACAATGCACCCAACTCCCGACTGTAAGAAATTGAATTATTATTTGGGGTAGGTGACTACCCTCCTCAAGGAATAATCACAAACTCTGTCAGGGTGAACACTCAAAATCACAAAATTAACCTGAGCTTAGCCCCCCTGGAAACTATGGCACAGAACAGATAAGCTCAACTTAGGGCTATATGTATAGTATTTATGCAGTACTGTTGTAAACATATCTAGGACCCTATTTAAATATTCCCGATTTATGCCCTTATGTGGTTATAACAAATCATATCCTTATAAAGGCATAAGTATCATATCCATATTAAGTCATAGCCAATGCAGTCCTAATACGGCAAGGCTACTCCCATAGACTCCTAGAAAGCAGAACGCGTTCTTAAACAAACCAAGCCTCCAGCAGCCCAGGAATTCCCCCTGCTTCTGTATTGATTTGTCCTAGAACTCCTGGAGTCCTGAAAGAACTGCGAGTTCTTAGTGACGTCTTATGTCCAACCTTACATCAAACTCGGCACCTTCCAGGTATAAATATACCAGCATCTGCCCTAGCAAAACACACGGTGGTTTGGAGCAGATCAGCTATCTACTTGCCCGATGCCCTGCTGTGGCAAGTGCGGAAGGAAGCCGACCCTCCCATTGACGCACTCCCTCGCGGGTTTCTGGGAGATCGAGTCCTGAGAGAGAGATACAAGACCTCCTTTATTCTATAACCAAGGTACGGAGCTGATTTGACCCTTAGAGAATTCTTGATTGAGATTCTTGGCAAAAACTATCTTAACTTAAACTGCAGCTTACTTACTCCTTCCCAAGTACTAGGCTTAGGTTAGGTACACCAGGGTAGGCGTATCTTAGAAGCACCAGTTGAGTACGTTTAGTCATGGTTTTATCTATGTATATATTTTATCTATTTTAAACACCGTATGGCTTAGAAACCATACCATGCTTTTACAGTATTATTTTATAATACTCCTTTTACTGTACGCACTTTACTTTATAACAAGTATTGCAGTTGTGGCAACTCACTTCTCTTGCATGAGAAAGAAGACTGTTCAATAAATAATCTCTGTTATTGAAAATGCCTGTCTCTTTATTTCTCTGCGCTTCTGGTGAAACTAAGTATGCATGATTGCCTGAGTAAAATAGTTATCTATTGTTTCCGCGACTCTGGAGTTTTACTCCTTATTCTGGAGGGAGCAAAGTTGTCATGTTTATGTGGTTGTCAGAAACTAATCCCTTCTTGTCTATTCAGGAAAGTTAACACCTTCCGGTTTACTCGAGAAAGTTTCTAGTGACCTCTGAGCTAGCTGGCAGTCATAATTAAGTCTAACATATTCAATAGAGACCTAGTCGACCTAAGTCCTACGTCTAAACTATTGTTTATGTTATTCCAATGCGCAGAGCCTATTGGGAATATAGGAACTACACTACATGGCGCCCAACGTGTGGTAAGGCGATAATTTAACGCTAGATACTAGAGTAACTCTGTCGTGCTTTTCACACAGACCCCCTTTTCCCGTAAATATTCCAATAGACGTCTGGAGTGGGTGAAAGGTTAATATCCGTCAAAACTTAGTAGGAAGAGATTCCTATGTATTAGTTTTTGGTTTAGTCAACGTTGAAGGATACAGTGTTCCAAAATATTGTGCACCTAATCTTTGTTTCCTTGAAACTTGCTCTGCAAACTTTCTGTCAGCAAAATGTCAGAAGGTGAAGAGGAAAGAGAAAGAGAAGCGTTAGCAGCTCAACTTTTAGCGGAGGACACAAGTCTCCGGCAAAATGACCCGGAGGCTATAATCATACCAGTCAATGTAAGGAAGAGTGTAACTTACAAACTTATAAATAATGGAGTATCACCAAGAGGTGGTACAGTCATATTTGTGGTAGAGGCCCATGAATATCGGCAGACAGAGGTATTCTATTCCTGGATACATTTTCCAGCAGCACATGCTGTGACACACGAGTTCCACTACTACAAAATAGAGGTATCTCCAACGGAATACGTTCCTTTCGAGGACATTGAAATTCCACTAACGTACCAAGAGCACCAGCTCTGGTTTAATGGCCCCCTCAAACATCAAAATCACTTCACCAGGCTCGGCCTGCTAGGTAGACCAGGAGCCACATGGCCGGTTCTAGCCGGCTATACACCACATCCTGACATTGAAGGAATGTCAAGCGGAGAACTTTTAGTTCACCTAAAACAACTAATTAAAATACATAGACAATTGGTCCAATATGTCATGCGGACTTTAACAGTCCAACCAGCAATAAGAATTCCACAGCACACCCCTCACAAGGGGAACGCAAATAAAATTACACCACAGACTATACAATCAATCATTGGCAAATTACCCGCAAAACGGGAAAAAATTCCGTTCTGGTTAGCTCAAAAAATTACTCAGATATAGGCAGTATTTCCTGATACTACACCTTATGACAAACACAGAATTCTGACTATCTGTCTTCCAATGGGGATCGCACCACATGTGGAGGACTGTGACACTTGGGGCACAGTCTTTGCTTCGATATACACAAAAACACATGGGGTTCCGTCTATGGAGGTTATAACCTCTCTTACTCCGTAGGAAGCGGTCGCTCCCATTGCCCCTGGCCGACTGCCATAGCGCTTTGCTCAGCTGAAAATTGGTATCGTAGCGCTATACGCCTGCCTGCTTTTGCCGCATTGTTTTGCCTGCCACTACTGCCGCCTTGAAAACGTGCAGTTTGGGTCTTCTAAATTACATTCTGTTATCGTGCACTTCGTGTCATCTGAAATCATTTGGTTCAGCATTTGCAGCTAGCGCTCAGATTGTATTGGTGTTTGCTTGGTGATTGAATATTTATTTTCTCTGTGTGCCGGTGCCACTGCCCTCAGCGTCCCTCCTCTCTATGCCCCAATCTCGCCCAGGGTCAGTTTCGATTTCCCCACCATTTTGTTTGTTGTGCCTGAACCAGAACATCCAGCCCGCCTCCTGCCTCCCAGCTGCCCCTCCCTCCCACGGACTGAGAAGGCTTGCCTTGCCTGCTGATCCTCTGTGACCTCTCTTACTCCGTAGGAAGCGGTCGCTCCCATTGCCCCTGGCCGACTGCCATAGCGCTTTGCTCAGCTGAAAATTGGTATCGTAGCGCTATACGCCTGCCTGCTTTTGCCGCATTGTTTTGCCTGCCACTGCTGCCGCCTTGAAAACATGCACTTTGGGTCTTTTAAATTACATTCTGTTATCGTGCACTTCGTGTCATCTGAAATCATTTGGTTCTGCATTTGCAGCTAGCGCTCAGATTGTATTGGTGTTTGCTTGGTGATTGAATATTTATTTTCTATGTGTGCCGGTGCCGGTGCCACTGCCCTCAGCGTCTCTCCTCCCTGTGCCCCAATCTCGCCCAGGCTCAGTTTCGATTTCCCCACCATTTTGTTTGTTGTGCCTGAACCAGAACATCCAGCCCGCCTCCCGCCTCCCAGCTGCCCCTCCCTCCCAAGGACTGAGAAGGCTTGCCTTGCCTGCTGATCCTCTGTGACCTCTCTTACTCCGTAGGAAGCGATCGCTCCCATTGCCCCTGGCCGACTGCCATAGCGCTTTGCTCAGCTGAAAATTGGTATCGTAGCGCTATACGCCTGCCTGCTTTTGCCGCATTGTTTTGCCTGCCACTGCTGCCGCCTTGAAAACGTGCACTTTGGGTCTTTTAAATTACATTCTGTTATCGTGCACTTCGTGTCATCTGAAATCATTTGGTTCTGCATTTGCAGCTAGCGCTCAGATTGTATTGGTGTTTGCTTGGTGATTGAATATTTATTTTCTCTGTGTGCTGGTGCCACTGCCCTCTGCGTCCCTCCTCCCTGTGCCCCAATCTCGCCCAGGCTCAGTTTCGATTTCCCCACCATTTTGTTTGTTGTGCCTGAACCAGAACATCCAGCCCGCCTCCCGCCTCCCAGCTGCCCCTCCCTCGCTCCGCCCCTCCCACTATCCACTTATGACAGTCACACCCGCGTGCAGCGTGCACGCGCAGCGGTCGCGCCCCATGCGCGCCGAAGGTGCGCCAAAGGTAAGCCCGTCTACACCCGTCCGCGACAGGACCGCGCCCAGCGCCAGACCCCCTGGTCCCCACCGTACCCAGCCCACTAGAGCAACATATGATGCCGCAACTCTCCTAGCCCTCAACCCCGGACGCACACCACATTGCTGCGAAGCCACCCCAGGACGTACCCACGGCCCATTCGCCTGCCTCTCCTGCAAGTTCAACTGCTTCAGGACCCTCACCAAATCCACTTCCTCTATACACAGCTCCGACTCTAACCACCTGAAGTGCATCCTGCTGAACACCCGCTCTATCCACAGACACGCCACTGAACTCTGGGACCTAATCGACACTACATCACCGGACGTTGCCTTCCTTACAGAAACATGGATGAACACATCATCAGCACCTGACATCGCCATAGCCATACCGGACGCTTACAAGATTATCCGAAAAGACCGCACCAATCAAACAGGAGGAGGCATCGCCATCATCCATAGGAACACCATCAAAATCACGACCAGCTCCGACGATATTCTTGCAACCGCCGAACATCTCCACTTTCAGATCCACACCGACCCTAGGACCACACTCAGAGGCACCCTCATCTACAGGCCTCCAGGAACCCGCACTCAATTCAGCGATGACATCACTGACTTCGTCAGCCCACATGCCATCGCCTCCGAGAACTACATTCGTCTAGGAGACCTCAACTTCCACTTTGATAACAAAGACGACAGCAACAACTCCACCCTTCTGGACAACCTGGCCAATCTCGGACTCAAACAACTTCTTGACACCCCCACCCATGTAGCCGGACACACGCTCGACCCTATCTTCACTTCCAGCAAGCACATTTCCTTCGTTCGCACCACAGCTCTCCATTGGACGGACCACAGCTGTGTTCACTTCAGCTACATAACCACCTTGACCCACAACCGCCCACAACCTATTCCTCGGAGAAACTGGAACAAAATCACCTCCGACCAACTCCTCACATCACTCAGCCAAAACCCTCCCACCCTCTCATTGGACCCAAACTAAGCGGCCACCAATCTCAAGCAATGGATCACCCACAGTGCTGACGAATTAGCACCCCTGAAAAAGCACCAGATCAAATCAGGCAGCAAAAAGGCTCCCTGGTTCAATGATGACCTTAAAAAATCCAAGAAGCTATGCAGCACCCTGGAGAAAACATGGAGAAAAAACCCAACCACTGACAACATGGCCACCCTCAAGGCAGCCACCTGCAAACACCACCAACTGATTCGATCCACCAAGAAATCAGCATTCAAGGATCGTCTCGACAACAACATCCACAACAGCAAGGAACTTTTCAACATCGTCAAAGAATTCACTAACCCCACCGCAGCATCTAACG
This sequence comes from Lissotriton helveticus, assembly GCF_964261635.1. Taxonomy (NCBI): domain Eukaryota; kingdom Metazoa; phylum Chordata; class Amphibia; order Caudata; family Salamandridae; genus Lissotriton; species Lissotriton helveticus. The sequence continues at coordinate 419,548,132 of NC_136061.1, read as the reverse complement.
ACATCACTCCCTCCCAAGACCTCTGCGACGCATTATCCTCCTTCTTCTACAACAAAATTGCCGACATTCACTACAGCTTCGAGAACTCTCCCAGCGATCAACCCTCCCCACCCCCCTCTGATCCTACACCGCCAACTAACAACCTTAGCGCCTGGAACCCAATCACCACTGAAGACACCATCCGCCTAATGAACTCAATCCACTCTGGCTCGCCAACCGACCCCTGCCCCCACCACATTTTCAACAAAGCTGACTCCATCATCGCACCCCATCTCCGTGATGTCATCAACTGCTCGTTCAACTCTGCCACCTTCCCAGAAAGCTGGAAACACGCCAAACTCAGCGCCCTCTTGAAGAAACCCACAGCAGACCCCTCGGAACTTAAAAACTACCGACCCATATCCCTCCTCCCTTTCCCCGCCAAAGTCATTGAGAAAGCCGTCAACAGCCAGCTCGCCGCCTTCCTTGAATCCAACAACTCCCTCGATCCCTCTCAATCCGGATTTCGAGCCAAACACAGCACCGAAACCGCCCTCATTGCAGCGACAGACGACATCCGAACACTACTGGATAACGGAGAAACAGCGGCCCTCATTCTACTCGACCTCTCCGCCGCTTTCGACACAGTCTGCCACAGCACCCTTATACAACGCCTCAGCAACATCGGCATACAAGGAAAAGCCTTGGGCTGGGTCATCTCGTTCCTCGCAGGGAGAACTCAAAGAGTCCGACTTCCCCCATTCAACTCAGAGGCCACTGAAGTCATCTGTGGAGTACCACAAGAATCATCACTCAGTCCCACCCTCTTCAACGTGTACATGAGCCCACTCGCATCCATCGCGCGCCAACACAACCTCAACATCATCTCTTACGCCGACGACACCCAGTTAATCCTTTCCCTCACCAAAGACCCTAACACCGCCTAAACCAATCTTCACGAAGGCATGAAAGAAGTAGCCGAATGGATGAAACATAGCCGCCTAAAACTCAACTCAGACAAAACGGAGGTGCTCATCCTAGGATCTTCCCCCTCTGCCTGGGACGACTCTTGGTGGCCTTCCGCTCTGGGCACAGCACCCACACCCACAGACCACGCACGCAACCTTGGCTTCATCTTAGACTCCTCTCTCTCGATGTCCAGACAAGTCAACGCAGTCTCATCCTCCTGCTTCAACGTACTTCGCATTCTCAAAAAGATCTTCCGCTGGATCCCCCTCGAGACAAGAAAGACTGTCACCCACGCACTGGTCACGAGTCGACAGGATTATGGTAACACACTATACGCCGGAATCACAGCAAAATTACAGAAAAAACTCCAACGCATCCAAAACGCATCAGCGAGACTCATACTGGACATCCCTAGCCAAGATCACATCACCGGACACCTAAAAGACCTCCACTGGCTTCCCGTCAACAAGAGAATTACGTTCCGTCTTCTCACCCACGCACACAAGACCCTCTACAATCTAGGACCCGAATGCCTCAACACTCGACTGTCCTTCTACACACCCACCCGCCAACTAAGATCGTCCAATCAAGCACTCGCCACAGTCCCGCGCATCCGAAAGTCCACCATGGGTGGCAGATCCTTCTCCTTCCTGGCTGCCAAGACCTGGAACTCACTCCCCACTTACCTCCGCCTTACTCAAAACCACATCTCCTTCATAAAAAGAACTTAAAACCTGGCTATTCGACAAATAATGAACCCCTTCCCCAAGCGCCTTGAGACCCTCTGGGTGAGTAGTGCGCTATACAAATACCCGAACTTGAACTTGAACTTGAACCAGACGTATTAAGACAGATTCAAAATGAATACGGTCCAGAGCCTGCTTTAAATCTAGGTATGAAATTACTGAAAGACTTTAAGCAAGTCTCGGCTATACTATTAGCCAACATAAAAGGAGAAGCAGCATCTGTGGCGATCCGCCAAAAATTGAAAGAAACAGATATAGCAGAACAACCTTTTGAACTTGCCAGAATAATTGAAAAATCCTATGAAGAATTAGGTAGAGATAGTTTGGGTGGGAAACCACTCGAACCACAACTAACTGAAAATCCTGAAAAGAGCTTTATTAAAAATTATCTCATTACACCAAAAAAGAAGTGGGAGGGTAATAAAGAAACTACTCCCAGAGAAAACAGTTCCAGTCCAGAGGAAGGTCTCCCCAAAGGAGAAATAGATCTCCAGAACGGGGGGGCAGGTCTCCACAACGGGAGCCCTCTGAAAAAAGATACAACCTTAGAAATAGGGATAATTTAAGAAAACCTGACAGATATCAAGATAATGATACACGTCCCTCTCGATCTTTTCAGACTTCCTCACAGAAATCGGAAAGAAGAGGACGGTCAGAACATAAAGAAGAGCACGTCAAGTCCAAAGACAAGGAACCTGCTCATCAAAGTAAAAAATTAAAATTTCCCAAAAAGAAGGTAGCTAGTATTAAAATAAAACATGCCGAGGATTCTGAGGACACAACTCAAGAACGGAGAATGGGCCCAGACAATGCTAGACAGCGCAGCAGAAGTGACCATAGCTCGCAAGATCCTGATGAATCTTCTGGAGACAGTGGACACGAATGAATACATTCAGGTGGAAACTGCAGACACCAGAGTTAGTGCGCCTCAAACATTATATGAAATAACATTACGTATAGAAGGGGACAAAACTAGGAAAATAAAAGGTCTCTTTTGGGAGAACCTGTCAAAAGGCTATGATATCCTTCTAGCAGAGAAAGACTGGCCACCAGATTTTGTCAGGGAGTGCCCACATGGCGAAGAAATGATTATGCCTGCCTTCTCAAATCACATTCCAATTCATAAAAAATACACATATGCTAGAAAATGGGCAGTGGCCTAAGCCCCTGCATTATATAAAAATCATGTAGGATGGGATGAGGATCTCCTCACCATAAAATTCAGTTAAAAAATCAACCTAGTGCACAGAGGCAGTATCCTGTTAAGCAAGAACTAAAAAACAAGTCAGGGAGATCTTAGATCAACTTGAATATCAGGGGGTGATTGAAACATGCACCTCAAAAATGAACAATCCTTTGTTTCCTGTCTCCAAGCCAGATGTTATGTTATGTTATGTTATGTTAAAATATTTATATAGCGCAGCGTTCACCAGATCGGTTTCTTGGCGCTTTCAGATGATTCATATTGTCTAGTTTTGGACTACAGACACCTAAACTCCTGCTGCAAAACATTTGCAGTACAAAACTCACACAGTGCAGCACTAATGAATAACATTGTGCGCAAAAAAGTATGGGGGCTCAAGGGCAATTCTGTCGTCTCCCACAGGGATTCAAGAACAGGCCAGGATTATTTTCAGCCAGGATAACAGAATTACTACAAATGTATGATGATGAGGCATTATCTTATGTCGATGACATCTATCTTACAGACGATGACCTGGAGACACACTTTAAAAGAGTGAACACCATTATACTTGGGTTCGCATCTGAAGGGTGCAAATTCAACTTTAAAAAGTCCCGAATTGCCCACCTCACTGTCCTATTTTTAGGATATGAGTTATCAAGTGAAGGCAAAAGCCTAGCAGACAACTTCTTAGAGAAGTGTGCAGTACTCCAAGCTCCAAAAATGCTGAAAAACTTACAATCAATTCTAGGTTTCCTGAATTTCGGAAGAACTTACATTCTAAACTATGCAGAGAGGGTTAAACCTCTCTACGAATTAATAAAACCTGATTTCAAACCAATCAATTGGACTCAGAAACACACAAAAATTTTAAGATCAATACAAACAGACATGTTAACTAAAACAAAACTGCAAACACGCGCAAACGAACGCAACCTTGTAATCCGAGTCATCCCAGGAAGATGCGGATTTACGTACCTGACCTCTAATGAGGGAGAAACTGTGCCAATAGCTTATAAATCACACTTGTAAAACACAGCTGAAATGAAATTCAGTTCTACTGAAAAAATTCTGACTGCGGTTCAAACTGCTGTAGCAAAAGAAAGAGACCTAGCCCAAGGGAAGAGCATATCTGTTTTTACAGCAGTATCAGCCCTTGAGGCAGTAACAAGACCAAGCATTCCGAATGCTAAAGCTTTAGATCCAAAATGGATACAATGGGAAAATTCTCTTGCTGCAACAGACGTGAAACACACATTTGGTCCCAAAATGAAAAAACAAGAAGATCTGGAATACGAACATGAATGTCCTCTGTCAATCGAAATTCTGCCTCTCGAACAGTATACCTGTGTAATCTACACAGACAGATTTGCACAACACTTTGTTGTGGAAAAACAAATTTACAATGCAGCATGCGCGATTGTTAAAGGTCGCTGGCGCTTAGGTAAATTCAGACCGATGGTCACTAAAACTGAATCACTCAGAAACTGTACAGCTCAGCGAGCTGAAATAAGATCTTTAAAGATGGTGCTTGAGAATGCCGATCGCGGATTCCCCACACTAATAGTGTGCGATTCGTATTATTGCGTCCAATCTTACAATGAATTTATGTAGACCTGGAGTGAAAACGGTTACAAGGATGAGACAGGTGTCACAATAAAGCATAAAAAACTATGGGAACAAGTATTTCTTTTACAGAAAGAACTATGAAAGACTCACGTGATACATACGCAGAGTCTTCGACGTGATGGCGTTCACGTTGCAGGGAATTCATTGGCTAACAGAGCCACACTGGCAGCTGTCAAACCAGCTTCCGTAGCTACAAAAAAGCTTTCTAAAAAACAAAGAGATGGAGAAACCATGCTGGCAGTAAAAGCCTCATTAAAAGGCGACTATGCGGCATTACCTCTCAACTATCCACTCGACAATACATATATAATTGATGCGAACTCCGTTCCTTTTGCTCGAATCCCTGGAGTGGGGGACAGAGTAATTCCAAACATGAACCGGAGGGCTTACTTGATTCAAGAAACACACATGGGAATGGGTCTGAGGCACCAAGAGATCTTGAAATCTCTAATAGAATTACAATCACAATACTGGTGGCCGGGGATGAGCGTGCAAATTTATAACTTTGCAATGGATTGTCAGGACTGCAACAGAGATCGCAGTTGTGAACCAGACCAGATACCAGCCCAGACACCTATATTAGACAGCATTAGGCTATCTACACGCAGACATCCACACGGAAAAATGCGATCCCATAAATATTAAGATGAGATTCATTTAGATGCGGCCCCAGCGGTCGGCTGACGCCAGAACTGTTATAAAAGATTTGCGAGTCTTTATCGGCACATACGCAATTGGCGTGCTACATTCTGACCAGGGTCCTGCGTTTAGCTCTCGAGCTTACAATGAGGCCATGGCCAGCTTGGGCATTGCATTGCGGTACTCTAGTCCATTCCATCCCGAGGGAAATGCGGTAGTGGAGAGAAAAAACCGTGACGTAAAGCAATCTATAACAGCAAGGGTATTAGGTTCGGGTGATGTGTGGGTCAAACATCTAACAAGTGTCCAACGTAGTCTTAATAATCTGCCAAGACATTCTCTGGGAGGAATCACTCCGTATGAACTTTTGTTTGGTACTAGAATGATAATCGAAGACCTCGATTGTCAGACTTCAGTGGTAGAACAAAAAACCTTTGATATGAAAGATCGTTTGGCTGTTTTACAGGACTTAAATGAAACAAGAAGAAGTCTAAGTAACACCAAGCTAAAGCCAACGGCCACTGAAGAAAATACACCTGTCCCAGCAAGACCTGTCTGGATTCCAAAGATTGGGTATCTGGTCAGAGAAGAGATCGCGGTGAAGAAGGAATTTGGGCCTTCTTACAGAAAAGCAGTAACTGTCTTAGCTATCAGCGGAACAAGATCAGTAGTACTACCGCCTCTTGCTGGTAAAAAGGAGAACAGAGTTGTATCAATCGACCTGGTAAAACCACAATCATGTGGCCAATAATAAGTAGTAGGCCCAGTGGACTCCCAAGAAGTAGCAGAAGACCAAACCTTGCTAAAATTCAAGAGGTTCAAACTGAGAGACTAATCACATTTGATAAACCTGCAGTGAATAAAAAAGGACTATGCAACAAAGCCATGGAACTTGTGCCTCTTGAAACCCAAATTGCAACAGTTTGTTAAGAAACACCAATCTACAATGATGTAGCCTTTGACTATACAAATGCAAAGATTAATGAAAATCCGGAAGCAATTCCAACAATTGACAGAACTGCATCTGGCTACTTCATCAATTTCGATGACTTTTCTGAAGATCCAAGTGAACATGACGAAACGCCAGCAACTAAAACATTTCAAAGAAAAAATGACTGAACTCTTTCATCAACTCAAAGAAACATATCTGATTTCACCATGGATTGAATTATGGATTGTGTTAGGTGTACTTTTCCTCCTACTCTGGCTTATTTTGGTTTTAAGCTTGGGAAGAATGATTGATGGAAAATATAGTACAGTGGTCACAGCAAGTGATAACATCAACTTGGTCCTAAAGCCTCACAGATCTTCTAACATTGAAAAAAGAGAACTATCATCAGTAAACATCAGAGCCATTCCTATACCTGGTGGTGTAGCATGGGACGCTACTAATTACGACATCTATGGCCCGGTTGAACTGTTGAGATATCCACATCAGTTCAAGGTTTCATTAAGTGACTTTGTATCACCTAGTACTTTCTCTGATGATTGGGACTTTGAAAATATTAATAATATGATGTCAGATTTAGAAATGTCAGCAAAATTTACAGAACATGATTATTTAGAAGGCTCATCAAACCATGAAGAAATGTATTGCTTTAATCATTATGGGCATCACTATTTGCATAAATCTGCTAATCCTGGAAATGGTTTTACTTATAATCAATGGGAACATTGTCCAACACCGCCAAAAGGCAGATCGAAAACATTTTATGAGAAATTCTCATACTTCTCAGGGTTTAATATCACTGATCCAGAAATGTTTTATTTTAAAATGTTAAATAAGACAGGAATGAAAAACATGTTGACAAACTCTAAATTGATATATTCTACAACATTTTATGAAAAAATGTCTGCATTTGGTTTTGAATTTTGGAAAAACAACATTGAAACAAAAACCATCTGGGGTATAAGAGATTGGCAGGTACAAGGTCTAGAATCATTATTCAGAGCCTGCATGATCCCAGAACAAATAATGTTCCTGAATGACACCATTCAACAAACAACCTGTCTTGGCCTAGCCAAGATAAAGGACTTAAACAAATCGTCTATACCAAAGCCCATACCTGATAGTAATAGCTCTACAGATGTGGAAATAGACGTATCCCATATTTTACACCAAAACAGAACAAATCCTGATTGGAGAAAATGGTTGATTTGGCCCACAGACACTAATACCTGTCAAGATAGATTCCTGAATAAAACACAGGGGTTCAAACAGAACAGGCCAGACCCAAGATATTCCCAGAGACAACATCCAGGGATAATTGCAACATACAGTGTAGGGAAACTATGCCTCGAATGGCTACAGAAATCCACACTGCCTGAAATTAAGCAACACTTCACTTTACTTAACCCCTTCGACGCACATGACGAGCTGGGCTCGTCATGGCGTAGCCTCCTCGCACGCTCATGACGAGCCCAGCTCGTCACGTAAAGTGCGATTTTAAAAAACCCAGCGTACGGGCGGAATTCCGCCCGCACGCATGCCGTTAAAGAAGGTGCTGACTTGCGAGATTTCATATTGGGACCTTGAAACAGCGTCAAAAACGTTTCATATACGCCGGTATATACGCTGCTTACAACGAAGCTTGGAAAGTAACACAAATTGAAACTGCTGAAAAAATACGAGAAATTGATCGTATTAATTTGGAAAAATCACTGTCTGTAGTGGACAATGGGTTAACGACTCTGTCCTCCAGAATTTATTCACTAGGCAGCATTGTATCATCTGCTATTGATATAATAGAACGGGATATGCTAATGTTACAACATGGCCAGTCCCAATTACGTTCTATTGTACAGTTAGGCTGGACGTTACAAAACCTCCGTTCAGGCTACGTGCCATGGCGTCTAATCAACACAACGTCATTATTTTCTATCTTTAACCTTACTGATAAACAAATCTCTTTGGCACAAAAAGGAGCAGACTATACGGTGCTGATCATTGAAAAACTAGAAAAATTGCCATTGACAGTCTCCGAAAGACCCGTCATTGAATGGATCATACATGGCACAATAACAATTCCGATAACGACTTTTCAGTTTCAATATTGCCAAAAGCATATACCAGCAGGCCTGTATGAAAGGTTGGGTAAAGGTTACATCAAGTCGACCTGGAATCTACCTTATACACATAAATGTTACAGTGGGGGGAAAAGAGGTATTTCTTAGTGGTAATAACTGTAAAAATTCACTAAGCGGTACACTTCTGTGTCAAGGAATTAACTTGAATGGAGCCTGTGAAGGTTCATCGAATAACCTTTCATGCCACCTGCACGCCACCCCGGCTACACAGATAGAGCCTTTTTTCAGACAACTTTCCAACGGCAGTTATGTTATAAAAAGTGACCGCAGCTGTTGTGGCATGGTGCCAGGAAGGGCCTATCTCGTCAGTGTAACGTCCATGGTCACTTGCTGTATGCAAGTATTGTATCCAAACAGCAAACCAGACAAGGAGGCAACGATATGCCCTTCTCTGAATATCTCTTCTATTCGAATTGATACTTTAAGCAGAATGAAATCCATTCTTTTACAAACAACTGTGCCTTTAACCTCGTCTAGACAAACGTATGATCTCCAAGTTGCAAGGACAGCAGCAGAGATACATGCATTATTATCAACAAATTGCCCCGTGCATTTCGTAGAAATGTTAGGTCAAATTTTAAACATGTCTGATACCAGTGGCATCGCACATGTATTTAAGACAATTTTTTCGGGACTATTAGCACCCTTTGAATCAGTCCTGAGCATCTTCCCGAATTTCGTGCACTCTGTGTTTGGCGGCCTGCCTCTCATCTTGGGACTCGTAGCAGGAATTTTATTTTTGTTCCTTCTGCTCCAATATGGCAAATCCAGCCACAAACAAAACTCAGGCTACCATGAAAGAAACTATCCTAGCGATGAGATATCGAGAAAGGATAACTAAAGTACTCGGCTTGGCTCGGCGAAGAGATCTGAATAACACATGGTTTCTTTCATTCAGACCAATCTGGCAAGATTGCATCCTACCTTTTCTACAATGCCTGCTATGCGGAGAAGAATGCGTGTTGGACGTCTGTCTCACACTACCATCAGCAGTACCTTTGGATATCGATACTTTGCTTGGTTCGGTAACGGCTCATGCAACGTGTTGTCCCCAGCGGCTACCTATTCTGATGACGGCATTCGTTGAGACCTCACCATTACGATTAGGTGACGGTGAGGTACGAGATGAAAGCGGCACACAGGTACCACCTTCTGCGACCATTGCTGATCTGAACACCGATGACAGCAATGCTTCTCATATCTGCACTATTTCTACTTTTTCGGACTTGGTCCAACTTTCACCTACTGTTGTAGACGAATTCTTTGCCAGCCTATCTGAGTTAATGTTCTCTCCCTCCTAACAACGAGAATAACTTTTGAGCACATAGCGTTCTCTGAACTCTGAATTCGACCTTCAATTTTGAAAAACAGAACTTCTAAAAAACTGCAGAACTATTTTTTGCCCTGACAGCGAAATAATTTTTCCCCGTTCCAAAAATATTTACTTTTTTTTGGCACATGATACTCTGCTTAAAGCAGAACTATTCTTAGAGAACAAGATTTCTATTTTTGAAACTCTAGAGACAATATTTTGATTTAGCCTCTCGCACATGTACAATCTTGTATAAATATGTGATGAAATGGTCTCGACCTTCTCTTCTGTATTAAGAGCCATTTCATGAATGTAATTTTCGTGATTCATTCAGCCAATATTTTAACGTACTATATTTGCATTATCTGAATGATACCACTGCTAAAAAACGTACAGTATATTACTCATTTTTCGTGTATATACCATTTCAAATGCATTTTATGTATTTTGGGGTGGGATGGAAAACACATGCATAGTCATATGTTTAAAATTGCTTAGTATTTAGTAATGATGGACATTATACGTGGAGTGGGTGTTGTAAACATATCTAGGACCCTATTTAAATATTCCCTTATGTGGTTATAACAAATCATATCCTCATAAAGGCATAAGAACCATATCCATATTAAGTCATAGCCAATGCAGTCCAAATACGGCAAGGCTACTCCCATAGACTCCTAGAAAGCACAACGCGTTCTTAAACAAACCAAGCCTCCAGCAGCCCGGGAATTCCCCCTGCTTCTGTATTGATTTGTCCTAGAACTCCTAGAGTCCTTAAAGAACTGCGAGTTCTTAGTGACGTCTTATGTCCAACCTTATGTAAAACTCGGCACCTTCCAGGTATAAATATACCAGCATCTGCCCTAGCAAAACACACGGTGGTTTGGAGCAGATCAGCTATCTACTTGCCTGATGCCCTGCTGTGGCAAGTGCCGAAGGAAGCCGACCCTCCCATTGACGCACTGAGAGAGACGCTGTCTTTTCTCCTGCCGAGAAATCCAGCTCCAGTGTTTCCGGTCACCCTTGCGGGTTGCTGGGAGGTCGAGTCCTGAGAGAGAGATACAAGACCTCCTTCATTTTATAACCAAGGTACGGAGCTGATTAGACCCTTAGAGAATTCTTGATTCAGATTCTTGGCAATCTTAACTTAAACTGCAGGTCACTTACTCATTCCCAAGTAGTAGGCTTAGGTTAGGTACACCGGGGTAGGCGTATCTTAGAAGCACCAGTTGAGTACGATTAGTCATGGTTTTATCTATGTATATATTTTATCTATTTTAAACACCGTATGGCTTAGAAACCATACCATGCTTTTACAGTATTATTTTATAATACTCCTTTTACTGTACGCACTTTACTTTATAACAAGTATTGCAATTGTGGCAACTCACTTCTCTTGCATGAGATAGAAGACTGTTCAATAAATAACCTCTTTTATTGAAAACGCCCGTCTCTCTATTTCTCTGCGCTTCTGGTGAAACTAAGTATGCACGATTGACTGAGTAAAATAGTTATCTATTGTTTCCGCGACTCTGGAGATATACTCCTTATTCTGGAGGGAGCAAAGTTGTCATGTTTAAGCGGTTGTCAGAAACTAATCCCTTCTTGTCTATTCAGGAAAGTTAACACCTTCTGGTTTACTCAAAAAAGTTTCTAGTGACCTCTGAGCTAGCTGGCATTCATAATTAAGTCTAACATATTCAATAGAGACCTAGTCGACCTAAGTCCTACGTCTAAACTATCGTTTATGTTAGTCCAATGCGCAGAGCCTATTGGGAATATAGGAACTACACTACAGTACCAAAACAGTAATAAAGTTGAAATTCATGACGATAAAAATCCCAAACAGAATTAGAAAAATAGCGTAAAAGTTAATAAACGAAATGACACCAAACTGACAAAATTCCAAGAAGGGGAACCACATGTATGAGTTTTTTAATTTGTAAGTAGGAATTGAGCCAAAAAACATAAATCACCACTGAATGTCACTGGTTGAGGAATACCGGGACCTAAGCACACTTTGAGGCTGACTGTGATGGAGCGTGGATCAGATACACCAACCAGATTTGCCCTGATCAAAGATTTTACCTTCGGACTTAGGGGTCATTAGGATAACGGGCGGACTTTGTCCGCCCGCCATCCTGTCGGTATTCGGGACCGCCCGCCATAAGGGCGGGGGTCACGTGTGGGGTATTAGGATGTGCCCCCCACAGTGGTGGGCACATCCTGTATTTTTACCATTGTGCCGGCGGTGCTCTCTGCACCGCCCGCCACAATGCTAAAAATGCATTTCAGCATTTACATTTACAAAGCGGCAGGCACCGCGCGGTGCCTGCCGCTTTGTAAATGCAAAAATGAAGGGGGGTACCACAGGTACCCCCCGTGTGCACCTCCCACCTCTCCTTCATTCTGGGGGCCCACAGGGGGCCACCAGAGTGAAGACCGCATGCCTTTCCGTGGCGGCAGCGCCGCCGCGTGAAGGCACCTTAAAACAACCATCATAATATGGCTGGCGGTGTCTGATATACACCGCCACCATATTATTCCTTTTCCGCCCCGGCCGCAAGGCGACCGGGGCGGAAAAGCGGCGAACGGTCTCTCCGTCCGCCGAGGTCCCCCCCGCCATACTAATATGGCAGGGGGGAAAACAAGTGTGGATGTCGGTGGATTGCCCCTGCCAGGCTGGCGGTGGCTACCGCCAGCCTGGTGGGGGCAATCCGCCCCACATCCTAATGGGCCCCTTAGAGCCTGATTTAGAGTTCGTTGGACTTGTTACTCAGTCACAAACGTGATGGATATCTTATTCGCTGTGTTACAAGAGCATTATATCCTATGGAACTAGGGTACGCTCTAACCAATGGGATAAACGTTTTCAGGGCAAACCCTATACACTTTGGCCATTTTCAAGATGGTGAGAGACTTCTAAAACACTAAACGTTTTCTCTGACAACTGTGGTTTTGTGTGGGGAGTGTACTATGGTAATTCTGGTGTGCTCCACATCTAACACTAAAATTCAGTTTGAGATGGACACTGTACCCACACAATCCCAGAGACAAAAGTCGGGTAGAACAAAAGCAGAGTCCTTCAGCAACCAGACAGTGGATCCACAATTTTTGTCTTGGCATCCTATCTCTCCTCTACAAGTGTGCCTCAAATGTTATATGTGAACCCAGCAGACCTGTCAAACAGAATTTTACACTCAAGCAGGAGTTGACACTATTGTAAAAAAAGAATGCCCACATACCCCACCTTGCATATTCAGGGGAGTCATCTATGCCCATTCAGATCAACCTATGTTAAGTTATGTTAGCGAAAATTTCTAAAGCGCACAGTCACCAGGAGGTTTCATGGCACTGATCTTGGGCAGTGTCAAGAAGGAAGCGGATTACGTGTGGGCTTGTTCAAACAGCCAGGTCTTAAGCGCCTTTCTGAACCCCAACAAGTTGTCACACATCCGGATCGCTAGTGGTAGGGAATTCCAGAATTTAGGGGCAAGATAGGAGAACCTTCACCCTCCCTAGCATTTGAGCCTAAAGGCAGGGGTAGTCAGTAGATGAAGGTGGGCTGAGCACAAATTACGGATTGGGGCATGTCTTACAATCATGCTGCTGATACATTAGGGGCTCTTGCCGTGCAGGGCTTTAAAAATTACTCACCCTGTCTTGAAAGCTGCACGTTGGGCAATAGGTAGCCAGTGAAGTCTGGATAGCAAGGGTCTGGCAGATTGCCATCTAGGTTGTTTATGGCTTACTCTTGCCGCCTGGTTCTGTACCATTTGAAGGTGATTGAGTAAGAACAGTGGTAGGCCGAGATAGACAGAATTGGAAAAGTCGAGATGAGAGAGTACCAGGGCTATCACCACCTGTATGTGGGCTGAGTGGGTCAGCAGGTGGGCAATCTTCCTGATTTTGCAAAGTTGGAAAAAACAGGTAGAGACCACTGCCCCTACTTGTCCTCCAAGCGAAAAACCTACTGTTTGTTACTGAGAAGCATTTCACACCTATTCATAACCATTCAATGCTAATTCCTGGCTGGGTGAAGCTGGAGAGCCAATATAAATTAGCCTCCAAGAAAGTCAGGCAGGGAAAAAGTACTTTCAAAAAGTTACCTTTTCCTAAAATTTATTAAAAATCTTACTTTATAATTCATTCAGATTCTTAATAACTAAAAAAAGGCTAGGCGTGGCTATGGTGTGTTGCGTGATGGCTGCCTGCTAAAGGAGCTCCGCAGGCCGGGCTGCAACATCCGACAAATAACATCCTTAATACCCACTCTGAGTTTGAGGCGAAGGTATGCCCTGATTGCCAGACTTCTTCTGATCCCGGCGCTGTGTCTTGCGACCGTGGATCTGGCGTAGAACCCCCAAGCTGAGGAGTGGTGCGGACCGCCAGAGCTGGCGTGAAAATGGCTGCTGCCATTTAACCTGAAGCTGCGGAGACCGTGAGGCTGCTGCGGCGTCACTGACTACGAGCGAGGAGCCCCGCAGGGAAGTGACGCTGCTGTGAGGCGGATTGCAGACGTCAATCAATCCGTGCATGCTGCGGGGCAGTGATCGCCATCTACAGAGCACCGGAGGAGCAGATGGTTGTTGACCGAGGAGCGGCAGAGGGGCGTGGCTATGGAGGTCTGCTGGAGCTGTGGAACTATCCTCCCAGATGCCGGACATGAACAAGGTAGGAGCGGTGGGCCTTTTCGGCTGACATTGCGCTGGGCATTGCGGAGTGGCCCGGGCCTTATTTTACAACTAATTGGGCTGTGGGACCTGTGGCTAGCGCTGCGAGTGCTCGGGCCTGCGTGCGGTTTGTTTGGGCCTAGCCGGTTAGCTTCAAAGGAGGTGCTCCCCTCGTAAACTGCTACTGCGGGTTTGGTGAGACATGTGGAGGGCTACAGGCACCGCCTGACTCTCCCCTGTTGTAGTGCACGGTGGGGGGACTGATTGGTGTGGTGTGTGGGCTGTACAGTTCCACCTTGCCTTTCCACGGCGAGTGGGTGGGGGCCCTCACACGCAGCGCTAACTTCTGGCTGGCGATCACACTGATTATAAATGCCCACCCCCTCTGGGATGCAAAGCCAACTGGCTAAAGATTAGTCTGGTCTTGGTGCTGTGACTGACCCTCCTCATTTTATTAACCGGGGTCATCTCAGGTGTCACACCACACCGCACCCACACCGACGAGGAAGGCAGATGCGCAATGGTTCAGGGTAAACTGGGAGATACATTAATTACTCTCATCACCATGTATGGTCCCAGAGCTGATGAACCGGAAATATTCCATCGCATGTACAACGTACTCTGATGGAGGCCCGAAACGGCTATAGTGTGGAGGGAACCTCAAAACGTACCTAGACTCTGCATTGGACAAGTCCAACCCACAGAGCAATCACACCCCTAGAGTAGCATGGAGCATTCACCAGACTATGGGGCTCATTAGGATGGCGGACGGACTTGCGTCCGTCCGCCACCCTAGAGGAGGAGGGACCGTCCGCAGGGGCCGCGGCGGTCCCTCCAGTGCAATTAGGATGTGACGCCAGGGTGGCGGTCACATCCTCTATCTTTAACATTGCAGCGGGTGCAGTCCGCTGCTCCCTCATAGATGCGGATC
Source organism: Lissotriton helveticus (assembly GCF_964261635.1). NCBI lineage: Eukaryota > Metazoa > Chordata > Amphibia > Caudata > Salamandridae > Lissotriton > Lissotriton helveticus. The sequence goes on along the minus strand of NC_136061.1, from coordinate 419,532,984 downwards.
TCCTCCACATGCTCTGGCTCTGTCCCGCCCTCCAGCAATACTAGGACGGAGTGACCATGATACTACGGCATTGCACCAAGGAACAAATACCTCACACGTGGGAAGCCTGTATATTGGGTTTGTACAAACACACGCGACAAAATAAGGTCCAGACTAGGTACTGGGATCTTGGACTTATCACAGCCAAAAGGCTACTTACCAGGCGGTGGAAAGCAGCCACACCCCCGCACCTCAGACACTGGTGTCTGTCGCTGACAAACTGGGCACGGGCTGAGAGCTCCGTCCTGAAGCAGGAAGAGACAGCAGGGCTCAGACAGTTCCCCATCGCACACCAATGGGAAGACATACTACATTCTTTCCTGCAGAAATGTGTGGAACAGGGAATTACGTAAAGAATTGTGTACCGCCTCCCCCACTCCCCGATGCCACTTCCTGCGAACCGCACACGATGCAACATACGCCACCCAACTGACTAATATGCTCTGCCCACCGTTTGACACGTGCTTAACTGTTTCAAACTGACGACTACTTGCTCCACTCCCGAACGCGCGCCACCACATGCGAAGCTGCAACAGGAGCCCGGGCACCACACCAAAATACCACACCTAACGAACACTCGGGGACTCCCCCCCCCCAATAACTCTGACACACGGACAGCCTGCATTTTTCCACCCCCCCCCGATCTCCCGCCTACCGACCCCGTGAGACACGGCTGACACGCTGATTCCGACCCCCCCTCTCAACGATATGGCGAACTCTGCCCGCATTTACCCCTACCTCCCTCCTATATACCTCATGTTCTTGTTTTATAGTTCATTACTGATTTGGTTTTATATCCTCTTAGACCATGTCCGTACACATACAACTTCACGTTTCATACCATTTTGACCCTCATGGCGCCCTCGGACGTGACAGCTAGGGCTTAGGCACCCCACCTGGGCGCTGAGATACGGAGCGGCTATTTCCAACTGAATGGGCGATCAAAGCGGTTATGCGCCCCAAACGCGCTTAGACACCGAACACCCTCATCACTCGTTCATATGACACCATACCCGTCTGAATGTTGACCCGCACTGAGACACTTACCAGTGGCACCCGAACGATATAGTGGGCGCGACTGACACAACTGCTGTTGATGAGAGTTGGTTCGGCGCAGCTACCCTGATCCACTGACTATATAAGGAAAACCCATAGACCACATACTCACACGACACCTAATGCTTGCATGATTACAGTGTTATGTGACGTATTGATAAACGCTGCCGGACCCCAGGGTTGTCGGCCTTGCAGCTGTGGTCACTTATCCCACCTAACACAATGTTCATTGACTGCGGCAGGCCCGGCTGGGTTGTAAGCTATAATGCTGTGTATACTGTATGTCGGACAATAAAGGTCTTTTAAAAATAAAAAAATAAATAAAAAAAATTGCAGCGGGTGCAGCTCCAAGCTGCACCCGCCGCAATGTTAAAAATGCATGCACCGCATTTGCGTGCACAATGCGGCAGGCACCGCGCGGTGCCTGCTGCTTTGTTCACGCAAATGCAGGGGGTACCATAGGTACCCCCCATGTGCACCCCCCACCCCCCCTTCACCCAGGGGGCCCGCAACGGGCCCCCGAAGATAAGGTCCGTATGCTTTTCCACGGCGGAGTCCGCAGAGGATTTTCCGCATCCGCCGGGCCGGCGGTGGCTTCCGCCGGCCCGGAGGATGCGGAAAATCCTCCATCCTAATGAGCCCCTAAGTTGGAATTTGAACTGACAGATGTATGGAGACTGCATAATGCTACGGCTAGCGAGAGCACACATGCCACGCCTGCACAGAATAATTGGTCCCAATTGGACTACTGGTTACTCAGCGCAAATGCAGCAGAGTGGGTGACAGAGGTCACTAACCACCCACGAACGCTCTCAGACCATAACCCTGTACAGCTCGACATATGTATCCCTACTCTCATCCGCTGCCCATTCACATGGCGATTCCGATTGGAACCGCTACTTGACCCACTGTGTAATGATGCTGTTCGTAAGGCAATATAAACCTACTTCCTGGAGAACAAGGGCACTGTTGATAGCACGGCCACATTGTCGGAACCGTTCAAAGTAACGATTCAGGCGGTCTGCATGAGTTTTACCGCCGGTATATTGAAAGATTTACGGACCCAACTTTGCAAGTTGGAAGCCGCCCTAAAAGGCCTGGAGAGTGACTACACGAATAAACCTTCCCCCGACACGCTATCATGCATCCAAACCCTGATTCATGAATACGATTCAGCTGAGGACACGGAAATGAGATACATCAATCGGCGATAATCGTGACACTAGAAGCCTCTAGTTTCATCCCTTTAGGGCACACACTTACGTTGTCTTTCCGATAGAAAAAGACTTCCACTCTGTTTTTTGAATTGATCATAAATGTCTCTTTAATTCATTTGAGGTATGATTCTTTTTTACATTTCATCCTTGTCATATAGTTAGAACCTCATAGGCTTCAGGCAATGTCATTTTCAAAATGTCCAATGCATTTCGGGCATTATTGTTATGCCCTTCATCAGGGAACAGACACTGTAAGAATAGTGTGATATCAATTACAATTCTGTTTCATAGAAGGTATTAATCACAAGCAGTGCAAAAACGTCTGTTGAATGGTACATGCACGTTAATAAAATTTTATACGTGTAATGCTAAATAAATTGACTCGTAGTCTCAAAAAATGTCTTGGTGTATATGCATTCTGGGTGGTGTAAAATAACGTTAATATAAAAATTGGTGTATCACTTACAAGCCTTTCCTCACCGGTGTAGTTGTATCTGTAAGAGAACGATGAAAAGCACCGTCACGTTCAGTCTGTGTATTTTGTGGGAAACGCTATGAATTCACCCGACTAGGTCGGCTATGAAAACTAACCTGTGATATCAGTTTGGCGTGCTTCGGTCCGTTGGAACCCTTCTAAGCGACGGCACAGAAAAAATCTGCCCGCGTTTTACTTTATTCAAAAAAAGTTCCGTTCATGTGACCATGAAGATAGACGATAGACTATCAACGTCTTGGGTGGGAAGTTATAAATTCATTTGTAACTTGCGAAACTCATACGTGTCTATTGCAATTAGATATAAATGGAAATAAATAAACAATAGCTAAATCGAGACCAGATTAAACAAAAAATGTCTGTAACGACGAGCTAAAAAAAGACTCATGTGAGACTAGAACCATTGGTTCGATTATCTCTAACTGTTTGCTGCTCTGTTCTAGAGCTACTTCGGTGCTCTGAACATTTGGGAACGATCTGAGGGGTAATGTTGTAAAATTGGATATAGTGACATACCTTCTAGTGTTTTTAATGTATCTGTGTGAACAGTCACAGTATTAACAAGTTATGGTCATTGGAGCAATTATTACAGGTAACATGACAGTTCAATTCAGTCCGCTTTTGGGTAGTAAGTTTTTGTATCCAGAAATTCTCTCTTCTTAGTAGATGTTTTGTATTGGCTCTTCCCTCTATTTTCTGTACTGTTTCAAGTATCACGAACTTTATCTGTGAGATATTGTGTTGTTCTTCCACGAAATGCGCTGACAAAGCTGATTTGGTATTTTTCAATCGTATGTTAGATTTATGTTCTGTTAGACGTACTTTAATGCGCCGTTCCGTCTTGCCCACATACATTTTTCCACATGGGCATCTTATTCCATAGATCAAATTGCTGGTGTCACATGTTGCGTTTTCCTTGAGTTTGATTGGATAACCCTTCATTGGTGATTGATTGAGTTTCCCCTGATTATACTGTTGCAGTTGCCGCAGTTTAGGCATGGTTTGGTTCCAGAGAACTCTGTAATCTTTGGGGGTTTATTTTGAAGGATTTCGCCAAGGTTATTTGCTCGTGTGAATGCAAATATTGGAGGAAGGTTGAAAATTTGTTTAAAATCTGGTTCAATGTTGAATAATGACCAGTGTTTCGAAATGATATTTTTATATTTCCTGCTTGCTGTTGAAAATTTCGAAACCACTACGATCCGTGTTTGTTCTGGTTTGACTCTGGGTGTTAGGAGTTTCATTCTTGTGAGCTTGTCAATCCTTCCTTTCGTTTCATCAATGAGTGTTTGAGGGTACCCTCTGTTGATGAATTTGTTTGCAGTTTCCTTTATTCTTAAATTGCAAGTGTCCTCATCAGAGGTAATCCTTTTTACTCTGGCCATCTGTGAGAAAGGTAAATTCCTTATCAAGTTTGGCTCGTGAAAACTTGAGTGATGTAACATATTGTTTCTATCCGTTGGTTTAACGTATAGATCTGTGGAAAATCCGTCTGAGGTGATTGAAACTTTAACATCCAGAAAGTTGACCATGGTATCAGATATATCCCATGTTAGTTGAATACTGTAGTATTCTGAGTTTAATGTTTATATTACTGCACTTCTCTGCATATAGCTACTCAGCCAGTGTGAGTGTTCCAGGTTAGAATGTGAGTGTGATTGACATGGATGGAATGCTTGGGTGACTGGTATGAGGTTTGACAGTTGGAGTATGGGCTGAGTAGCTAAGAGGCTGCTCCTGGTGGGGCTGCTTGTTCCAGCATAATTCTTCCTGTAAATCTACTTATGGTTAAATAAACCTACTTCTCAACTCTACCTCATCTGCCTCGGCTACATCTCTTCATGTATGTATGACTCAAATACTACATTATTCTTGGCGACGTTCTGGAGACTTTCCTGCGCAAAATATGCCTATTTACAAGAGATGGGAGTAACCTGCAACTATAGTGGAACAAGCATCTATCATCAAAAGTAAGGAACCTCTATCAATACGTAAAGTAGCCCCACCAGTGCTGAACACACCAGGCAGCCCTAGCAAAAGCGTCCTGCAAAGTCATCTTAAACAAAGTTTCTGCGTAGAAAATCATCACTCAAGCTACCTACGTGACGCAGAAGAAACAACGTCTAACATAGTGCCTTTGTAAGCAACAATCTTTGTCTACTGAAGCAAGCAATTTCAGCAAGGAACTTGCCTTTGGAAACAAGGTAATCGGTTATTTTCTGATTTAAAAATCTTGTGCCTTGAAAAGACTTTCTTGTTACTCCAAAAGACTTTCTTTTATCTCAAGATGTTGGATGTGTTACCATCTTCCAGTGCGAGTTTTTGCCTGTACTTGTGCTTGCTGTCGCAGAAATTTAAACCGTGTGCCAGCGTCCCTGCTTTTTCAAGAATTGAACTATTTCATGTGGAAATGACTGTGGCCGAATTTGTTTTGTACATATGTACGTGGTCCTGATACAAGTCTCTTCAAGATTACTCCGCTCCAAGTGACATTTTCAAAGCATAGCTATTTTCCTCACACCTGAAGGTAAAATACACTCTGTGGTATTAAACCGAAGCTGTTCTGGGCGAAGTCAAATTGAGCCCTGAGTGTGTTTTTACTGTGTGGAAATCGTATCGACTTTGAATTGAGTTCCATGTTTTGACTTTATTTAATTCACTGATAAGACTTTGGCTGTGTCCACGCTTCAACTGCCACTTCAAAATTCAAAAGAATCTTTGCTCGCGCTTACCTTGGAGAAATTCTTGAGTCCTGCGTAGTATCACGTCATTTCCTCATCTCCTCTACAATCTTCTTTGTGATGCTTTACTTCCAGCGCTGTCTCTAGCTGACGTTTTGACGCACGTTGCTGCAATGAGCCACCCAGCATTACGTCAATTACGTGCTGTCATTTTCGAGCTGTGTGCTGCAGCTACTCATCTCTGTTACGTTAGGAGGATTCATCCAGCTCTGACACAAACTGAAGTGGAACATCTAGTCAATTCTGCATTCTTGGAACCTTCACGGAGCAGTAGTATGGTGATGTAGTTCTTCAGGATTGTCATTCGAAACATTTACAATTTCGAGGGCCTGTGTTTTTTCCCCGGTGACAGGCACACCTTTTACTGTCGTTACTCAACTAGCATGTTTTCTTAACTTATTACTGTGGTTAATCTACTAGCACACAGGAAACGAAATTTACAGTGCGTCTTTCGTTTTTGGATAGTATTTGATCTACGTTTTCTTTCACAGTTTTTTGTATAACGCTGCCATCTAGTGTCCAATTAGCGACACATATCTTGAAGTGGTAATTCATTCTTTTCACACCTATGACTGTGAAACATTTTTGTACATATTTTTTAAGATATAGTATGTTCAATTTTGAAATGTACAAGAAATGTATTGTTTAATTTATGATGGGTTCTCTCACCCTTATGTCTACACTGCATTATGCTTGTGTCACTTTTCATGTGTTTACGCATAAGTTGTTTAGGGTTCTCTCACCCTCATTTCACTGCTTTGGTTTGGTACATGTGTTCTCCTACACATGTTTACGCAAGTTTTTGTTGAGGGTTCTCTCACTCTCATTTACATTTTTGTATCCCTGTGCTTGGGATGGGTTTGGATTGTGATCCTATTTCCCCTCATGGTTTTACCATATGTTAACCCTTATGTCTGGGTTATAGGGTTCTAGTCTTTGTTTAGGACCTTTACCTTCTCTACCTGTGTTGGACACCTTATGTACATTATTGTGTGCATGTCGCACTGTGCGAATCTCTCTTTAGTGTCCAGTTTTGGTTATGGGTAACCCCATATTTTCTCGGTTCCTCTCATGAGGAGTGGAAATTTTGCCACATTGTGCTGCACCTGTTCGTGCCGCGGGTGTTTTAGGGTTTGTTCTTTTAATACTTTCATTCATGGGTAGCCCCATATTTTCAGTGTTCCTCTTATGAGGTGTGGAATTGGTTTGCCACATTGTGTTGCACTATCTTGTGCTGTGTGTGTTTTATGAGGTATTTCCTCTGTCACACCTTCATTCATGGGTAGCCCCATATTTTCTATGTTCCTCAAATGAGGAGTGGAATTGTTTTGCCACATTGTGCTGCACCTTTCCGTGCTGCGTGTGTTTTCTTGGGTTTGTCCCTCGTTACACCTTCGCTTATGGGTTAGTCCCATGTTTTCTTAGTTCCTCTCTTGAGGAGTGGCTTTTGTTTGCCACTGTCTACCTTCGTGAAGACGTTTTCTTCATGTTAGGTCTTATTCACTTGTTGTTTGTGAGTTCGTCTCATATTTCATATTTTTTTTCAGTATTGAAGGAGGAGGATGGTGTCAGTGTTATATTTACTGTCTCCTTCTTCCTTCTTTCCTAGTTTTTGTCTGTTTACCCTCTCGTGGTGTGAAGTCCTTCTCATCCCTGGGTTCACGGATAAATATTACTACTATATACTTTGATTGTAGATAGTTTTCAAATATTACTACTGTATACTTTGATTGTGAGTAATTTTCTTCTTCACTCTCTGATTTTCTTTTGTTTTCAATTTCGAGAGGGAGAGGATGTGTAGTATTCTGAGTTTAATGTTTATATTACTGCACTTCTCTGCATATAGCTACTCAGCCAGTGTGAGTGTTCCAGGTTAGAATGTGAGTGTGATTGACATGGATGGAATGCTTGGGTGACTGGTATGAGGTTTGACAGTTGGAGTATGGGCTGAGTAGCTAAGAGGCTGCTCCTGGTGGGTCTGCTTGTTCCAGCATAATTCTTCCTGTAAATCTACTTATGGTTAAATAAACCTACTTCTCAACTCTACCTCATCTGCCTCGGCTACATCTCTTCATGTATGTATGACTCAAATACTACAAATACGTTGGTCAATTTTGTTGAATTCTGTCAGTACATCTTGTAATCTCTGCAACAGTATAATCAGGGGAAACTCAATCAATCACCCAATGAAGGGTTATCCAATCAAACTCAAGGTAAACGCAACATGTGACACCAGCAATTTGATCTATGGAATAAGATGCCCATGTGGAAAAATGTATGTGGGCAAGACGGAACGGCGCATTAAAGTACGTCTAACAGAACATAAATCTAACATACGATTGAAAAATACCAAATCAACTTTGTCAGCGCATTTCGTGGAAGAACAACACAATATCTCACAGATAAAGTTCGTGATACTTGAAACAGTACAGAAAATAGAGGGAAGAGACAATACAAAACATCTACTAAGAAGAGAGAATTTCTGGATACAAAAACTTACTACCCAAAAGCCGACTGGCCTAAATGATCGAATTGAACTGTCATGTTACCTGTAATAATTGCTCCAATGACCATAACTTGTTAATACTGTGACTGTTCACACAGATACATTAAAAACACTAGAAGGTATGTCACTATATCCAATTTTACAACATTACCCCTCCGATCGTTCCCAAATGTTCAGAGCACCGAAGTAGCTCTAGAACAGAGCAGCAAACAGTTAGAGATACTCGAACCAATGGTTCTAGTCTCACATGAGTCTTTTTTTAGCTCGTCGTTACAGACATTTTTTGTTTAATCTGGTCTCGATTTAGCTATTGTTTATTTATTTCCATTTATATCTAATTGCAATAGACACGTATGAGTTTCGCAAGTTACAAATGAATTTATAACTTCCCACCCAAGACGTTGATAGTCTATCGTCTATCTTCATCGTCACATGAACTGAACTTTTTTTGAATAAAGTAAAACGCGGCCAGATTTTTTCTGTGCCGTCGCTTAGAAGGGTTCCAACGGACCGAAGCACGCCAAACTGATATCACAGGTTAGTTTTCATAGCCGACCTAGTCGGGTGAATTCATAGCGTTTCCCACAAAATACACAGACTGAACGTGACGGTGCTTTTCATCGTTCTCTTACAGATACAACTACACCGGTGAGGAAAGGCTTGTAAGTGATACACCAATTTTTATATTAACGTTATTTTACACCACCCAGAATGCATATACACTGAGACATTTTTTGAGACTACGAGTCAATTTATTTAGCATTACACGTATAAAATTTTATTAACGTGCATGTACCATTCAACAGACGTTTTTGCACTGCTTGTGATTAATACCTTCTATGAAACAGAATTGTAATTGATATCACACTATTCTTACAGTGTCTGTTCCCTGATGAAGGGCATAACAATAATGCCCGAAATGCATTGGACATTTTGAAAATGACATTGCCTGAAGCCTATGAGGTTCTAACTATATGACAAGGATGAAATGTAAAAAAGAATCATACCTCAAATGAATTAAAGAGACATTTATGATCAATTCAAAAAACAGAGTGGAAGTCTTTTTCTATCAGAAAGACAACGTAAGTGTGTGCCCTAAAGGGATGAAACTAGAGGCTTCTAGTTTCACGATTATCAGTGTTTTAAGACGCGTTGGACCCTCGACGTCACCTCTAGGAGCACCAAAAAATAGGAGCAAAATATTTCTTTTCAGCATTAAGATTAACAACAGCTGTGCATCTATCCCATAAAACAAAAGTATACATCAATCGGCGACATGTGGCCAGGCGATACGGCGAGGGGTGGAGACCAGGCCGCACACTAGCTGGGAAAATCAAAGCGCGGGAAGACCATTACCATGGAGATAAAATAGTTGACGCACAGGGTAGGGAGCTCTACACTCCACTGAACATATTAGAGCAGTTTAGAGAATATTATGCTAGTATGTAAACCTCTCACGGTACAGGACCGAACTCCGCATCAGAGGAATATCTGGAAAATATTGTGTGCGCATGGCTGGCTGGCGATCCCAGAGAATATTTGAACCAACCAATAGACTTGGCTGATATCAAGGCCGCAATATGTGCTCTGCCGAATGCTAAGGCTCCGGGCCCGAATGGTCTAATCGTGGAATTTTATAAGGTATATGTGGCCCTCCTGGCTCCATATTTACTGGAAATGTATGCTGAGGCGCATGATGCTGGTGTGTTGCCCCGTCCCTTCGGCAGGCTCTCATCATTACTCTTCTAAAAAAAAGTTAAGGCCCCCAATGCCTGTGACTCTTATCGGCCCCTCTCTTTGATCAACACTGATGTAAAAATATTAGCCAACATTCTGGCCACGAGACTCTAGCCATTAATGCCGTGCTTGGTCCTGCCTGATCAATCGGGTTTTATACCGGAATGCTCTACCACTCATAATTTGCGGACCATTTTCACTATGATGCACATTCTCAACCATAACTTACCCGCTGCGGCAGTCATGAATGACGAAGCCAAAGTGTTTGACTCTATAGAGTGGGACTACATGTTTCGCATTCTACAGCGCATGGGCTTTCCACAGCTGTTTCTGGGGTGGATCTGGATTTTATTTGCGGACCCATCGGTTTGAATCCGAGTTGGGGGGCTGACCTCTGAGGCTTTTCCCATCGAGAGAGGTACCCGAGAGACACAGAAAGTCCACCCTAAACTTCAAGTCACCGACCGGTTGGTATCTCGCTATATGCTGATGATATGGTGTTATTTCTGAGGAAACCTGAGCGGTATTTGTCGCAGGTGCTTCAGGAGTATACCAGATTTGGGTTGATTTCGGGCCTCACCATCAATTGGGATAAATCACTCATTATCTCCCTGACAGCAATCACCCCGGCGCCTCCTCTGGAATACCTGATAATATGGACTGTAGACCCTGTTAAGTATATGGGAATCTGGGTCCATAAGGACCCGGAGATAGTGGTTAAGGAGAACTATGGGCAGGCCTGCACCAAGCTAGACTGCCATATAGCCACATGGATAGCGCTGCCATTGACCCTAGCGGATCGTATCGCTATCATCAAAATGGTGGTGTTGCCCCGCTTCTTGTACCTTTTTTCCAACATCCCAATATAATTAAAGCATATTGGGCAGCTTGCGAACAAACTACCACTCTATGCCCCTGCCATGGCAATAGAATGCCACGCGGCACTCTCGGTGACACAGGAAACCGGCCCCATGCTGTTACTCAGGGAGGCAGGACTGACTACCATGCAAGACCTATATCCGGGCTTTACTTAATAATCCCACATTGCTCTTCGATTTGCCATACACCGCCTGTGACACGCTATTAGAACACACGACCCCTCATATCCGGCTGAACCGCCGACACTCCAATACCTTCAAATGTTACTGACCACCCCCACACGTAAAAAGTTGATTACAAGGCTGTACAGAGCAATAAGGGACGAGAGGGTTGGTAAGCCTGACGGGAGTTCAGCGAGATGGAATGCTGTATTGCCCATAACTATGACGCTGAAAGACTGGGAACATACGTGTGGCCTCACCGGCAAACTCTCCCCCAACGGGAACCTCTGCATAATACACTTTAAATACATTTACCAGAGGTACCACACACCCCTTTCTTTATATAAATAAATTTGGTCTGAGGGACAATAGCAGATGTAAACATTGTGGACAAATGGAGGCTGACTTTATACATCTTGCCTGGGAGTGTGGGAGGGTGGCTTGCTACTGGGAGCGGGTAGTGCAACATATAAAAGAAATTTCCGGTACGGATATTCTGTGTACATCTTTAGTTTGCCTTTTAAGCTACATCCCTCATGTACAGGGTGTCCTGGGGTAATTTGTACGAATTGCTCTACTTATGGCTTAGCGGGGAGTTTCCATAACATGGGACAATAGACGGGCACCAAGTGTTGCAAAGTGGATTAAAGATATGGTTTATTGTAAAGAGACGCTGGAACTTTATGCGGAGGAACTGCCGATTTCTCAAAGCCCAGAGACATTTGGGAGCCACTACGTATGTATCTGCAACAACGGATCAGTGCAGACACACAGAGTGCAGAGGACTGAACCCCATATAAACAAGAGTTTCACCCGACTTGTGGATCATTGGTTGTAGAAATCTGATTTGTCCTATTTCATTTTTCAATGGTGTAGATTGAACACATGTTATATTTGGCTGTGCTTATGTAATGATAGTCTGTAACGCAGTAATGGTATTTTTTATTTTTGCAATGCAAATAAAAAGATATAAAAAAACTATAAAAAAAGGCTGTTTAATTATTTTATTTATTTATTTATTTGAAGAGTTTTATAAAGCGCGAACAAGACCCTTACGGATATCAAGCGCCGTACAAAGAGGTGAAAGCACGCATAAAAACAACATAATGGCACAAATGGTGTAGGTAAGTTAAAACACTGTCAAACAAAGGGGGGAAACAGTCAAGGTCCGGGGCTGGGGAGTCAATCCAACCAGTACAGCTTCAGAAGGACCATAGCACGAGAAAACAATTGAACAGACAAGCAAAAATACATTGAAACAAACGTTATAAAATAAGTATCACGTCTGTAGACAGGGGGTTTGAGAAGGAGTACAGGTTGATGCTGTTCATGATCATTCAAGAGTAGCCATTTAACATGTTTCTTGAATGATGCAGTGGAAGGGTTGGGCCTGATTTCGGAAGAGCTTTCCAAATTCTTGGAGCAAGTCCAGAGAAGGCACGATTGTAAGTTCTTTTCTATTTGAATTTGGGAGGTTTCAAAAGTAGGGTGGATGTACTTCTTAAGATCCAAGCTGAGCCAGATAGTTCAAGCTTTTTCACCAAGTAAACCGGGGTGTTGTAATGTATGGCTTTATGCGTCAAGCAAGCTATCTTTAAACGTATCCTAGCTTCGATAGATAGCCAATTTAGCTGCATAAGGTCGGGGGAAATATGGTCACGCTTTCTGTCATCCTTGCTTAGCAGGGCTGAGGCGTTTAGAGTGGCTCTGAGCGGGGCCAGGCTAGCTTTGGGAAGTCCAGCAAGGGCCACCAAACCATATTCCAGTCAAGAGATAACCAGGGATTGTACTGCAGGTCTTATGTCTTCAGGGGGAAGGAAAGGCTTGATTTTCTTAAGGATGTTGAGTTGAAAGTTGGCTCCCCTAATAGTTGCACTGATGTGCCCTTGCATATTTAGATATTTGTCCCAGGTAATGCCTAACGATTTAGCGGAGTCAACCACATGAGGGGTGCATTTAAGTGCAGTGAGTTGTTTAAGCCAGTTGAGGGTAAGTGCAGAGTGGTTGCGGGTGCAATCAGAAGGAATTTGGTTTTGAGTGTATTTAACAAAAGATGGTTCTGGGTAAACCATTGTTGAGTTGTGAGAGTATATTGTTTAACGATTTTATGTCCTCTGGAGAGGAGATCTTCAAGTACAGTTGCATACCTGTGGTAATGAATGTTAGGATGGTACAGAATGTCAGTGAGCGTTTCCATAAAAAGGTTGAAAAGAGTGGACAAGAGTGCAGAACCTTGAGGAACTCCAATCGTGACTGGTGTACTGGTAGCCAGGGAATGGTTAACTTTGATTCTTTAGGGCGGTTATGTAAGAAAGAGGCAAACCAATTTAAGACCAGGCCCGAGAGACCCATCCACTGATGAAGAAGCGCAATCAAGTTGTCATGTTTGATGGTGTCAAATGCTAAGGACAGGTCAAGAAGGATCAGAAGACAGATATCTTCTGGTTTTCTACATAGAACAGCTAGGCCTGCCACAGTGAAATAGCTTTTGTGTGCTAGTCACTGTAAGGTCATGTTAGCGTTAAGGGGCCAATTTTGATGTCGGGCAGAATTGCTTCCACCCGATTCCGACTCGGTCGGCGGTCTCATCCAGCTAATTACAATTCGACCAAACACTGTTCGGTTGCATACTCCCATTTATCAATTGCAACTCGTGTTACGGCGGTAAGCCAGCCATAACACAGGCTCCCATTGAGAAATGGGAGGTGTTGTTCATTCATGCACCCCTGACAGGCTGGCATGGGAACTGGTGCAGAGCAGGAATATCGACGGAGAAATATCGTGGGACATTAATATCGCCGCAGAAATATCGTTTGGAAGAAATATCGACAACAAAAATATAGTTGACAAGAATATCAACTGACAGGTAAGTAATATCGATCATAAAAATATAGTTTTAATAAATATCGTTTACAAAAATATAGTTTACAAAAATATCGATTTATTAATAATGTTATGTATTTTAGTGTTTTTAATGAGAATTGTTTGTCATTTTATTATGTTTTAGAATTGTACTAGTTATTAATTTATTTTATGTTTAATTTTGCGTTTTTAGTTCCGTAGCGGGTTGTGGGTTTATAGGGGAATAGGGTGGGAAGTAGTTTAATTATATAAAATTCATTGATTAATTAATGTGGTAATTTATTAATAATAGTTTAATAATTAGTTGTTAATTAATTTCAATTAATCAATTAATAATTAATTATGTTAATTGTTTAATTAATGTTAGGTGTATGTTGTGGAGTTTATATGTGTAAATGGTGTGAAGGGTGGTAAGTAATACATTTTTTATTGATTAGTTAGTAAATACTTTTTAAATTAATTACCATTAATTAATTAGTAATTATTAATTGTAATTGTGTAATTAATTTTAGGTGTGTGTTGTGGTGTTTATATGTGTATATGGTGTGAAATCTGGTAAGTAATTAATTTTTTATTGATTAATTAATAAATAATAATACATTAATTTTCATTAATGAATTAGTAAATATTAAATGTAATTGTGTAATACATTTTAGGTGTGTGTTGTGGATATTATAGTGTTAAATAATGTGTAATTAATTATTTTTCATTATCTTTGTTAATAACAATATATTTAAATGTATATATTAATTATGTTTATATTGGAAATTAAATTTAATATAAATGTTGATAGTTTTGTTTTCTATTGTTTTGGGATCCAGCGCTTTCCCTACTATTGGACTCACTGGAGTGGGAATAGTAATTTTTACCCCTACGCTAACCAAAGCTTTTCCTACTGTTGCACTCTCTGGAGTGGGAATAGTAATTTTTACCGCTATGCTATCCAACGCTTTCCCTACTGCTGTACAGTCTGGATTGTGAATAGTAATTTTTAACCCTACGCTATCCAACGCTTTCCTTACTGTTGCACTCTCTTGAGTGGGAATAGTCATTTTTACCCCTCCGCTATCCAGCCCTTTCCCTACTGTTGCACTCACTGGAGTGGGAATGGTAACTTTTACCCCTACGCTATCCAAAGCTTTCCCTACTGTTGCACTCACTGGAGTGGGAATAGTAATTTTTACCCTCCCGCTATCCAACGCTTTCCCTACTGTTGCACTCACTGGAGTGAGAATATCAATGTTTACCCCTCCGCTATTCAGCCCTTTCCCTACTGTTGCACTCACTGGAGTGTGAATAGTAATTGTCACTCCTCCGCTATCCAGGGCTTTCCCTACTGTTGCACTCTCTGGAGTAAGAATAGTAATTTTTACCCCTTCGCTATCCAATGTTTTAACTACTAATGTTTTTATTTTGTTATTAAATGTATGTATTTTTTTAATAGTTTAAAGTGTTAATTAAATATAGAATTTTTTATTTTATTTAAAATGTTTTATATATGTGTTTATTTTATTTTTATATAATTATTAAAGTTTATAAATTAAATACAGATAATAGTTAATAAAATGTATTTAAGTAAATATATGTATATGTACACATTTTTTTGTTTATATTTATTAAATTAAGTTTATTTGTTATAATTAGTCAAAATATAAATTTAATTTAATTTATTTTGTCAATAATATTAATCATTTAATTAATTTAATTTAAGTTATGTTATTTTTTAAAGTCGATATTTTTTACTTCTATATTTTTGAGTCGATATTATTGTACTTACTTGTTAAAGTATAGGGAGCCGATATTTTTGTAATCGATATTTTTACATCAAAATTTTTGTTAACTATATTTTTGTTATTGATATTTAAACATGGAACCTGGAAACTATGTTGAAAACCGTGCATCGTAATCCCAAGGGCGCAAAGGATTACGAGCTGGCTCAGACTGGCCGACGGGCTCCATGAGCCCTTCGTAGGCCAGCAGGGATGACTGGCCAGTTTACTTTCCGACCGCACGCATCATAATGCGGCAGTCAGAAAGTAAATCGAGCGGCCCATTACTATACGGCCAGGAATGCTCCGACCGTTGGTCGGGACCTTTACGGGCTGCATCATAATTGGCCCCTAAATTTCTACATGTCCTACTTTTAAATACTATGCACCCTGCTTTGTGAGCAACAAGGCATCCAAAGGGATGACTGAAAAGGGAGGTTTTTAACTATCAAAATTGTTTATTTTATCAGGTCAAATTGCAGTGGTTACACTGCTACAGCCAAGCTACAATGGTATGCCCCGAGCTATGTTTTACTGCCACTATGGTGGGTGGTAAAATAGGCGCTGCAATCCACTAGTGCCATTGATTACCAGGACCTGGTTACACTTTGTAAGATATACTACAGCCTTTTAGCCAAGCTTAATATGCCAATTGCGAGTATGCCAACGCAACTATGTTAAAAGGGGGAGAACAGCCACTTTACTACTGGTTAGTAGGGGTAAAGTGCACACGGTTCAGAAGCCAGCAGAAATATAGGGTTCAGCAAAAGTGAAAAATCCAAAGTGACCACTCAGAAAAGGTTTCTTACACTGAGCATTCCATAAGCATTGCTCTCAGTCTTTGAGGAAGGAATACCTCACCTTTCATACAGAGTTTAACAAAATAGTCTATATTTCTACATCAGCGCTGGAGTCTCTAATTATGCATTCTCTCAGTTTTGTATTTAAACAACAGCCCAATTAAAATATTATTGCGTATAGTAGATACATTCCAAGAAACTATAATAAGCACCGAGCTTTGAGTGAAAACGACATTTCCTATCACATGTTCTTCAAACAATGACCATCTGAGGTGTCATATAGACCTCCCTGATAACTGGGGACTTCCTCAAATCACAGTAGGCATGGTTGTGTTTATTTTGTTGCATTTGTAGCCATCAGTATGTGCATTCTCACATGTGGGGTGCTGTGATTATATAAGGAAAACTGTGTGGAATGCATTATAGATTTTTAACATTGAGTGCAAAGTCAGGTGTTTATCATCCCCTAATGTGAGGACATTTTGGGCTTTTTATGAATAGAATGCCAGTGCAAATTTAGCCTGGATATTTCGGAGGAAAACAGTTATAAAGGTTTATGTGCTACCTTTCCCGAATGTCAAATAAAATCCATAGTAATTGGAGGACAAACCTTCATCTAGAAAGGGGTTAAAGGCAATGAATGGAAGCCTAATATTGTATCCAGTCTTTATTATTATCGGAGCAAACAACAAAAGGGATGAAAGGAAAGCTCAGCCACCATAAAATATAGAGTACTTAACGTGGCTGTTGAGCAGCTGTTGCTGCAGTATTTTAGCCCCGAGTGGGCCAGCTCCACGGGAGCCCTACCAACCCTCGCCCTTTCTGATTACTAGAGAGCCTGGTGAACAGGAAGCGAACTCCCTCTTGACCTAACTATTTTACCACTGGGAACCACCTCTAGTTTAAAGGGCATACATAAACCACACATTCATCTTATTTTTGTTTATTTTCTTCTTTCTTATTTATAAGATTTTTCTATCATTCATTACATCATTTTTTTCTCATTTTCGAAAACAGATAGTTATTTACTGTATTTCATCTCATTTTCTTTTTGATACATGTACAAAAATTCATTTAAAATTCAGTTACATGAAAAAAGAGTCTTTTTATAAATCTCTTAAAAAGCAAGACAATTATAATACACCAGGTCGAGAAACACAACCACATATACTCACTCACACACCCTACTCATGCATAACTCCACTACAACCAAAAAGACATCCTGTTGCTTCTACACCAGTAACCAAAGGGTTAGATCTAGCTAAAGGAATGGCCGACGCGTTTCGGTGGAAGAACTGCAATGTGGACCACCTTCATCAGGACCAGCCAGGGGCAGTTTCAACAGTGTGTCTTGCAACCTACGATTAATGTCTGTAAAGAATGTGTATATATAAAAATCATTTCATGAGTATGCCCATGTTGATTCATATACTTTTTGAGACAACCGTGAGCTGGACCAAACACACCAAACTAACATTCTCACCACACTGTGCCACCTTATCACCCAAAATGCTTGAAAGTGTATATAAATATATTCAGGATTTTTTGGAGCAAAGATTGACGAAAAGTATCTACAACTAGGCGAACAGGGCTAGAAGTTTTTTTGGGCCCATAGATCTTATATATAGCCTAATAAGCACCAATTACGTTAGTATCTTCCTCTTCATAAAATGTACTGCGTCAGAAACCGCTAAACAATCCTTCTTCACACCTTGACTGTCTATCAAAGGTTTTGGACCATTACAATATGGTATCCTATGGTAAAGTGTTATCCACCATCCTGAAAAAAATATATAAAAAATGCACTCAACTCAGTTATCGTGTTACTGTAGGAACAAGTAAACACTTGACATTTTCCTCTTAGTTACCTACATGATTTCACTCAGGGAAGGAAAATTCTTTTATATGTCGCCTTTGGGAAGATTTTGACTGTTTGCACTAAAAAAAGTATGACAATATTATTATTAATGCAATGGTGTTATCTTTTGCAACATGCCCAAAATAAACACTCCAGCATGAAGTCTAATCTACGATTACCTTGCTCATTCATCCAGAATGGATTTCATAGTCACATCTCCATGTGTCTCACAATCCTTCTTTATTCCTGTATGCAGAATCTGTAGTGGGGCATAAGCATACCATTCTAGTTTTTCAATATCGTGAAATTAGAGGACCTATTTCCACAAAGAGACTAGATACTTACTTTGTATAGATCCACATAAATCCTGTGATCGCTCAGTCCTCTTCCTTAAACGCGATAGCTCTGGTAAGCTTTTGTATTATATTTGTCTATAGGAGAATATGAAAACATGACCCGAATTTTAGTCTACAAATGGACGATGTATAGTCAGGTCATCATTCCTTGTTATTACTACTATCGCTCACTAATAGTATTTCAATCAACAGAGGATATTCTTTACCAAATGTAAGGGCACCACCCTAAACGTGATGTAAATACTCGTATTTATATTAGCCTCGACATATAGAAAACTCAGATTTGACTGGTAGGAGAGGGAGGAGGTTGGTACTCACAGGCTGTTTACTCAATTATTGTTTGCGTGTATTCACACGGGTTATCTATGGCACTATATCAATACTGTTGTGCTAACAACTTGTCCATTTAGAAAAGAATATATCTATACACAAGGGCACAATGTTATACTAACCAGCAACAACTGGCAGCTATACCCAATAATGTGCTTAGAGGCGTTTATCCCCGAGAACTTCGATCAGGCAGTGCTGTTAAAATCAGGAAAAAGCCTTCTACTGCCAATAGGGCAACCATCAAACACGTACCCCAATGTTATATTGAGGTATAAGGCGTGCCCTCATTACCCAGATACGAATAGCAAGCTGTTCTCTTAGGTTTCAAGCTAAATGGCTTGTAACGCCTACCCGAATAGTTAGACTAACACCTACATTAAGTCAACCTGCACTCTAACGCTTACCGTGTAACAAGGGTTAGTACACGTTCCAGAGCTTCGCCAGCATGCCAGATCGATCTTGGTCCCGCAGCGCGAATCTGCAGTGAAACGCCGTTTTTAAATGCTTGCCAACTTCCTGCTCGTAACCTCCAACACCTGGACCGACAAAGCTGGTTGTGTAACACGCATCACCGGTATAACTATTTCCGGGTTGCGTCATAGAAATAGACGACGGACTAATTCGCCGCCATATTAGATGTAACGAACACTCTTATTTGTTTAATGCACGGATATGAGATTTATCAATCTATCAAATCTGCATTTGACCGAATAACAGTCTATTTCTACTTTTCCCATTTCGAACAATTATATTTAGTCTTTACTATATTTTCATCGAAGGGTGTTTAAATTTTACATCTCATAATCGGTATATAGTTCACTGGCAGACAAACACAGCTCCCAGTTCTATAAACAATGGGCAAAACTTCATATCATGATGATGCATGTCGCACATAAGGTCCTAAAGGTGTCTGCTGACATTTCTCCTTCTCATAGGTCTATTTTCAGAACAGTACGTGGTCAATTTGTTAGGTCATGAGATTTGGGAACAGTTTAATAGTTTCTTTATTACGTTCTCATCTGAGTATTTTTTTAAAATTCATCTCATGGTTAATATACACCCTGTTTTTTTAATAATGAGCAGAGGTTCATTCAGTAATAATGTATACAGCTTCTCAAACCCTAGAAGTATCTGCTGTCATCTCTCCTACTAATGGATCTGTTTCCAGAACACTCCTTGTCAAATATTTTGGCAAGGCAGAATGTATACAGATTACCAAGGATTTGTAATCATCCATTGGATTTCCTCATTTAATCCATGCTTAACTGAATCTAGAAAAAAATCCAGAAGCACTCACGTCTTTTGCGGGTTATGTCCATAGTGGTACCATTCATGCTTTTCACCTTTTCCAAGATGCACCACCGGGCATCTTTCTCGGAGTGATTCTTCTCATGAAAATGATTAACAAGCGGAGCTTCCATCCTGCCATTCCGGATTGCGGACTAGTGTTCGCTATAACGAACTCTGAACTCTCGAGACGTTTCACCAACATACACCTTATTGCATGGGCAAGTAATACAATAAATAATATTCTTGCTGCGGCAGTTGGTGAGATCTCTGAGTTTAATTTGCTTGTTCTGATGGACAAAGAGGTCAGTAACTAAAGCTGTTTCACACGCATGGCAACATCCGCATTTGTGATTACCTAGCACCAAAGGCAAACCAGTTATCGTTGTTTGTCCTGTTCTCTCTACAATTCTAGGCAGGGTGTGCACTAGGATATCACGTAAGTTACGATTCCTACGGAAAAACCACCAGTGGCTGTTCCAAGTTAAACTCATCCTCTCCTGAGTTAACTATTTTCCAATTTTTCTGGATGATATTCTTCAGCTTGAAATTAAATGGGGAGTGATTGACAACGCAGACGACTTGTTCTTTTTCAGTGCGATTGTTGCCCTCCAGTAAGGCATCTCTGTTATAATATTTCGCCCTTTATAGGCATGACGGATTAGTCGTTTGGGATAGCCTCTAGCTAGAAGCCTGGATTTTAGTGCATCGCCATGTCGATGAAAATCTACCATATTGGTACAATTTCTTCGAATCCGAAGAAACTCACCGAATAGGATGGAGTCCTTTTGAATGTTAGGGTGATAACTTTGGTATTGGAGAATTGTGTTTTTTGCTGTCGGTTTACGATACAGACTTACTTCCAATACTCCATTGCTCCCTGTAAATAAGATGTCCAAAAATTCTACATTTTGTGTGCTGTTATGGGCTGTAAAGACAAAATTGGAATCACTGGCATTCAGCCAAAGCACATACTCCTTCAGAGAGTTTGCATCACCTCTCCAAATGAAAAAAATATTGTCAATGAAGCGTCTCCACGTGATGACATTGTCAAAAAATGATTGAAGACATTTTTCCTCTCCCATTCGCCTGGTGAATCCAGGATGGTTTGGCTTGTTTGCATTCCACAGGTCTTTCATATATGAAAGGCCCTATAAATGCCTGCAAAATGTACCACACCCTTGTGCTATGACATGATGGATTAAACCCAGATCAGTTGACTGGGAGTGAGTGCTTGTATTGTCAACGCTCCGTCCATCATCCCCTTTGGTTTTGCTTTGTTCGCCATAAGTTGGCAAGGTATGCTCAGACGTGAGTCCCTTGCTCACTTTGCCACTGGATTCAAGCAAGCCCGGCTGAAGACGGCTGTAATGCCAGAAACCGGTCCTGGGAAGCTTGATTCCGTTCCAGGGAAGACATGGCTTGGCAGTTCGGGTTGGACTGTTCCCATGAGGCACAGGGTCAGACTGATTTGCATATGACCATGTCTGAACTGGGGTGGCGGAGTGAGCTAAAGAACAGTGATGGATTAAACCCAGATCAGTTGACTGGGGGTGAGTGCTTGTATTGTCAACGCTCCGTCCATCATCCCCTTTGGTTTTGCTATGACACAAGCTATCATACCGCACAGTAAAGTGCATAAACCATGACTACTGGACTTCACATGTTCATGGTTTTGGACCTTTCCTTTTTCAGTTGAAAAGAGACCATTTCCATAGAGAGAACTGTGGGACAACAGGATGGAAGGATGGCCACAATCTGTTGTGTTTTCCTACAACTATTAAGATAACATTGGTTTTGTTTTTAGCCATAGCTAGACGATTGAAGGGCATTCTTGGCAACAAAAAGAAAAGTAACCAGGTAAACACAAGCCACAGTTCTTTCTCTATTCTTGAGTCTAGTTTTTATAAAAGCAAGTAATTGATGGGGTCCCAGCTACCACAGATAGGTAATGGTGTTTTTGTAGCCCTAACCTGAGGTGTTGGGATGAATGCAAATCACATTTTGTTGGATTTTCTATTGTTTCTAGTTTTGAGAAATGCTGGGCATTGGTAGAGTTCTTTCAGGACAGACCAAATACAACAGCCATTAGTAGGACGTTTGTATTTGGAACCATAGTTTGAAGTTAGCATGACATTCTAACTATCAAACACCTGTGGGATTGTTGCGGGGATTCCGTTCATACACAGAACTGTGCACAGAGAGCCAGGACCTCAGTGAATTGTGGTGTACCAAAAACTCACCTCAGTATCCAGAACCCCTAACCAACTAGCATCAGTGTCACATTAGCTCTCCGTCCAATAGCGAAGCTACCAATGATTAGACAACCCAGAACATGCGACTTAGGGTACTCTCAGGAATGGTGGGAATCAAGAACACTCTTTCGTTGTTATTCTCATACCAGTCCACAACATGAGTAAGTAGAGACACGGAAAAGTTTAAAATGTTTATTTTAACGACGTGCTCTAAGATGCAGTATTTTTGCTAACATAAGCACGCATATGATTAAAAATAATACGATCAGCATTGTTACAATTCCATAAAACACAAAGGGAGAAATCATATTATAATGATAGAGGACAACTCGGGTATTCTTCGATATAACTGCATGCCAGAAAGTCATGTACAGCCGCAAATACGTTCCAATTGCCTAGGACTCCATGCACCGCCGCACAGGCCATTATCCCGCCCACAGAACATTCCAACTCATGAGCTACTAGGGGACTCATCAGTTGATTATAATCCAGGTTAGGAGACACCGTATTGCAGAGACACAAATCCAGAGCCCATTCAAAATCACAATCCAGGCAATGGAAAACAGGCTGAACGCATGTAAAGTAGGAAAACTGGAAGGATAATCCAAATGCTACACTCAAGGTGGCGAGAGGTAGCGTTCCATAGTATTCACGCATCCAGTTGTGAAGCTGGAGCAGCCGCGTTAGGTTGTATTGTGACACAGATTGTGCAGCCATTTTGAGCAAGCAATTCAACAGTAGTACACTGGCAGCCAATGCGAGAATTAACGGCAAACCGCTGAAGATGCTGGAAAAAATAGAATTAAAAAATGCCGGTATCACACCAAATACAGTTTGGAATGCAGTCATAGGCCAGAGCTCACCACTTAATAAAAATGTGCCAAGCCAGTTGTCGACGAGTCATTGAATATAGTGTGAATCATCTTGTTGAACTCTGCTTTCAACGTCGGAATGGAAGGCCAGATGGAAGTATCGAGCTTCCCATGCAGCTCTTACAGCAGACTATATGTTGGGAGATGGTCAAAATGTATGGAATCCCTGCCAGCATACCGCAACAATCTTGATTATTTAAAAGTAAAAAGCTACCGTTAGCTAGCAATGTGAATGTTGGTGTTATAGCTGGGACTGGATTACCCTTTAAAATGCAGGCTAAATTTGGAGCTTGCGTGTTACACAAGACGTGCAATTGTATGTTCTTGCAAACCAGTGAGTGATCAGGTATGGAAGTGCATTCTTCTCACTGTAAATAAACCTCTTTATCCTCCCTCAGGCACCTATAGGTAAATGGCGGAGACCACACTTCATGGAGATAGGCACTACCCAATGGTTCATATCTGCCTATGGCATAATGTTTCATGCATTAACTGAATTTAAACAGGGGAAAAGGCAGTGTTATTAACCCATAAATGAGCCATTTTGCTGAATTAGATTTGGCAACAGAAAAAGGTAAAGGTTCCAACTTTTCAATATGCAAATGCGAATATGGAGCATCCTTCATAGATATAAATTGCTGCCTTTCTGTCAAATTAAATGGTAAAAATAGAGGGATGTGTTCATGTAGTCCCAAGGAACTTTCCCAGCTTTTAAAGTTTGTAAAGTCCAAGCAAACTGCATAATGGAATGTAATTGATTTTGAGACACAATCGCAATGGACCGCACACCGCTAGCCCCTCCTCCGGATCGTCCCTAGGGACTCTGGTACATGGAGTTCTTGAGTGGTTCACCCCAGTGGGTGCAAGTAGGTACTTGTTGAACTGATGATCTCTAGACCCGATACATGTCCCGGGTTTTTGGATATCGCCCGAGACATGGCTCGGGTTTCGGGATAACTTCCCTCATCAGTAGAGAAAATAGTTAGGGGTGGAATAGAAGGCCGCCAAGCAACCGTCAAAGGCCTCGATGCCCGAACCGGCATGCAGGTGCGTCGTCCAGGAGCCCGTCGGCTCAAAGCTCAAGGAAGCCAATTTGTAGACACAATTGCAATGGACCGCACACCGCTAGCCCCTCCTCCGGATCGCCCCTAGGGACTCTGGTACATGGAGTTCTTGAGTGGTTCACCCCAGTGGGTGCAAGTAGGACTTGTTGAACTGATGATCTCTAGACCCGATACATGTCCCGGGTTTTTGGATATCGCCCGAGACATGGCTCGGGTTTTGGGATAACTTCCCTCATCAGTAGAGAAAATAGTTAGGGGTGGAAGAGAAGGCCGCCAAGCAACCGTCAAAGGCCTCGATGCCCGAACCGGCACCCAGGTGCGTCGTCCAGGAGCCCGTCGGCTCAAAGCTCAAGGGTGTCAATTTGTAGACACAATCGCAATGGACCGCACACCGCTAGCCCCTCCTCCGGATCGCCCCTAGGGACTCTGGTACATGGAGTTCTTGAGTGGTTCACCCCAGTGGGTGCAAGTAGGACTTGTTGAACTGATGATCTCTAGACCCGATACATGTCCCGGGTTTTTGGATATCGCCCGAGACATGGCTCGGGTTTCGGGATAACTTCCCTCATCAGTAGAGAAAATAGTTAGGGGTGGAAGAGAAGGCCGCCAAGCAACCGTCAAAGGCCTCGATGCCCGAACCGGCACCCAGGTGCGTCGTCCAGGAGCCCGTCGGCTCAAAGCTCAAGGGAGCCAATTTGTAGACACAATCGCAATGGACCGCACACCGCTAGCCCCTCCTCCGGATCGCCCCTAGGGACTCTGGTACATGGAGTTCTTGAGTGGTTCACCCCAGTGGGTGCAAGTAGGTACTTGTTGAACTGATGATCTCTAGACCCGATACATGCCCCGGGTTTTTGGATATCGCCCGAGACATGGCTCGGGTTTCGGGATAACTTCCCTCATCAGTAGAGAAAATAGTTAGGGGTGGAAGAGAAGGCCGCCAAGCAACCGTCAAAGGCCTCGATGCCCGAACCGGCACGCAGGTGCGTCGTCCAGGAGCCCGTCGGCTCAAAGCTCAAGGGAGCCAATTTGTAGACACAATCGCAATGGACCGCACACCGCTAGCCCCTCCTCCGGATCGCCCCTAGGGACTCTGGTACATGGAGTTCTTGAGTGGTTCACCCCAGTGGGTGCAAGTAGGTACTTGTTGAACTGATGATCGCTAGACCCGATACATGTCCCGGGTTTTTGGATATCACCCGAGACATGGCTCGGGTTTCGGGATAACTTCCCTCATCAGTAGAGAAAATAGTTAGGGGTGGAAGAGAAGGCCGCCAAGCAACCGTCAAAGGCCTCGATGCCCGAACCGGCACGCAGGTGCGTCATCCAGGAGCCCGTCGGCTCAAAGCTCAAGGGAGACAATTTGTAGACACAATCGCAATGGACCGCACACCGCTAGCCCCTCCTCCGGATCGCCCCTAGGGACTCTGGTACATGGAGTTCTTGAGTGGTTCACCCCAGTGGGTGCAAGTAGGTACTTGTTGAACTGATGATTTTGACCATGGTACAAAACAGACACTTCTTCCGGTACAATATCAACAACAGACGAAACAATATTATCTAATGTGTAAATTCGGGAAGAAAGGGAATTAATGCTATTATCAACAGCAGCAAGCACTTTTTCTAAATTAGCCTGATCAATAGCTCTCAATCGAGAAGCAGCTTCAATTTGAGACAGTTTCCAAACTTCGTTGTAAATAGCATATATCCATCGTTTTGACCTGCCTCCCACAGGGCCTTTAACAAAGTCATTCAAATCCACATCGTCAGTCAATTTGGACAAATGAAGTTTAACTGACGCTAAAGTGGAATGTTTAAGCCAGTTCTCACATAATTTGCCTACTGAATAGGTAGTAACAGAATGGTCGCTTTCAAAACGGGGATCCACCCTAACCTGTGTATAGCCTGGGGCCAGACCCAGAAAACAATGTTGGCATGAATCTGAACTTTTTTGTCATAATAACCAACCTTGGGGATCCAAGCTGGAAATATTAAAAGAGGAATTTAGTAACAGGGACTGCAATTCATCAATGGACATATCGGTGTGATTGTACCATGTAGGGTATTCTCCCAAATCAGGAATGGAAGGAGAATTAAATTTATTAGACGTAGCCAATCCAAAGCAAGTGGTTTGTGAAATAGTCAAATTAGAAAAAAACATATGGTTCGTGATGAGACATGCACAATGCAAAGCCGCAGTGCCTTGCACTTGCCAGCTTTTAGAACCCCAAACATATTTAAGATCAATAGTATCTGCCCACAGCTCTTAGCCCCTTATAGCTAATTGATCGATAAAGGACTTCAAAACAGTAATTTAGTGTGGGTCAGTCTAACTTTGGAAGAGGACTTAGCAGTCATGTTAAAATAAAATGCCTCGGGATTGGATTGATTAAAATCAGTAAAATAAGTAAACTTTTTTAAAAGAGTTTTCGAGCTGCCTTCAACAGGAGCTGGACAATGTTCCCATTGTGTGTAATTAACCACATTTCTAAATGTGTTTGCTTTATGCAGAAAATGATTGCCACAATGTTGGTAGCAGAATAAGTCTGCATAATTGGCTGAGTCTAAGTACAAATCTTCAGCATCAAAAGCAGCATAATATTTAAAATTAGAAAATAGAGCCTCTATGGCCTGAACATCCCAATCGTCAGAGCGTATGTTTTGTTGTACAACATCCCCCATTGAAATACGAAGTACATTGGGGACATTTATAACCTCTGTAGGGCCGTGGATTTGAAATGTAACAGCATCCCACACAATCCCATCTAATACAGGCCAAGCTGTGATGTTCACAAAAGGCAATTGACGCCTATTTTGTTTAATTTGAGTTTCTATCTTAAAAATGCATGAGATTTGTAGGTTGTCCTCGGTGCCAACTAAACAGTCAAAGAACTGCAGATGTACCACTTGTCAATACTTAGTGACAACATTGTGCATCCAAAATACTGTACACATACAAGCAATCTTTGTCATGACAGAAACTCATTAATTGTGGTATCTTTTTGTAATATAGTTTCATGGAATGCTATCAAGATTCAAATGCTTCCTCAGTCTTAGTTCATTTTTCTACTTTGTAGCATAGGCCTTTTGTCTCAAAAATACGTTTATCGTATCTCCACTAATAGGTTTAAAACAAGAGACAGCCAAAGACAAAAAGAAAACAGTCAACGCGTTTCAAACTATATTTCATCTAATCACTGATACCCAGGGGGCATTTCATGTTCCAGTGGAAGACAGATCATGGGGTTACACCCCTAATCTACCCCAACCTGTACCTGAAAATTAGGTCGTAGGTAGAGTGCTAAGAGAGGTAAACTTGTGCCAAGATTCTTGGCTCCTCACACCCTTTCCATTTTTTACTCTTCATGCACAAATGATTCCTGGTGCCCAAAAGGCGTATCATGCCCACGAAGTGAACCAGATGATGGGGTCATGCCTCTAATTTGCTCATCGAAGGGACCTGACATGCAACTAGTGGTGAGAGGCTTGAGAGAGGCATGCCATGTGCCAGAATGCTCAGCCTCTTGCTCAATTTCTTTGTTTTCCATAAGACAAAAAAGGAACCTTGATCCATATGGAAGGGCCATCCGAAAGAAGGCTTAGGAGGCTTTCCCAGTTTGTGTATGATTGCTTTTAATTATTACACCTGAGTCATATTTGACAGACCTGGTTCGTAAAAGACTGGTAGACTGTGAACCATAACAAAAGTACTCCTTCAATCAGATAAGGCCTCCATACTTTAAATAGGGTCTTTTGTTTGGTATCTTCCTCATAGGTCTGGTGGGATGGTGCCATAGACGTCCCTTGGAAAACAGAATAATTCCCAGGTAAGTGTTTATGTAAATTAATATGCAGAGAATTTCGAGAAGCAGGGTTATTTTCCATAACCTTTCAATTTCTCTTGAGTTCCTTAAACTGTCTGAGTGTCACATCCCATGATCCCATCACCAAATCACATTTATGGTCTCACTCCAAGTTCGTCTTACAAGTCTTCTCCCCCTTTAAGTTCCTTTTCCTATGTCGCTCACTATTTCCATCACTTGGTTCGGTGTCACCTTCAACAGCCTCATATGGGGTATAGCAAAGGGAGAGTACCAAGATAAGAAGTATACTAATCACTATCACCATCCTCTTTAGTATGAGCCTGGTTCCCCTGTCACTCACCTGGGCAGCCACAACTCTTTGGAATTGTGGCAGGCACATCAGCATCGATCAGTCGCAACCACCAGTCTTCTAACTAGGCTTCTGGTTCCTCCTCCTTGTGGCCTCACTGCTTCGTGTCGAGTTGGTGGTTGCACCTGTAGTTTCTCATTGGTCCACTCCTTCCAGTGGGATGCCCCTTTGTGGCCAATGCTTGTGCCCTTCACACCTCTCTCTATCTCCAGTCCCTGAATTCTACTCTTTCCTCGTGGCTTCTTGCTTCCGGGTTCTGTCTCCATTTCCCTTTTTTGTCCTTTTCTACTGTTGGCTCCCCATCCTCCTCTTCCTATGTGTGGTAGACCATTTGTTAATATTGATGTCGATGTACGCAATGATACGTGTATGTATCATTGAATCGAATTTGAATCACTGTTATCAAAATTCCCCGAAATGACCTCTCCATCAACCCTGAGTCAGAAATACATGGTCAGGCAGGCCATGTATTCTATGCCTGAGACAACTGATTGACAGATCACAGGTGGGGTGGCACGTAACCCGCAGGACACATATGCGAACAGGAAAAACCCAGATAAGTCCCACAGCAACACCACTATGGTCCTGGGAGATTGGCCACAATAAAACACACATGGCTGGAGGGATGGTGGGTTCCCAAAACACTATAAAGTTAGATGCCACATGAAGTTAGGAACACTCAGCCAATCAGGACACAGCACAGACTACAGACGCAGTGATCACGCGCTCCCCATGGTGGACATCTGGACACGTTACCTACTGGCCCTCATTTTGTCCACACAAAGTCGGGTCCCACTTGCAATTGTCATCCGGCGGTAGTTATTTATTACCCCATAACAAAAGCTACATTGTACTCTTGAAACAAGATCTATAAATTGCATTATGATGCTTCAAGAAATGTATAAAAAGACATTCAAAATATTTGTACTTTGAGTCAGTCCTCTGACCTGTTTCTGTATGCTGTACACCCGGCCGTATTGGTTGAATAAACCAACTGTTCCTGTTTTGCCAAATTCCTCTTGTCTTTGTTTTTCAAGGTAAGTTCATATTAGAGCAACATTTTGGCGAGTCAGCCAGCAAAGATTAGTGCTTTGAATCCAACTGCATTGAAGGATTCACATCAGCGCAGCGAAAAAGGTGAGCAGATGCCGCAATTGATTGAAACTTTGCTGAATCTGCGAGGTGACGGTCTGTCCTGAAGCCAAAGTCAATTGGGTAAGAGACTAAATTTGATCCTTAGTGCCCAGTATTTGGCGTATTGCAAACTAGGAAGAAGCGCAAAAATTTAACGTGAGCACCCTGCCAATGACAGAAAACTGACGTATTACCCACTTCATGGGGCAATAGTGGTGGTACTTTTCTCCCGCTCTGATCCTGGTCAGAAGCAAGAGCCTCTTGTTTAAAAACAATTGATGTGACTGTGTTTTTAATTCTGCATTGGAAAATCTTCTTCTTTTACTTACACTGCACGCATTGTCAGGGGCACTCTGAGCTGGTTGAACGGCTCCGGGGGAACTTCCCCTTTTTTTGGGAAATTCAAGTTAGCGCTCTAGTTTTTCCTGCTAACGCGCCCTCACGCACGCATTAATCTGCCTTAAATCAAGCCGATGACGGGGCTGCGCTGTGGCACTTTTCTCCCGCTCTGATCCTGGTTAGAAGCGAGAGCCTCTTTTAAAAAAAAATTGATGTGATTGTGTTTTTAATTCTTCATTGGAAAATCTTCTTTTTTACTTACACTGCACGCATTGTTGGGGGTACTCTGAGCTGGTTGAAAGGCTCCGGGGGAACTTCCGCTTTGTTTTGGGAAATTCAACTTAGCGCTCTAGTTTTTCCTGCTGACGCGCACTCACGCACACATTATCGGCCTTAAATCAATCCGATGACGCCTCCGCGCAGCGGGCGCGCCAAAGTCAAGCCCGTGTGCCCCCGTCCACGCCAGGACGGGGCTAGGGGTTGGAACTCCTGCCTGATCCCATTTAGAAAAGTATGGGTATGACCGGGAGCAGCTCTTCAGAATTAGAGGTGAGATCAGAAGTGAGTGTGTGTAAAGTATGTCTTTAGAGGAGGCGAATATATTTTGCCCTTTTTGTAACTACAATTTTAAACCCCTCAGGTCACTCTCCCCTTGACTACTGGTAAGGGTAAAGGAAAATCCATTTCTATGTTATTACTTAACTGTCGTTCCCTTCAAAAACACTCTAGTGAAATTCACCTAGTCCTCGAAGAGAGGAGCACAGATGCCCTCTTTTTGACAGAAACTTGGACCAACAAGGACTCTGATGCTGATATAGTTCAAGCTCTTCACTCTAACTACGCCAGTTTGAGGCGAGGGAATTGCTATCATTTATAAAGATGTTTATAGATGTAGAGCCACCATTGGCCACTTATCTGATTGTGAGAGCCTTTTGTTTGGCATACGTTTTTCTCTGACCTGTACTTTTTCATGTATCCTTATATATCGGCCTCCAGGAGCGCCGGGTAATTTCTGTAAAGATCTCCCAAATGTAGCTAACGGGGCGAGTCTTTCTTCCAATTTTTCCATCTTGGGGGACCTGAATTTACATTTTGATGACCTTGACTCTTCTCCTGTGCAGGACCTTATTGAATGTCTGGAAATGTTTTAATTCAAGCAACCAGTGACTGGCCCTACTCATAACTTGGGACACTTGCTTGATCCTTTACTGACAAATCTCACAGATATTACTTTGGCTGAGTCCATTGCGGATCCTTGGTCTGATCATTTTTTATTATCCTATATTTGGGCCCCTCAAGAGTCATTACAGCCATTTGTTAGAACTAAAAAATGTGGGCGCATATGGTCTAAACTTTCAGTGGAAAGCTGGGCGATCAATCTTATAAATTCCGCTCCTGTACCTCATCCTGATCCTACAATGGCGAATAAGAATTTTAATAATTGGCTGGAGTCTTCTCTTGATGTAGTTCTCCCGAAGAAAGAAGAATGCCATTGAGTAGGACCGAATAAGAAAGTATGGTACACTCATATTCTGAGACAGCTCAAACAATCCTGTAAGGAATTTAAAAGGAAATGTAGGAAGGATTTCACAGAAATATGTAAGAGCAAATATAGAGAAGCAAATAAGCTTCACAAAAATGAAGTAAATGCTTCCCAAACTAGCTATTATCATGGAAAAATCACTTCAGTGTCTAACTCCCCAGGGGAAAATTTTAAAATTGCGAAATCTCTTCTTACCCCCCCTAGCCCTTCTACTGATGGTGATAATGCTCAAAAGCGCTGTGATGAGATAGCAAACTTTTTTTTCCACTAAAGTTCATAACATCTACTCTAGTTTCCAGCAAAAGGTCTTAGACATAAATATTTCATTGCCCCCACAACAAGCTACGCTGGAAGAATTTCCTCCCCTGACCCTTTCTTCAAAGCAGGATCTTTAGAAGCGACTGAAATCAGGATCCCCGGCTGACCATGCCACCCCGGCTATTCTTAATTTGGTCTCAGAGATAATTTGTCCAGTTATGCAGGATGTAATAAATGCTTCTCTTCTAATGGGGCAGGTTCCCCGTCTTTGGAAACAAGCTAGAGGTAAAGCTCTTTTTAAAAAAAAGCAACTTAGACCCTGAGGATTGGGCCAATTACCGCCCCATCTCTTTGCTGCCAGGAATTAGTAAATTAGCAGAAACATATGTTAATTCCCTATTGGCAGCTCATCTTGAGGAAAATAATTACCTCCACCCCACTCAGATCGGCTTTAGGCATCATCAGGGCACAGAGACTGCCCTTCTCTCCGTGGTTGAAGAGTCAAGAAAAATCATGGATAACGGAGGCTGTGCTGCTATTATTTTATTAGACCTCAGCGCAGCCTTCGATACTGTGAACCATCATATCATGATCCAAAGACTCAGGGAGGGGGGAGTTGCAGGCAATGCCCTAAAATGGCTGGAGTCCTTTCTTGTAAACAGATTTTTTGCTGTCTTTGAAGAAAAAGCACACTCGAAGCAGAGGCCTTTACAGTATGGAGTCCCCCAGGGATCTTCCTTGAGTCCCACCATGTGTAACATCTACATGAGGCCTTTGGCGTAGGTGGTACTTCCCTGGGGGATCCATACTGTTACTTATGCTGATGACACCCAATTAGTGGTGTCTCTTAGTCAGCAAGACAAATCTGAGCCGGGTTTAGCTGCCTGCCTTGTAAAGGTATCTGAATGGATGGACCTATCCTTTCTTAAATTAAACGGTGCCAAGACAAGAATTATGATCTTGGGACATGCGGCCCCAATCATTTAGATCTTATGTGGCCCAACTGTTTTGGACACCCCGTCTGTGCCAAAGAAACAAATCAAGAGTCTGGGCATCTGGTTTGATTGCAACTTGAACTTCACTGTTCAAGCATGCAAAGTTGCTGCGAACAATTATGGTCTTCTTAGGCTGATATGGAAGATCCTTCCCCTTCTCCCATTGGATGCCAGGCGTATGTTGGTTCAAGCCCTTATTTTGTCTCGGCTGGACTACGCAAATGCAGTCTACTTGGGTGCGCCACAAGGAACTATTAAGAGATTACAGATTGCCCAGAATTGCGCTGCCCGTCTTTTGATGAATATCCCGAAACGTAACTCTGCTAAGTTGGTGCTTGGTCGGTTGCAATGGCTTCCTGTTCAGGAAAGAATCAGGCTTAAGGCAATGTGTATTGTCCACAAGTCCATCTCTGGTAATGATCCTTCCTTGATTCAGTACATGGTGCAATTATATTGCACCAAGAGGACTCTAAGATCCAATAATAAATGACTGCTTGCAATTCCCAGGATCAAACAGTCACGGACTGGAGGCCGGCGGTTTTCATATAACGCGGCCAAATCCTGGAGCCAGCTCCCAGATTTCATCCGCCTTGAGTCTGACCATCTTAGATTCAAGAAGCAGCTGAAGACTTTTCTATTTCCGTATCAGTGGTGAATGATTGGTGTCACAGGAAGCGCTGGGATGCCCTTGGCTAGCCATGCGATATACAAGTGCGCATTCATTCATTCATGTGTCCAAACATAGTAGTCGCAAAGGGTCTCAGATGCATTCCTGTGGAAGTTACCCTTCTTCAGAAACCAACACGCTAGGAAAGGTGAAGGTTGTTTGTCACTTGGACCGCTGGGTGTGACACTGTCAGTACGTTTGTCCCTGGGTGTGATACAAGGGGGAGGCCTCACCGCTTGGGCTGGTGGACGCGTTACATATGGTAGGCATTGCCCCTGGGTGTGATATAGGGCCAGTACCTTGATCTTATTTTTTAGTCTAAATCGGCTTTCTCAGTGCTACTGGTTTCTTAACACTGTTGGCATCTGAAAGAAGTGTGAGGTGTTATTCGCTTGGGCCGCTGGGCGATTCAGATAGTAAGCATGACTCCTGGTTATGATATAGGGTGTAATTCGGACATTTGGTGTAGATAGTACTTGGCCAAGGAGGGCCTGCGGTTGTCAAGTTGTTGTTATCGTTGTCTCAGACCCAATATTGAGAGACTATCAGGCTCACTTAGTCCCGTTAACCGCGCAATGCCTACCCTTGTCATCGGGTAGCATAAGCTAAGGAGCAGGCTAAGGTACTTCTTGACAAAGTTATAATTTTTTCTTTCTCAGTTTTTTCTCTCTTTATTTTGACCATTAATTGATGTGATGTTGTGGTGTTGGTAAATTGTTGCAAGTCTTGTTCTAAGTGTGGTGTTTTGCAAACTAATGTGCTTATGAAGGCGCTGCTAATTTTTACATTGGTTTTTCCATATCTGCTGTTTTCCTGCTGAATTCACACGTTTTGAACTAACCATTGCGCTTGCTTTTCGGTTGTAATTCTTCATATGCATTTTCTCTTTGTGTTTAATGTCCATCTTAATGCAGCTGTGTAAATAGTATTGAGCTCGTATACGTTTTTGGAACCAGTGAACCCCATATATTCATTTTACCAATAATCAGAATAGAAGCTAATATTAATTGAGCCCGACAAGCTAGAGCATATCAGTCCCTTAAAAAGTATTGCTGCGAATGGCATGCACACACTAAGGCACATCCATTCCAATTGCCAGAGGGGGGAACCTTCAACACCAACTAAATCGAACACATGAGAACACACATTCGGACAAAATATGTAGGACAAAAGAAGACCAGGATAGAGGCACTGCTAGAGCTATGGGCCGACTTTGAGGAGGCACAGACTAACAATCCTATTTTAGAACCCACAAGCACGGTGTCTGCACCTCGCCCACCATTTGTAAGAATGGATCTGCTCTCCCTGATGCCTGCCATCCCCACATTACATTATTGAAATCCACAGGTCGAGGGAACAGGGGGTGCCCCTGACCGAACTACAAGCAACCAGATTTAGACGAAGGAGGCCAAAGGCCACCAAGCCCAGGCAATCCCAGCAACAACTCAGTCCAGTGCTAGAGCTCCCAGAAGCTCAACCCCCTCCCCATCCGTCGCACTCGACCCATCAAAACCCAGCAACGCAGGTAAAATTCCCTACTGCTGGTTCAGAACAGCATGGTCAGGTGACAGGGAGACTCATAGCAGGTCTGGACATTGAGACGACTTGCCAAAGTAAGGACGAGGGCCCCAGTTCCCCAGAATCTGACCTCGAGAGTGAAGCTACAGGGTTGCCCTAGTAGACCATGAGGGAAGAACAGGAGCCCATGCTAGAGACGGACAAAACAACCAGAAGCACTCACATCCTACTGTCCGACCCGGGCCGATCGGAAGAAGACCCAATGGTCTTGGTGCATGACATCCATACTGCTGCACAGCGCTTCGCGCGCACGCTGCTAACTGCTATTTTAAACGACCTTATTTTTTATGATTATTTGTTCCTAGTTATTTCTATTGATTCTAATTCAGCCCCTTACCTGCAGCCTAATTGTCAACCAACGCTATTAGAGCGGGTCCGGTTCCCGGGGTGGGCTCAAATCGTGGCAGACATCTTGGAGTGGGGTAGTTGGTGTTTGTTGCTGTTTGCTGGGCGCCATCTTTGAGGGAGCGCTTTAGGGCGCTTAGTGCGCAGAAGCATACGGGGGACGCCTATTTAAGGCGAGCTGCCCAGGGTCAGTCCTACTGACATCCATACTGCTGCACAGCGCTTCGCGTGCACGCTGCTAACTGCTATTTTAAACGACCTTATTTTTTATGATTATTTGTTCCTAGTTATTTCTATTGATTCTAATTCAGCCCCTTACCTGCAGCCTAATTGTCAACCACCGCTATTAGAGCGGGTCCGGTTCCCGGGGTGGGCTCAAATCGTGGCAGACATCTTGGAGTGGGGTAGTTGGTGTTTGTTGCTGTTTGCTGGGCGCCATCTTTGAGGGAGCGCTTTAGGGCGCTTAGTGCGCAGAAGCATACGGGGGACGCCTATTTAAGGCGAGCTGCCCAGGGTCAGTCCTACTGACATCCATACTGCTGCACAGCGCTTCGCGCGCACGCTGCTAACTGCTATTTTAAACGACCTTATTTTTTATGATTATTTGTTCCTAGTTATTTCTATTGATTCTAATTCAGCCCCTTACCTGCAGCCTTATTGTCAACCACCGCTATTAGAGCGGGTCCGGTTCCCGGGGTGGGCTCAAATCGTGGCAGACATCTTGGAGTGGGGTAGTTGGTGTTTGTTGCTGTTTGCTGGGCGCCATCTTTGAGGGAGCGCTTTAGGGCGCTTAGTGCGCAGAAGCATACGGGGGACGCCTATTTAAAGCTCCCTACCCAGCGCAGCGGGATCGCGCAGCGGGAATGCCTCTCGCTTAGCCTGAGTCGTGCCAGAGTCCTGCCCGTCTGCGCCCGTCCGTGCCAGACCAGGCCAGACTGGGCATAGGGACTCGGTTTTATAGTAATGTCTACTTCTGCACTTCAGGCCGCACTTACAAGAACTTATACGGGTAAGTTTTTGCGATCTCTACGCCCTCCCTCTTATGATTCATGCTCATGTTGCGTTTTACCGATCCACAATTTCATCTGTGGAGGCTGTAATTTCCGTACAGGTAAAATGTCCACTTGTAGGACCATGAAACCAGTCCATTCGCGTGGTCGAAGAAGGACCAAGGTACATCCTGTTAAACACTCTGCCCTCCAGTTCTGGAATATTAATTGTCGGTCCCTACCCAAGCATAAATCAAATATTTTTGATTTTTTAGTCACTGAGCAACCCGACGCCTTGTTCCTAACGGAAACGTGGCTACATGCCAGCTCTGGACCGGATATTGCATGTGCTGTCCCCAATAATTATGTCATCCTGAGACAGGATCGAGATTCTGGCAAAGGAGGGGGCATTGCAATAATTTTCAAATCTTGCTACGTTTGCAAACTTGAAACCTTTCCTCTTCCTGGAAGTGAGGCGGCGCTTTTTAAACTTGCCATTAACCCTCAATTCACTCTATCTGGCCTTTTAATTTACCGCCCTCCCGGGAATGCTCAAACTTGGATATCTGCGCTCACCAACTCTATAGCCCCTCTACTTCTCAAAGCTGCAAACTTTACCATTCTTGGCGACTTAAATTTACATCTCGATGACACTACTTGCGCCATTAGTAAGAGTTTCCTAAACGATCTTGAGATGTTGAGTCTGATGTTGCGTAACTCGGGTCCTACTCACTCTGCGGGGCATCAATTGGATCCAATTCTTTCCAATCTTTCCTTTGACTGCTCACAGAGTGCTCGTCCTTTGGACTGGACTGATCATTTTGCAGTCCACTTCGCCCTATCTGACATCAAATTGCCTATCTTGAATAGACAGGGTAAGGGCGAACTAGTCCATAGATGGGGTAAATTAGATATTTTAAAATTCAATCAGTATCTTTTTGATACTCGTCCCCTGAACGACGAAGCCCCACTTAAAGATCTGAACCCGACAGTTGCATCTTGGCTCACGAATGCTATAAATATCGTGCTTCCTCCTACTCCGAGACTATCCAAACGCCATCGATGTCCGGCTCCATGGTTCTCGCCCGATTTAAAGGTTTTGAGGACTAGCTGCAAGGTCTTGGAAAGGAAATGGAGGCGCACCTATTCTGCTTCTCGGAAGATCGTTTACAAAGAAGCATTGAAGGGATACCACTCTAAGTGCAAAGAGGCAAGAGCTACTTACACGACAAATATAGTGTCACAAGCTCAGAATTGCCCTCGCACTCTTTTTGCAGTGGTCAAAAAATTGACAGGTGCTGACACTCTACCGACCCCTCCAGCCTTGGAAGAAGCCCAATGTAACTCCATTGCGGAGTTCTTTATAGCTAAAGTTGAGCGCATTAA
Organism: Lissotriton helveticus; assembly: GCF_964261635.1. NCBI lineage: Eukaryota > Metazoa > Chordata > Amphibia > Caudata > Salamandridae > Lissotriton > Lissotriton helveticus. The sequence goes on along the minus strand of NC_136061.1, from coordinate 419,495,295 downwards.
CAACTCCATGAGTGCCTCTAACACAGCAACTCAGTCTCAACTGGGGTGTGTGATTACGACCGCCCCTCTGTCCCCGAGGACACTGATAACTAATTGGCTCCCGTTTGACGATGACTCGTTTTTCGCCTGCCTGAACAGTGTGAGATCTGGTTCACCGCGCGATCCGGTGCCTGCAAAATTTTTAAAGTTGCTTGATCTTGAGTGCCGGCGCCCTCTCATGAGACTCCTAAATACCTCCTTAAGTGAGTCTCGTGTGCCGCAAGACTGGAAGCATGCGATGGTGATCCCACTCCTGAAAAAGGCCGGTGCGGATACTTCTAACCTCTCCAACTTCAGACCCATTTCTCTGTTGCCCATCTTCTCAAAGATACTGGAGAGGCATGTCAACACGCAGCTTACTGTGTTCATTGAAGATCAGGGCTTTTTACATCCATCACAGTCCGGTTTTCGGGCCCACTATTCAACTGAGACCGCATTATTAGGGGTGACGGAGAGACTTCGGCATGGTATCGATCGCGGTGAAACTTCTGCTCTCATCCTTTTGGATCTGAGCGCAGCGTTCGATACCGTGTCCCACTCCATCTTACTAAACTCTCTCCGCTCCCTTGGAATAGCTGGCCCCGCACTTGCTTGGTTTGCCTCCTTTTTAAGTGAGCGCACATTCCAAGTTTTTTCTCAGAAAGCTGCATCTACGATTTGCTCTTCGGCGTATGGTGTCCCTCAGGGGTCCATTCTCAGCCCGTTGCTTTTCAATATTTACATCAAACCTCTCGCCACCATCACAGAGGAAGCCGGGCTGAGTATTTTTTCGTACGCCGATGATACGCAAATCGTCTTTTCCCTCTCCAGTGCCGAAGATGGCAACGTGTCTGGTCTGAAAATTGGTCTGTCACTTGTGGCTGAGTGGATGCAGAGGCATCTCCTCAAGCTTAACGGTGACAAAACCGAGATCATCATCTTGGGGAAGCAGAAGGATCTTTGGGGCCCTCAACATTGGCCCAGTACCATGGGTCCTACTCCTCTTCCAGTCCAGGTGGTACGTAACCTGGGTTTTCTTATCGATGACAGACTGTCCATGAGGCAACAAGCCACCAAGGTGGCGGCTATCTGTTTTACCACCTTAAGATGGCTCCAAAAAATTCTCTGGATGTTGCCCCTTGCCACGAGAAGAACAGTAGTCCAGGCTTTAGTAACATCTCGCCTGGACTACGGAAATGTTCTCTATCTTGGTGCAGATGCTGCGACTGTAAGGAAACTACAGGTTATACAAAATTCATCGTCCCGTCTCCTCTGTAATATTCCGAGGAGGTCCTCGGCTGCGCAGGCTCTTCGAGATCTCCACTGGCTCAAGATCTTGAGTCGATTAAATTTAAAGCCTTATGCTATATTTTCAAAATCAAGCAGGGTTCTGCACCATTATATCTTCAAAGCTTGGTTCAACCCTACAGGCCCTGTCGTACTTTGAGATCATCGGCCAATTGCGACTATGTCATCCCTAGATTTAAGTTAGTGAAGATGGGTGGAAGATCATTCTCCCATCTTGGCCCCAAACTCTGGAATGCCCTGCCCATTGTCATGAAGACTGAGACTAACATGCTCAGTTTTCGTAAAAAACTGAAAACCCTACTCTTTTAAAATTATTTCTTTAGCCGTGATTGATGTCAGTTTCTTCTTCTTTAGTCTATCCCTTGCGCCGGGAAACCCACTGCGGGTAGCTGTTGCGCATTATAAATTTTAAATAAATAAATAAAATAAATAAATAAATGTGAACAAGGCACCATACAAATTCCCAGTGGACACGGGGGCAATGAGGTCATGCCTACTGGAAGGGACAGTCCCCAAATCAAAACACAGTGCAACTATACAAGGAGTCTTGAGTAAAGTGGTCGGGATCCCCATCACAGAACCCCTCGAATTGGAGATAGGGGAGAATAGGATGAGGGAGCAGTTGCTATATTTCCCCTCATCCCTTACTAACATCTTAGGGCGTGCCCTGATGACCACGCTAGAAATGTCCATTCAGTTTGCCGGCAACTGAACTATAACCTCCTCCTCCCTTGGAGCTCCTTCCCTAGAACCCAGACCAACAAAGCGTTCCCCCTCTGCATTTATACAGGCAAGAACAGCACTAGCCAACCAGACCCCCTTCACTGAGCCAGTCATGGAATATACCGGGAGTTTCTTCGAATTATGCGAGCTAGCCTGGCATTGGGCATATTGCATGCACCTGAAGTAGCCAAAGGAACAAGGACCCTGATTACCAACAGAGTATGCAGGGAGGAAGGGAGTGGGGACTGTGATATGCGTACAACTGCTGAGCCCCTCAAGATTGGGTGGGAAGCCGGGCCAAGGTGCATAGGCGCAACAGCAGCAACAGCCAGAGCACCCCCGAGATCACTTAGCTTAGGCCCCCATCGCCACCATGATACTTCCATGCGTGAAGAATGATTGCCCACAACACCTAATTATGGCACTACCCCTCTTCACACATCACCCCGCACATGTGTAGGTCAAAAGGCATGCTACCCCCTCCCTCACTAGGGAAAGCACGATAATAGACATTTAGAGACATCCATAGAACATTAAGTTAAAAAACCCTCATCATCCACAGGCACACGAAAACTATCCCTTTGCAAAATACATCCTTTCCAATCATGGTGAGGGAGAATTACTGGTGTCCCGTAAGCAAGAATTAAGGCGACCCATGAATAGACATCCATTGTCTCCAAAAAATAGACACAGAGCTCAGGGCCACCTTAAGGTCCCCACAAAAAATAAGACGTGTGAATGTAAAAGCACACCCCTAAAAGAGAGGCACAGGATTTCGGCAGAATGACTGATGATGATACATAAGGATGCAAATGTCTTCTACAACTTAACCAACAAACAGCAACTCTTATCCAACAGTTCTGCAATTAAGTCACAAAAGTGTACCACACTTACAGCAGCACACCATCTCTCTGGCAACCATATCCATAGTCCTAGCAAAGATCCAAGCGTGCAAGACCAAGACTTTGAACTTTTTTTATCAAGCTGTTGGAGGACGAACACTCTCAAACTTTTCCAAAATAAAGAAAGTTCCCAATCACCAAAGGACCACAGACATCTTTCCTGGATCCATCCCTAAGATCTGCAATGTTCCAAAAGTCATGTATTGTTGTACAACTGTATACCGTGGGTGTGGCTGCATTGCCCAGCGCTCTCCCATGTCACCTATAATTACACTAAACAAAACACTAGTATTCCACACACTCTACACAGCGCACTCTTACACAACACATTGTATCAGCAGATGACCGCTGTGGGCGCCCAGAAGTCAGCCGGGTCATGATTAGTTAGATCTGTTACCACATGCAGGTAGGTGCAGACAGGCTTTATTCCCTGAAAAACTAAAATGCCTTCTCCATCTGTACCTATGTAGGATTAGGGCCAAGATACAACCCATACAGTAGTAGTGGACATGGCCCGATACAAGACCAATCCCAGAGCACTGTACCTCTTCACCAATCCAAGCTTGATATGATGCACAGGCTGGGCACCATAGGGGAGTATACTGTTTGGCCGCAAGACTTTCCAGAAAAGAGATTCCTGAGGGTTGCAAAGCCACCGCACCAGTGAACAAACCCATCCGCTCCTGTGTCCATCTGTGGTCCCAGGGTGGCCTTAGCGTGTCTTGTGCAGTCTTCTTTAATAACAAATGAACGGCTGACATGGAGTTCCAGTGTAGGGCCATCCACCTTAATGACACAAAGGAAAATGAGTCTCGTAGAGTTGGGTTCAATACCAGCATAGATAATCTGTGTCAGGAAATATGGGACACTGAGATACACAGGTATAAGAGGTTGGAAGTGAAGGGGCAACCTCTAATTGTATGGAAACTTACAGTGTATTTCTTGTGTTTTAGAAGCAAAGGAATGATTCCACTCAGCATTAATGAGAACTGTGGTGCAATATTGCACATACCAGACATGCAATGGGTAACTTCAAGCTGATGGATACATACTGACACTGCTGAGAATTTGCCTACACCCAGCCTACACCCAGCTTGTTCCCGGATGGCGAGGCTTGTGCTCCCAGGTCACCATACACACCCCTACCCTAGTCATTCCTGGAGAAGATTTGTCAGAGTTGTACTAACATTGTTACTACAGAAGAAAACAACTCTATTGCATCAGGCTCAAGAAACAAGTACTGCTGAATATTTTGGCTGGGCTCAGTTCAAGAAAATTCCGGAAGAATTCAGACTGTTTTCTGACACACAAGTCAATGCGGGAGTGGCCACAGCCTTCTTCACAGTGCAAACAAAAGCGAGTTCTTGATAGTTCAGAGGCAATTATATTGGCATGTCACACTTCATGAAAAGATAATTCATCTACCAATTAATGTTATGTTAACGGGTATCTCTGGATGTGATAAAGTGTCTGCACTAATGGATTATCTTCAGGAATGCTTTGAATAGATTTTCCTAGGGTTTCCGGTTTTCAGTTACAACTGATTATAACCAATAAAACACGCTGAAGTGAATATTTGCTTTTCAGTAGAAACCGGAAAACACTAGATTTTGCTGCACTTTTACTCCTTTGGCCCCCTGGAGTGTCAAACAGTGTAAGTGTAATTGTAATTCTATGATGTTTGTTCTCACTTCGACCCACTTGGAGTGTGGTAAACCAATTAATATGCCCATGTGACCTTCTGCAAGGACCTTAGAACCACAAGTCCTGATTACACACCTGTTATGAGAGCATACCTCATCTCAAATGACTTTAACTCACTCTTCACTGCATGTTGATGCATAGTTGCCATCAGGTTCAGAATTGAAAGCTAAGCAGTGTCTCAGTCCAAGGCAAGTAGCACCTCCATTATAGCATCCTCCTTGATTGAGAGCAGGATAGAGTTTTAATGCCTGGAAAATCATGTGTCATGCAACAAAAATCAATATCTGTTCTTAAGTTTAAACCACGAAGGACCCTATTGTATCAACGCATTTCCACATAGACACAGAAATGGTAAAACACTTAAATAATCAGGCATCATGTTCTGCAACAGCAGCAGCTCATGCTACTTTTCTCAGTGCATGACAGGAGACATGAGCACTCTGCAGCAGTACTTAAATACCTGGATCTAAGACAGAATTATTTCCCTTGCAATGCAGACATATTGGTTGACAGCATTTGAATGATTGAAATATTTGCTAATTGTTGAAAAGAGTATGATTAGATGTCCTCCACACAAACTGCGTAATGGATGTAACTAGATTTCCAGTGAACAAGTCCCAGGAACCCGGTACATTCCCATCAATATTTTTTTTGCGATTCCTACATGCATAGGCAATAGCGATTCTTTAATTGTGAAAATTAAAGAATTGCTATTTTATTTTTTTATTTTTTAAAGACCTTTATTGTACATGTTGCAAATAACACAGCACAGAGCCTACAACCTCTTTGGGCCGGCTGCATATGACGTAAGTTACATGAATTGTTGGTGGGATAACACAGCCGTTGTAGCCGACAACCCTGGGGTTCGGCGGCGTAACAGAATAAAACATGTATACATCATATCTTGGGTGGTTCGGGGAATATACAGGTCTATGGTTTTTATGTTTTTTTTGTTATGTGATAACGTATCTCCGGTGTCGTGGACATGCTGTCCGCAGTCCGTGTTCATCTATGATTAGCAACCATGGCAATAATAAACAGTGAAATCAGAAATATGAAGATCACAGGTCAGTCGCACGTGATACAATGATGTAACAAGCAAATAGGGCAATGGTGTGCTGCACCAAGTCAAAGGAGCAGTCGTATTTAGTGGCAGTAAGAGGAAGTGACCGTCATAGCCGTATCCGGCGTGTCTGGTATCTCAACATGTGTGCCACCCTCCAACAGGGCTGATGTTGCTATGGTGGGCAGGGTTAGAAGTCGTAGCGTGGGACTGTCTGCAAGTGATAGGAGAGCACGTTCCTCCTCCACACCCCACAGGTTGCGTGTGACGTGTCCCGCGTCATGTGAGTAAAGAGGAATCAATAAGTATCAGCGGAGATGCAGTTATCGACATCACATACGCATAGTACGTAGTGTCAATCAGCTATGAAAAAGGTCCTGTTTTTAAAATACAACTAACGTGTAAACTAGAACGTGAACTGTATCAGGGGATGGTGGGAGGAAAAGTACTATTGAGGGGTTGAGGCGTCCGTTCGTGTGAGAACAGGGGGGGGGGAGTTGCAGCAATAGATAGGGTCCTATAACATGAGGTCGGGATGAGGCGGAATAGTAACGTGGGCGTGAGGGGGGCCATTGCAGGGGCGTTTATGTGGCGTCTCTAGGGTGTGACAGTCGCCCCAGTCACACGTAAGGAGCGGGACGGGGTTCCGTCACTTAGGAGACGGGAGGGTCGAGAAACCGTATGATCGTGTCAGGCGGGCAGGGAAGCGCTAGTGATTCTGAGCGTGTGGGGCTACAAGTGTGGCGCGATACACGTGCACGGGTTGCAAGTACACTGCAGTAACGGAAGTCGTGGCATGGGCCATGTCGTAGTAGGGAAAAGGGGGAGGGGGGCAAAGGGCACTCAGAGTCCCTGCTGTGTCTTGTGTCAGTGAGCCGGTCTGGGTGCGGGCTACCTCAGGTGATCCCCAGTTCCAAACTCGCCTGCTGAAAGGACTTCAGTACGTCATCCCAGAGCTGTGCAATGGGGAATTTCCTGAGTCCCGCCGTTTCCTCTCTGTGCAGCACTGTGCATTCCGCTCGTGAAAGACATGTACCAGTGCTGGATATGTGGGGGTGTTCTGGCCTTCCATCGTTTGGTGAGTAGGCTTTTGGCCGTGATAAGTCCCAGGTTCCAAAACCTGCCCGGTACCTTATTCAGTTTGGTGCGTTTGTAGAGTCCTAAGATGCAGGCTTCCCACGTACGCGGCACATTTAAGTTAGTGCAGTGCGTTAGCAGCGCCACTATCGTGTCCCAGTATGTCTGGATATCGGGGCATAGCCAGAGCATATGCAAGAAGTCTGCCCCAACTAGGGAACAGCGTTGGCATGCAGTATCGGTGGCTGAAAAAAATCTGTTGATTTTATCGGGCGATAAATAAGCGCGATGTAATATGTAAAATTGTATGACTTTGAAACGGGGGTAGCGTGGGACATTAGTCGGGCCAACCAGTATCATTGCCCATTCTTTGTCGGTCCAATCTCTCCCTCTATCCGTCGCCCACTTGTCTCTCAGCGGCAGGGTGGAGTGTTGTGTGTGGGTCAGAAGGGCCTGCGCCAACCAGTGCACCACGTGGGTGCCGTTGCCCATGACATGTAGGTATTGCATGAAGTGATGCATCCGTGGTTCTTCAGATACGTCGCCCCAGGCAGTCGTCAGTGTGTGCAAGAGGGACGCATGTAATAGGAATTGCCCAGCTGGCAAGTCCGTGCTTGCAGTGAGGTCCGCAAAGGGTAGCAGGGCACCTTCCGCATAAAGGTCTCCCAGCGTCTCCACACCCGCCCGTATCCAACTCCCCAGCATTGCTTCCGTCAACACCCCGGCGTCTCTGGGGGTACCCAGCAGGGGAATCGTCGGGGCATACGGCGTCGTCGCTCGGGTGAGCCTCAGGCAGCGTAGGAAGCATTTGCACGCCACTGCTAGGTGCAGTTGGGCAGGGCGGGGGGCCCGAGTCAGCGGATGGAATAAGGTGCACGTTTGTGGTTGGGTCCAGATGTTAGCGTCCGTGGCAGTGTCCCCCAGGTTCTTACCGCACAGCCATCCCGACACCCATTGCAGCTGCGCCGCCAGGTAGTACAGCTCCATGTTGGGGACCGCCAGGCCTCCCGATTCAGTGGGCATGTACAGCTTTGCTAGTGCGATGCGGGGCCGACCTGCGTTCAAAATAAGGCCACGGAGCATGACCTCCAGTTCGCGAAATATTTTGGTAGGGACATAAGTCGGGATATTGGCAACATAATATAATAGCCATGGGAGGACAATCATTTTCGTCAGTGCCACACGGCTGGGCACATTCAAAGGCAGAGTTCTCCAAAAGGCTACTTGCGCGCGAATGGAGGTGATCGCTCGCATCAGATTTCCATCCAGTATGTCCGAGGGATTCCGATATATATAGATCCCCAAATACCGGAACGTAGTGGGATACCATTGCAGTCTCTCTCCGCTAAGTCGGATATCGCTCTCAGGCGTGTCCGGGCCAAAGGGGTAGGCTCCTGACTTGGACCACTTGACTCTCAACCCTGACATATCTTCGAAGGTCTGGAATATGTCAGTGAGAGAGCTCAGGATATTGCTCAGATCTCTGATATAGAGGAGCAGGTCGTCCGCATAAAGCGAGATCACATGGACACCATCCGCCAGCGGTATTCCCCACTGAACCCCCTGTGTGTGCAGGAACGTGGCTAGAGGTTCCATTGCCAGGGAGAACAATAGGGGTGGCAGGGGGCAGCCCTGTCTGGTACCCCGTCGCACTCGAACAGTATCAGACAGCAATTTGCCAGTGCGCACGCGGACCGTGGGTCTTTGGTATATTAAGTCCACCATGTCCCTATAACCACCCCCCAGTTCGTATTTCTCCATCACCGCCTTAAGATATGGCCACTCTACAGAATCAAATGGCTTCTCACGGTCCAGTACCAGGCATCCCGCTCCCGGCCAGTGCCGGGTGGCATACTCCTGTATTCGGAACAGTCTACGGATATTATAAGAGGTGTGGCGCATCGGAAGAAAGCCATTTTGATCGTAATGCACTAAAGTCGGGACCAGAGGGGCCAGGCGCTGGGCCAGAGTAGAGGCGAGTATTTTGTAATCCGTGTTCAAGAGGGCCAAGGGGCGATAAGAGCCCATGCGGGTGCTATCTCTGCCAGGTTTGAGAATGGAGATAAGATTGGCCTCATTAAGGGTAGGAGGGAGGGAGGAGTCTTCCGCAGCAGCAGAATACATTTTCAAGAGCTCAGGGATAAGGAGTTCTGAACCGGCCTTATAAAATTCGTCTGGTAGCCCGTCTGGGCCAGGGGATTTGCCATTGGACAGGTTGAAAATGGCTGTGCGGAGCTCCTCAGAAGTGAGCAATGTTCCGAAGGTCGTCTTGCTGTGCAGCAGTCAGACGCTGCATTTGCAAGGCAGAAAGATACTCCGCTATATCAGGAGGCGGGACTCGGAGCCGGGAGCCATATCAGGCTCTATAGTGGGTCGTGAAAGCGTCATGTATGTGGCGTTGTGTGTAGAGTAGTCCCCTTTCTTCTTTCTGCATATCGCCGACACCGGGGCCGCGCGATCCTCTTGCGCAATCAGCCAGGCCAGCAATTTGCCTGGTTTGTCGCTGAGGTGATGTGTGCGCGCTGAATGGGCCACAAAATTAAGGTTACGTAGATGTTCTAAGAGGTGTGTGTGCTCCCCTTGCGCTTCTGTCAGGGGGTTGTTAGTGCCTTCGATCGCGTCTTGTTCTCGACGGAGCAGGTCGGTTTCCAGACAAGTCAAGTCACTCTCTAGCTGCCTCCGCATGTGTCCCTGTGTGCACCAGGCAGTGTCCCCTAATCACGACTTTGAAGGCGTCCCATTCAATCTGGGGAGCGGATGCCGTGTCCGAATTATCTTCAAAGTATTGCGCGATTTGCGTCGTAAGGGAATCTCGGAAGGCCGCATCTAATAAGAGGGCCGGTTGCAGCCGCCATGTAGGGATAGGTGGGTGTGGGCACTCCCAAGCTATGGCCAGGACGTGTGGGTTATGATCCGAATGTGTGCGGCCCATGTATCGTGTGTCAGTGACAAGGGGGAGGAGGTCAGCGGATATCATGTACCTGTCTAAACGCACATGTAGATCATGTGCGCCCGAGTAATAGGAATATATTCGTGTGTTGGGGTTATGTGCCCGCCATGCGTCATGCAAATCCCACTGTGTGGCCCAGCTGACCAGTGCTTTCATTGCGCCGTGCGCCGGCGTGCCAGCTTGCGGTGGAGGGGAGCGGTCCAGTGTCGCGTCTAAGATGCAATTATAGTCTCCCCCCAGGATCCATGGAACGCCATGCCATGTCGCCAGTGTCGTCGACAGTCGGGCGAGGAAGCTACCTTGGTCAGTGTTCAGGGAATACAGGGAGGCCAGTACCACCAGCTGTCCATCCAATCTGCCCTGGACCACCACATATCTACCATCAGGGTCTATATGAGCGCTCGAGACCGCCCAGGGAGTCCCAGGTCGGATCCACAGGAGCGTCCCGCGGGCAAAGGAGGAGTACTCCGTTGCATACAATTGCCCACGCCATCTGCGGTGTAGTGCACGTACTTCCGTTTTGTTCAGGTGTGTTTCTTGCAAGAGCGCAATATGTATTTTGTGGCGTTTTAAATATGAGTAGATCTGATACCGTCGTGACAGTGTATGCATGCCCCTGACATTCCAGGTACACATCTGAATCTCAGTCATGGTTGTCGTCTAGGTAAGCCCTATGTCCAACAGTCGTTCCCAGCTCCTCATATGTGGCCCCTTCCAGGTCCCCCGGTCCCTCTCCCGCCTCATGTCAAAACAGCGCTGTATGTGTGATAAGAAGTGACCCACATAGTCGCAAGGGGATGGAATAAAAAAGAACATGAAACGCCCAAAAAGGGCATCACAATAGAAAATACCAAATGGTCGGTTGCCCAACATGCCGCCGTCCAAACACTCAAGTGAGTTAAATTAACTATACAGTTCTAGGGGGTGTTAAGCAATTGGCACAAAGAGTGAAGCAGCAGTATTGTTCACAAAGGAGGGTAACGTCCCACCCCGGGCCGTAGAAGGAAGGCCACAGCTGACTGGTTTTGCCAGGTATCCGCCCACCCAATGCAAAGGGAGAATTTCTGTCTGATGCAAAAGTTAGAGGGGGGGTTCGTGCGAGGGCACACACCTCCGATCAAGCCAGGCCGAGGGCCGCCAGGACACCCGTGACCACAGCGAGGGGAGAAATGTCACAGTGATACTTGACAAGTGTGTGCGATGCCTGCAAGAAGTTACTCACTACGTCTCGTCGTCGCCAACTCACGTGGAGCAAGGGGGGCCCCCCTCGCCCATCGCCGCCGAGCATCACTCACCCCCAAGGCGATCAAGGATAGTGCAGGCACGGCAGTTTCAGCTGTGTGTGTAGTTGGAAAGCCCTGGGGGCCCTCCTCAGGCAATTAAATCCGCCGTCTGTGGCATGACGTCAGGAAGGTCTGCGGACTGTTGAGAGTCCGGTAGTCCGTAGATGGCTTCGTCATCACTAGGAAACATGCGTGGACTAGCATGCGGGGCAGAGGACGGACGCCGGAGAGCCGCTGATTTCCGTGATCCTGCGTAGTGCGTCTTGTTGTTCCTGCAAGACTAGGTCCGCCGGCGGGGAGTGGGTCGTCGTCTCCTGCGAGCGGTGAGGCGTGGGCGACTTACGCCTACAACGTCGTCTCGATCCTCGTGAGCGCAACATCGTGGTAGTTCCCTGTGCCCTCCGGGGCGCTTCCTCCACCCAGCCATCCAGCCAAGCCTCAACCTCTGTGATGTATTTACTATGGGTACTGTATCGATGCCCCTATTTCTGACCCTTGTCTGGTTAATAATTAACTAGCAGCCATTCAACTGCACAAAAACCCGTTATCTGATTAGCCATACAACGGCACAGAAGCCCGTTATCTGATTAGGTCATAGCGTATGCCATCTCATTAGGCAAGCACTATTTCTCCAGCCCCCTAATAGGCATACGGAGTTCTCAAAACAAATCAAACCTACAGCGACCTGGGAAATCCCCGCAGCCATTGTTTTGATTTAGCCGAGAACTTCAGTAAAGAATGTGCGAACGACCAGTTCTTATGATATCCTTATTGACGTATTTATGTCCATCCTTACGTCAATCTCTGCACCTTTCAGGTATAAATAATACCGACATTGCCTTAAGCAAACACACAAGGTGGTGACAAGATTGGAGCAGCGAGACTTGCCGAGGAGCCCAGCTGACAGCGAAGCCCACAGACGCTGCCCCTCCTTTCTGATGCGCTGAGAAAGAGACGCTGCCTTTTCTCCTGCCGAGAAATCCAGCTCCGGCGCTTCCAGCCGCCCTTGCAGGCAGCTGGGATATCAAGCCCTGAGATAGAGATACCAGCCCTCCAGCCTTCTAAATCCCAGGTACTGAACTGAATAACCCCTTGCAGAGAATTCTTGAAGCAGACCCTTGGCAAAGCAAACTTAACTTAAACTGCTACTTATCTACTCCCGCCCACGTATTAGGCTTAGGTCAGGTACATTGGGGTAGGCGTAGTTAGAAGCACCAGTTGAGTACGATTAGTCAATGTATATATGTATGTATCTATTTTATCAAATTTAAGTATCATATGGCTAAGAAACCATATCAATGCTTTTACAGTATTATTTTATAATTCTGTTTTTACTGTATGCACTCTACTTAACAATAAGTATTGCAATAATAGCGATTCATTTCTCTTGTATGAGAAAAGAGACTGATCAATAAACAACATCTTTTATTGAACACGCCCGTCTCTTCCTTTTCTCTACAATCTGGTGAAACTAAGAATGCACTGAACTGACTGAGTAAAATAAGTTGTCTTTTGTTTTCACACGACTCTAGAGATACACTCTTGATTAGGGGAGAGCAAAGTTGTCATGTTCTATGGTTGTCAGAAACTAAATCCCTTCTTGTCTATCCAGGGAGGTTAAACTCCTCCTTGTCTATTCGAGAAAGATTCTAGTGAACTCTGAGCTAGCTGGCAAACACTAAACTTTAAGTCTAATATCGTCATTAGAAGACCTAGTTAACCTCTGTCCTACGTATATACTATTGAAGATATTATTCCATTGCGCAGAGCCTATTGGGATAATAGGAACTACACTACATGGCGCCCAACGGTTTGGATAGGCGATAAATCTAACGTAAGACATTAGAGTAACTCAGTCGTGCTTTTTCACACAGACCCCTTTTTCCCCGCAGACAGTTTCCAGTGGGGTGGCTCTCCACTCTCGGCGCTCCACTACCCCCTGGGGCAGGCACGTGTGGTCGCAGCTCGGGGACAATCAGGCGGTCACCCCCCGGCGTGAGTCTTGCTGGCACTGAAGGAGTGGTACAAAAGGGGGTGGTGATTGACGGAGCATCTGAACCAATCAAACACTCACACCCAGTCAAAAGATCTGGGTTTAATCCATCACCGTTCTTTAGCCCACTCTGCCACCCCAGTTCAGACATGGCTATATGCAAATCAGTCAGACCCTGTGCCTCATGGGAACAGTCCAGCCCGAACTGCCAAGCCATGCCTTCCCTGGACCGGAAACAAGCTTCCAAGGACCGGTTTCTGGCATTACAGCCGTCTTCAGCCCGGCTTGCTTGAATCCAGTGGCAAAGTGAGCAAGGGACTCACATCTGAGCATACCCTGCCACATTTATGGCGGCCAAAAGTGGTACAAAAGGGGGTGGTAATGGACGGAGCATCTGAACCAATCAAACACTCACACCCAGTCAAAAGATCTGGGTTTAATCCATCACCGTTCTTTAGCCCACTCTGCCACCCCAGTTCAGACATGGCTATATGCAAATCAGTCAGACCCTGTGCCTCATGGGAACAGTCCAGCCCGAACTGCCAAGCCATGCCTTCCCTGGACCGGAAACAAGCTTCCAACGACCGGTTTCTGGCATTACAGCCGTCTTCAGCCCGGCTTGCTTGAATCCAGTGGCAAAGTGAGCAAGGGACTCACATCTGAGCATACCCTGCCACATTTATGGCGGCCAAAAGTGGTACAAAAGGGGGTGGTAATGGACGGAGCATCTGAACCAATCAAACACTCACACCCAGTCAAAAGATCTGGGTTTAATCCATCACCGTTCTTTAGCCCACTCTGCCACCCCAGTTCAGACATGGCTATATGCAAATCAGTCTGACCCTGTGCCTCATGGGAACAGTCCAGCCCGAACTGCCAAGCCATGCCTTCCCTGGACCGGAAACAAGCTTCCGAGGACCGGTTTCTGGCATTACAGCCGTCTTCAGCCCGGCTTGCTTGAATCCAGTGGCAAAGTGAGCAAGGGACTCACGTCTGAGCATACCCTGTCACACTTATGGCGGCCAAAAGCTCCGTCCATCACCACCCCCTTTTGTACCGCGTTTGGCCGCCATAAGTGTGGCAGGGTATGCTCAGACGTGAGTCCCTTGCTCACTTTGCCAATGGATTCAAGCAAGCCGGGCTGAAGACGGCTGTAATGCCAGAAACCGGTCCTCGGAAGCTTGTTTCCGGGCCAGGGAAGGCATGGCTTGGCAGTTCGGGCTGGACTGTTCCCATGAGGCACAGGGTCAGACTGATTTGCATATAGCCATGTCTGAACTGGGGTGGCAGAGTGGGCTAAAGAACGGTGATGGATTCAACCCAGACCTTTTGACTGGGTGTGAGTGTTTGATTGGTTCGGATGCTCCATCCATCACCACCCCCTTTTGTACCGGGGCACTGAAGGAGTGGCGCACCCCCCTCCGCCACGTCCGGGTGCGTGCACGGTGCTGTTGCCGGGGCAAGGTCCCGGCGCAGTCCACCTGGTGCCGCCACAGCCTCAGCCTCCCTGTAGTGTGGCGCTTCGCCGCCGATGTCCGCTGGGCGTATCCTTCTCACTTCTCCGGTAGCGTTTCAGCTCCTCGCCATGGTGGGAGCAGGTAAATGTATATCCATGCAGGGGGTCCGCCACAGTAGTTCAACCCCGGGGGCGAGGGGAACCACCCGGCCCTCGCCCGCGGTCGTCGGGCGTCTTATCAGGGCGCTGCGTAGTCCGCAACACTGGGCCTGGTGTTCCCGCCGGAGCCCCGGCCTTGCGTGGTTGGTCACACCGGGCCAGTCTCGCCCAGTCTGGGACCGTTTGCATACTGGGACCCGCTCCGACACTGTCTCTATGGTCTCTCCGACAGTGTCGGAGCGGGTCCAAGTATGCAAACGGTCCCAGACTTGGAGGATGGGTGGTTGGGGGTTATCTCCGGGTCCGCTCGTAGCTGCAGCCAAATCGGGATACAGGAGACGGAGAATCGGCCCAGGGAAGGGGAGCTCGGAACGGAGCTCTACCCTACCACGTCCGTCGCCATTGCGCACTAAGCCACGCCCCCATTAAAGACGCGCTATTGATCATTTTGATGAATGTACACCTAAGTTCGGAACAATTTTGAATTTATCACTCAATTTCAGCTCTTTCATGCTCTCTTTGGCCAGGTCACTGACACTGCACAGGCACACTCGTGTAAATTCTAAATGTGTTTACGTCTAATATTCAGAGATAATGATGTGTGTTTACAATATTGTACAACAGCAGCCCGCTAATAGTATTGCATATAAGCTCTGTGAACCACTGCCAGTTGCCAGATGTGAGGTCCTGTTTCGATCTAAAAGGAACTTTTTAATAAATGTTGCACAGTGTTGAAAAACATAAACACATTTCTCTGAAGAATGTTTGTTAAAGACTCCTACACATCAATGTATTAAAATTGAAATAAAAAATGGTATTTAAAACAATCTAAGTTTAAGAATGATTCGAGGTAATCAGGGCAGGACTGTGTGGAGAACAGAGCCAGATCTATCAAGGGTTGCTTAAAAAGCCGTTCCAGGACCTACTTTGCTCATGCCTTAAAAAGTCTCTGGGCAGGAGACAGCCAAAATTGTGGCATTTTTCTCTTCTCAAACCGGTAGTTTTCTGCCTGAAATGGGTCTGTTGGCCTGTATGCATAAATGCCATCCCGAAGGCTCTCTAGTCAATATCACAGTATATTGCTTGCGCCTGCCCTCCCTAATGGAAAGATAACCTCGAAGACAATCTCAGTCATGTCACAAACTACAGATGCCTTTGTTAGCATAAGGCAAAGATCAAATCAGGAACCTCAGAGTTTATGAGCAGAGCACACCCTTTCGTTTGAGATAACTGCGTTAATGATCCACCCGGCTAACCAGGGCTTTCCTTTGCAAAGCATGCTTTGCATCTGACTCAGCTATCTCCCGACCAGTGCCATCCTTTGTTTAGGCCGAGCTTGAGCAGCGCATGCGCTGATCTGCGGAATGCTGTATTGGAGTATGAAATAGAAGCCCCCCCCACTCTCCGCACATATTTGTCATTGGCTTGTGTCATTGCCCTTCGCAAATGCTGGCTTCTAATTCGTTAATCAGCTTGTTAGTCCCTCCTTAGTACCGCCTTGTCTTCATTTGTAACCTCCCATGAGGACTGGCCCTTTTACTTCGGTTGTTACACGGTACATCTCTCTTAGCTTGTAAGCACTATTTTCTTTAATGAGTTTCTTCTACTGCAGGCACCACATGCGTTCCTGCATCATTCAATGCGCAATGTGTGCTTTCACTTTCTAAGTATACCGGAACAATGGCGCTGCTTCTTTCAATCGCAATAGGTCTCACATTTACAAGAGTTAGAGCTATTGGCATTGTAAATGGCAATGCCTTTTATTTATGTGTTAATTAGCAAAAGAGATAAATAAAAGGCATTGTCATTTACAAAGCCAAAAGCTTAAACTGTCGCAAATGCGAGACCTATTGCATTGCAAATGCATGTTTCTGTTGGGAACTGCGACATTAGTGTGTTTGTGGCCGTGCGAAGACGATAATAAATGGGTGTAAGTAGCAGCAGGGTGCGCACCCGCGATGCAGAGAGGTCCTCGGGAGTCAGAACCTCGCCATAGGGGTATGCATCTCCCATAGTCTGTAAACCCACCTTGTTTAGTGGCGAAAGCGCCTTGTCTTCTTCTTGAGTTACTGAGATGTAAGGATGGTGTTTTAGGAGTAATGTGAGAACATACAATGGGAACTTCCCTGCTCGACCTGCCAACTCACGCCATGGCGTTGTGGTGGAGTGCAATGTGATTATTTCAGATCGTGGTATTCCCACCCATTTATGTGGTAAAATCGCCGTGAGTGAGATTGGGAACGCGTCATTGTGTTTGACCCCAATATGCAGAATAAAGTCATGCACTGCATACCAATACTAGGCGAAGTGCGCCTGCACGCGGAGATAGTACACATGAAAGTCAGGTGCTTTGAAGCCTCCATTTGCATATGGCATCATATGTCAAATGTGACTAGGAGCGCGCGTCATTTTTAAAAGAAATATGCTGGCGGGTCAGTGGGAATATTTACAAATAGATTTGAGAAGTTTTGGTAAGATCACCATCTAGATGACAGCAATTCTGTCCGCCAGTGACAGCGGTAATGCCGTCCATCATGTGACTTGATCTTCCAATCTGGACACTGCCCTCCCGTAATTCACTTTCAGGACCAGTGACAGCAGTTCTTAATAGCAGGTGCCAAGACGGGTCTCTATCGGGCTCTCCATTTTCGTCCTCACTCTCAGAATGGAAAAGAAATCTTAACTCTGCAGCAGTTCACTGTTTTCGATGTAACTTTTATGTTTTTTGCAGTTCTATATAGCAAAACTCGAAAGTGCTTTACATGAGCACCGACACGGACATATTCATTTAGTTTTTGGTAAGCATAGGCGATTAAGTGATTTGCCCAGAAACACAGGATGTTGAGCCAATGCTGAGACTCAAACCTGCTTCCTCAGCTCCAAAGTTGGCAGCTCTAGCCATTACGCCACAACCTCTCGTTCAAGAACTAAAAGCATTTTCAATATTACATACAAAGAAGCCAAAGTTGTGTGTATTCATGTAATATATTTATCTTACCCAACTAACAACCTTTGACAAAACCAATAGTCCTGGCGTGTTGTAGGTGCAATGTTACCTATTGCATTATATATGTGGTGGCAATAACAGAAGCAGCAAAATACCAGTTGGGCGGCACATTATGCTGAGCACCTATTTTTAGCATAAATGTTTTAAGCCACACCCTTAACTATATCGCCCATGCCCCTTTGAGAGACCCCCTAGTTTTTTCCTCCCACTTAAAGCCCATGAGGTAAGCGCCCCTCTCTACAGAATGCAAAGGGAGGAGGCTTTTAAGGTCGGACTAAATACCTCATGTTGCTGTCATGCTGTGAGTCTTACACCATGTGCGGCAGTGCTCCACTTTTCACCAATCTTGATGGCCTTCTTGTTCTATTTAGAGTCTCACATTGGCGATTATAGTGCAAATTCCAGTTCATCGTTTGTAAATATTTTGTAATTGATCCAGTTGCTTTTTGTGCATATGCAGGAGTTGTATAGAGAAAATAAGTTCTTTCAAGATTCATAAAAATTCGTGGTAAAGGCATGCGTTGCAACGGAATTCGTTGTAACGTCATACATTCTGGAACGGGAAACGGCCATTACAACGAAGCCGTTTCCACGAAATCGTTAACCACGCATGCAGTACAACGCATGCGTGGTTACCACGAAAGCTTTTACCACGCATACCTTTACTACGAGGTTTGTAGTAAAGGTATATGTGGTAAAGGTAAAAAGTAAAAAAAGGGGGGCTTGGGGGGGTCTCCCCCCCAATAAAAAAACTCACCTGATGTCACGTCAGGTTATGTATTTTATCAGCATCGTTTAAGAGAAAACGGAAAATAAACTTCCGCTTTCTCTTAACGACATATGACGTCACCACGCAAGCAATCGAGGTAAATGTTATGCGTGGTAAACGAATTCCGTTGAACGCATGCGTGGTAAAGGCATGCGTTGCAACGGAATTCGTTGTAACGTCATACATTCTTTTGGAACTAGTCATTAGTCTAGGCTGGTCAACGTAGAAGTCATTAGATATTTCTATTGGACCACTAGAATGTCTCTTGTTTTGTCTGCTGGAGACAGAGGCGTGCTTTAGATTACATTTTTAACAAGACTTTAGCAATAAATTACCTTTAGACCCACTCAGCCTTCGTTTATGTATCACCGCCCTATTATGAGGACAGCAGAAGGAGACCTTTCTGATGACGAAACACTGACCAGCGCTGTCATCAAGAACGGCATGTAGGCAGTGAAAATGCCACAGAAAATTAATTTGGAAAACTACTCAAGTTAAGTTATATTTGCTGGTTCGCCATTATTTTTGGCAGCACCTACTAGCAGGAAGACTGCAATGCATAACATGGCAGCCTTTCACAGAATGCCCAAGAAGGGTCCCTGACATTCTAATGGAAATTCCAGGGGTTACATTTCTAAAACCCACATATGATAGCATTTCCAGCATGCTTTTGAGGCAGCATTACCACCATAGATTTGTTTTAACTGAGATACTTCAATGTCAGAATATTGACTCAAAAAATATCTTTCTACAAAAATATTGTTGCAAAAACATTGACAGCCAAAGTAACATGAAGGAGTATGTAAATACGTATTTAATATTCTTAACTTCACTTGTGCGACCTTGAAATATATGTTTATCGTCAAGGTTAAAGAGTTAAATATAGTAAATCTATACTTACCTGCATATACTTACCAGCACACAATTTTTGGTATGATATTTTTGTGACACATTATTTAGCAGTCAATATAATATTAGTATACTTAGGAGGCTGCACCCGTCATGGCAGTAGAAGCTACCTAAGGAGAAAAACAACTGCCACGGCAGCCATCTTTGAACAGGGTGACCTTCTTACACCAGTGTGGTGTAGGTCATAATATATCAGTTTGAGCACTTCCCAGAAAGATCCTAGATAAGGTATTTGGGGTCCGATGTTTAAAACCCACTGCAATCAGCAGAAATCACTTTTCAAGAGTATCTGTAATTGTAAAACGTTAACTTTTTGTCCAAACACTAATCTTATTCTTGGACTATTATTTGTTTGCCTTAAATGACAAAAGTGGTCATTTAGACTATAGCCGCCAAATGGCCTATGGCCAACGCAATCAACTTCAGCCTCCATTGGTTCGAGCATACCACTATGTGTTGACCATACATACCCCTTGTGTCGGAAGTTTATTTTCTCCAAATTGGCTCTGGGCTCGATAGTAGAATCCACTTTTGGGAAATAAAAACACGAGGGCAAAACTGTCATGCCATGGTGCATTGGCTAAAATGTCAAAACCTTTTAGGTCTTGCCTGCAGAAAGGGATAGCTGTCTGTTGTCAGATGCCTATTGTGAGCAATACAATACAGCATGATAGATGGGTTTCTTGTCTTTCTCAAATCCCTGCTCCTGATTTGATGGCTTTCTTCCCTGCTCTCATGTTTTTCCTGTTTATTGAGTGTTTCTGTCTCACCACGGTTTCATTGCATGGCAGGTATCCTTAAAATGCTGATATCAGACCCAGCATTACAATGCATATGAGGAACGGTTTACTGTCCCTTTCTGTCTCTCACTTATCCCCCTGCTAACCCCACCCCTTCTCTTTATTAAAAAACATTGCACCTCCTCCCAATGGCTGCTTACCGCCCCCAGCCCCTTCACACTCTGCACACCTGCCTACCACTGTATCGATGGGGTGCCATCTTAAGATTAGTGTTTCTAACCATTCCAAGACGGTAACCCATTTGTGCATATTTAAAGCATAAGGTGTATTCAGATATGGTCACTGTGGACGCACATACATTCGCAGCAGCAATTTTAAAATGTTTTTTAAAGCATGTGGAAATTAATTCAAGACCTAGGGGAAAACAAACATTGGTAAAGCTATTAGGTTTCACAGGTGAAACCTAATAGCTTTGGAAAATGCATGTTTCCAGTGGAAGACAGACCGCCTGTCCCTGTCCCAAAGCAGTAGTCTTTCTTCAGAAAAAATATGTCCCTGATGCAATGAGATATTGCTTTTTCAGTTCAAATAACTTTTACACACAATATACAATAACAATTATACATCTTTACATTCCAAGCTCATTACATACAGAATAAAGGACTCAGACTAATAAAGTAAGATTGAGATATAAAAATGCGAAATAAATGAAATACACATGTCAATTAGATACAAAGTAGAAACTCATGGAACCATTGGGGAATCTAAGGTGGTTTATTAAGCTCCTGTTGAAAGGATTGTGGGAATGAACAATGTTTAGCACTTGTATCAATAAAGATTGTGACAGGCGACCATAAGTCAGCAAGTTTGATGGCCATGTGAGGAGGGTATACAAAAGCATTGTCTAACCTGTGGTTATTGCAGACAGTGTACCACCAAGCCCTAAAAGACATTTTTGATTAATCTTTCCATATGACAGTAATTTGTTGAAAGGTGACCACCAATATTAAGTCGATAATCTTGACATTAAGAAGAGTATCATCCCAAATGGGTGACAGACTGCCTAAAAAGATATGAGTAAAAGAAAAGGGGAACTTAGTGTCCTAAATTAAGTTAATTTAAGAACAAACTTCTTTCAAAAAGTGATGCACCTGTGGGCAAATGAATAACATATGAAATAGGTCAGCATTAGGAGAAGAGCAAGTCCAACATGTATCTGGAATTGATGAGAAGCGTTTAGATAGAATGGCTGGCGTGAGTAACAGTTTATTACATACATAGAATAATGTTTGGGTAATATTTGCTGCTCTGGAGGCCTTGCGTAATTTGGTCCATATGCCGTTCCATGTTAATAGTGGCCAGCATGTAGTAAAATCATGTTCCCAAGCTTCTTCGGTTTTTGTCTTCTGTCTATTGTTATCATTACCTTGTAGGTGTTTGTACATAACAGAGGCCTTGGGTGTGATCATTAGCAAGGTCCAAAGACTGATAGAGTGGTCTAGGTTTTTGGGAGTGTTTAGTGTGATGGGAAGGTGGGGGAGAGAGGTCAGCACAGATGTTTTAAGTAAATTATATTTATTGATAAAGGAGGTAGGCAAGTTAAATAACTGCCTGAGCGTATCAAAAGAAATAAATTGTGAATCTGAGAACAATTGATAGATCCAGATTAAGCCTTTTGTCTCCAAGTTTTCCAGTAAAAGGGTTTGTTTTGGATTAATACGTTTTTATTATGCCAAATCGTTGAGTTTAAGAAAGATTGTTTAGAATTATGAGTGGAGTGTGAAGATCTCTCAAGTAAATTGGAAGTGTGCTTTATTATGGGAGTTGAAATGGATTGTGGTTTATGAGAAAAGGAGAGGTACTCAAAGAAAGAGTAAGGAGTTAGAAAGAGGCGTTCCACTGATGTCCAAAAAGGGCAATCATCTATAGAGTCAAGCAGCCATAGAGAAGCTTGACGCAATAGGAACGCTTTCTGGTAAGTATGGAAATCAGGGAAGTTAACTCCTTCCTCTGATTTAGGATGAATTAATTTTAGCAGGGACATTCTAGGTTTTTTGTTACCCCACAAAAATGAGGATAAGATGGAATTAACTATTTAAAGTAGTTTAGTGGTAATTGGAACCGGGATGTTGGAAATGGTGTACAGAACTATGGGCAATAACATCATCTTTATAGTGTCCAAGCGGCCCCACCAAGACAGATAAAGAGGATGCCATTCAGCAGTCAAATCTGAGATCTTTTGAATACACTTATTCATACTTAGCGTTACAGTTTCTGAGATTGAAGTTGTAAAATGTAGACCAGGGGCCAGATGTAGGTGTCAAAATACCGGTCGGAATCGGCCGAAAATAACGATTTTCGGCCGTTTCCGACCGGTATTTTGACATTGGTATGTAGGGGCACTGAAAACATACAGATTCGATAATTTTACCGAATTGGTAATTTTACCAAATAGGTAAAATTACCGATCGGTAAAATTACCGAATCTGTATTTTCCTATGTAGGTAGCACTTCTAACAGTGCTACAGGGCCTTTAGAATTCGTTATTTACCATATAATACAATTGCATGGTAAATAACGAATTCTTGTGTACATGCACATCTGTGCATGTACACCTGTGCCATGTGGCACACAGACATGCCCTAATGGCATGTCTGTGTGCCACATGGCGCACAAGCCAGTTACAGGGGTGCAACAGGGTGTCAAAGTGACACCCTGTCCCCCTTGTAAATTTGGTATTTTTACCGATTCGGTAATTACCGAATCGATAGCTGCCATTGAATCCTATGGGCTTCAAGGCCCATAGGAATCAATGGCAAATACCGATTCTGTAATTACAGAATCGGTAAATACCGAATCATACCGATTCGGTATTTGTTACCGAATTTCTACCTACATTTGAATTACCGATTCATGAATACCGAATCGGTAAAATTCGGTATTTATGAATCGGTAATTCACATTTACCTACATCTAGGCCCTAGATATTTAATAATATTTGGACTCCATTTAAAGTGGGAGATTGGAAAATCTGAGCTAATAGTATGTTT
The DNA here is from genome assembly GCF_964261635.1 of Lissotriton helveticus. Taxonomy (NCBI): domain Eukaryota; kingdom Metazoa; phylum Chordata; class Amphibia; order Caudata; family Salamandridae; genus Lissotriton; species Lissotriton helveticus. The sequence continues at coordinate 419,472,184 of NC_136061.1, read as the reverse complement.
TGTTAAAGGTAATATTTCGCATTTGTCTTTGTTCAATTTGTATCCAGAAAGAGAAGAGTAAGCTTTCACCTCTGCCAAAAAGGCAGGGATTAGTTCTTCTGGTTTGGATACAAAAAGCAGAATGTCGTCGGCGTAAGCCGCCAATTTGATGTGAACATTCGGTAATTGAAACCCACAAATATTGAGATTTTGGCGTCGTTTGGATAGGAACGGCTCAAGAGCTAAATTAAAAAGGAAAGGCGATAGAGGGCAGCCTTGACGTACTCCCCTGCCCAGATCAAAGAAAAGGGAAATTAAGCCGTTAGCACATATTGCTGCGCGAGGATTAGAGTAAATGAGAGACAATACGCTTATAAAATTTGGGCCAAATCCAAACCATTTTAAAGTATAAAATTAATATTTCCATTCAACCCTATGAAAAGCCTTTTCAGCATCTAGCGCTATTGCCGCCAGCGAGTGTGATCAAGATGGGACGATTTGGATAGAATACCAAACAAGAGTCGTGTATTGTCGGTAATGACTCGTTCCTTGACAAAGCTAGATTTTTCTTTCCCTAGCAAATTTGGTAAATAGGAATCTAGACGTATGGCTAAGGCTTTAGCATTTTATAATCTATATTACAGAGAGATAGGTCTATAGTTTTTGCAGTACTTGGGGTCCTTACCTTCCTTAGGGATAAGACAGATGTGGGCTTCTGAAAAAGAACCAGAGGAATTATTAGAAGAGAGGAAAAAACTTATGAGTGAATGTAGCGTGGGGAGTAAAAGCTTAGAGAAATGAGTGTAAAACTCAACAGTAAAGCCATCTGGACCGGGGGCTTTGTCCTTTTTAAGGTTTTGTAGAGCATTAAATAGTTCCAGCTGAGAAAGATCAGATTCTAACTGAGATAGGTCTGGAGATATCTACTGATTCTTTTGAATATTCGAATAAAACTGCACTAGTGAGTGATCCGAAGATTGAGTTTCTGAGGAATATAGGGATTTATAGAAAAGAGAAAATTCATTTAATATTTCAACGTCTTTAAACTTTAAGACTAATTGTTTGTCAAAGACAGAGTCAATATTTATTTTGTTTTGGCGGATCTTTAAATAGTTAGCTAATATTTTCCCTGCTTTATTTTTACCCCCATAGAATATTGCACTTGATTTAAACAAGAAAAGCGAAGCGTCTTCCGTCGACTTTTTATTGAATTCCAATTTGGCTTTAATAAGGACTTTTATGCAATCCTCTGAATGAGAAGTATAATATGAGTGTGCAGGCGCTTTGATATCCTGGAGGAGATCGGATGTAATCTTACGTGCAGATTTCCTTTTTTTTGCCACATTATTTATAATGAAGTCCCTTGCTAATGCCTTAAATGCATCCCAAATAATTGCAAGTGTAAAGATTCTGTCTGGTTTCTTTCAAAGTAATCAATAAATAATGAAGTGAATGATGTTGAGCATTTAGGGTCTAAGAGGAGAGCGATATTAAAATTCCATCTTCTAGGGGTATTACTCCTGGGCAATATATCAAAACCAATGGAGATGGGAGCGTGAGCTGATAATAGAATGGGACCAATGTCTGCAAATGTGAGGGATTGTTAGGTGTTATGGGAAACAAAGACATAGTAAATTCTGGACTGGGTGTGATGTGTTGAGGAATAAAAGGAGTATTCCCTGGTGGTTGGGTTACAGAGGCGCCAGGCATCAAGTAATTTGTGATGAGATATAGTGTGAGTGAATGATTTGTGTATCCTATTGGGAACAAAAGGCACTTTTGAGTTCCTGTCTACAAAGGGATCTAACACTTGATTACAATCCCCGGCCATAATAAAGTTCTCAATACAATTGGATATGCGTCTAGTTAAAGCAGGCCAAAAGGAAGTGTCCCCACCTGTAGGTGCACAGACATTAAGCAGGGATATTGGAACGTCCTTTAGCGATAATTTAACTATAAGCCATCTCCCATCAGCGTCTGCTTCTTGTGACAATATTGTGACTGGAAGAGATTTGCACCATAATTTTACAACTCCATTTCGTTTACCATCACCAGGAGAAAAATAAGCCTCACCTACCCAACCCCTTTTTAATTTCATGGACTCATTTTCCATAAGATGTGTTTCTTGTAAAAAACAATGTAAGCATTTAACTTAGCTAAATGTGTTAAAACTCTCTGTCTCTTAATAGGAGAATGTAATCCCCTAATGTTCCAAGAAACTAATTTAAGTGACATAACACACAAGATCAAAGAGCAAATAGCGATTTAAATCTTCAGTCCAATTCAATATAATAGAATAAACAACAATAAAAAAGTCTAAGCTTGTAAAGCTGTAGTCTAAAGTAGTATGAGAGCAGTGTAAAAAACAAAAAGGAATATCAGAAAGTAAGAAGAGTAAAATGAACTTAGAATAATGCAAGTTATAGAGGATGTTTAAGCATAGCCAAAGAAGTAAAGAAAGAGAAGTCACAGGAAAGAAAATTTGTGCATAAGTTAGATAGTGAAATAAATAAATGAAAGAATTCATTGCTGAACATAAAACGAAGAACGCAACAAAAAACGTACCAACAAAAAACATACCTACAAATAGGAAGACTTAGGGAAAATACCTGAGGGGGATGGAACCACATGGAGTAGGTGACACATCTAGGGTCAGCTATTCCATGTGGGGGATCCAGAAATAACCACGTTACAGGAATAAGAAAGCAGTGAGGGCGACTAAGAATATGAGTTAGAACAAATATTAAAGTGTACAATTGAAATATGTGTTGAGATTAACAAAAACAGGAACGTCAACAGTATACTGATAAACTAGGTTGAATGAACCAACAGTATACAATCTATAAAACCAAAGGACAACAATTAGAGGGGAAGATAATGGAGTATAATATAAAATAAACAACAGGGCATGAAAACAGGGAGAACACAGCAAACCAGTAAGTCATATAAAATTCAGGGTAGGGAGAAGAAATGGGAATCAAAGCCTAAGCAAATTAAGGAAGCAACTTATGTGTACAACTCCACACAGGACAGATTAGAGCCTGATTAATTGAGAAGAGTATTTATGTATAAAACCATCAATGAGCGAATATTGGAAACAAAGAAGAACTCAAACACTTAACCCAAGAGGGGTTAGGAACTGTATAACTTCAAGAAATTCACAAATTAAAGCATTGTCCAAAGAAGAGGGCCTTAGAGTGTCCATAGCAGTCAGGGGGGCGTGGCTTGGCTGCCGATGAAAATGGACGGGTGAGTGCTGAGCTCCGAGGCGGCCTCCCCTACTTATCCTGCTGAAGCTCATCCTGGTGACCCTGGGGCCCTGGGATTGCCCGCATCTCCTCCTGCAGACAGTGTGGCCTGAACGGCGGTGGAGGGGTCGACCCTGCACCCGTGTGGGGCTGCGCCGCGCCTGGGACCTCGCAGGCGGCGCCGGCCATTTTCGGCGGCCTAAGCGATCGGCCGCATCCCCGGCCTCAATTTCACAGGAGGCCGGCCTGCAGTGGGGGCCAGCCGGCCGCCGGCCGACAAGAAGGACGGAGACCCGAACTTGCGGGCTTACTGCAGCAGCGGAGCCTGGGTCGTCTGGTAGCAGTGCCCCGGAGGGGCCGATCCGGCGAGGCCTGGAGGTGAGGGGGCTGAGAACATCCTAAGGTCCCGAGGGCCTGCCGGGCACTAGACGCGGGACGCGGGATCGGGGAGGGCCCGATCCTGCACTGCCTTCCCGAGGGGTGCTCGGCCAGCACTGGACACTTGCTGCCTGAGGCCGGGGTGCCCTGTCGCCGCCGGGAGGCTTGGCGGGCCGGCGCTGCGGACCCCCGAGGCGGCCCGATCTTTTGGGGCCCTGCTGGCCACGGCTGACGTGGGGAGCTGGGGCTCGGTCTGGGAACCCACGGACGTGGCGGGGCCCGCACCCCAGGAACGGCCCTCGCCGGGCGTGCTGTTTCCCGGTCCCCTCGTGGCTGGGACCCCGACTACCTGCCACCGTCGCTGAGCTGTAGTGGCCGAGTTACCTGCCGCCTGCCGGGCACATCGCTACTGTCCTCGGAGGGGCGGCTCGCCCGAGAGGGATCCTCGTGACTGTTGACCTGGGCTAAGGTGCACGTTGGCCTAGCGCTGGTGGAGGGCTGCTGGCCTTGGAGGTCCACGGCGCCATCACGTGTGTGGCGCGAAGAGTGTCCCCTGGACCTGCGGCCTTGTGTGTGCTGGACAACCGGTGCAGCGTGCACCCTCGACAGACCTACCTGGGGGAAACACCACTCCCGGTATCGGGGAGAGGCGAGACCGGTCGCCTTCATGGGGAAACGCCCAAAACCTCCCCCGGGCGATGCTGGGGGAGCTGCGGACAGCCATGCCTCCACTCCGGACACTGGATCGGCGACGGGCCTACCGCAGGGCCAACTGGAGCAGATCTTGAAGGCCATCGCCGACACCAGGGAGGCCTTGCATCATGCCATCGGCCAGGTATCCACGAATCTGGGCCTTCTACAAGCGGACCACGGCAAATTGGCAGACCGGGTCAAGCAGGCCGAGACCCGGATGGACGCCCTGGAACCTACGGCTAAAGCGACGGAGGCCATGCTGGGGGAGCTGCAGCAAAGGGTGCAACTGCTGGAACAGAGGGCGGAGGAGGCCGAAGGACGCAACCGCCGTAATAATGTACGCGTGGTGGGCCTGCCTGAAAAGATTGAAGGGACGGACATGCTGGGCTATCTGGAGACCTGGCTACGCGACGTGGTGGTGCCGGAGGGTTTGTCGCCGTTCTACACTCTGGAACGTGCTCACCGAGTACCGGCTCGGCCCCCGGCCGAGGGTCGGCCTCCTCGACAGGTGGTAGCACGCTTGTTGCACTACAGGTATCGCGATCTCATCCTGCAAAAGGCACGGGCACTGGGGCCCTATAAGGTGGACAACGCTCAAGTTTCCATTTATCCGGACTATTCCTTGGAGGTTCAGAGGCAGCGATCCACCTTTCTGGCGGTCAAGAAGGCTCTTTGGGAGGAAGGTATCCGCTCCTCTCTCTTATTCCCGGCCCGCATGCGGATCATGATGGATGGTCAATCTTCCTTCTACGATTCTCCCGACGAAGTGTGGGACTGGCTGGAGTTGTACAGGACCGGCGCGGATGCACATCGGATGTCTGGGGAGCAGCGGAGGGCAACACCGAGACCTAGACGGAACAGGAGGCCCAAGAGACGACCGCCGAACGCTCGGACACCCTCTGTCTCACAGACTGCGCTGGAGCGCAGGGATGCCCTCCGGGCGGTCTCTACCATTTCCAAGACAGTGGGTTCGACATCTGCGGTGGAATCGGGCTCCCGAGGGGGCACTGACGAGGTGGCGTCGGAGGAGTCGGAGGCGGGTGGCCCCGAGCTGCCCCATGTCACTCCTGGAACTGCTGATGATTTGCTGGACGAATGATCCTAATGCCCCCTGAAGTGGTATTGTATAAGCTGCTGTATCCCTGATTTGGGTTTGGGGCGGAGACATATCAACCGAGTAGGCGAGGACCTGGTGTTGGGCGGCTACCTTACGCAGTGGCTCCTGCCATAGATAGGGTGGGGATGCGGGGCGCCCAGGGCACGATGGGGAGAGCTGATTGGGAGGTATGTGTTGCTTGCGGTCCGTTGAAAATAGCGACAGGCCACCCCCCTATCTCACACCTATTGTGAGACTCTGGTAGTTACCAGGGACTGTTCTTTTGGGATTTAGGCATTTGGATGGGTTTCTACTGTTTGGGACCTATTCTGGGGATGGGTGGGAAGCGGGACTGTTGGGTGGTATCAGGGTTCTGGTTTTGGGGCGTTGTCAGTGTGCATACGATTCTTTCTTTATACGGAACTGTACTTGTTACTGTGAATGGGGACCATACCTGAGCTGAAGTGTGTGACCTGGAATGTGAGGGGACTGAATTCCATGCTGAAACGTCATAAAGTCCATGCCTATCTTGTTCGCAGGGGGATTCAGGTTGCCTTCTTGCAGGAAACCCACATTGACCAGACTGAAGGGCGGGCTCTGCAGCGCAGATGGCGGGGACAACTGTTTTACACTACATTCTCGGCCTTCGCGAGGGGGGTTTTGATTTGGGTACGGGCAGGGGTTCCCTTTCAACCTTTGGTGACAGTGGTCGACCCTGAGGGGAGGTTTGTGGCTGTCCAGGGCCGCCTAGATGGGAGGGACGTGACGCTTTGCAGCGTCTACGCCCCAAATGTGGAACAACCTGCCTTCTTTGCGCGCTTGTCTGGGAAACTGGCGACTGTTCTGGCCGGCACGGTCCTGCTAGGGGGGGATTTTAACTCTGTACTGGACGTGGAATTAGATAGATCTCACCCACCGCTGGCGCAGGCGGCAGCTCACAGACTAGCGAAGAGTAGGAGAGAGTGGCAAAGTAGCTGGGGCCTGGTCGATGCATGGCGGACCCAACACCCCGCAGAGAGGGATTTCTCCTTTTACCCCCCCCCCCACACGGTCTGCATGTTCGCCTTGACAGCATTCTCTGCTCGCCGGACGCTCAAAGCCTGGTTCGCCACAGCGAATACTTGGCCAGGACAATATCCGACCATAACCCTTGCTTAGTGGTGGTCCAGTGGATGAGGCGACGTCAAGCTATCCCGACATGGCGGTTAAACCCAATGGCGCTGGAGGACCCGGCGTTTAAGGCTGATGTACGCATTGGGGTGGAAGGCTATTTAGATGCTAATACGGGCACGGCTTCCAGTAGGGCGCTGGAGTGGGACGCCTTTAAGGCGGTAATTCGGGGCATCTGCATTTCCGCTACCGCGGGAGTCCGTAAGACCCTCCTGCGGGATGTTGCGCGGAGCGAGGACCACTTGCGCGAAGAGGAATGGCGCAGCCACGCGACTCCGGAGGCTCTCGGGGCAGTTTCGGCCGCGCGGGAGGAAGTGGCATCAGCAATGGAAAAGCTGCGCTGCTTTGATTATAAGGAGTTTCTCGTTCGAGCTCATGCTGAGCGTGACAAGGTGGGCTCCCTGCTGGCGTGGCTGGCCAGTCCTGGGACCCGTGGCACCCCGATTGTGGCGCTGGCCGCCCCGGGGGGACACATGGTTTATACGCAGTCGGAGATCAACGATCAATTCCTCACGTACTATGCGCACTTGTATAAGAGCAGGATGCTGGATACCCCGGTGGAGCTGGAGGAGTTCCTGTTGGCAGCTCAGCTGCCCCGGCTCGACCCAGAGCACGCGAACCACCTGGGCGGAGATATCTCTGACGGAGAGATCAGAGTGGCCATCAGACACATGGCCCGCCGCAAGACCCCTGGCATGGATGGGCTGCCGATAGAATTTTATGCAGCCTACGCGGATGTACTGATCCCGCGATTGCAGGTGGTTTATCGGGAGGCCTGGGACACCGGGACCTTACCTGCGTCCACTCGTGAGGCGTTGGTGATACCCTTACTGAAGCGGGACGGCGATGCGAGCTGCCGTTCGGCCTACCGCCCACTCTCTATGCTCACAACGGACTATAAGGTCCTGAGCAAGATCCTTGCGACGCGGCTTCTGGCCCACATGCGCACCTTGGTTCACTGCGACCAGGCGGGCTTTATTCCCCAGCGCACCACCGCCACCTGTGTGCGCCGGCTGCTACGGATCATGGGGGGCGACGCCGCTGCTCGCCCAGGTGCCGCTGTCCTCTCGATTGACATCGAGAAAGCATTTGACAGTGTTGAGTGGCCGTACCTGCTCCATGTGCTGGAGGCCTTTGGCCTGGGCGAGCGCTTTGTAAGGTGGACCGCCTTGCTCTACGCCGCGGCTACTGCCCGAGTCAAGACGGGGGCTACCATCTCTGCCCCTTATGCGGTAGGTCGAGGGACCCGACAGGGATGCTCCCTGTCCCCCCTGTTATTTGCGCTCGCTATCGAACCACTGGCGGCTCACGCCCGCATGGGTCGAGCGTATGCAGGCCTTCCTCTAAGAGCTGACACCCACTACATCTCTCTCTATGCGGACGACTGCTTGCTGTTTCTGGCGGACACGGGTGGTTCCCTGCGTGGGGCCGAGCGATTGCTGTCGGATTTTGGCCACCTCTCAGGACTGAGAGTCAACTGGGGGAAGTCTCGCCTCTTCCCGCTGACGCCGGGGGCGGATGACTCCTAACCGGAGGGTGACCTACGATGGGAATACCATTGCCTCCCTTATCTGGGTACGCACATCTACCACTCGCCGTTGGCCCTCCTAGAGGGTAACATCAACAGAGCAATTCGGAGCTTGCAGGGCTGCATGGGATTCTGGCGGACGCTACCGCTCTCGGTCGAGGGACGAGTGGCGTTATTGAAGATGGTGGCACTTCCCCGATTGCTATATCTGTTTCGCACTCTGCCGATCTGGATCCCTGCATCGGTTTTTACCAGACTCCGTTCCCTAACCTCTGGGTTCATCTGGGGGTCGGGCAGACGACGAGTTGCACTGGCGACGCTGATGCGCCCCAGGGCAGACGGGGTACTTGCGGCCCCGGACTTCGAAGGGTACTACGTGGCGGCGCAGCTGCAGTGGCTCACCCAGGCAGTGGCTTTGGAATTTAGAGGTCCAGAGGGAGTAGCGGGCAGACTATTCCCGAGACACGTCCTCTCTTTTATAATCCTGGGCCAGAAATTGGACCTCGCCCAGCTCACAATGGAGGAACGTACTATGCGTAGCTGCTGGCTTCGTTGCCACAGGCGCTCCGGTGCCTCTCGCCCCTATGCCCCTGAGATCCCGTTAGGGATGAGCACGGCCTTTCCACACGGTGGCGACTGGTCCGCACTGGCGACATGGGAGGAGCTTGGCTTGCAGATGATTGGCGATCTTTACAAAGACGGATCACTGCTGACGTTCCAGGAGCTGTGGGACACTTACGATCTCCCGAGAGGTGACTACCTGCTGCATGCCTCGTTAGTGGCCGGTATTCGCCGACACTGGAAGAGTGGGCTCGCCGAACCGCCGACCTCGGAGTGCTGTCAGTATGTGGTCATGGCTGCTGGCACTTACAAGGCCGTCACCTGCCTTTACAGGAGGTTGTCGACTGTCGCCCTGCGGCCCCTGGATGGATTGAGAGCCAAATGGGAAGGGGATGTTGGGCGTCCAATTCCTGAGTCGACATGGCCGCAGATATTGCGGCGGGCATGGAAGGGCACTAGGAACGCCAGATTCCAGCTGATCCAGTTTTTCACCCTACACCGAGCGTACTTAACACTGGTTAAGATCTCGCAATATTTCGAGGGTGCATCATCGCTCTGTCCTAGATGTAGGGCAACGGAAGCGGACTTCGCGCACATGCTTTGGACCTGCAGTACGCTGGTTGGTTACTGGGAAGCGGTGATGTCTTGCCTGAATGCTGTCATGGACCGGCGGATCGAAGCCGAAATGGGCGCCTGCCTATTGTTATGGTTCCCTCACACCCCCCGCACTCGTGTTACCAGTAAATTTTACGATTTGGGCCTGATACTAGCCAAACGAGAGATCACCATGCACTGGAAGTCTAGCCAGGGACCCAGCTACTTGCGTTGGAAGGCCACTCTGGAGCGGTGGGCGAAGGCGGAGAGCGTTTTGCGGCTGCGACAGGCCAGGAGCCTAGATAATGACAAGGTATTGGAGGGGGCTAGAGCGTGGGAGGCCTTGGTAGTTGCGCTACAGCAGCCTGAGAGTGAACTGAGCGACGCTGAGGGAGGGACGACACAGTAGGGACACTGTTTTAGGGAGCACCTCACTTCCAGAGAGGCACACATTATTCACGAACATTGATAGAGGTTCTGAGTGATCGGATTCTCCATTGATATGCGCTTCTTACCTTTTGCCACGGTTCTTGCCAAGGGAGTGACCCTGTTGGCACTGGGATGACTGAGAGAGAGGACTACAGCACACTGACCAGGGGGGAGGGACACGGGGAGGGCTTGGTTTGGGGGAATGTTATATATAAAAGGTGTCTTGTCGGAACGGTAATGTTATCCTGACTTATTGGCTAACACCATATTGTTTTTTCTCCTTTGTACTGCTATAATTTCGAACTTGACTGCCAATAAAAATTGTTTTTACAAAAAAAAAGAGTGTCCATAGCAGTCAGATTACATGAATTGATAACAACCAATTCTCGGAGGCCTGGCCTCAAATTAGGAAAAGCTTTCCGTCTGTTAGCAGTAGCCTTGGCATAGTCCTGTGTGAAAAATAAAGTTGAACCCGACTAAGTAATGCGTTGAGCCGAGAGACTGGAGAGGCTGACTTAGGAGAAGAGGGGGGATTGTGCTTTGTTGAGTGTCTTTCCTGATGGTGTAGAAACGGAATCCATGTCAGCCTCTGGGGAACTTGGTACAAACTGCTGAGAATCCTCCAGCCGAGAGTAGGCAGTGAAAATCTTAGAGGTCTTAATGAAAACTTGCTTTTGTTGCGCTGTTGTAGATAAAGCACCCTTCGTTCTTCCCATAGACACCAGCGCATCCGTCAGACAGGAGTAGGTGCAAAAAATGTGTCTCTATACAGTTGAGTAAAGCTGAGAAAGGTAGCTACGGCTACGGTTGCTGGTGCCATATTGGGAAGGGGCGCTACAGGCTCCATAGGTCAGCGCTCTATCCCTCGCGCTCTTGACCTATTTAAGTGACGCCCCATGTGCACGCGCCGAAGGCCTGCCAAAGGCAAGCCCGTCAGCGCCCGTCCGCGGCCGTCCGGGGGCACCTCATTATGCCCGTTTTTTAACTTATTCCCCGGAACAACTCTGTCTGTGTCAAGGCCCTTGGTCGACAGACGCCCATACTGCCACTCATATCGACGAACTCGGCATCAGCCGTGCAAACCATACGCCCTCTATCCCCCCTAATATGCCATCCTCACTTTCCCCTCGCACTTTCACGCCAGAGCCCTCCCCTCCCTCCGGCCCTGCACCTACCGTATCCGCCTTTCTTCTCAACACCCGGTCTGCTGTCAAACACCACCTTGAATTGTTTATCTTTTTAGACACTTACAAACCAGACCTTCTGTTTCTCACAGAAACCTGGTTTTGCCAAGACTCTTTACCTAATGTTCTAGCGGCTCTCCCTTCCTCATACTATGCCTTGCGCGTAGATCGGCCCGGGGGGAAGGTTGGAGGCGGAGTCGCCTTGATTATCCGGTCCGGACTTCACTTTCAACCACTATCCTCCCCTTCCATTCAGGCGGTCGACTGTTTAGTTGTTCGATCTGCCTCCTTTCAGGTTCCCATTACCTGTGCACTCATCTATCGTCCTCCTCAGCAAACACCGCACTTTATTTCTGCCTTTCAGGAATTGCTGGCGACTTTAGCAGTGAATAATGCATCTGTCATGGTGCTGGGGGATTTCAACCTCTGGCCCTCTGACCCTGCTCAGGACGCCATGTCGAAGGAATTTACTGAACTCTTGTGCAGTCTAAATTTCTTATCACACGTTCATACCCCGACTCACGTACGAGGTCACATCTTGGATCAAATTTGGTCACTCAATATCCCTGTCTCCCCCCCTGTCGTTATGCCCTGTCCCTGGTCTGATCATTTTTTGATCTCCTTTTTTCTTGATTTAAGCCTTGCAAAAAAAACCTCTTTCCCCAGGAGTACCTGGGCCCGCGAACTGGAATCACGTAGACATGCCCTCTCTCTGCTCTTCTCTCTCTGCCACTTGTCCCAACCCTGTAGAACTATCCCCGTCTTCCCAAGTTGACACCATCAACAATTGGCTTTCCAGAGCAGGCAATCAAGTGGCTCCGCTTAGGCGCGTCAAAATAAGACGGGCCCATGATGGCAATAGATGGTTCAATGCTGAGCTCAAGGGAAAAAAACTCACAGTGCGGCAGGCAGAGCGCGCCTGGAGGCGCGCCTACTGTCTACCTTAAAATTACAGTATATTTCCATCTTGACTGACTATAAAAAAGCCATCCTCCTCGCCAAGACTGATTATTTCTCCTCCAAAATTCTTGCAGCTGAAAACCAACCCAGGGAAATTTTTGCAACTGTCCAGGAGCTGGCTTCCTCAGACAGGGCTACCCTAAAACCCTCCCCCTCCCAATCCCTCTGTGATTTTCTCAACAACTATTTTATTGAGAAGATCGCTGTCATTAAGGCTAATATACCACCATCCTCCCCTTCCTTTTCCAACCCCTTACCCCCGCCCAATCTATCAAACCTTGATCTAATTCCCCCTCTGACCAAGGATTTTTTTTTATCCCTGCTCGCCAGAGTTAAGTCAGGATCTCCCTCGGACATCTGCCCTGCACATGTCCTGAGAGAGATTTTCTCGGCCTGTCCGACACCCCCTCTCACTTTCCTCAATGATTCTCTCGAGCAGGGGATCGTCCCAGACCTCCACAAATCAGCGGTCATAGTTCCTATTTTAAAGAAGCCTGGAGCTGATCCTTCCTCCCTTTCCAACTACCGCCCCATCTCCCTTCGTCCCTTTCTGGGCAAAGTCCTGGAGCGTCACGTCACCAAAGTCTTCAGCGCTTTTGTGGAGGATAGCGGCAGCCTGGCCTCGCGCCAGGCCGGCTTTCGTCCGTCACACTCAACCGAAAAAGTGGTTCTTTCTGTCATGGACAAGCTCGGAGAGGGGGTGGATATCAACTCGCCTCAGGCATTGGTCCTCCTTGATTTGTCCGCCGCCTTTGACACGGTTGATCATTCCATTCACCCGTGTCAGGGCGGCTGGCATCAGGGGGCCTGCTCTGGCCTGGCTCGCCTCCTTTCTGAGTGACCGCACGCAGGCTGTCCATCTGGCAGACTTTTCCTCCCCCTCACGTAAGGTCCAATGTGGGGTCCCTCAGGGCTCTTCGCTTTCCCCTCTTTTGTTCAATTTATACATCTTCCCCCTTATTTTTGCTTTACAGCAGATGGAGGTAACGGTCTTCAACTATGCCGACGACCTCCAGCTTATTTTCAATCTCTCTTCTTCCCCAGGCTCCATCCATAATTTCCAATCTGTTATGATTTTTATCTGGGACTGGATGAATTGCAACCACCTCAAGTTAAACCCTGATAAAACCGAATTGGTACTTGTAGGCGGTTGTCCCAGTCCCTGGACCCCTTTGTTTTGGCGACTGCCCTAGGAACCCCCCCATCACCCTCCTCCTCAGTTAAAACACTAGGGATAAAACTTAACAACCATCTCACTTTGCATTCCCAGATCAACACAGTGGTTTCATCTTCCTTTCTGACTCTTCGCACAATCCGTAAAATTTCCCAGTTTTTTTCTTTTTCTGCATTGAAACTTATTCTTATGGCCATGGTTCTGTCTCCCCTAGACTACGGTAACATCTTGTACAATAGAGTTCCGGCTTACGGTCTTCGGCGCCTCCAATTTGTCCAAAACCAAGCTGCCCACCTTATCCATGGTCTCCCTAAATCACATCACGTCACACCCTTACTTAAAACCCTCCACTGGCTCCCTATCAGAGAACGTGCCCTTTTTAAGATGGGCTGTACCACTTTTCAGGCCCGCACCGGCTCTGCTCCAGCTTTCATCAACCCTGAAATTAAAGCTTATATCCCTGGTAGAGAGCTACGGTCCTCTTCCCAGTCCCTTCTCTCTGTGCCCCGTTTCAGGAAAAAAAAAGCTGGTGGCACAAAGTTCTCTGTCCTCGCCCCTTCCTTTTGGAACACCCTTCCTTTTTCCATTAAGTCTTCTGCCTCCTACCCTGAGTTTCGCAAAGCTTTGAAGACCTTCCTCTTCTCACAAGCCTTCTCGCTTTAACGTCCGTGCCTCGCTCCCTCCGGGTCTGCATCCCTAGCGCCAAGAAACCGCCTGGTAGCCGTGCGCTTAACAAATATTTTAACTTCAACTTCAACTTCTACGGAGGAGCTATTAAAAATGCATTTGTGTCATACAAAGCAAGTTTAAAACGTCCAGTGAACCACAAGTAGAGCAATAAAAAACCTCAAAAAGATAGTCTCAAGCATTAAGAGTAAAAGTAATTGATCTCATACATTGAGGAATAGAGCAACACATGGGTGATATGAGTTTAAAAAAGTAACATTGCCCTGAGGTATTTGCACCATGAGGAAATAAGGAAATGCTCAAAATGGCCGTCAAAATGAACTGTCAGTCAGTATATTGAATAAACATCCAATTATATCAAAAGTACCTCATTACAACTTCCAGAGAATACCTGCAGAGGAAATATGCCCAAGAAAACGAATACAAAGTCAAAAGCTGCATATGGGCAGCAGCGCGGCAATTTTGATGACTTTAGCCGGTAGCGAGCGTCGCAAAATGGCGGCCGCGACTTCACCTTAACGCTCGGGAGATTCACATACCAAAGAAAAGCACGCCCGCCGCGCTTACAATAGCGCTGAAGAGCTCACTGCATTCCGTGAGACATCCGATGTCCTGAGGAGTTCCCGGTTCCGCACAACAATGCCTCTTAATTCGGTAACCTTCGGACCCACAGGAGCGCCTCACTCATACGTCGCCATTCACCGCGGGCGCCAAGCCACGCCCCTCCAATGAGATATTTCTCATAGTGCATGTGGTACTTACATTTTGTTTTCCAACAACTTAATTCATTAAAGGAATAAAACAAAGACCACTAGAATATTCATTTGAGAATATTGTATTTTATTATCTGCAATGGTTAGATGATATGCCTTGACAAGTGACAAAGAAGGGCAATTCGGGATGGGTAATTGGTACTTCTTTCTTACTGTAAGAATTTGTCCAGTCTGTTTCGGGGGATGTTGATGCCATGGATTAGACGCATCTCGATTCCTGGCAGCCCGTCTGCACTGATTTTCCCTTTTCTATCAATAGGGATAAACATGGGCTCCTGATGGAGTTCGCTTTCCTGATGTGCTTGGACCACAGAGACCAGGTTGAGCATACCATCCTGATTGAGATCGATAGAGAACTGTATAAAGGAATGGTCCCCAGTTTTCAAGTCCCTCTTTGGTTTTATCACTTGGCGATCCAGCAACGTGTTCACCAGATCTCTTTTGAATAATTTCCAGCAGTTCTGTTTCAAAAAGGTCTGGCACAGCTCATCATCCCTAAGAAAATAGCAGATGTCACATTATACTTTCCTAGAGAAACAACAGACATTTCCGAAAGTTGGTGAAACATTTATTATTCCTCAGCAACATTATTTGGTAAAGACTGTAATTATTTAAGCAACATAAACAGCAACATTATTCTACAGTACAGGAACTCGGTGAAGGCTGTTCCATTTGAACTAATACTTAACATTGGTGGGACCCACATTTGTTCTGTCCTCCCCTCTGTTCCTTTCCTTCTCTTTAGGTTTAAAATTGCCTTAAAACCATCCTCTTTTTTAAAATCTGCATTCTCAAGGTTAAACACCTAGTACTATCTTCTAGAGTCTAGGAACGTGCAAACATAAAGCAGAATAATGTAATTTAAATCTTTCCACACGTCCATTATAGATATTTCCCTTTTCTCCTTTATCTCATTTTCTTTTCTGCTCCCTTCCTTTCCATTGCTACGTCCTCTATTGCTCCCAATCCTTTTCCTCTCCATGATTTTTTATTTGTTTCTTGTTTTGAATATTTGTCTTTCTCTATCAGTGTCTAAATTATTTGATCCTCTCAGTTCTTCTCCAACCACAAACCCTTTTATACCACCTTTTCCCTGGAGGCCTGTGGCACAGAAGTCAAGATGAGAGGGTCTACTAGAGATCCCTCCTACAGGTCAGTGTGACAGTAAAGTGCTAATTAATTCCAGTTCTTCAGCCCTCTCAAGCCTCTGATCACTGTCTGAATCAAGAACCATGCATTGCCTTCTCTCCTGAAGGGACCCTGGCCAGGTATTTACCCACTTTGCTTATCTGTCCCTTCTCCAATATATCTATGGTACTAAAGGATACTGAGACTTGTGTCTGTCAACCATACTCAGGCATGGACCTCACAGATGCGTGTGCAGAGCACCACATTGTCAGGAAGACCACCCAGAGGAAATTATGGTTTCAGCCTGTCATTTGTGGTGATCAAGTAAACCATCAGAACATTTCGGAATGATATTGACAACAAAGATGAATAAGCTTCCCAGTGAAAAATGAAGACTATACCATAATGCTTTGAGTGGGCCTTTCACTACCCATTGTTGCATTACTTCTACTGTCCAAAAGGAGCCCATGAGGTTTTCCACTGACCTATCTGAGTCAACAGACCATGAGAGAGTCATAATTCTTTTCTTCAAGGATAGGTTCAGGGGGATCTGCCTGAAAGCGAATTGCTGCTAAAAACTCTGTTATTGCCCAGAGGAGAACAAAGACCTCAGGAAGCTGTGCCCTCGCCCTCCCGCCGCCTGACCCCTGCTCTACCTTTGGGTCTGGCCGCCGAGCGGAGCGCGGTGCTGGGGCAAGACAAAAACTACACCACCCAGCATTCCCGGCGACGCATTCCGCGTCAATCGAGCGCCAGGAGGCGCATAAATTTGCTGTCACCCCCGTCTCGCGGGACGCCGGGCGAAGCCCGGGCCAAGGGCGGGCCCGTTTCAGCCCGTTCCAGGTTGGGCTGGGCCACCCCCCTTGCTTCATTCCATCCGGACCCTACCCTAAAGGTATTAACTTTGCCCATTGACTTTGGACATTTTGAACATTTAACTGTCAGACCTTAAACTGTTATAACTATGACTAGGGGTTTAAGAAGCAAAACAGCCCTTAAAGCTGCTTCGTTTACAGGACCTATTGATTTATTCATTTCTAAAACAACTGAGGCCATTAATCAAAATATTGCTGTTTTGGAACGTAGGGTGTCCCAGGACCTTGCGACTGCCCGGAGATCTTCTATGGGCCATATAGCAACAGCCTTAACCCCACTGCCATCAGCTACCCCTATCCCAATTCTAATACAGTCTGGCACCACAGCACAAGTTCACTCCATCCCTAGTGCTGTAGATTTATCAGCCACTAATCTGTCACTGGAATTGGATTCGACTGAGAACCTTGAGATAACCCCAGACCTTGAGCATATTTTATCCGAAGACCCGGCTCAGGATCTAGCACAAGTCAATAAGCTTAGGGGGGCCAGAGAAGGTGCCGTCCCAAAACAGCCTGAAGCGCACAATAAGGGGAATACCAATATAATCCAACATACTACCAATAATAAGAAAGGGCCTATTGTCTCATTAGTCAACAATCCCCTTTCCAGTAAAAACTCTGTTACCTCACATTCATCTAGTCTACAATGCCCCACTTTGGACAATGTTCAAGAGGGCGGCCCAAGCCCGTCTGACAGTGATACTTCACAACTCCTTGCTAGTTTTAGGGACTTACTAAAATTTCACCTTCAACCTTTGGAGAGGAGTATTATGGCAATAGAAAAGCAACTTACCATACTCCTCACCAAAATACCCAACCAGACTAGGGTGGGAACTACCACAACCGGAGGGGTACCAGTAGCAATTAATTCTGGGTCTACACCGCTTAATCCACCCAGACCGCCTGTTACACCTAAAGTACAGGCAAAAACTAAAGAGCCTTTAACCACCTCATTACCTGCTCCAAATAATTGTGCAACTTCCAAACCCAATGCTAAACCCTCATCTCAACCCACACCTCAGGTACACATATCTAGTCATCAAATCTCTACACAACTCTCTCCTGCAGTTATACCCCCAGCCGCCAGCGCCATCGCGGCCAAGGGGTCTCTGCAGCCACCTCATGACAAACCCTCGGTTACCCAAAAATTACATCATATAGATACTAAGAGGGGGCCTAGGCCTAAACGCCCAGTTCACCTTCCACCGGAGGTCTCCCCATTTACGGTAATTTTAACGGGAGTCCCGGAACTTCCAGCAGGTACTGATGAACCTTCCTGGTCCCTCTTGAATAAAATTATCCAATGGCTTAGTATCAACAGGCCACTACAGCCTACTAATACCTGTAGAATATCTTCAGTCCGTAGGGTATCATGGGTGGGGGCGAGTCCTAAGAGTATTCAGGGGGATTGCGTCATTGTTACCTGCGAAGACGCATCCTCGGTGAATCATATTTGTTCATGGCCAGAGTTGGAGAAGAAAGGGGGAATCGACACTCAGCGGCTCTCCTTTTTCTATCCACCTGTATTTAATTTTCATGTTCCAATTTTAGCCCCCAACTGGGTTATTCCTCAAGAACAAGCCTGGAATTATGGAGGCCCCTGGATGACACAAAAGAGCAGGAATAGGGATGGGCTACCCCGTCCCTTGTACCCCAATAAAGGCTATCCTATGGGGAACGGATGGCTAGGTATTCACACCAGCAACAGATTCGACTGTCTGGAGATGGTCGACTGACGTAGTGCCCTATCACCCTCTAGTCAGCCAGCCATCAAGCAGCCTGGGTCCCCCTATGTTTGCAAGCTATCTGTTAACGATAGAATTACAGCATCCCGTATCTCGGACTGTGTACCCGCCGTTGATCGGGCGGGCCGACGATATGATACGGTAAATGAAGGAAGCCCCACAGAACCTTTCCCACCCTATACTATTACTAGTAATAACCAAACCACCCATTCTTGCATAGGTGCCCCTTGTATTAGCCCTGAAGTGAGTGCGTCCTCTGATGCCTCTAGACTGGGCTTAGTTGTGAGCACCCCGGAAGTTAGTCCAACCATACCTTGTGTTCCCCAGCTGGTGATGACCGTTTATGATACTATCAAGTCTGCCGGTCTTACCCTTATCTCTTGGAACATAGCCGGTATTGCAGGGAAATTAGACTCACCCTTTTGGTCCAGGTTTATTGGGGAAGGTTTTGATATAATCCTCCTCCAGGAAACCTGGTGCCAGGAACAAATCAATATTGAAGGTTACTCATCCTATTGCCTCAAAGCCACTAAATCTAGTTCAGGTAGGGCTAAGGGGGTCTTCTGTTGCTTCTGTCCAACAAGTTGTGTAACTGTGTAGTCGGAAGCAGTTCGACTGTGGGAACCCACAGCCAGGTAGTGAGGGTTGATTGCAGTAAGGGAATCGATCTGGTTATAGTAAATTTTTACAACAACATCTTCGATGCCTCCAGAGGGAATATTTTATTCCCCCTTGAAAAGGAAATTGTAAGGGTTATGGGCTTTTCGAACAGAAAGGCAGATGTTATATGGGCAGGGGATTTTAACCTACAGCCATGCCACCTGTCCAAAGGGAATCCCTGTGGCCTTGGAACAGTAATGTCTAACCAATGGGGGGGAGTGGGAGAGAGGGAGGATTTCCTCCACTTCCCACACTGTCACTATGGATCTATACTTAATAAAATGTTAACCAAACTAGACATACACCTGTTAAACTGTAACAAAAACATCCAGACAGATACGTGTCCCACCTTTACAGGAAGGGATGCTGGAACATTTATTGATCACATTTTGCTGTCTAGTACAGGGGACTTTTCCAACCTGTATATCAAAGAGGAAAGCCTCAGTGACCACAATAGCATTTGTATTACCCTCCTGGGTCACGGTACTTCACCAGTGATAGGAGAAAAGTGCTCCACTGATTTAGTACCTATTAGACCAAATGGTCTAAGGATCAGATGGTCTGGAACCAACTCCATGGCCAAACAAAAGGAGGTTATATCTAGCTGTAAAACCCAAATTAGCTATTGTTTAAAAAATGTAATTAACCCTGATTCCCTATTGTCACACTTCATCACTATCAACACTATTATCGAAGGTATCTTTACTAAGGCTCCCTCATCTAACAGAGGTATGAAGCAGGGATGGTTTGACAAACCTTGTAAACTTGCCCTTCGGGAATTGAAGAAGGCATTTGGGGCCCGATGTAGGTAAAACGCATTTACCGATTTTAAAATACCGATCCGTACCGAATCGGTATTTCAAAATCGGAAAATGATATGTAGGAAAAAAACATCGGAAAAATACCGAATCGGTAGCATTCGGTATCGAGAGTCGGTACGTACCGAATCGCCAAGTACCGATTCGGTATAGGCCGGGTCGGACACGTCCGAATCGGTAATAAAAAAATGCGGAACCAACCGATTCGGTAAACGCCGAATCGGAAATATAAATACGCCCCATGGGCCGAAAGGCCAATAGGAAGGCATTATACATTCCGAATCGGTATTTACCGAACATATTTGGAAAATACAGAATCGGTAAATACCGATTCGGAAAATGCCGTTTTGCCGAGCAGGTTGAGTGACACTGAAGACATCAGCCAATGAGCTGTAAGCACCCTCCCCCACAGGGAGTGGCAACCCAGGCAGGTGCAACTCATCAGAACTTTCTGGAAAGCTGCCTGAGCTGAGCAAACACAGCATTGTGAGCAGGATCCCTGTGAGACATGGATACCAGCACAGAGAGCCAGAAGGCAGCGCGTAAGCGCAATCCAAAATTCAGCACCATGGAGCTGCAAACTTTGGTGGAGGAGGTGGTGAGGGTGCACACCCAGCTATATGGAAGGCTGTCCCTCACTGTTCTGGAGAGCACCAAGAGGAGGCTGTGGATCGACATCGGGGAGAAAGTGAATGCAGTTGGTGTCACCCACAGGAGCCTAGACGACCTCAAGAAGAGGTTTTATGACATCCGTGGCGTGACCAAGCGCAAACTGGCCGACCTGCACAAGCAGGCTGGACTCACTGGAGGAGGAGCAAACCGTGCGCCACCCCTCACTCAGCTGGAGGAACTAGTGGCGACCACCATCGAGAGGGCCAGTGTCGTGGGAATTGGGGACCTGGATAGCTCATTCCGAGCTACAGCTACAGGTAAGAAGCATGCGCAACTTGACACACCATACCAGACACCTCCCCTACAGACCCAATGCACAGCCAAACCCCAGGCCAGTACTGCTAGCAACAGACATGAGCAATGCATCTTCCTAAATGTACTCTGCAAAAGTTACCAAAAATGCCACAGCACAAGCATTAGATAAATAACAGTAATACAGCATCAACGTGTTTGTAATGAGATGTGCAATGCTTTAATAGTAGTGACTGGAACACATTAGCACCCACTTGACAAATGCTTCTATATACCTAGGGGCACCATCAGGCGGGGGAGCAGCATCAGCTCCAGCACCAGCTCCAGCACCAACAGCCAGTGCGGCGGTGGCAAGCACCAGTGCAGCAGCACAGGAGGAGGAGGACAACAGCTGTGCCCTGGCAAATGAGGAGGACACTGGACATTCCCTCACAACTCCACACTCCCCCCGACTGTCTCAGTCTCAGTCGCCCTCATTGCTATTCTCCCCAGAGAACACACCACCACAGAGCCACCCTGCACCTGCCACTTCCTCGGCCCGGAGGAGAATTGTAGCTCCATTAGTCATCATGGAGGGGGCAGCGGCTCAGGCTCCTGCACAAGACCCCGTGACACCAGCGTCACCAGAGCACACACAGCAGGGCAGCAGGAATCCACGTAGGCCACGTGCAACCAGCAGCCCAATACCAGCACCGGGAGGCAGCGTCTTCGCAGGGCTGGAGACCAGCATGGTCACGATACAGAGGATGCAGGCGAAATCCATCCTGGCCTGCCATCGCCAGTTGCGCCTGCACAACCTGCAGATGGGTGAAATGACACAGGGCTTCAAGACCTTCGTTGACAGCAACAAGGAAATAGCGACATCAATTGGCCGAATGACCACTGCCATCACCCAGCTCTGCAACAGGTTGGATGACCATGAGGTGAGTCGTCGCAGGGATGCACGAGTGCAGAACAGGTCACTCAACCGCCTTGCTGCTGCGACTGCCCAGCTATGCCAACGTGGGGCAAACATGGAGGCCAGCCTCACACAGAACATGTCCGAGGTCACTAGGGGCATGGGCCGTATTACAACCGCCATGGAGACACTACTCATCTCCAACACCGTAGTGAATCCCGTCCTGGGCGAGGCTGGGGACAGCAGCAGCCGCAGCAGCCCGGCCAGCGCTGCGTCAGAGCCGTGCCGGAGCAGCAGGCGCTCAGCTGAGGCTGCAGGGCATTCAGAAGGGGGTGAGGCTCATCCTAGTGGGCCTGCTAAGCGCAGCAAAAAATAAGACTGCCACTGCGGGTGAGGCAACCCGGACATTGGACATTCCTACCCCTTCTTGTTTCACTTTTCTTTTGTTGCACATCAGTGCAGTAACGTTGATGCAACATTATTAAATTTAATTTCTGAAAACATACATTGACCTGTTTGTGCATCTGTACTCACTCAGAAATAGTTGTCTGTGATCTCCTGACGCCTGTATCTGCCGTCAGTTGGTGCAGAGACTCCAGCAGGTAGTGGTAGTGGCACAGCATTGTCATCGTCAGGGTCCTCGTAGTCGGATAACTCTACCTCAGTGCCTTTCCTGACTGCAAGGTTGTGCAACATTGCACAGACAGCAATAATCTTGCAGCAGGTGATGGGGGTATATTGCCTTGCACCTCCGCTCTTGTGCAGACATCTGAACCTGCTCTTCCAGATGCCAAAGGTCCTTTCCACTAAGTTCCTCGTGCTTTTGTGGGCACGGTTGTACCTCCTTTGGCTGGGTGTTGAGGGGTTGAGGTAAGGGGTGAGAATGAACGAGCGTAGGGCATATGCACTGTCGCCTAGAAGGAGAAGGGGTAACATTACTCACATGCATACATGTACTTCACACTGCAATTTTGGTTATGGGGGTCTGACACTGTGTCTTACCTAGGAGGTATCCTTCGCCAAATTCCCCTGCCATCAGCCGTGCATAAATACCGCTACTCTGGAAGATATAGGAGTCGTGGCTACTCCCCGGAAACTTTGCAACCAGGTCAGTGATCACACACTTGGCATTGCATATCACTTGCACATTTATGGTGTGCCGTGACTTCCGATTGCGGTATACGTATTCCGTGTCAGCAGGGGGGCAAATCGGTATGTGTGTGCCATCTATGCAGCCAATGATGTGGGGGAATCTTGCCATCTGATAGAATTCAGCTTTTGTCTGTGCCAGTTCTGCATGGGTGGAAGGGAAGGAAATGTAGTGGTCCATCCTCTGGATCATGGCATCAAGGAACTTGTGGAAGAACCTTGACAGGCTGCTCTGGGTCACCCCTCCTGCCACAGCAACTACACTTTAATAGCTGCCAGACGCCAGCAGGTGTAGGCAGCATAGCACCTGCACCTGCACAGGGATTGCGTGTGCCCTTGGGGTGGGGTGCTGCAACAGGGGTTGGAGGTCCCTGATGAGGTCTCTGATGGTGTCTGCCTCCAGCCTGTACCTCTGTAGGATCTCTGGATCTGTCAGCATGCACAGGGTCACCCTCTGCCTGTAGACCTGCTCCTGTCTCAGCCATTCCCTCTCTCCTTCCTGCTGTAGCCGTAGCCGTCTTGCTATGACATAGAAAGCTGCCATGTTGCAAGTAGAACTGCATTTTGGGTCCTTTTTTATAGGTTGCACCTGGTTACCACCTGATTCCAATCCATGGTAATTTCCGACTCTGAAATACCGAATTTGAAGCAAAATCGGTATTTCAGTGCTTACCTACATCTCAATCTTAAGCTTTTCGCATCAAATCGGATTTTCACCGAATCGGAATTAATACCAAATCGGCGATTTTACCGATTCGGAAAGTCACCGAGTCGGTAGGATTCCGATTCGAAAAAAAGTAGGAATCGGAAAAATCTCCGATTAGGTATTCTACCGAATCGGAGATTTTTTCCGATTCCTACTTTTTTCCGATTCGGAATCCTACCGACTCGGTGACTTTCCGAATCGGTAAAATCGCCGATTTCGCCGGATTTCGGCCTCCTACATCCCGTTGTCTCTATTCCGATCGGTAACGGCCGAAAATACCGATTTTCGGCCGTTACCGACCGACCTACATCGGGCCCTTGGTACCAAACCACGAGACAGTGACGGAATAAAACATCTTAGGGCCAACTATAAAATGGTAATTACCAACAGAAAAAAGATCTTACAAAGTGAAGCATGGGATAAGTTAAAGGAAGCAGTTGAGACCAAAAACTGCAAATTATATTGGGATACAATTAACAGCCCTTTTCTCAACAAAGATGGCATCCCGGAATTAACTTCCTATGTCGCATGTAATGACTGGATCATCCATTTTTCTAACATCTTTAACCCGGAAGGGACACCCTTAGTTGTTTCAACTATTGAGGTTTCACCCTGGATACCTCTACCCATGGGAGTAACACTGGAGGAAGGTTATGAAGGACTTTCCAATAGTAAAGGGGGAAATGCTCCAGGCCCGGATGGGGTTCCCATTGATTTACTTAAAGCTGAACCGAATTTGTGGGTCCCCATCCTGGTGAGGATTTTTAATTGTGCGGCAGAAGGCAATTTTCCTCCTTCTTGGGGTCAATCAGTTATAATTCCCCTATTCAAGAAAGGTAGCAAATCTGAGGCCTCCAACTATCAACCGATTTCTTTGCTGGATGCCTCAGTGAAGGTTATGAGCAGGATTCTGCTTAAAAGGTTAGAAACCTGGGCAACTGATTCGAATATTTTAACTAAAGTGCAATATGGCTTCCGGAAAGGTATGGGCACTTTGGAACAATGTGTAAATTTGGACCTTATTATCAACAAATATACTGTAGCCAAAAAGGGCAACCTTTTTTTATGTTTTGCTGATTTGAGCAGCACGTTCGATTAAGTTAATCATGCTATTCTCTGGGAGGTTTTGCTAGAGTCAGGGGCACCGAAGGATTTTGTCCACTTTTTAGCCAGGCTTTACGAAAAACTCTCTTGTAAGGTCCGTTATGGCACCCTAGGCGAATGTACCCCATTCCTCAAAGTTTCAAGGGGAATTCGCCAGGGATGCGTTTTGGCCCCTCTTTTATTTTCCCTTTTTATTAATGGTGTTGATCGTACCCTGGTTGATATTTCCGCGGATGCCCCTTCGATTGGAGGTAATCCCGTCCCACTTTTACTATATGCGGACGACGCCGTTCTTTTATCCCGTACCCAGATTGGCCTTCAGCGTCTAATCGATAGTTTCATGTTGTTTATTCAAAACAGAAGGCTCTGTGTGAATAAATCAAAGACTTATGTTATGTCATGCGGGCAGGCTGCAAATAAGATGAAGCATAGTTTTTTCTTGGACAGTGATAAAAAGACACACGTTAAATCTTTCTGTTATTTGGGAATCACCTACACCAACAATGGGTCTTGGACTACTGAATTTGATAACATCAGTTTGAAAATGCTGCGGTCCACTAGCAGTATATTTCGATTTGCCACTAAACTTGGATCGAGAAGCATCCCAGATATGATCAATATATACAACATCCGTTGCGTTTCTTCTGCACTGTATGGGGCGGGTGTATGGGGCCATAGTGTAGGCCCTTTGCTCCAAACTGATGAAAATAAGTTTTTAAAGAGATTGTTATGTGTTCCTTCTTCTGCCTCTGTACAACTAACCCATGATGAGGTAGGGATCGAGTTTATATCTGACTTAGCAGCAGTCCGGCCACTTTTATTGTGGCGTTCTATTTGGGCTAAGCCAGAGACTCGATTTACTCAAGAGATTATTCTTGATTGTATAGGTTTGGACCACTCGTTACGCATACAATGGCTGAGATACATTCAGTTCTGGTACAACCTTTTATTTGATATTGATGTCTTCCTTGATCCAGAATTGGCAGTCGCCTACTCCAAAAAAGAAATCAAGCAAACGTTTTTAAATTTTAAAAAGGCTGAGCGTGACAAAGTGTACGGTAAGTCAGCCACCGTGAAGTTCTATAAGGAACTGAATTTAATTCCGGGGCTTCAACCCTACCTTGTGAATGTGACTCGTTCATCTCATCAATTCGTATTAACCCGAGTCAGATTGGGTATCGTACACCACCTTGTTGCGTTCCCAAACCAGAAAGTCAGATCCGAGACCCCCTGCCCGTGTGACAATACTTCACGCCAGAGCTGTTGCCACTTTTTACTTTTCTGTAAATTTTACCAATTCTTAAGGGTAAAATACCTTAAGCCCATTTTTATAAAATACAACATCCGATCCGCAAAGACCGCATTGATATTATTATCCTCTTTGGAGAATGTGGATATTTGCTTTTTTGTGGCCACTTTTATTTTGAAATGTACAGCTGCCAGGAAAAGTATAGTGTTGTAACACCCTTATACATACCTGTCTGTACTGAACGACCTGTATATAAAATATTTTTAACTTTGTATTTTGCTAGTTTTATGCCCTTTTGAGACGTACAGCTGCCAGGAAATGTATAGTGCTGCTATTACTTTATACATTCCTGTCTGTACATAAAAGTTGTGTAAATGTTGAATTATCATTTATGTTATAAATCTACAGTATGTATTGTATGGTCCTTTTTCACACACTAAATTTTTCCTCTTATGCCCATTCGAGCCGCCCGGACTTTTGTCCTGTTTTAAATGTACAGCTGCCAGGAAACACCATTTGGAGTGATAAATATATTCGATTTCCTGTCTGTACACATATGATTCTTTTGTATAACTTTTATATTGCCCATATTATTTAACTATTATCTGTTGCCTACTAACTGTTGCACATGTTTTTTTTTTTATCCCCTTTTTTTCTATGTACTATTCATGTGTACATTTTGAGTCATATAAGGTATTGTATTTTAATGTTTGCTTGTATGATTTGTACTTTCAAATCGAATAAAAGCTTATGAATTGAGGTTCAGAAAGCATTCCTTTTACTACTATAAATGAGGCATCCATAAATCACAAGAAGGCCTGCCACTCAATCAATATATAAAACAAGTGTCACGTGGGAGTTATTTAAAGTCTACCAATCCACCAATCGTGCTGTGGGCTCTGAATTTTACTTTTTCTTCTTCACTCTATACTTAATTTGTTAATTACTCAATATTACTACACTGGTCTGAAAATTTGAAAAAATATTAGATGCAAGTGCTGAACGTACAACCACATTTTTCTGTTATATATATGTTCATGAGACGATAAACACAGATTCAAATGTGACGAAGTGAATTAAAGGTGCAGACAATGCAGTGCTCACATATTACAAAGAAATCTTAACAATATATAAAAGCAATTATAACAACACACTGTACAATCCCCAGTGGCCCTGTATAAAGTTTTGGCTCAACAGGATAGCCTGTACAACATAGTAAGTCCCCCATATCAGAGGTAGCTCTCAACCATTTTTTTTTGTTGTCTTTATTTTGACCTCACTCATTTTAAGGGTCACCGCAGGACGCTGTTGTCCTACTCCCACACCTGACACATCCAAAGTGTAAGGGATCGGTTACCAGCACTATCTACTACTGAAACACCATGAAAGCTCGCATGGTCATTTAACCAATGACTGTGTAACTTACCACCATGATGTTGAGGTATCCTATCTTCAAACTAGGATGAAATAACACAAAGACCATGAATATCCTACTCCTATCTGGGTACCTACATCCAAAACCCTCATGCTACATACAACATGCTCCTACGATGCAGGGGAGCAAATGTGACCTCATGTACGCGTAACTTCTTAATTGTGCAATCAATGCTGGCACCATCAGTGATTTACACGAGGCACGGTGAGCGACATACATTATAACTTCCCCTTATCATATGGGCACCGTATACACAATCTATAATCACCACAACACATGAGTAAACCATGCATAGAAAAATCAAGTAGATTATACGTATTCCAAATGAGATATGGGACCCAAAACATATTCAAACTGGCGTTACTGGCGCCTGTAGGCTTTACTGGTCTGTACAAAATGAAAAATCGTTTTTCGCAAAGAAGAGTGGTCTTATAGGCTCCTTTTTTATAAGAATTGTGCGGATTTCAGGAAATTCAAATTCTGATTGACACTAAGCACATCCAATTGATGTCTGGCCCCATCTGGATAATATCAGAATTCCTGAAAACATCTTTCACCGGCAAGAGCTCTTTTGTTGTCATTGTAGAGTTCATTTCTGATGCTCTATGGAAATAAAAATAAAAAATCCTGCATTCAATGATCTCATTTCATAGTGCTGTGGAAATCCAATATCATATGGCGCAAGGTGAGCAGTGTCTGCTTGGAATAATTGTTTAAATTATTTTGGTGTCTCTGAGAATTAGTGGGAAAGTAATCTAGTCCTTTTACAGCTGAAATGTATGATCAGCTTCAAAAGGCCCCCCCAAAAAAACTAACTCTCTTTCTTTGAAGCAGGATTAGAGGAGTTATAGTTGTTAAAAAATTAATATATTTTTATACATATAGGGCCTCATTTTTGAGACACCTAGTGCCGCCGGAACATCACCCCTAGTGCCGCCGACAGCACTAAGCCACTTTTTTTGGCTTATTGCTGCCTGATAAATATTGGACCCTTTAACGCAGTTTTCTGCGTTAAAGGGTCATGCAATAGGTGTTGCTGGGGGCGTTCCCAGCAACATCCATGGCTTTTTGACACTGCCCCAGATTTACGAGAAATCGTAAATCTGAGGCAGCGCCAAAAACGTACGCCTCCCGTGGGCAGTCGGAAGGGAGGCACAATGAGAAGAAGATATATTTTTTCCCCCTCGTTTTTCGCACATAGAAAGAGGAAAAAGCCTCTTGCGATTAGTTTTGTAAGGGAACGTTTCCCTTCCTGTACAAAAATAATCATCCCCGCAACGCAGACACCCTTGCACCATGGTGCCAAGGTGCCTAAATTGATGCATGGCAGCCCATTGTGCGCCGGCGCAGAGGAAAAGGACAGGAATGCGCTGTATCTGATATATACTGTGTATTCCTGCCCTTTTCTTTTGCCGTTGGGTAGTGCAACAGGAAGGCCTGCTGCGCTGCCCTATGGCAAAATCTCATAAATGAGGTCCATAGTCTATAAAATGTTGCAAAGCTCAAGAAACAAATAATGTTCAGGAGCAACGGGGAGCTCGCCTATTTGGGCCCATTTGAGCATTGTTTTGATCGATTTGAACGCTTTGAGGAGACACTACAATTCGAAGCAATTCCACTTTAGCCAAATGAAATTAGCACTTCGCCGTTGGGCCTACCACCCTATATAGGCCTCAGGCCTTATCCTTGGTCCGTCCCATCCTCACACAGTAAAGTAAATCAGTTCTAGGACATGAAGTCCCAAGACACATACTAGGAGGAGGACTCCCTGGCCTACCTACAATGGGACAATGACTTCTATGAGGCCATCAACACCTCAATTTACAGAGCAGTCAATGAATTAAAGGCTTCTATGGAGAAGAGGCTGTCGGTTAGAATCGTGCAGTAATGCACAAGAATTGCCCGGTCTGCCAACACTGTCCCTGCCTCGGAGACACCTCTTCAAGAGGCCTTACGAGAGGGTCTTTTTCCAATAAATAAAGAAGTGCTTGGAGGGGGTTGCCTACCTTGCTGAACCATCTGAGAGCCTGCTGGCGCTGCCGCGGCCTACCTTGCTGAACCATCTGAGAGCCTGCTGGCACGGCCGCGGCTCGAACCTCTCGGAACCCCCCAGCTCGAGGATTGAGAGCTGTGCGCAGGGTATCCCTTCCTCCACCCAGAAGCTAGACTGTCCCACTACCTCGCCCCCCTTTTCGAGACTTTACGGATCCCTCGATCCGCCTGTATATACCGCCAAGAATCCGCAACCCTTATTACTTATAAAAGCTTGAGAACTTGACCTCCTGTGTGGTATCCGTTTGTAGTGTTGTGATTACTCTACTGTACGATCCTAGGAGAGGGCCCTCATCCAGGAGGCCTCTCGGTAACGCTCGGCTACGTCTCGACGGAGAGGTGGACCTAGAGGTGGTCAGTCAGACATCTTCTGCCTCCCCCGGGGTCGCCTTTCTAACATTGGTGGCAGCGGTGGGATCCGAGCCCACGCAGATCGTACAGAGAGTGATTCACTCGCTACCAAGAGAAACCCGCTGCGACCATGAGCACAGAATTCCAGAAAGAGAAAATGGAAGACTACAGTCACAAGGAGCTAAAGCAATTCTGCAAAGACCTAGGCATCGCTACCTCTGGCTTAAGCACCAAAGAAGACTTTAAATCGGCCCTACAGGCCTGGGTGGACGCCGGCGAGGCGCCACCTCCGAGTGAAGATAACCCGGGCCCGAACGGAGGCCCGGAGGCAGAGGTGAACCCAGCGGGAGGGAGACCCGCAACCCCAAACACGGGCCTCTCCCCCGAAGACGCCCGAGAACGAGAGAGGAACCGGCTCCACGAGTTGGATCTGGCTCGACTCCGACAAGAAGGAGAAATCCAACTGGCAGAAAGGAAGCTAGCCCTCGAGGAAAAAAAACTCATGCTCGAGCACAAGCGCGTCCTCAAAGAAATAGAACTTAAAGCCAAGGCAAACGAGTCTGCCCTCGCCGGGAGTAAGACCTCACCCCCGCCGGTGGACACGAAGGTGCACATACCCAAAGATGTCGTCAAAGAGTACTATAAGAACGACGACATCCAACAGTGGTTCAAAGCCTACGAGGTCGCCATGGCCGCCCATCGAGTACCCCTCAAGGACTGGGGCGCCGGCCTGTGGGGGAAGTTTATCAACGAAGGGAGAGACGCCTTGCTGGAGCTCCCTGATACCGAGAGGACCTCGTACGAGCACATGAAGACCGCCCTCCTCACTCGCTACGGACTCACCCCCGAGATGTACCGGCAGCGATTCCGAGACTGCAAAAAAATCCCCGGTACCACGTGGGTGGAATACGTGAACTATTACAGTAGAGCCTTCGAGGGGTGGACTCGGGGCTGCCAGGTCACCACCTACCAGCAGTTGGTCGACCTCATTCTATGGGAACATCTGTCCAATAACTGTTTCGTTGAACTTCGGCAGCACCTCCTCGACAGCAAATTAACGGAGCCACGAAAACTCGCTGTCGAGGCGGATCGATGGGCGAGCACCCGAGTGCCCCGGAGCACGATGGGAGACTACGGCCGGGGATCCCCGGGGAACCACCGACCACGAGGCGGCGGAGTAGG
Source organism: Lissotriton helveticus (assembly GCF_964261635.1). NCBI lineage: Eukaryota > Metazoa > Chordata > Amphibia > Caudata > Salamandridae > Lissotriton > Lissotriton helveticus. The sequence continues at coordinate 419,441,454 of NC_136061.1, read as the reverse complement.
CCAGAGCCGGGGTCGAGACGTCCCCTAGGGGTCCTCCCCTACCTCCACGTCGCCCTCCCTGGGCCGGAGAGGGGGCCCCCCAGCCAGACCGGGGCCCCGCCCAAACGTTACGTGTCATAGGTGCCAGCGACAAGGTCATTATGCGAATGACCCCCTCTGCCCGATGAACCAGCGACCCGGCACCACCGGGCCCCCAGCCCGCCAGATCGCGGCGGCTGCCCTGGGTGCAGAAAGAAGTGAGGAAGAGGACGACGACCACGAACAGGCCGAGTGGGAGCCCGCCGCCATGACCTTGGCATGCCTGGGTACCCACGACCTGATCCCTCGAGGTCCGATCCCCGGCAACACCCAGAAATACCGCCAGTGGGTCACCATCAATGGTCGCCGGACCAAAGCCCTCCGTGACACCGGAGCCAGCGTGACAGCGGTCCGCTGCCATCTGGTGACCCCAGAACAGATCCTTCCTAACGTCCTGTGCCCGGTCAGGTCCGCAGATAACTCAGAGACTTTGTGCCAGATGGCCCGCATCCCCTTCGAGTGGGGAGGAGTGTCGGGCATGCTGAAAGGGACTGTCCGCGACGATGCCCCCGTGGACTGCCTCCTTGGGAACGACCTGGAAAGTTCCCCATGGGCTGGCGTCGAACGAAGAGAGCACATGGGGATGCTAGGCCTTCCCGAGTGGGTCTGTGTGACCACCCGCTCCATGTCCGCCCAAGCCTCCACCCCCGCGGGGGGAGCTCCGACCGAGGAACCAGAGTGGCCCGCACCTCCACCACCCGTCGTCCCCGAGGACGCCGACCCCGAACACGGCCCCCAAGGGCCCGACCAAGAAGACCTCACCGAGCTCAACCACCTCCCAGAACTCGCTCAATGGCGCCAAGAAGGTGGCCCCACCCGCGAACAGTTCTGGCAGGAACAGAAAACCTGCCCCTCCCTCGAGGGGATTCGACAGCAAGCTGCTACTCAAGCCGCTGGAGACCCCGCGGGGTCCCACTGGGTCTATTGGGACAACGACCTCCTCTACAGTGAGCAGAAGATTGCTGAGCTAGGGGCCGGCCGGGTGCTGGTCGTACCGCTCCGATTCAGAGACTTCCTCCTGAACTTAGCACATGATGTGCCCCTCGCCGGGCACCTGGGGCAGGACAAAACCTACAGCCGCCTGGTGACCCATTTCTACTGGCCAAGAATGCGCACCGATGTGCATAACCACTGCCGAACCTGCCCGACCTGTCAAGCCAGCGGGAAGAGCGGGGGGAAAGTCAAAGCCCCGCTCCAGCCGTTCCCTGTGGTGACCACCCCCTTCGAGCGAGTAGGAATAGACATCGTAGGGCCCCTAGACCCTCGCACCTCGCAGGGACACCGCTTCATCCTAGTCCTGGTGGACCATGCCACCCGCTATCCTGAAGCCATCCCCCTCCGAACCATCACGGCCGCCGTGGTGGGCCGAGCCTGTAGTGTAGTTCCTATTATCCCAATAGGCTCTGCGCATTGGAATAATACCTTCAATAGTATAGGCCTAGACCAGACGTTAACTAGGTCTACTACTGTCGATATTAGACTTAAAGTTTTGGGTTTGCCAGCTAGCTCAGAGTTCACTAGAAACTTTCTCGAATAGGCAAGGAGGAGTTGAACCTCCCTGGATAGACAAGAAGGGATTTAGTTTCTGACAACCATAGAACATGACAACTTTGCTCTCCCCTAATCAAGAGTGTATCTCGAGAGTCGTGTGAACAAAAGGCAATTTATTTTACTCAGTCAGTACGTGCATTCTTAGTCTCATCAGATTGTAGAGAAAAGGAAGAGACGGGCGTGTTCAATAAAAGATGTTATTTATTGATCAGTCTCTTTTCTCATACAAGAGAAATGGATCGATATTATTGCAATACTTATGGTTAAGTAAAGTGCATACATTAAAAGCAGAAGTATAAAATAATACTGTAAAAACATTGATATGGTTTCTAAGCCATATGAAGGTTTAAAATGAATAAGATATATTACATACACATATACATTTGACTAATCGTACTCAACTGGTGTTTCTAACTACGCCTACCCCGTGTACCTGACCTAAGTCTAATGCGTGGGCGGGAATAGAAAGTTACCGTTTAAGTTAAGTTTGTTTTGCCAAGTGACTGACTAAAGAATTCTCTGTGAGGGGTTATTCAGTTCTGTACCTGGAATCTAGGATGGATGAGGGATGGTATCTCTCGTCTCTGGTCTCGATATTCCAGGCTGCCTGCGAGGGCTACCCGGAAGCGCCGGAGCTGGATTTCTCGGCAGGAGAATAGACAGCTTCTCGTTCTCAGCGCGTCAAGAAGGCGGGGCTGCGCCAGCGGGGTCTGCTCTGCTCTGGGCTTCGGCAAGTCTGGCTGCTCCGATCTCGTCACCACCGCGTGTGTTTGCATAGGGCAATATCGGTAATATTTATACCTTTAAGGTGCCGAGATTGACGTAAGGATGGACATAGATACGTCAATAAGGATGTCATACGACCAGGTCGTTAGCACATTCTTTTGCTGAAGTTCTCGGTGAAATCAAAACAATGGCCGCAGGGTTTTTCCCAGGTTGTCATAGGTTTGATTTGTTTTGAGAACTCCGTATGCCTTATCAGGGGCTGGAGGAATATCGCTTGTCTAATTAGATGGCAAGCGTTATGACCTAATCAGATAACACGTTCCTGTGCCGTAGGGTGGCTTTATCAGATAACGGTTCCTGCATCATGGGGGTTTTCTGCCTCATGGGATGGCTGCTAGTTAACTTGTTAGTTTGTTAACCAGAATAGGGTCAGGAATAGGGGGATCGATACAGAACCTATAGGAATACATCACACCCACTCCACGCTAACTATGGACATATTTACTAATCTATGCATAGTAAAACATACAGTAGAGTATCGTGTATACCTTACGACCCCAAAATACATAAATGCATTTTGAAATTATCAAATATACGGAAAAAAAAAGCATTTACATGTATTGTATGCACTCAAGCTGTGAAATAATGCTAAAGTAATCACGCATTTGTATACATTATTGCTAAATGGTATATGAGAATTTACACATGAAATGGCTCTTAATACAGAAAAAAGTTCGAGACCATTCCATCACAGAATAAAATAATTATGAACATACCAGCGGGCAGCTAATGTCTATAAGCTATCTAAAAGTAGAAATCTTAGTTCTCTAAGAATAGTTCTTACTTTAAGCAGAAGATAGTGTCCCGAAAAATATGCAAAAATATTTTGGGGCTGCTGAAAAAATTGCTGTCCGTGAACTGGAGGGAAAAATCTTCATGGTATTTTGCTTTTCTAGTTGAAGGCCAAATTCAGGGAACGCCGTGTACGAGCTTGCTCAAAAGTCTCTATTTCTGCTCTGGTGAGAACATCATATCATTTAGACTCTCGAAAAAGTTGTCAACAGCTTCCTGGGAGAGTTCCACTAACTCGGAAATAGGTGTAACCATGCATTCGTGCGCATGATTGTCTCCATTGACATTCTGATTTGGATTGCTGACAGAAGGTCGTACCTGATCGATGCTGCTTTCATTTTGAACCTCACTACCCCTTAATCGTAGTGGTGAAGCTTCCACGAATGCCGTCATCAGGATTGGTAGCCGTTGAGGGCAGCACAAAGCATGAGCCTTTGTTGGACTCAACAATGTTTCTGCATCCATTGGCGCATCCGATTGTAGCGTCAGACAGGTGTCTAACACGCATTCTTCTCCGGATAGCAGGCACCTTAATACAGGTAAAACACATCGATGCCACATTGGTCGAAATGAAAGAAACCAAGTCATGTTCAGGTCTCTTAGCCAGGGTAGTCCCAGGATTATTGATATCCGGTCCCGGTATCCAATGGCTAGGATTGTTTCTTCCCTTGTCGCAGGTGTTTTGTCTGTGACATGGTTTGCCATAACGAAATATAAGGACTAAGAATAGGATTCCTGCAATTAGTCCTAAAATGAGGGGAAGTCCGCCAAAAATCGAATGGACGAAATCTGGAAAAATACCCAGTATGGCTTTGAATGGTGTTAATGCCATCGAAAATACTGTCTTAAATACTTTTGAGACTCCACTGGTATCAGAAATATTTAAGATTTCATTCAGGATTTCTGCGAAATGTATGGGGGAATTAGTCGATAACAATGAATGTATCTCTGCAGTCGTCCTTGCGACTAGGAGATCATACGTTTCTTTTGATGACGTGAGCCTTGTCGGCGTCTGAAGAAGCACTGTTTTCATTCTGCTTAAAGTATCTATTCGAATAGAAGTAATTTTCAAGTTGGGCCATGCCCTTGCCTCCCTGTCTGGAAAGGAGCTGGGGAACAATAAGCGTCCACAGCACTTGACCTTCGCAGTCATAGTTACGAGATAAGGAGTCCCGGGCATAAGACTACAGCATCTGCGGTCCACAATGAGAATGTAACTCCCATTATAGAGTCTTTGAAAGAATGGTTCTATCTCTGTAGCAGGTGTGCCTAGCTGGTGACATGAAAGGTTATTTGAGTTCCCTTCACAGGCTCCATGCAAACTAATTCCGTTACACAGAAGTGTACCGCTTAGTGACATCGCACAATTATTGCCACTAAGAAACACTTTCTGTCCTTTATTACTGACACATGCATGTGAATAGGGCAGGTTCCATGTTGTTTTAATGTATCCTTTTCCCAATTTTTCGTACATGCCAGCCTGTATATATTTTTGGCAGTATTGAAACCTGAAGGTTGATATTGGAATATTAATTATCCCATGTATTATCCATTCACTGACAGGTCGTTCTGACATTGTCACTGGTAATCTTTCGAGTTTCTCAATGCTCAGGATTGTATAATCAGCACCCTTCTGGGCCATACTGATTTGTTTATCAGTAAGGTTAAAGATATTGAAAAGTGACGCTGTGTTGATTAAACGCCAAGGCACATAGCCTGAACGCAGATTTTGTAACGTCCAGCCAAGCTGTACAATAGAACGCAATTCAGACTGACCGTGTTGTAACAGTAAGTCTTGCGATATTATGTCGATTGCTGAAGACACAATGCTGTCCAGAGAAAAAATTCTGGAGGACAGAGTCATTAACCCATTGTCCACTACAGAAAGTGATTTTTCCAAATTAATACGGTCAATTTCCCGTATCCTTTCTGCTGTCTCAATTTGAGTAACCTTCCAGGCCTCATTGTATGCTGCATATACAGAGGCTGCTATGAAACGCTTTTGACGCTGTTTGCGTGGTCCCATAGTGAAATCACGCAAGTCAGCACCATCAGTAAGTAAAGTTAGGTGTTGCTTAATTTCTGCCAGTGTGGAAGTTTGTAGCCATTGAAGGCATAATTTGCCCACACTGTAGGTGGTTATTATCCCTGGGTGATGTCTTTGGGGATATCTAGGGTCTGGCCTGGTCATTTTGAACCCCTGTGTTTTGTTCAGGAATCTGTCTTGACAGTTATTAGTATCTGTGGGCCAGATCAACCACTGTTTCCAATCTGGATGTGTTCTGTTTTGGTTTAATACATAGTTTATGTCTATCTCCTCATCTGTAGAGCTATTGCTGTTCATTGTTGGTTTTGGAATAGACGGTTTATTTAAGTCTTTGATTTTGGCTAAGCCAAGACAGGTAGTTTGTTGAACAGTGTCATTTAAAAATATAATTTGTTCTGGGATCATGCAGGCTCTAAACAAAGATTCTATACCCTGTACTTGCCATTCTTTTGTGCCCCAAACACTTTTCAATTCAACATTTTTGTCCCAATAATCAAAACCAAAAGTATTCATTTGTTCAAAGAATGAGTCTGAATATATCAATTTTGTGTTGGTTATCATGGTCTTTGTCCCTGTCTTATTTGACAATTTGAAATAAAATGTTTCAGCATTACTTATGTTAAAACCTGAAAAGTATGAATATTTGTCATAAACGGTTCTTGAGCCTCCTTTTGGAGGGGTTGCACAATGTTCCCATTGATTATAATTTAAAACATTTCTAGGTTGTGCAGATCTATGTAAAAAATGGTTACCATAGTGGTTGTAGCAATACATACTATCATAATTTGTAGAACCCTGCAAATAATCATGTTTGGTAAATTTAGCAGACATCACTAAGTCAGACATCATATTGTTTATGCTTTCAAAGTCCCAATCATCAGCAAATGTGCTTGGTTTTACGAAGTCACTCAAAGATATTTTAATTTGGTGTGGATATTTCAGGATTTCAACCGGACCATAGATTTCGTAGTCAGTGTTGTCCCATGCTACCCCACCTGGTATAGGATTGGCTGTGAAGTTGACTGAAGAAAGTTCTCTTTTCTCGACGTGTGAAGATGTGTGTGGTTTGAGGATCAAGTTGATTTTCTGACTTGCTGTGACCATTTTAGCATATTTTCCCTCAATGAAGCGTCCCAAAGTTAGTATCATGATGAGCCAAAGTATGAGGATAAATGCACCAAAACCCACCCAAAATTCAATCCATGGAGAAATCAGATATGTTTCTTTCAGTTGTTTCAAAAGTTCTTTAGCTTTATCTTTAAAGGTTTTTGATGATGGCTGTGTTTTTGATTCAGCGAAGCCTTCGGAGGAATCATCGAAGTTTATGAAGTAGCCGGATGCAGTTCTGTCAATTGTTCCAATTGTTTCAGGATTACTGTTTCTTGCATAGTCGTTTGTTACTTCATTATAGGTTGGTGTGTCTCTGCTAAATGTTTTTATTTGGGTGTTCAGAGGTCTAAGTTCCATTGCATTATTGCATAGTCCTTGTCGTTCTTCTGTAGGCGTTTCGAATGTGATTAGCCTCTTTGTTAGGACCTCTGTACTGGTAGCGAACCTTGGTGTTCTGCTACTTATGGGGAGTCCACTTGGCCTACTATTTGTTATCGGCCACATGATTGTGGTTTTACCAGGTCGATGGATACAACTCGGTTCTCCTTTTTACCAGCAAGCGGCGGTAGTACTACTGATCTTGTCCCGTTGACAGACAAGACAGGAACTGCTTTTCTGTAAGAAGGCCCAAATTCCTTCTTTACCGCGATCTTTTCTCTGACTAGATCCCCGACTTTTGGAATCCAGACAGGTCTTGCTGGGACAGGTGGTGGTTCTTCAGTGGCTGTTGGCTGCTGTTTCAACTTTATGTTGCTCAGGTCTTTTCTTGTTTCGTTTAAGTCCTGTAAAATAGCCAAACGATCTTTGATATCAAAGCTTTTTTCCTTTACCACTGAAGTCTGACTGTCAAGGTCAGAGATTAACATCCTAGTTCCAAATAATAATTCGTACGGACTGAATCCCTTCAGAGAATTTCTTGGCAGGTTATTTAGACTACGTTGGACACTTATTAGATGTTTGACCCACCCAGCTCCCGAACCTAATATCCTTTCCGTTATAGATTGCTTTATGCCTTGGTTTTTTCTTTACACCATCCCGTATCCCTCAGGAAGGAAGTGAGAAGATTCCCGCTGTGCTATGCTCATTTGGCCATGTTTCCTCTCAGGCTGGAGGGCTAGAGTGAAAACAATGGTCAAACGTAGCATGCTCTTAGCGTATATGCCATTTAGACTCGCAAATCTTAGTATAACAGTCCAGACGTCAGCCGAGTGCTGGTGATCTACATTATAAGTGGAAACTAGCCTGTATATGTTAATCGCAAGCTTTGCTTTTTACTGTTGATTTTTTCTGGAGTGAAACGACACGGTATTACACCGTTTCTCTCACCACTGCGATTCCTGTTGCAGTTGGGGCACTTTTTTACAAACATGGTGTGATGCAGGCTCATGCCTGGCCACCAGTACCTTGATTGTAATTCTTCCAGAGAATCTTTTAGTTTGAGGTGTCTGAGACCCTCGCCCATATGTGCGTCTGCGATTAACAAGTTTCTCCTGTCCATGTTTGGAATCACTCTATCCCCCACTCCAGGGATTCGAGCAAAAGGGACGGAGTTTGCATCGATTATGTATGTATAATTGAGTGGATAGTTGATCGGTAGCGCTGAGCAGTCACCTTTTGATGACGTTTTCACTGCCAGCACTGTTTCACCGTCAATATACTTCACTGTACGCTTTTTTCGAACTATGGAAGCCGATTTAGTTGCTACCGCTGTGGCTGTCTCAGCCAATGAATTCCCTGCAACGTGAACGCCATCACGCTGATGACTCAGTGAGTGTGTCACGTGAGTCTTTGGTAGTTCTTTTTGTAAAAGAGCTATTTGTTCCCAAAGCAGTTTTTGCTTTATTGTTGCATCTGTGTCATCTTTGTAACCGTTTTGAATCCATGTCTGCAAATCGTTGTTATATGATTTGACGCAGTAATATGAATCGGACACTATAAGTGTCGGGAATTCGCGATCCGCATTATCTAGCGCCATTTTCAATGCTATTATTTCAGTTTGTTGTTCTGAATTAGTTTCTACTGAGTGTGTTTTTGTTAATAGAGGTCTTAGTTTACCTCCGCGCCACACTTCTTTTGTAATCTCACATGTTGGGTTGTATGCTTGTTCTCCCCAAACGGAGGGTTGAGCATGTCCGTTTGTATAGATTACACAAGCGTATTGTCGTAAGGGCAGAATGTCGATTGGCAGAGGGAATGTTCTTTCATATTCTAGATTTTTTAGTTCATCTAGTTCTGGATCAAAGTAGTAGTATACTTTGTCCGTTGTAATGGAATTCACCCATTGTATCCATTCCGGATTCAATGTTGTTGTTGGTAAATTACACGGTGTTGTTAATGCCTCAAAGGCTGATTCTGCTGTTCTGACTGTGATACGTCTACCGTCAGCTTGATCTTTTTCTCTAGCTATTGCGGTTTGAACTGCATGAACAATTTTTTCTTTAATGCTGAATTTCTGTTCAGCTTCTGTGTACAAGTGTGATTTGAATGCAATTGGTACCTTTTCTCCCTCATTAGAGGTCAGGTATGTGAATCCGCATCTTCCTGGGATGACTCGAATCACAAGATTGCGTGTGTTGTCACGTGTTTCTAATTTTGTTTTAATTAGCATGTCTGTTTGTAAGGATCTCAGAATTTCTGTGTGTATTTGAGTCCAATTGGTTCTTTTAAAATCTGGTTTTATTAGATCATAAAGGGGTTTGACCCTTTCTGCGTAATTTGCAATGTATGTTCTTCCGAAATTTAGGAAGCCTAGAATTGACTGTAGGTTTTTTAGTGTTCTAGGTGCTTGGAGTACGGCACATTTCTCTAGAAAATTGTCAGCCAGGCTTTTGCCTTCACTTGATAATTCATATCCTAAGAACAGGACTGTCAGATGGGCAATTCTGGATTTTTTAAAGTTGAATTTGTAACCCTCTGCTGCGAACCCAAGTATTATGGTGTTCACTCTCTTCAAGTGAGTATCCAAGTCATCATCTGTTAGGTATATGTCATCGACATAAGATAATGCTTCGTCATCATATGTTTGTAGTAATTCTGTTACTCTCGCTGAGAATACCCCCGGGCTGTTCTTGTACCCCTGGGCTAACCAACAGAATTGTTTTTGAGTGCCATTTATTGAGAATGCAGACAAATATCTGCTCTCTGGTGCTATGTTTTGACAAAAGAATCCATTAGAGATGTCTAATGTTGTTTTGTATTTTTTGCGCACTATGTTATTCATTAGTGCAGCACTATGCGAGTTTTGCACTGCAAAAGTTTTGCAACATGAGTTAAGGTGTCGGTAATCCAAAACTAGACAATATGAATTGTCTGGTTTGGAGACCGGAAACAAAGGGTTGTTCATTTGTGAGGTGCAAGTTTCAATCACCCCCTGGTATTCTAGCTGATCTAGGATTTCTTTTACCGGTTTTTTAGCTTCTTGCTTAATTGGGTACTGCCTCTGTGCAGTAGGTTGTGATTTTAACTGGATTTTGTGAGGAGGAGAGTCCTCATCCCATCCTATGTGATTTTTATATAAAGCAGGAGCTAGGGCTACTGCCCACTTTCTAGCAAGTGTGTATTTTTTATGAATTGGGATGTGATTTGAGAAGGCAGGCATAATTATTTCTTCGCCATGAGGGCAATCCCTGACAAACTCTGGTGGCCAGTCTTTTTCAGCTAGAAGGATGTCATAGCCCTTGGAGAGATTATCCCAAAATAGTCCCCTTATTTTTCTAGTCTTATCCCCCTTAGGGGGATATATTTTGTGAGGTTTGCTAACTCTGGTGTCTGCAGTTTCCACTTGAAGATATTCATTCGTGTCCACTGTCTCCAGATGATTCATAAGGACTTTGCGAGCTATGCTCACTTCTGCTGCGCTGTCTAGCATTGTCTGAGCCCATTCTCCGTTTTTCAGTTGTGTCCTCAGTATTCTCGGCATTGTTAACTACCTTGATACTGGCTACCTTCTTTTTTGGAAATTGTAATTTCTTTTTTAGCTGAGCAGGTTCCTTGTCTTTGGACTTGGCGTGCTCTTCTCTTTGTTCTGATCGTCCTCTTCTTTCCGATTTCTGCGAGGAAGTCTGAAAAGATTGAGAGGGACGTGTATCAATGTCTTGATATCTATCAGGCTTCTTTATATTATCCCTATTTCTAAGGTTATATCTTTTCCCAGAGGGGTCACTCTGGGGTGACCTGTGTCTTTGGTTCGGAGATTTTTCTCTTCACCTAGGAGACCTTCCTCTGGACTGGAATTTCTTTTCTTTAGGATTGGATTGTTTGTTTCCATCCCAGCTCTTTTTTTGTGATGTTGAGTTATTATTAAAAAATATTTTTTCAGGACTTTCAATCAGTTGTGGTTTTACTGGTATTCCACCTAAACTATCTCTACCTAGTTCCTCATAGGATTTTTCTATGATTCTGGCAATTTCAGCTGGTTGGTCTGCTATATCTGTCTCTTTTAGCCTCTGGCAGATCGCCACATTTGCTGCTTCTCCCTTTAGGTTGGCTAATAATATAGCCGAGACCTGCTTGAAGTCTTTTAGTAATTTCATACCAAGAGTTAAAGCGGGTTCTGGACCATATTCGTCTTGAATTTGTTTTAGCACATCTGGTATTACCGAAATGGATGGAACACCGTGCGTTTTTGTGTAGATGGAAGCAAAGACTGTACCCCAAGTGTCACAGTCCTCAATGTGTGGTGCGATTCCCATTGGAAGACAGATAGTCAGAATCCTGTGTTTTTCTAACGGGGTGGTGTCTGGAAACACAGCCTCTATTTGGGTGATTTTTTGTGCTAACCAGAATGGTATTTGTTCCCGTTTAGCTGGTACTTTACCTAGGCAGGATTGTATGTTCTGTGGTGTAATTTTATTTGTGTTCCCCTGGTGAGGGGTCAGCTGTGGAATTTTAATTGCTGGCTGAATTGTTGAAGTCCGCATCACATATTGGACTAATTGTCTATGTATCTTTATTAATTGTTTTAGTTGTACTAAAAGATCTGCTGCAGGCATTCTTTCGAACTCTGGATGTGGTGTGTATCCGGCTAGGACCGGCCACGTTGCTCCTGGTCTCCCTAAGGGACCGAGCCTGGTGATGTGATTATTATGTTTTAGGGCGCCATTAAATAAGAGCAGGTGCTCTTGAAATTTAAGTGGTACTTCCACCTCCTCGAAAGGAGTGTACTCATTAGGAGGTTCCTCTGTTTTGTAATAGTGGAAGTACTTTGTTACAGCATTTGCTGCTGGAAAATGTATCCATGAATAGTATACCTCTGTCTGCCGATATTCGTGTGCCTCAATTACGAATATGACTGTACCACCTCTAGGTGTCAGTCCATTTTCTATAAGTTTTAAGGTTATAGATTTCCTTTTGATGACCGGGATGAGTATTATATCCTGGTCTGCTTCTTGCAGTGCAGTATCATCTGCTGCGAGTTCAGTTGCTAATCTAACTGCCTCTCTTTCATCATCACTGTCTACCATTTTATCGACAGGATGGTTACTTTGTTTGTTTGCAGATCAGGTTTCTTATGGAAACAAAGATTAGATGCACAATATTTTAGAACGGTTTATCCTTCAACGTTGACTAAACCAAGTACCATACATAGGAGTTTCCTCCTATGAGGTTTGGCGGATATTACCTTTCACCCACTCCAGACGTCTTTGGAGTATTATGGGAAAAGGGGTCTGAGTGAGAAAGCACGACTGAGTTACTCTAAATGTCTTACGTTAGTTTTATCGCCCTTCCAAACACGTTGGGCGCCATGTAGTGTAGTTCCTATTATCCCAATAGGCTCTGCGCATTGGAATAATACCTTCAGTAGTATAGGCCTAGACCAGACGTTAACTAGGTCTACTACTGTCGATATTAGACTTAAAGTTTTGGGTTTGCCAGCTAGCTCAGAGTTCACTAGAAACTTTCTCGAATAGGCAAGGAGGAGTTGAACCTCCCTGGATAGACAAGAAGGGATTTAGTTTCTGACAACCATAGAACATGACAACTTTGCTCTCCCCTAATCAAGAGTGTATCTCGAGAGTCGTGTGAACAAAAGGCAATTTATTTTACTCAGTCAGTACGTGCATTCTTAGTCTCATCAGATTGTAGAGAAAAGGAAGAGACGGGCGTGTTCAATAAAAGATGTTATTTATTGATCAGTCTCTTTTCTCATACAAGAGAAATGGATCGATATTATTGCAATACTTATGGTTAAGTAAAGTGCATACATTAAAAGCAGAAGTATAAAATAATACTGTAAAAACATTGATATGGTTTCTAAGCCATATGAAGGTTTAAAATGAATAAGATATATTACATACACATATACATTTGACTAATCGTACTCAACTGGTGTTTCTAACTACGCCTACCCCGTGTACCTGACCTAAGTCTAATGCGTGGGCGGGAATAGAAAGTTACCGTTTAAGTTAAGTTTGTTTTGCCAAGTGACTGACTAAAGAATTCTCTGTGAGGGGTTATTCAGTTCTGTACCTGGAATCTAGGATGGATGAGGGATGGTATCTCTCGTCTCTGGTCTCGATATTCCAGGCTGCCTGCGAGGGCTACCCGGAAGCGCCGGAGCTGGATTTCTCGGCAGGAGAATAGACAGCTTCTCGTTCTCAGCGCGTCAGGAAGGCGGGGCTGCACCAGCGGGGTCTGCTCTGCTCTGGGCTTCGGCAAGTCTGGCTGCTCCGATCTCGTCACCACCGCGTGTGTTTGCATAGGGCAATATCGGTAATATTTATACCTTTAAGGTGCCGAGATTGACGAAAGGATGGACATAGATAGGTCAATAAGGATGTCATACAACCAGGTCGTTAGCACATTCTTTTGCTGAAGTTCTCGGTGAAATCAAAACAATGGCCGCAGGGTTTTTCCCAGGTTGTCATAGGTTTGATTTGTTTTGAGAACTCCGTATGCCTTATCAGGGGCTGGAGGAATATCGCTTGTCTAATTAGATGGCAAGCGTTATGACCTAATCAGATAACACGTTCCTGTGCCGTAGTGTGGCTTTATCAGATAACGGTTCCTGCATCATGGGGGTTTTCTGCCTCATGGGATGGCTGCTAGTTAACTTGTTAGTTTGTTAACCAGAATAGGGTCAGGAATAGGGGGATCGATACAGAACCTATAGGAATACATCACAAGCCCTCATGAGCATCTTCTCCCGAGTCGGCTTCCCCCGAGAAGTCGTGAGTGATCGGGGCTCCAACTTTATCTCGAAGCATATGCGATCCCTATGGCAACAGTGCGGTGTCGCCTATAAGTTCACCACCCCGTATCATCCCCAAGGAAATGGACTAGTGGTGAGGTACTGGGTTTTTAAGAACCGGCACAGAACCGGTAACCCAGCGGTGCCAGGGGATCAACACCCAGAGACCTCGGGTTCTCCTGAGTCAGACCCACAGAAACTCGGAGTCTTCCAGGTGAAGTCAAAGATTAGTTTATTGGCTGCAACCAAGGTGACAGGGTCCTAGAAGTACAATACGAGTATATTCAGGAGACTGCACACTTTCACGAAGTTAGGCTTCCCTTCTTATACATAATATTCAGCCTTGGGCAAAACATTCCTTGGATTCGTGGTATTTCATTTATGGTTACTGATTACAAAAGAAAAGCAGAGTCATGATGACATGTACATATTTCACGTCGTGCTGCCCATAACAAATCATCCGGCAAGGCCCAACATTTCATCAGATATCGCTAGACCCCTAATAAAAATAGTCACCTCCCCATCATAAAGGAAGTGAAGGAAAGGAGTGGAGAAAGATGTGAGCGAGATATGGCAGGTGTGCGCGCTGAAATGGTTTTATGGCTGGTTGGGCCTAGATGCTATCTTGCTCGGCCACTGGGAGGGAACTGACCTAACGAGTTCGGCCTGGGGCAATGGTTCGAACTTGTACTGGGGTCAGGGAGAAGTCGATTAAGGAGTATGTGTCCTTGTGGAATCAAATTCAACTGGATTAAGGCCTATGTAAAGGGCAACATGCAGCTACGGGTTTAGGAGGTAAAAGACGATTTCGAGGTGAAATCGTCACTCGAATATGCCGAAAATACATGTACTTGATGTACTCGTCATTCTCGGTCTTCTGATACCAAATTCGTCCTATTTCGACGAAGTTTTTATTCTTGAGTCCAGTACTAGAATATGAATCCAGATTTTTCAGAACCACAGACCCTCCTTTTGCCCTTACATAGGCAATTAATCTATCCTCATGTTAATCTGAGTCCAGATCTATATTCCTAAAGTCGTTGAGATGTTGCTGCAACATCATTCTAGTGCTGAGCTCATGTCTTGACACAGGTTTCCTTACACATGATGTAACACAGAGGCCACATATTGCAGGAGCACACTGTATGCATAGACAGAACAGGAAAAGAATGGCTAAGACCATCCCAATGACCATCAGAATTTTCCATCCCCAGGCAGATATCAGTTCCCAGAACCATCCCATTAACGACCAATCTCCTTTTTCCACATGAATAGATTCGGAAATCTTATGTAGTTTGGAGATGGCCCCGTACACTGTCGGAGCATTATCTGGAATAAAAATGCAACAACTGGACTGGATCAATTTGCATACTCCACCTCGGTCCGCCAGTATTACATCCAAAGCGACCCGGTTCTGAAGGGTCATCAATCGATCCGACTGGAGCTCAGCAGTCAGGTTACTAAGGGCACCAGCAGTTTCAATCACGGTGGATTCAACTACCCTTGTCAATTGCCTTATGTTTCTGCTGTTAGCCATGGCTCCCCAGAACGGCAGGACACCCATAGCAAAGTCGCCAAATTCTTGACCTGCAGTGTCTTCTTTACTCAGAACACCTCTAACTACCCTTGTCCGATGGTAATCCGCCGCTGCTGTGTAGGTGGGAGGTAACAGGAATGAAACAAAACATGAGCCCGAGAAGTCAGGGGGCAACCATGTATAGGCTCTATCATGGCAGATAAAATAAGTACCCTTAGCGGCTAAAAAGGCAGGGGAAGTTTGAGATCCAAAAACGTACGTTTCTGTACAGACACTCTTCCCTAGCTGAGCTCTGGGATTCCTACCAATACCTTGCAGACACAGGTGACCTTGATGGGGTACGATCCAGATAGGGGACGATCTCCTGGCTTGCTGTTTCTCACTTAATGTAATGCCATATCCGGTCACATTCCAACCTACATATGCAAGTATCTCATCATCCGGGGTATCTTCGTAAGAAGTTACTTCCTTGATCATGTCAACTATACCCTTGACTAGGGCGCTAGTCTTGAGGTTGTCTTTTACAGAACGTAGGGGTTGGATTTCTCGTGCATATATGAACATTGTCCTATATGCCCATACTGACCAATTGTGACTAAATGGCAGGACCAAATAGGGGATACCTTTATCCGTGGTGTGGGGCATGAGACCACACACCCAACAGTTGGTTGTGTTCATTACAAGTTGGTGTTGGTGTAATAACTGAACGAAGGAGTTATTAATGAACTCTAATCTCCTATTTGATTCGTGGTCAGGCAAAGGGTGGAAAGAATGAGAGGAAACAGTAGGAGGAGGTATGGGTGATGTAGTGGGCGCAAATGTCACATGAAAAGAGAATAAAACATAGCTTATCAAAAAGACCATTACGCTAAATAGCATAAAAATACACATTATTATAAAAAATTTCTTCCTTATTGTTTTCAAAAGTCTCTGCTTAAAGTTCATTTGTTTGGCAGGCCTCTCCACATCAGGAAACTCCATCCTCTCTAAGGTGCTGCCCGCGGCGGTAGGTTGTTTCTGCTAAAGGATGCTTCCGTCAGTCTAGGGCAGCTCCCTTGGACCAACTGGAACCAGCGACCTATCGTCGTTAGCTGCACCCAAAAGTCTTTAATCAACCGCGACCCTAGCAGCGGAACCCGGATGGCGGTTCAAAGAAAAACAAAAATAAGCAAGTTACCTAGATGGGAGAATCTGCACTTTCAAAAATAGGATTTGGGGAAAAAACACATTTTTTATTAGTCCACAGGTTTTTCTCTCGGATCATAAAATAAATCACGTTTACTTTAGTCTGTTTTTCTTGGTCGCAATTTGTAGCGTCTTTTCCCGGGTACTGTCTGGTCCAGAAATAGTAGCTCAGGTTCCACAGAGTTCAATTGTTCTGATGGTGGCGCAGTGTCTTGAAAAACGTTCCCACTTTTACAATCAGGATTAGCTTCTTTTACACGTTCATCAGTTGTGCGCTCTGAGTCAGTGCCTCCTGTCCGGACCCATTGGTCAAGTGGCAGAGGGAAGGGTATTTTCTTACAATGGATCCCGTGGACCCAATTGGCCTTCCCCTCCACCCTAACAGCCGACCTTGTAGACAGGAGGACGAGGTGAGGCCCGGTCCATCTGGGCTGGTCGTTTCTTGTTCTTTGGAAGTTTCTGACAAGCACCCAGGAACCGGGGTCAGTGGAGTGACCCGGTGTCTCAGAGACCGGAGGCAAGGTGTTGTGGACCTGTTGATATAAAACACGCAATTTAGCCGTCAATTCATACAAATAGTCAAGCAGAATGGGGTGTTGCAGCTCGATAAACTTCGTGGGCCTAGGCACTCCCCATATGTTGGCTGGCCGACCAAAGATTATTTCATAGGGGCTGAGTTTCACTCGCGAATGCACAGTCATTCTGGTGGATAGGAGTGCTAAGGGTAGAGCGTCAGGCCATTTAAGACCTGTGCTCGCTTGGATTTTGGCCAATTTAAGTTTAAGCGTGCCATTGTAACATTCCACTAATCCAGCTGATTGGGGGTGATTTGCAGCATGGAACTTCTGCCTAATGCCTAGCCCTTCACACACTCTTTTCATCACACAACCCACAAATTCACTTCCGTTGTCAGACCAGACCATTCTAGGCATTCCGAACCTGGGGAAGAACTCTTTCACAAGGGCTTTCGCTGTGGACAAGGCATTATTGTCCCTTAGGGGATAGGCTTCTACCCATCTTGAGAAGGCACAAACAACCACGAGCACGTATTTTAAATTGTTGCACCTCTCCATGTGTATGAAATCTAGCTGCAAAACATCGAACGGATACGTAGGAGGTGCAAAATGACCAGCTGGAGTTGGGGTTCCCCTACCAGGATTGTGTTTCAGACATACCAGGCAATTCTTGACAACATTCTCTGCACACTTGGGAATCCCTGAATTCTTCCACACTGGGGCCAACAACTCGCAAATCCCTTTCGCGCTGATATGGGCCATCCCATGAGCCATTGTAACCACTGCAGGCACATATGCATCGGGTAACAACCATCTCGTTGCTTTGTCGATTCAATCCAACAACCATTCGCATCCATTCTCCCTGTACTTTCCCTCCACATGCTTAACTCTTTCTCCGTGGCCTCAGCTTGGATGGACGTCACACTTTCTATCGTGTCTTCACATATTCCAACATCACCAGTCCGTCTTTCTGGGCTCACAACATACATTCGGCTCATCATATTCTTTGCAGTTCCCTTAGCAGTTTCATCAGCAAATGCATTTCCACGACCAACATCATCAGTCACTTTCTTGTGAGCACTACATTTCACGATCGCTACTTTCAGGGGCAACGTCAGTGATTCAAGAAGCTCATTCACCAACTGACCATGCTGAATCTTAGCTCCATGCGAAGTCAGAAACCCACGTTCTCTCCACAATCGTCCAAAACTGTGAGCCACTCCAAAAGCATACTGACTGTCGGTATAGACAGTCACTTTCATTCCTTTGGATAACACACATGCTCTCGTCAGTGCCACGAGTTCAGCGGCTTGAGCTGAACCATGTGGTATTCGCGCAGTTTCAATGATTGTGTGCAAAGTTGTGACAGCATATGCTGTAGTCACATTACCATTTGGGAGTTTAAAGCATGAACCATCCACCCATAATGTACCATCACATTCGGCAAGAGGAGTGTCGAATAAATCAACTCTCCCTTTCGTCTCTTCCTCTGTTCTGAGGAAACAATCGTGCTGTTCTGAAGCATCCGATTCCTCTGTAATGGATAACAATGTGGCTATGTTCAAGGTACTGCACCTTTTTATGTGCACATGGCTTGCTAGTAGCGTCAATTCATAACTGGACAGTCGAGCACTAGTTAAGTGCTGTGTCTTGGTCCTATTTAACAACGTGTCTACTGCATGCGGGACCATCACGATTAGTGTATTATTCATTACTAGACCTGCAGACTGTCGAATAGAAACAGCTGCTGCTGCTGTGGCCCTTAAACAACTTGGCAATGCTCGTGCTACCGGATCCAAAGTTGACGAAAAATAGGCGCATGGCCGCTGTCTATCTCCGTATAACTGAGTCAGTACAGACAATGCACAGCCCTCCTTCTCGTGGACATATAATGTGAAAGGTTTACTGTAGTTGGGGTTACCTAACACAGGGGCCGAACATAATGCTGTGCGTAATTCGAAAAAACTTTTCTGACACTCATCAGACCAAGGAATGGGATTGGGTGTATTTGTACACGTTAGTGCCAATAAGGGTTTGGCTAATAACGAAAAATTTGGAATCCACTGTCTACAGTACGATGTAATGCCCAAGAAAGCGCGTACTTCTCTCTGCGTTCTTGGCACATGCAATTTTGCTATTGCCTGAATTCTTTCTGGGGTCAGTTTCCTCCCCTCCTTCGATAAGAGATGACCTAAGTAGGTCACCTCTTGTCGGCAATATTGAAGCTTGGAAAGTGACACCTTGTGATGCAGATCACATAGATGACGCAGTAATGCCAACGTGGCCATTTTACATATTTTCTCAGTATCCGCAGCGATGAGCAAATCGTCCACGTACTGTACGAGAGTGGAACCTTTGGGCAAACCCATTGTGTCAAGCTGACTTTTCAGAGCTTGACTGTATATTGAGGGGCTTTCGCAGTAGCCTTGAGGGGCGCGTTTAAAGCGGAAACTGCGACCACCTAAACTAAAGGAAAAAATATCCCTGCTTTCCTCGGCAATCGGGACACTGAAGAAAGCATTCTTCAGGTCAATCACCGAAAACCAGGTGGCAGAGGCTGGAATCATAGTCAATAATGTTGTAATGTCGGGGACAACTGGGAATTGTGGCACCACTATCTTATTTACTTCTCTAAGATCAATCACGAGTCTATACACAGGTGGCTGAGAAGGGTCAGTTCGTTTTAAAACAGGCAGAACAGGACTATTGCAAACATTGCCTCGTGTTTCTTCAATTACGTCTTTTTCAATCAACTCGTAAACAATCGCTAGCAAAGCTTTTTCGCCCTCATTGGATATTCTGTATTGGGGAATTCGTGGCATTTTGACATTCGACTTCAATGTTACAACATACGGTGGAATTTCTAAAAGACCTACATCATTCGGACCAGTAGCCCAAAGAATATCTGGGAGAAGTGCCAATTCTGCTGGAAGTGCATTTCTCGACAAATACATGGGAGAAACCACTTTCTTACCTAAAGTAAGTTGTACTCCTGAGGGGGAACAGTACAAAGTCGCATACAATCTTTTTAGCAAATCTAATCCTAGCAAATTTTCACACCAACCTGTTGTCAAAATAAGGGGTGCTTCGAATTCACAAGGACCAACAGAAAGAGATAAAGGGTCAGAAATCGGATTTCTAACCGGGGCGCCAGAAAAACCTACGGAAACGTTCATTTCGCCAGACAAAGGTGCGCCAGGGAGTTTGGAGTGCATAATAGAACTCTTTGTAGCACCAGTATCCAACAGAAAAGGTTCTGACACACCCGATGTAATCACCTCAACGTAAGGTCCACTCTGATCTACTGGAACTGAAACAACTCCCTCTCCTTGTCTTAGGCTGTCCTAGCAATCATTACTCTCCCACTGCTCATTTTCTGTGTAATACTCGTCAACGTAGTATTGAGCTGTCCTGTCAGATACGTTATTTTGCTGGTCAAACCTGTTCATAGAGTTTTGTGGTGGAAGGGGACGTGCGTCCTGAGGGGTGTTTCCACGCCCTCTACCTCTAGGCGCTTGCTGACTACCACAACCTTTTACGCCAGAAATTCCATTTGCACGTTGTGGTAGGGCAGGACAGTCATATTTGTAATGACCCTCTTGTTTGCAGTATAAACACTGATTGGGACCTACGCGGTTTTGATTGTAATCGAATCTTTGCAAGTTTCTCTGAGGCTGCTGAAAAGTGTTCTGGTAGTTATTCTGACCATTATTATTTTTATTACCACCACCACATGGCGGTTAGGCTTGCTGTAGTAAAACCTTCGTTTTGAGTTCTCTAGTTTTCTTTTCTACTTTATCTTTCTCATCTTTGTCTCTATTCTCGTAGTACTGTGCGGTGGCTAATATCTGGGCTGACGATGAGACTGCCCAAGAACTTTCCGAATCTTTCAATTTCCTACACAAGTCTGGAAGTAGGTTGTGCACAAATTTATCGACAAACAATCTCTGACCACCTTCTGTGGTCATATCTTGACCGCTGTGGTCAATGAATGTTTCTTCAAATCTGGTGAAGAAATCTGAAACAGTTTCTTCTTTCTTTTGCTTGCATGCAGATAACTTATCCCAATTTACGCGTATTGCAGGCATTATTGTTTTCATGTAATCTACTATTCTACCAGGTAGTTCCGCTATCAGAGGCTCAGGCTTAGCACCACCAACTTGTCGTGCATCTGCAGCAGTAATATTAACCCACGTGTCACCTAATTCCTGGTCATGATCTACATGGCAAATTTTTCCCCATAAAGGCTGTGGAACAACGTTCCCGAATACCATATCGATATCGGCCAAATTCATTATACATGACCCAGCAGTTTGCGACAATTCTTTATAGTACCCTGCAGGATTTTTACGCGGATCTGGTAGTGTTTGTTTGAGTGCTAAAACTTCAGCTCGCTTCCATGGGACATGTACCCATACGCGGTGAAAGTGGGGCAGGACAGGTGGGACAGCTGTCGCGTCACCCTCTCTCCACTGTGGGGGAACTTCTCTCATAGGGTATTGTCGTGCCTTTTTCCTACTAGATGCACTAGATTCCGTTGGCGATCCAGAACTGCTTCCCTTACTTCGATATGAAAATAGCATTTCAACTGCTTTTTCCACATCGGGACCTACAATCATACCCTCTCCAAATTTAAATCGTACACGACACATCTCTTGTGGGATGCATTCTTGATCATTGTCTTCTAAATCTTCGCCAAGAAAGACACACATCTGTTCGAACACATATCTCTGTGTCGCTGCTTCCCATTGATGGAAAACTTCCATGACAGACTGTACATCATATTTTGCAGTGTCCAGGACCCATTTCCGAGCTAAACTATTCAGGGAATCTCTCTCTTGATAATCAGGCAGTTGACTTCGCAACTGTCTTCTACCTATGTTAGGGGTCGTAGCAGGCGACCCGAAAAGAGGTAAAAGAAGATTAGTAACAGTGCTGGCCATTTTCTGCCGAAGGGAAGGTGAAACTGAAGGACAAACAGATGAAAAAACGGGGTGAGATAAGGCGGGGGTAGAGATGGCAGAAGAGGTATCGGGAATAATAGATGTGGTACTAGGCAAAATCGTAGAGGGGGCATTAGGAGATGTAGAAAGTACAGTAGGCAAAATCGTAGAAAACACAGGTGAAACAGAAGTGGTCGGTGGGCCTGGAGGAGGCTGCACCGAAGAAGTAGGAGCCAGCTGAAGAACAGCTGGTGGGTGCTGTGGAAGAGCCGGAGGCGCAGCTTGTGCAACTAAAGGTTGCGGGGGTGCTGTGGCATTCCGCGCATAGGGGGGTGGTGAAGTTAATAATTGCGACATTAATTGGTCTTTTTCACGCTCTTTTGCTGTCCCTTGCTGAAGAGACGGCAAAACTGGATAACACTTATCTATTGCCATTTTACGTTGCCTGTGCAACTGCTCATTTATCTGCTCTTCCTCATTATCTTTAAACTGCACGGCAGCTTGCATTACTGAAAGTCCCCCTTCTCTCTTATTTTTCTTAGCTAATTTAATTTCTTTTTGTTTGGCTTCTTTGCGCCATAAGCGGAAAGAGTCAAACATCGCCGGCCGGGCTTTCTTTTTGAAGAGTTTAACTTCAAGGTTGTCTAAGATTTCAGAATCAAAGCTACCATATTGGGGCCATTTTAAAACACCATCTTTCCTAGTGTATTTAATCCATACCTCGTTGTAAACGATGGGGCCTACCCCATGTTTAACGTATAGCTCGTAAGTCGGAGTTCCAACTGGAGGAACCGGACATGAGTCCTCCAATCGGGAGTCCCTATTATTACTACCAAGACAAAACCAATTCCCGAGTCTAAGACTAGGCATCCTCGCTCTCTAGTCTAGTTCCAAAACTTCAAAGGATTTATCGATTACGATATTTCTCGTGAATACACGAGTCCTTCGGTTATGGTGCTTGCAAGTACCAATAAAAACCTTTTGTATCTCCAAGATACCACAAAGTAAGTCCAACTAAGGACTGGGAGACGCTCCACTTATACTTAACTGAAAAATATCGATGGCTTCACCAGAAGACTCGTCTCAGCGTTTCGCTCTACCGAAAATTTTAAGGGTCCAACATCAGGGCAGCAGTCCTTGTAGCCGTCTGGAAGCGGGGAACCTCGCAGTAAAGACCTTCGGACCACGTCGACATGCAGGGGTCGATGAGGTGGTGGGCCCTCCTCCGGAATTTTCACACGAAGCTCCTCACGATCTTCAGGCTGATTGGTACCACTGGAATCGCCCCACGTTGGGTGCCAATTGAGGTACTGGGTTTTTAAGAACCGGCACAGAACCGGTAACCCAGCGGTGCCAGGGGATCAACACCCAGAGACCTCGGGTTCTCCTGAGTCAGACCCACAGAAACTCGGAGTCTTCCAGGTGAAGTCAAAGATTAGTTTATTGGCTGCAACCAAGGTGACAGGGTCCTAGAAGTACAATACGAGTATATTCAGGAGACTGCACACTTTCACGAAGTTAGGCTTCCCTTCTTATACATAATATTCAGCCTTGGGCAAAACATTCCTTGGATTCGTGGTATTTCATTTATGGTTACTGATTACAAAAGAAAAGCAGAGTCATGATGACATGTACATATTTCACGTCGTGCTGCCCATAACAAATCATCCGGCAAGGCCCAACATTTCATCAGATATCGCTAGACCCCTAATAAAAATAGTCACCTCCCCATCATAAAGGAAGTGAAGGAAAGGAGTGGAGAAAGATGTGAGCGAGATATGGCAGGTGTGCGCGCTGAAATGGTTTTATGGCTGGTTGGGCCTAGATGCTATCTTGCTCGGCCACTGGGAGGGAACTGACCTAACGAGTTCGGCCTGGGGCAATGGTTCTAACTTGTACTGGGGTCAGGGAGAAGTCGATTAAGGAGTATGTGTCCTTGTGGAATCAAATTCAACTGGATTAAGGCCTATGTAAAGGGCAACATGCAGCTAAGGGTTTAGGAGGTAAAAGACGATTTCGAGGTGAAATCGTCACTCGAATATGCCGAAAATACATGTACTTGATGTACTCGTCATTCTCGGTCTTCTGATACCAAATTCGTCCTATTTCGACGAAGTTTTTATTCTCGAGTCCAGTACTAGAATATGAATCCAGATTTTTCAGAACCACAGTGGAACGATTTAACAGAACACTGAAGGGGATGATCAAGGGCCTCGAAGAGCCCCTCCGGCGCAAATGGGATGTCCTGCTGCCCTGCCTCCTGTTCGCCTACCGAGAGGTACCCCAGAAATCCCTGGGGTTCAGCCCTTTTGAACTCTTGTACGGACACCCGGTTCGAGGCCCCCTCAGCCTGGTCAAGGAAGGCTGGGAGACAGCAGTTCGGGATGCCCCGCCGGATGTCTACCGGTACCTCCTGACCCTCCGCAATCAGACTCGGAAGTTCCGGGAACTTGCCGAGGCCAACCTGGAGGCCAGCCAGGAGGAGATGAAACGCTGGTATGACCAGAACGCCTCATCCATCGAGTTCGAGCCGGGCCAGCAAGTCTGGGTCATGTCCCCGGTTGAACCGTGTGCCCTCCAGGACAAATGGACGGGGCCCTTCAAAGTGGTGGAGCGCAAGAGCCCCGTCACCTACCTGGTAGACATGGAGTCCCCCAGGAACCCCCTCCGGGTTCTACACGCTAACCGGCTCAAGCCGCACTTTGCACGCACTGAACTGAGTCTGCTGCTGGCGACCGATGACGGAGCTGAAGACGACTCCGAGCCACTACCGGATCTCCTCAGCACCACCGAGAAAGACGGCTCCTTTGAAGGGGTCCGGCTCTCCTCTACCCTGACCCCAGAGCAGCAACAAGACTGCCGGAAGATGCTGGGGCAGTTCGCGGATCTGTTTTCCCTCACGCCGGGGGTCACCCGGTGGTGTGTCCACGATGTGGACACCGGAGACAGCCCACCT
The DNA here is from genome assembly GCF_964261635.1 of Lissotriton helveticus. Taxonomy (NCBI): domain Eukaryota; kingdom Metazoa; phylum Chordata; class Amphibia; order Caudata; family Salamandridae; genus Lissotriton; species Lissotriton helveticus. Next base: position 419,416,765 of record NC_136061.1, on the reverse strand, counting down.
GTAAAACACCGAGCTTTCCGAGTGCCCGACCGGGTTCGGGCCTGCATCCAAACAGAAGTGGCCAAGATGTTGGCCCTGGGGGTAGTCGAACCCTCCAACAGTCCCTGGGCCAGTCCCGTTGTCCTGGTCCCTAAGGCCGCCTCCCCCGGAACAGCTCCAGAGCTCCGGTTCTGTGTTGACTACCGGGGACTGAATGCAGTCACCAGGACCGACGCCCATCCCATCCCCAGGGCGGATGAACTGATCGATCGCCTAGGGGCCGCCAAATACCTCAGCACCTTCGATCTCACGGCGGGGTATTGGCAGATCGGCCTTACTCCTGGTGCACAAGAGCGGTCGGCCTTCTCGACCCCTGATGGCCACTATCACTTCAAAGTGATGCCCTTCGGCATGAAAAATGCGCCGGCCACCTTCCAGAGACTAGAGAACCAGGTGCTGGCCGGACTAGAGGAATACAGCGCCGCCTATCTAGATGACATTGCGGTGTACAGCCTTCAGTGGGATGAACATCTGACCCACCTCTGGGAGGTCCTGACGGCCCTCCGGCGGGCCGGACTAACCATCAAAGCCAGCAAATGCCAGATAGGCCAAGGGTCCGTCACCTATCTGGGACACCAAGTGGGGAGCGGCCAAGTGGCTCCCCTCCAACCAAAGATAGACGCCATCCGGGCCTGGGAGCCCCCGGTCACCCAAACCGCCGTCCGAGCCTTCCTGGGGCTCACCGGATACTATCGGCGATTTATAAAAGACTACGGGAGCATTGTGGGGCCCCTTACAGAACTGACCTCCAAGAAATTACCCCAGAAGGTGCATTGGACTCCTGCGTGCCAAACAGCCTTTGAGACTTTAAAGACTGCCATGTGCACCGCCCCTGTGCTCCAGGCCCCCGACTACAGCAGAGAGTTTGTAGTCCAAACCGACGCCTCGGAGCACGGCATCGGGGCGGTCCTGTCCCAAGTTAACCCCGAAGGAATCGACCGGCCTGTGGCCTTCATCAGCCGACGCCTACTGGCAAGAGAACAGCGATGGAGCACCATCGAGAGGGAAGCCTTTGCCGTGGTGTGGGCCCTCAAGAAGCTCCGGCCCTACCTCTTCGGCACCCACTTCCGAGTCCAGACCGACCACCAGCCCCTGCGGTGGTTGATGCAGATGCGGGGAGAGAACCCGAAACTGCTGCGCTGGTCCATTTCTCTGCAGGGGATGGACTTCACTGTGGAGCATCGCCCCGGCAACGACCACGCCAATGCTGACGGCCTGTCCAGATTCTTCCGCCTCGGCGAGGAGAATCCCCAAGAAGATGGGTGACTCTCCCCTGCCTTCAGCTGGGGGGGACGCGTGTTGGACCCGGCCTCATGGCGTGGTCCTACCCCTCCCGCATGGCGGGTCCAGGACGACACCAGCCCTCCTCCGGACCTCGGGCGGCCCCTTCGGCCCGACCCCGCACGCCCCAACACCACCGATCCGGCTGCCATCCCGGATCCCCATCACCAGCCTGGCTCCTGTGTAGGCCTATCACGACCCAAGCACGAGGCCGTGCCCGACTCCATCTTGGGTCCCCCACGTCACGACCACGTGGCCTCGGCCCAGGCCCAGGCCCCAGCGAAGCCCCGACATCGAAGCACGAAGATCCTCCCAGGTGGTCGAGTGGCCACTCGACAGATCCCGGAGGGAGAGGAGTTTCGATGGCCCTCCAGCCGTCCCCGGACGCCTGGTATCGATCGCCCTCCGGCCTCCCTGGGCGCTGGCTCCACCCCCCTGCTGGGTGTCTGGACACCATCATCCCGGCCCCTCTGACCCCCAGGCGAGAGGGTCCGGACATCAAAGGACCTCCGTCCTATATCTGGGCCAGCCCCGGAGTAGGACGTCAGTTGTATCCTGGACTGGACGCCCTACTGACGCTGTCACGGCCGACACCAGACGAACTCATCCTTCCGGTAACCCGACGTCCATCTGAGAGCCTGCTGGCGCTGCCGCGGCCTACCTTGCTGAACCATCCGAGAGCCTGCTGGCGCTGCCGCGGCCTACCTTGCTGAAACATCTGAGAGCCTGCTGGCGCTGCCGCGGCCTACCTTGCTGAAACATCCGAGAGCCTGCTGGCGCTGCCGCGGCCTACCTTGTTGAACCCTCCGAGAGCCTGCTGGCGCTGCCGCGGCCTACCTAGCTGAACCATTTGAGAGCCTGCTGGCGCTGCCGCGGCCTACCTTGCTGAACCATCTGAGAGCTTGCTGGCGTTGCCGTGGCCTACCTTGCTGAACCATCTGAGAGCCTGCTGGCGCTGCCGCGGCCTACCTTGCTGAACCATCTGAGAGCCTGCTGGCACGGCCGCGGCTCGAACCTCTCGGAACCCCCCAGCTCGAGGATGGAGAGCTGTGCGCAGGGTATCCCTTCCTCCACCCAGAAGCTAGACTGTCCCGCTACCTCGCCCCCCTTTTCGAGACTTTACGGATCCCTCGATCCGCCTGTATATACCGCCAAGAATCCGCAACCCTTATTACTTATAAAAGCTTGAGAACTTGACCTCCTGTGTGGTATCCGTTTGTAGTGTTGTGATTACTCTACTGTACGATCCTAGGAGAGGGCCCTCATCCAGGAGGCCTCTCGGTAACGCTCGGCTACGTCTCGACGGAGAGGTGGACCTAGGGGTGGTCAGTCAGACATCTTCTGCCTCCCCCGGGGTCGCCTTTCTAACAATGCCTAAATATTTAAATCCGTCCGTCGCTACTGTGGCAGGACACCTCATCGGTAGGAACATGGGGGCCTGAGTCTGTCGGAAAATCAGGGACTTGTCCCAGTTAATTTGATGCCCCGCGTAACTGCCAAATAGAAACCCTCCAACCATCCAGCCTCTTAGTTCATTCAGTCGGTACTAGTCCATAACGGTTAATCCTGTGTGGGTGGTGTCTCGCTCACTTTTCTTTGGAGCCATCTACATGCCCTCATCACAAACCTTGTGTGATTTGGCTCTGGTTTGAGTTTAGTAGCACCATAGAGCACCACGGAGTATCCCAAGATCCCAGGAACATGTCTGTCTACCAGGTAAATTATATAGCTTTTCCCTGAATCAAACACTCACCTTAAATAAAGTTATGCCTATTAATTGGCCACCACTAAGTGTGATACCCATAAGTACTTGAGTAGATCTGGGAGCACTATTCCCCCATCATGGTCCCTGCAAGGCACTGTATCTAAGGGAATCCCGGTGAGGCCCCCACCCATTTCAGGCAACATACAGCTGTATCTATTTTCTGGAAGAATTCCTCTGGTTCCAAATATGGTGTGTCTTGGAGTATGTAATAGAACTTGGGCAGACCTATTATTGTGCATAATGCAATGAAAGGGTAAACATCCAGTGGTGCTGCACATAATTATGAAAGTCAGCCAGGGCCCTGTGTAGGTTTTTTAATGGCATTCACCCTCATCTCTCGATATATATATCCCAATGTATTTACATCTTTCTGGCACGACTCTAAATGGGGATGAGTATGCAGATATCTACCTCCAGGCTGAAAGGAGATATAAAAGTGATTTATGCGAGTTGATACTGAACCCAGAATACCTATCATAAACTCAAAATATTTGTAGAATTCCATCCATGGAAGCCATTGGACAGTGAGGAGGACATCATCTGCATACAGTGATTTAGTCTTCTCTTATTGTGAGTCCTCCTAAAACCTCTGTTTAGGGCGTCTACCTAACCCAGAATGCCATTGATTTGATCACCAGGAGAACGATCATAGGTGAAAGAAGACAGTGTTCTCTCATATCCCTCATCAAGGAAGAGGGTGTTCACAGAACACCATTCACCAACACCCTGGGCACAAGGCTTGTACACCACAATATGACTCAGGGTAAAAATTGTTATCCAAAGCCCATCTTTTCCAAGACAGGCAGCACAAATGAATACTTTGCAGAATCATTTGCCTTGGCTGTATCTGGAAAGAGGCCTGCCATGGGGTTCAGAATCCCTTTTGGTTGTTCATGCACTCATATTGGCATCAAAGGTTAAAGCATCAACCCATAGTGGTCAGGAAAGACACCCCACAAACACTTTTTCAAGTATATCAATCAGAATCTTTTTTTTAAATAATCAACAGGGATACTAGTCTATATGACTCACATTCAGTTTTGGGGTTCCCTTTTTTCTGTATTACCACTATTGTGGCCAACCCTAGGTCATATGGCTAACTTCCTTCTCAACTAGAGTAGGAGGAGGTGATTCGCTATCTTGTTGTAGAGATGCTTAACAAATTTAGGAGGTAACCCTTGGTACCTGACCCTTCCACTATTCTGCTGGTTAATGGCCTCCATGACTCCAAAAGTCAACTTCCTCTCTACAAACTTCATATCTTCCTTGGTGAGTAACACAATTGTCATTTTCTCTATAAAACCTCCCAGATCCTCATCTCCCTTATCTAGCCTCTTGGAGTACATTTCCTGGAGGCATGCCAGAAATTCTAGTGCTAACTCTATGTCTCAAGTCACTAGTTTCCCCAGTTGATCATTGCGTCAAATATATCTGGTCAGTTTTGAACTGACGGTGTGATGTCTGGAAAATGTAGGATCTTTGTGTTTTTGGTATTACAGGGGACCCTTAGATCTTCCAGGTTGTAAAATGGCATCCCAATCAATGTACCCTCAATCCACCCTCCTTCCAGAGAAGAGATCTGAGGAGGCTGCAGCAGATTGAGGGTAAGCATCTCAATTAATTATTCCACTGGACTGTCCATCAGCATCCTTGGCTCTTGCAATTCACTGGGTTTCATTGTTTAATCGGCTAATGTCTTTGCAAATTGTCTGGATGTCTGATATATCGACTTCTACTTTTGTATCAATTGATACCAACCTACCTGCGACCTTTCTCAGGTCACATATGATGCTGGTGTTTGGTGGTAATGGAAGGCACTGAGGGCCACACTCCCCCTTTTGACAGCAGCCTTAAGGGTTTCATTCCACAACTGACAGAACAGGCCAAATCCCTCTCATTTACCCTCAACTTGAACCATTCTCTCAAAGAACACATTGTCAAGAGACCAAACAGCCTGTTTCTGAATCTCTCTTCTGAAAAACAGAAAAACCATTCCTCTCAGGAAAAAACTTTATACTCTATTATAAGTCAAACCTTAGTCCTCCCCAACCCAGATGGAAGCAAGGCCCTGCTCAATTGCATCCCGGAGACCACCTTTGGTCCCCTGAAAGGCATCCTTCACGGCTCATAAAATCCAACCACATCACCCTTGTGCTAAGGGATCTACTCTGGCTCCCCCTTCAAGCCTAGGTCATCTTCAAAATCAGCTGCATCTCTACACCAAGACCCCTGTTATCTAGATAACATAGTAAACATATACAGAGGTCAATATAAAGCTCCAACATCACCAGAATATGGTCTAAACAATTTAGAAAGGAGAAAACAAGTCTTCTCACCCTATGCTCCAAGGATCTGGAGCAATATCCCCTCGAACATTAGAAAAGCACCAACCCTCCGTTTATACAAGCAGAAACTGAAAACTCACCCCTTTCATGGAAACCTAAGTCAGAAAGGCTATTCCCTCACCCTTTCACTAGTACTACCACCTCCCTCTGTCCCCTAGCCACCATGTATCACCCTTGGGGCCTGCTCCCAATACAGCCCTCTGTTGCTTCCTGCTAGGCTTGCACTTTAGAAATTCCAAAACATACATACATATCTAGGATCTGCTGCTTTAGGGCAGTACTTCCGGGCTGAACAGCATTTTTTTTGTTCAGCACGCAACGCCCAATCGAAAAATGTATTTGCCACTTTCCCTTCCGTAAAAACACCAGGGGCGGACGCTTCATTATAGCGGAGGAGCATCGCCCCCTGCTACCAGCAGAAAATAAACGATAATAAGACGGGTTTTAAACCTGTTTTATTATCGTTTTATTTTAATCCCCTGAACCCGCCCCCAGGACTCTGATGAGTCTTGGGGGCGGGTCCAGGGGATGACACTGCTGGTGAGGGAGAGGTGGGCACTCCCTCCACTGTGCGTGAGGCGTTTGGCTAGCTGTCTCAGGCCAGCAAACCCCTCATGTGCAGTGAAGCTCTATCCAGGCTTAGGTGCGTTGCTGGGACTGGAGAGAGCAGGTACAGGCTCCCAGACTGCCTGGGAGCGGAAGTTTCTGGCATTCTGGCCAATCCTGAAGCAGCTCTAATGTCGAGAGGAGCTTCAGGATTGGCTGCAGGTCGGGCTGGGAGCTCGTGCCCAGTGCCAGAAGGACGATGGGATGCACGGGAGACGGCGGTGACAAGGTAAGGTTATTTCCTTTTTTGACCCCAAACCCTTCCCACCTTCCTCCTCTGGCCCGTCTTGCCAACACCCCCCCCCCACCCACCCCCGTACCCAGTTTGGTCGGGGACGTGCTGCTACTGGTAAACACGTGCTCTTTGCCCTTTTATTTCATCCTCAATTTTGAAGGATGCCAAGGGGATGCCTCTGTGGGCAGACTCCATTGTACAGAGTCTGTGGTCAGAACCACCAGACACCTTTTTTAACTCTTTGCATTTGTTTCCTCCTTCCGTTCATGGTGACAATCTGCTTCTTTACTCTACATGTGGAATTGTCATATCTATTTCAATTGAATCCCCACCCTCTACTTTGTCCCCTCCAGTTTATCACTATGTGTCAAACATCAGGCTGGCAACCTGTGCACCTTGCACACCACATGACTTTGAAAGAAGTTCCTAAATAGAATCTTAGTCATTAGGAAGTCACAAATGAAATTCTGTAGAGGCACCTGTCCAGCAATTTTGGATACCCTCCGGAAGAGAATATTGGTTGCAAGGTGTGTATCCAATAGTTATTACACCTGTGCTTCCAGTGTTGTTACAGATTACAGTACCTGAAGTCCTTTTGAGATGGAGCTTCAGTATTTAGATTCTTCACTTCAGGTTCTAATGGGCTGCCTGTCAGCAACACATTTTGTCAGTTTCTATCTCATGTAGTCATCCATGGGTTTGAGAGCCTCTTCAGTAGAGATTGCATCCCTCTGAATATTATTGAGTGTGTGATGTAGATCCCTTAGAGATGCATAACCATGGTGTGACTTCTGCTCATCTCTGTGTTTTTAACACAAGGATTAGGGTGCGGATGTTGCCTGGAAAAGCCCTATCCACTCTCCTTTGCTCTTCTTAATTTTAAAAGGGGTGCTTTTTCATTCCTTACAGTCAACCTACAGTAAACTGCTCCTGTTTATATCCATTACACTATCACTAAATGTATAAACTCAGGGAATTAAGCAAGTCACTGTGGGAGAATGCTTACTGTAATTGTCCCTATCTGATCCAAATCACCTCTGTTGTGAGAACAGGATAATATATATTCACCGGTAGCCAAAATTAGTGCACGAGATAACTAAAGCCGTGACCTGTTAAAATACCACTTTGCTCAGTGGAAGATCTGATCCAAATCCCCTCTGTGTGAGAACAGGATAATATATAATTATGTGTAGCCATAATTAGTGCACAAGATAACTAAAGCTTTGAGCTGTTAAAATACCACTTTGTTCAGTGGAAGATCTGGATTAATGATAGGGCTGAAAGTAGGTCTCTGCAGGATTTAAATCCACAAATGCTACATTCATTCGCCTTCCCCAATCTTGCACACTTTGAGTACCTATGAGTAAGGTACATAGAACTCCTCATTCAAGTGAAAGGATGATCTATGTATTCTTAAATAATTTCACTGAATTATAATAAAGCCCTTCAACTGTTGCCTTTGTCATTACAGATCCTTCTGCTTCTATAGCTTCCTTTTCACCGGGATATCTTGGACAATCAGGTGAATATCTCTGTTGGGAATGAGCGCCCGCACACTCAGCCTATCACTAAATCACCCACCTCACTTCAGGAAGTGTGCACCCACACAGCCTTGCCACATACGGAAGAGGTGGCATCGGTAGACTACAGCTGTGGGGACGAGCACCAACGAGACTGTGGCTGCTGTGGTCGGTGGCAGTCCATAAATCAAGGGGCTCCAGGAAACATAGACACAATTGAGGGAGCTGAAAGCCACTGGCAATTAAGCTCTGCCTTTATAGTGCAAGTCAATATGGTTGGGATCCGCCCTGTCTCACACACACCCAGCCACACACCTGACACTAATTAGCAGTTAGAGAAATGTCTATAAAAAGGCATGAATCTGCAACATCTTCAGTGAGATCCTTAGTAACAGAGGAGATCTGCTAAGACTGTTAATGTTTCACTAGACCTGCTCTTGTTTTCCTTGTTTGACTGCTTAGATGTTGAGATTTTGCACTGACCTTGTTCCAGTTCCTGCCTTACTGGACTTCCTCCATAGGAAGCGTTTCCTTGGTCCCTGTTCCTCTTGGTCCCTGTTTCTCTTATGTATGTATCTTTCTCCTCCCCCCCACTTATTTTCACTCGTTAACTCCTGACGCACTGAAGCTATCCTTGGGGGAGTTGGAAAGGTAGTTCTCTCTGACTGACTTCCCTAATTTGTACTTGTGTCAATTTTCTATCACTCTCCAAGGGGGTTTATCACTATTTTTCTGAGTTTGCTGCTGGAAATTCAGGCATTAGTAATTTCTGGATCTGGTAATTCACTTGTGAAGTTGTGCTGTGAAGCGGTGGTGAATTATCAAGAACATAGACTCACATTGTACCTTGAGGACACCTTACAACTTTAGTGAAAATTCCCCTTGTCTCATTTAATCTCTCTTGGTGTCACTGCTATCTATTTTCCTAACCCATGGGTGGACGCCTTATTGTTCAGGCTGGTATAATGGGAAGCAGTCGCTTCTTTGGGGGGATTGAGTATGCCTCGTTAGATCCACTCCAGATGGCACATCTTTCTACAGACGCCAGATCTAGCCAAACTCTCAGTGCCTGGCTCTGATACCCACATTAAAGAATGCAATGATCTGACAAGGAGAGAACCTGTTGGTAAGGTTCGTATCCATTATTAGTGATAGTGATTTATACATAATATGGTTGTCTTGAAGTGAAATCAGGGGAGGGAGTGAGACTATTCTGTGGAATCCGCTATCTAGCAAACCATCTAAATGGAATCTCCACAGAGTGTTTTTGTAGTGTCTTCTTTCATTCTCTGTGGTGCTGGACGAGCTGGTAGGGACATTGCAGATTTCTTGATAGGCTAAGACCCCTGAAAGACAAGCCTGGCGTGTAAGAGACTCACTGGCCCGCAAGCCTTTCATGGGCTCCCACGCTTATTGCAATAGCTTTCATCAAAGTACACACACAATATCATAAGAGATTTAACAGTAGAGAACCACCAGGCCAAGATTGGACTCCTCTACAGCAATATCACGTACGATGGGTAGGTGTGCTCCATTTTCCGGACAATGGCTATAGTTGCACCATCTGCTAACTCATCAAATCTTTCCTTTTTCAGCTTGATTATTTCAGTTCCTTTACTGACCAACACCAACCGGCGCTTGTCCTGGAGACGGTGGGGTAGGAGATACTGGTGTAGACCCTAAGAAATAAAACCAAAAATGGATTACCACATGAACAAGTGCTTGTAGCTCTATAGGATAATTATGCAATACACAAAGTCTATATAAGCAACTTACTGTGGTAGAATGCTCACTGTAATTGTTTCTGTCTGATGCAAATCACCTCTGTTGTGAGAAGAGGATAATATATATTCATGTGTAGCCATAATTAGTGCACAAGATAACAAAAGCTGTGACCTGGTAAAATGCCTTTGCAGGATTTAACCCCACAAATGCAACATCCTTTCTCCTTCCCCAGTCTTACACACTATGAGTACCTATGAGTAAGGTGCACGAAACTCCTCATTCAAGTGAAAGGGTAATACACCATTTCACTGAATTGTAATAAAGCCCATCAACTGTTGCCTTTGTCAATACAGATCCTTTTGCTTCTATAGATTCCTTTTCACCAGGATATCTTGGAGAATCAGGTGAATATCTCTGTTACAAATGAGCACCCCCACACTCAGCCTATCACTAAATCACCCACCTCACTTCAGGGAGTGTGAACCCACTCACCCACACAGCTTTGTCACATACGGAAGAGGTGGCATGGGAAGACTGCAGCAGTGGGAAACAGCACCAAGGAGACCATGGACTTTGTGGTGGGTGGCAGTTCTTAAACAAGGGGCTCCAGGAAACGTAGACACAATTGAGGGAGTAGAAAGCCACTGGCAATTAAGCTCTGCCTCTATAGTGCAAGTCATCATGGTTGGGGTCCCGCCATGTCTTTCACACACCCAGCTACACACCTAATACTAATTAGCTGTCAGGGAAAGGTCTATAAAAATGCATGAATCTGAAACATCTTAAGTGAGTTCCTTAGTAAGAGAGAAGATCTGCTAAGACTGATAATGTTTCACCCCTGAGTTATACAGAAACTGCTGTCTCTTCTACTGTTCAGGTCCCGTGCCACCAGCAGTAACTACAGTTCCTTTGTTAAACACAGCAATTGATTTCCCGGTTCAGGCACTTGTCAGTGCTCAACAGAGTCAATCTATTCCCAGCATACCTTTGGACTCTGCACCAAGGCCTGGAGTAATGGCATTAGGGTCCCTGTAAGGAGAGAGTTCGGCCAGCAGTGAGATGGGAGGCCAGACAACTACTGCAGCCTTACCAGTCAACTCTTTTTGCGCAGGGCACACCCCACAGGGACAGAGGGGTCGATTCCGATCTGAATCGGACAGCACCCCGATAGCTGTCCGTAGCCTTACCTTACGGCCGAATACTACCAGGAGTGGGACCGTCAGTGGGAGGAAGTACGATGCGGAAAAGTGCATAATTTGCGACCGACACGTATGCTTCGAATCCATCCACCTTTTCCGTACGAGCCTGACCCGTAAACACACAATTCGCGTCACACGGCACCATAAACACTGCAATTTCCGGCCGGACAAGTACGATGCGTATTTTATTTTAGTAGTTTTATATAGCGCTAGCTAGACCATAGGGTATCAGAGCGCTTCAAAGCATATACAATACTGACCAGACATGAGATACAGGAGATTGGGAGAACATAAAGGTTAAGGGGGCGAGGGACTGGCATTTGGTCACAAGTTCATCCATCCATAGTCTGTAATAGAAAAGTTTATACATAGAAGGTTTTCTTGAGCTGTGTCAGAAGATAGGAACTGATAGTCTGATAGACAATAAGTTTAAACACCCAAGGATTTCTCAAACTGAATCAGAAGGAAGGATCTGATAGTAATCGTAGGTAATCGGTAATCAGAATGATTATACACGAACGTATTTCTTGAGCTGCGACCATGTTGTCAGTCTAGGGTATTAGTAAAGATGGAGTGTCGGTTGGGTGCCTAACAAGGGTCTGTCAGTTTCCTCGAGGGCGGTCAAGGAAGAGGGCTTTGAGTAGGCTCTTGAATTTTGGAAACGAGGGGATTGTTCTGATGTGGGGTGGGATGGAGTTCCAAATTTTTGGTGCGTTTCCAGCAAACGATTTGGCAGTGGTTCTATGTTTGCGAGTTTTTGGCGGGATGAGCAGTAGAGAGCTGCAGCTCCTGAGGTTTCTGGACTGGCCTGCCCTTTTGAGCTTGGCGGCCAGATATTCTGGTTTACCTGTATGCAGGGCTTTGTGAATGAGGCAGGCTGTTCTAAAGCTTGCTCGTAACTCTACTGGGAGCCATCTGAGATCTCTGAGGGCTGGAGAGATGTGCTTGAACTTCTTAGTTCCGGTGACCATTCTTGCTGCTGCATTGAGTGTAGTCTTCAAGGGGGCAAGGTGGGATTTTGCTGTCCCCATCAAGGTAGCGATCCCGTAGTCTATTCTGGAGAGGACCAATGCTTGGGTGGCTTGTTGGAGGTCCTTAGGTGGGAGGAAGGGTTTTATTTTGTATAGTAACTTCAGGTTGAGAAAGGCACTTTTTGCGGATCTTGCGATGTGTTTCTTCATGTCCAGTTTTGGTTCTAGGGTGATCCCTAGAGATTTCACTGAGTCTGCCAAGGAGAGGTTACCATTGAGGGCATCGATGGCTTTGAGCCATTCTTTGATTTGTGGGTTATCATCTTTGTTCGAGATGAGTAATATTTCTGTTTTTTCTTGATTCAGTTTCAGGTGATTGGTTGCGAGCCAGTGTTGGACCTCTTTGAGCGTGTTGTTTAGTCTCTGGATGTCATCAATTCAGGTTGTGTCCAGATATAGCTGCGTACCATCAGCATATAGATGAAAGGGGATGTTGGATTTTCTGAGTAGAGAAGTGAGGGGTTCAATGTATATGTTGAAGAGCTGGGGGAGAGTACAGACCCTTGTGGAACACCTCTGATGACAGGGTGAAGGTCGGATTCGAAGTTTTTGATTTTTATAATTTGTGAACGGTTGTGAAGAAATGAAGAGAACCAGTGAAGGACCGTCTCTTGCAGACCAGCCCTTTCTTGAAGAACTCTTAAGAGCAGATTGTGGTTTACTTTATCGAATGCAGCCGATAAGTCTAGGAGGATAAGAAGGCAGCATTGATCCGAGTCGAGTGACATGAATAGGTCGTCTATGACATTAAGAATTGCTGATTCCGTGCTGCATGCCTTTCTAAAGCCCGATTGGTGGGGATCTAGTAAGTTGATGTTTTCTAGGTGTTGGGTTAGCTGTGGGAGTACACATCTTTCCATGATTTTGGACAAAAAAGGAAGGTTTGAGACAGGTCTGAAATTGTTGAGATCTTCAGTGTCTAGCCCTGGTTTCTTTAATAGTGGTGTGACTTGCCCTACCTTGAGGCAGTCTGGTACGATTCCAGAGCTCAATGAGCTATTGATGATCTTGCACCATATTGGCGCTAGGACTAGCTTCAAGTCTTTGGTCAGGTGAGGTCGTAGCTGGTCCAGGGCGTGAGTTGAGGGCTTGGCGTTGCCAATTAGATTGATTATCTCTGCTTCCTGGATGGGAATCTTGCGCACCGGAACGGGTCGCCACGTACAGCTCGTCATAGCACCAGTAAAGCTGCAAATCAGGTACGATTCGCGCAATAACACAATACACAGCTTCGAAACGGAGCAAAAAGCAGCGTGTACGAGATGAACGCATCATGAATCCCATCGCGGGGGTCATACCAGTCCTGTACATCTCTGATCAGATCAGGAACAGACGCGGACGGCGCAGATGGTAAGTCGGACACCCACCATACAAACAAACGACACGTACCCGCCAAATGTCACACACACCCAGGCGGTCCAGACCCTATTCACTAGCAACATGCCTCCATAGGGATCCCATGGCCACCACAACTGCCACCCCTACCCATATGTGTCATGTTGCCCACCACTACAGCCACCCCCACCCATAGGGGCATGTTGCCTATCACTACTGCCAGCCCCACCCATAGGGGTATGTTGCCCAACACTACAGCCACCCCCACCCATAGGGGCATGTTGCCTATCACTACAGCTACCCCCATTCATAGGGGCATGTTGCCTATCACTACTGCCAGCCCCACCCATAGGGGCATGTTGCCCACCACTACAGTCACCCCCACCCATAGGGGCATGTTGCCTATTACTACTGCCAGCCCCACCCATATGTGTCATGTTGCCCACCACTACTGCCACCCCTACCCATATGTATCATGTTGCCTATCACTTCTGCCACCCCCACCCATATGTGTCATGTTGCCCAACACTACAGCCACCCCCACCCATAGGGGCATGTTGCCTATCGCTACTGCCAGCCCCACCTATAGGGGCATGTTGCCCACCACTACAGCCACCCCCACCCATAGGGGCATGTTGCCTGTCACTACTGCCACCCCCACCCATAGGGCCATGTTGCCCACCACTACAGCCACCCCAACCCATAGGGGCATGTTGCCTATCACTACAACCACCCCACACATAGGGGCATGTTGCCTATCACTATACCCACCCCCACCCATAGGGACATGTTGCCTATCACTACTGCCAGCCCCACCCATAGGGGCATGTTACCCACCACTACAGCCACCCATGCCCATAGGGACATGTTGCCTATCACGAATGCCACCCCCACCCATACGTGTCATATTGCCTATCACTACAGCCACCCCCACCCATAGGGGCATGTTGCCTATTACTACTGCCAGCCCCACCCATATGTGTCATGTTGCCCACCACTACTGCCACCCCTACCCATATGTATCATGTTGCCTATCACTTCTGCCACCCCCACCCATATGTGTCATGTTGCCCAACACTACAGCCACCCCCACCCATAGGGGCATGTTGCCTATCACTACTGCCAGCCCCACCTATAGGGGCATGTTGCCCACCACTACAGCCACCCCCACCCATAGGGGCATGTTGCCTGTCACTACTGCCAGCCCCACCCATATGTGTCATGTTGCCTATCACTACAGCCACCCCCACCCATAGGGGCATGTTGCCTATCACTACTGTCAGCCCCACCCATAGGGCCATGTTGCCCACCACTACAGCCATCCCAACCCATAGGGGCATGTTGCCTATCACTACAACCACCCCACACATAGGGGCATGTTGCCTATCACTATACCCACCCCCACCCATAGGGACATGTTGCCTATCACTACTGCCAGCCCCACCCATAGGGGCATGTTGCCCACCACTACAGCCACCCCCACCCATAGGGGCATGTTGCCTATCACTAATGCCAGCCCCACCCATAGGGGCATGTTGCCCATCACTACAGCTACCCCCACCCATAGGGGCATGTTGCCTATCACTACTGCCAGCCCCACCCATAGGGGCATGTTGCCCACCACTAAAGCCACCCCCACCCATAGGGGCATTTTGCCTATCACTACTGCCACCCCCACCCATATGTGTCATGTTGCCTATCACTACAGCCACCCCCAGACATAGGGTCATGTTGCCTATCACTACTGCCAGCCCCACCCATAGGGGCATGTTGCCCTCCACTACAGCCACCCCCACCCATAGGGGCATGTTGCCTGTCACCACTGCCACCCCCACCCATATGTGTCATGTTGCCTATCACTACAGCCACCCCCACCCATAGGGGCATGTTGCCTATCACTACAGCCACCCCCACCCATAGGGGCATGTTGCCTATCACTACTGCCAGCCCCACCCATAGGGGCATATTGCCTATCACTACTGCCAGCCCCACCCATATGAGTCATGTTGCCCACCACTACTGTCACCCCTACCCATATGTGTCATGTTGCCAACCACTACAGCCACCCCCACCCATAAGGATATGTTGCCTATCACTACAGCCACCCCAACCCATAGGGGCATGTTGTCTATCACTACAGCCACCCCCACCCATAAGGGCATGTACCCTATTACTACTGCCAGCCCCACCAATATGTTTCATTTTGACCACCACTACAGCCACCCCACCAACATGTGTCATGTTGCCTATCACTACTGCCACCCCTACCCATATGTGTCATGTTGACCACCACTACATCCACCCCCACCCAAGGGGCATGTTGCTTATCACTACAGCCACCCCACCCATAGGGGCATGTTGCCTATCACTACAGCCACCCCCACCCATATGAGCATGTTGCCCACCACTACAGCCACCCCCACCCATAGGGGCATGTTGCCTATCACTACTGCCACCCCCACCCATATGTGTCATGTTGCCTATCACTACAGCCACCCCCACCCATAGGGGCATGTTGCCTATCACTACTGCCAGCCCCACCCATATGTGTCATGTTGCCCACCACTACAGCCACCCCCACCCGTAGGTGTCTGTGTGTCTAACAACATTGACACCCCCACCCATAGGATGGGTGTGCGCCACACATCCATCATACATCAACCTCAGGTACGTCAGCCAAATACATTGCCCATAACATCATGACAACAGTGTGTAGTGTTTGACAAATACCCCCAACAGTAAATATGAGTTACAGCACACAATGTAACTACTATCACATGTGTGACCAACACCAGAGTGTGGGCTACACAAGTCAAGCTTCACACTAGCACTGTGCCAATGTGCTCAAAATCCCCATCACGGTGTAGATCCTATGTAAAATGTGTGGGCACAAACTGCAGCAAAAGTTGAACATTGTGGCAAAGGGTGTAAATCCCCCATCATCACAGTGACCTAAAGGTGAGTGTCATCATGGAAATAGCTTCAAATGTCAAACAGCATGTATGAGTCCTGGTCGCAGTACATGAAACACATTTTGCGGCAAAGTAGTGGTTGTGTCATACCCACAGAGTTGTGGTGAGGCAAACAGTGCTGTGAAAACACAACATACACTCGGCCATGTGCAGACAAGGAACACGCATGGGGCCAGACATTGCATACAGTGTACGACACAAAAGCAGAAGTGACCATTATAATGCATACACACATCTCGAAACTAGAAACACATAGCAATACATTCTGTGTAGACTGTAGGTGTCAGTCCATAAAATCCAATTCCATGGCAGCAATGGGACAGGACAACCAGGAACAATGTGCATGATGAGATATGACTCATAGGAACAGCAGGGAAAATGAACTAAACAACATCCAAACAATTTCCCACAACAGCAATTCCAATGCACTGGTGCAGATGCACAAACACCAATAGGCCACCTCACACTGCACATCTCACACAGCATGTGTGAGTGTGTCTCAGTATCCCCAGGCAACTACACAACACATGAGGGTGGCTGAACCACAATGACACAGATGTGGATACAGTGCAGCACAAAAGTAAGCCATCAATTGTGCACCCCTTAGTGGGCAATCAGGCATTGTGTAATGATAGGGAATCCAACAGACACATGTGACACAAGCTGGAATGAACATCAACTAAGACAGACCCACAACAGCACTACCCCAGGGGACCATAAATTGGGGTGACACAAGCCTGCATGAAAGGTCCACTGTGATGTCAAAGGGAGATGCCGTGCAAACTGGGAAACTCAGACCGGTGTCCTGTGACACAAACGTACATCACACCGACACAAACACCAATCACTCAGCATGGCACGTCAACCAGGGACAAAAGGGAGTTCGTGGCCCAGACATGCAACAATTCACATCTGTCCACCCTCAACACCACACACCCTGAACTGCACTGATGTGCATCACTGAAGCCCACATGGACCGGTAACATTGCACTGGCACCCGTGATAAACACAGTAATGTTCAATCAATCAATCACAGCATTTATATAGCGCACTACTCACGCGGAGGGTCTCAAGGCGCTAGGGGAGGGGGTCCGCTACTGCTCGAACAGCTAGGTCTTGAGCTGCTTCCTGAAGGCGAGGTGGTCCTGGGTCAGGCGGAGGTGGGTCGGGAGGGAGTTCCAAGTCTTGGTGGCCAGGTAGGAGAAGGACCTTCCCCCTCTGGTGGCTCTTCGGACGCGGGGGACGGCGGCGAGGGCGAGGCCGGTCGATCGAAGCTGGCGTGTGGGAGCGTAGAAGTTGAGGCGGCTGTTGAGGTATCCGGGGCCTTGGTTGTGTAGGGCTTTGTGTGCGTGGGTGAGGAGACGGAAGGTGATTCTCTTGTTGACCGGGAGCCAGTGCAGGTCTCTCAGGTGTCCGGAGATGTGGCTGCGACGGGGGATGTCCAGGATGAGTCGTGCTGAGGCGTTCTGGATCTGCTGGAGTCTCTTCTGGAGTTTGGCGGTGGTACCGGCGTAGAAGGAGTTGCCGTAGTCCAGACGGCTGGTGACGAGGGCCTGGGTGACCGTCTTCCTGGTCTCGGTGGGGATCCACCGGAAGATCTTACGTAGCATGCGCAGGATGTTGAAGCATGACGAGGAGATGGCGTTGATTTGTCTGGTCATGGAGAGGGAGGAGTCCAGGATGAAGCCCAGGTTGCGTGCGTGGTCTGTTGGTTTGGGTGCGCTGCCCAGGGCGGGGGGCCACCAGGAGTCGTCCCAGGCAGAGGGTGAAGATCCCAGGATGAGGACTTCCGTCTTGTCAGAGTTCAGTTTCAGGCAACTGTTCATCATCCACTTGGCTACGTCTGTCATCCCTTCGTGTAGGTTGGCTCTGGCGGCGGTGGGGTCGTTGGTGAGGGAGAGGATCAGCTGGGTGTCGTCGGTGTAGGAGATTATGTTGAGGTTGTGTTGGCGTGCGATGGCTGCGAGGGGGCTCATGTAGTCGTTGAAGAGGGTTGGGCTGAGCGAGGACCCTTGAGGAACGCCGCAGATGACTTCAGTGGCTTCTGACCTGAACGGGGGGAGGCGGACTCTCTGTGTCCTTCCGGCGAGGAAGGAGATGATCCATTCCAGTGCCTTCTCCTGGATTCCGACGTTGCTGAGGCGCTGCACTAGGGTGCGGTGGCAGACAGTGTCGAAAGCCGCGGAGAGGTCTAGGAGGATGAGGGCCGCTGTTTCTCCGTTGTCGAGCAGGGCTCGGATTTCATCGGTGGCTGCGATCAGGGCAGTCTCGGTGCTGTGGTTGGCCCGGAATCCAGACTGCGAGAGGTCGAGGGATCCGTTCATCTCGAGGAAGGCGGCCAGCTGCTTGTTGACGGTCTTCTCGATGACTTTTGCAGGAAATGGGAGCAGCGAGATGGGGCGGTAGTTCTTGAGGTCGGTGGGGTCGGCTGATGGTTTCTTCAGTAGAGCGCTGAGTTCGGCGTGCTTCCAGCTCTCCGGGAAGGTAGCGGTGTCGAAGGAGGTGTTGATGATGTCCCGCAGGTGGGGTGCGATGACAGCGTCGGCCTTGTTGAAGACGTGGTGGGGGCAGGGGTCGGTCGGAGATCCGGAGTGGATGGAGTTCATCGTGCGGATGGTGTCTTCGGTGCTGATCGGGGTCCAGGCGCGGAGGGTGGTGGTGGGGGGCGGTGGTTCGGTCGTGGCGTGCGTCGGTTGAGTGCTGAAGCTGTTGCGTATGTCCGCGATCTTGTTGTAGAAGTAGGAGGCCAGGGAGTTGCAGAGGTCTTGTGAAGAGGTGATGTCGTTGTTTCCGGCGTTGGGGTTGGAGAGCTCTTTAACGATGTTGAAGAGTTCCTTGCTGTTGTGTGCGTTGTTGTCCAGTCGTTCCTTGAATGCAGTTTTCTTGGTGGCGTGGATCAGTTGGTGGTGTTTTCGGGTGGCGAGCTTGAGGGCAGTCATGTTGTCCGGAGTTGGGTCTCTGCGCCAGGCTTTCTCGAGGGCTCGGCAGTTCCTCTTGGAGCTCTTCAGTTCATCGGTGAACCATGGGGCTTTCTTGCTGCCGGTAATGTTGTGAGGATCTAAGGTGCACAGACTTATCACACAAGGACAGTCTACGAACACGGTGAATGACAGACACACTGTACAGTATGCGGCACATGGCCATAACGTCACACCTCCATTGACCTTAGGAATGCCTGACACAATCCCAGGACAATGCAGAAGCCAATGAGAACCACAAGGCACATATGCAGAAACCTGCCAACATTGCACCTCTGAACCTGACGTGTGGGAGCAGACCCACACACACACACGTCTGAACCACTGAAAGGTACCACCTCTGGACATCTACATGATATTGCGAACAAACAAGTGCTATGGGGAGCCCTGACTGTGTAACATCTGCGTCTGACCACAACATCACCACTCAGAACTGACAAATCCTAATGATGACACACACATGAACAGTAGTGTGTCGTGCGCCCACATATCTGGGAGGCCCAGCCAAAGATGTGTGATGAACACAGGACAACTCAGCAAGCAGCACCAACACCAACATATGAGTGGAACATAGCCTGTGTAGAAAAAGGGATGGGAACACACACAGACATGCCCACACAACACAGACCATGGGCACAGGCAATGTCACTGAACAACACACTAACTATATGGGACTCAACTCCTGTGGAAGCACATCTGTGCAAATACAGTTCCAGCAGGTCACAGTCATGTCCGCACAACAATGGTACAGCCACCCATCATGTACCACCTAATGTAGGCACTGGTCACATCCGCCTGGGTACGGTAGTGTCCCTTAAGTTATCTGCACAGTAACAATGCATATGTGTAGCAAGTTGCACAGAGGACACAATTGACTCCTACACCAATGATGCCCACACCAGCATGTCTAACGGAGATGGGCCCAAAGTCAGTGAAAGATACAAATTGGACAATGGGAAGCACATCATGGGTGCAAGCCACAGATGTGGCCATGCAAATGAAATGTTAACATCCCTGTGCTAAATAAGTTAATCATGACACACCCAGTTAGCTGCAAAGGATGACATGGATACCAACCTGAACAGGATACATATCTCATGGGTCACATGGAGTACATCACATCAACACCTCAGTACCGACATTGAAAATCCTGCATCATCATAGCAAGGTCATGGTAAACGTCATCAACATAATGTACAGCTAAATCAAATGCACAAGGATAACAAAAAATGCTTTATTCAGCAAATTCAAAAAAGAAAGGGAAAGTCCAAAAAAAGACAAAGGCCAATGTCCTGTCAAGGTCCAAAGTCCAAATAGGATGTAAGTGACACCTGTCACCCGATGCTTGCTTGCACTGCTAAGGACTGAGGAAATCCACTCTGAGGGGCATACATGGGGGCAGGCCAGGCACTGCAGAGACAGGATCAGGACTCATCAGAAGGAGGCTGTGAAGGGGTGGTGGGTGCAGGAGAGTCACTGGCAACTGCAGTGGAGGTGTCTGACATGGTGTGTGCCGTCACAACTGTGGGGCACGAGTCTGATGGGGTGGGTGCCAGAACCACTGCAGTTGGCAGGTCAGGTGTAGTGGACAGGGTCCTCACTGCAGTGCCCATGTCAGACTGGGTGTTTGTGGACTCCACTGCAGTGCCTAACTCCATGGGAGCAGGTGAGGTTTGCAGGACAGATGGGGGGGCACGCTCCCCACAACAGTTGCACAGACAGGCTGCCCGGGGGTGCTGGCAGTGGAAGAGCAAGTGGTAGGGGGGAGGACCTGAGCATTTTGGGGATGATGTATCTGTGGGTGGGGAAACCTGGGGTAGGGTGTGGCGGGGGAACCTGATGAGTGCTGACCTGGGGGATGGTGGAAGGAGACTCTGCAGTGGAGCTGTGGGGTGGGGGTGAGGTCTTGCTCTTCCGGCTACGGGCTGACTTGCGGGTGGGGGCCTCAGTCTGCCTGCGACTGGGGGAGGGTGCCCAGTTGTGAGGGGCACTCCCCTTTGTGTGTGGGGACTTCCTCTTCCCCATGTACCCTGGATCTGCTGTATTGGTGGGGAAGAGGCCAAGGTCACACAGGAAGAGCTTCTTTGGAGATGGGGTTGAAGGTGAGGCAAGGGAAGGGCTCTTGGAGGGAAAGAGATCGAGGACTGCGGAGTGGTTGTGGATGCCTGTGTGTGTGTTTGCAAACCATCCCCTGTGAGTGTGGTATCAGTCCCATGACTTTGCTTGATTGCACGTCTTGACTTTGGTTTGGGTGATTGTGTTCTGTCTTTGTGTGTGTGTTTGGGTGACTGTGCCAATGTGTGTGTGCTGGGGACAGGTAGGGCGCTAGGACTTGTTGATGGGGCAGAGGAAGAAAGGGCGAGGGACTGTTGGAGGAGGGATACTGCTGCCGTCAGGGAGGAGGCCATGGACTGATTGTTTCTCAGAAGGGCAGACATGCCCAATGAGATGCCCTCCATGAACAACACCAGTTGTGTCAACAGACTGGTGTGTGCATGAAGGACACTCAACATTGATGTCTGCCCTACATGGATCTGTTTAAGCAAGTCCACAGACTCCACACTCAGGGCAGCAGGGGACACAGGGGCAGGGGGTGCGGTGCCTGGCATGAAGGAGACATGCTCTTGAACATGGGAGCTGCCACGGACCTCTGGGAAGGGAGCCGAAGGGAGGGTGGTGGCGGGAACAGCCTCACTATCTGTGGTTTGCTGGCTGCTGACATCCGCCCCCAAATGGGAGTCATCCTCTGAGCTGCTGTGGTCCTCAGCTGAGGTGGATGGTGCTGAGGACTACTCAGTGTGGCTCTCCTCACCCTCCGTGCAACTGGGTCCCTCTGACTACTCGGATGCTGGCCCATGCAGGCTGTGCGGCTCCTCCAGTTCCATGGCACTGTCTCCTTCTATGCCCGTGGATGTATCTGCATATGATTTGGAAAACAAGACCCGCATTAGTCGCCTGCACTGACTGCACACAAGGCAGTGATTACAGCACATTACAGGGCATGCACTGGCATCGTCAGCTGATAATTGCTCAAACTGCCCACACTGGTGTACATAAGGCAATAGCCAGTCTGAGCATCAACCATGGCTCCCATATCCCTCTGGCCCTGTACCCATGTCTGTTGCATCTTGGCTGATAATACCCCAAAGTGCACACATGCACCACCTACACAGTTGTTGGACATGCAAGTGACCATGTTGAAGTTAGTTACTATGCACACACATCACATCACATGCCACTCACTCAGTACAGGTGTCAGGATGAATGGATGGCCAGAGTCACATTTCACAATCTTGTGATGCCTAGCAGCACCACACACAATGATGTCTTGCACAATTGGTAGGCAGCAGACTGCACACTCACCTGCTCCCCTGGTTTCCCATACAGCTTGCAGTACTGTGGGAGTTCTCCTCCTCTGTGAATGCTGGGCCCCTCTCCAGAGTACGTGCCATTGCAGGATCCAGAGGATGCATAGACAGCAGCAGTGGTATCAGAGATTTTGTCCTGTAGCATGTAGTACAGGCAAGTGAGCTCCCTGGGGGCCTGCCAGCCTTAAATCAGTGCTGCAGAGGCAGTTTCTGTGACATTACTCCTTACGGATAGGTCCGAAAAGGTTGCATGCTATGAATCTGTCCAATCCATGGAAATGTAGTACTCGTACACATCTTCCGCATCGTTCAAAATGTCACCTCATGACACCCTAGGATTGCAACATTGTTGTAGGCATCCAACTGAATTCCCAGCGCACGACTCGTCCGAATTTTGGATTTGCGTCCGTCTCCATGACAGCCCATTGCCTATGAGTGCGCACGGCTCAGTAAACTGACTATACAACGCGATTTCTTTCAAAAGCACACGCATCCGTCCCAATACGATTCTATGGGCTATGCGTGCGCACGTCTCGGTCCATGCCTGCACGACGTGTCTGCTTACAAGTCACCCGCGTTGGTTTAGATTGCAGTCAATGGCCAAGCAGTGCGCACGGCTCGGTCCAGAACTGCACGACGCATCTCTGTAGTAGTCACCCACCTCGGGTCACATTGCATACGCGTCGTACATGCATGAACCGAGCCGTGCGCACGCATAGCCCATTATCTTCAATGTGAACTGACGTTGGTGACTGTAATGCATATGTGTCGTGCAGTCAATGGACAAGGCGTTCGCACTACTCGGTACATGAATGTAAGGCGCGTCTGCATACAAGTCATTTGTGTCGGTTCACAGTGGTGTGACTTGCAGACGGATTCCACACAGATTTCATTGCCAGGGGCACAGCTTCAACACCACAGCATGTCACACACTACATCCCATGGCATGTAAGGCTGCATCACCTGTGTGTGTATGGGGGGGGGCAACATGTGTTTTCTTGTGTGGCACTCTGGTGCAGCCACTCCCAGGCTGGGCACGGGTTCATGGGGACAGAATCCTTTTGGTGTTGTGCGCCTCACCAATGTAATTTGCACATTTTCACTTATGGGCATGAGTCATGGACTCAGTAGCAGTTTGAAGATGTGTGTGACCTGTCACATACACCCTGAGTCCAGGGTGGCATGGTATGTACGTCACAGCGAGATCCATGGACACAATCATGACGTACACTGTGTGCATGTTGTGTCTCTGATGTCTGTGGTTCCATGTGCTTAATGGGAGGCAGTCTCCTCCATGTGCTTTGTGCATCAACTTTTTTGGTGTGTGTGTGTCTCAGGGACGTCCATGTATGGCATGCAGGGACCACAGGGGCCATTACCTGTGGGACTCATGATTAGTTGTGGGATGTACATGATACACCATGTCATTCAAGTGCACATGTGGCAATACAGGGACCATGGCTATCTCCCTGACATGGAGTTGTGATGCCTGTGAAACATCAGTCCTCACTTGTCACTTTGTTATGTGTTTTGTACGTGGAAACAGTACATAGGTACTGTGCCACAACCCAATGACTTGCTATTGCATTCCATGGTACTTCTGTACACATGTCTCATTGATATTTGAGATGATGTGCATGAAGGTGACATATATGTCCATACCCAACTGCACACACCTCAGTTGATTGTGTATTGCTATGATGTATCATGTGATTTTATGCAAGGTCAGGGCCACATAGGTGGAGAAAGGAGTAGTTTCTGTCCTGTAACTCCAGTTCTGTAGTAGGGGTATCTCTGTTATAGTCATAATCTAGTGAATAGTCCCGACCATGTGCGTGGACCCCGGAGCAATCAAAAATAATCTCTTACAGTGTCAAAAAATGCAGAACTGCACAGACACTTAAGAGAGAATTTAAATACAGATAATGCAGCCTAAAAAGGCTACACTGTCCAGTACTTCAACTAGAAATTCCACCACAAAAATCCACAAAACAGCAAAGCCTGTACAGATTTCCCTTGCTTTAACAGCAAAATCCCTCAGGAATGATAGAGAGAAGAACCTGGACAGACAAGCCCCATAGGCTGCCATTATGTGGCTCAGAACAGGATACTGTGCCTTTAAGAGAACTTTCCAGAACTTCACAGTATCCCAGAATGCACTGCAGGTCCCAGTTACTTTCAGTTCTTTTTGAAGGCGTAACACGCCAGACCTGTAGCATTCCGTACACGAATATCTCTCTCCACCGGGGAGGAGGGCGGGCGCTTATGACTATAACAGAGCTACCCCTACTACAGAACTGGAGTTACAGGACAGAAACTACTCCTTCTGTAGTAGGGGATCTCTGTGTATAGTCATAATCTAGTGAATAGAATGGCAAGCCCATCCCCACACCAAAGCGGCCGTGGAGAAACGAGAAATAACACCACTATTGTGCGAACAGTTTTCGCAGCGAAGCCTGCCCAACCTGAGCGTCTGCCCTGGCATCAGAGTCCAGGCAGTAATGCTTAGCAAAGGTATGGACCGACTTCCAAGTGGCCGCCTTGCAGATTTCCGCAATTGGCACGTTACGAAGCAAAGCCGTCGTGGCGGCTTTGCCCCTGGTGGAAGGAGCCTTAGGTTTTCCCCCTAAGGTCTTATTAGCTTGTTGGTAACACAATTGTATGCAGGACACAATCCACCTCGAGATGGACTGTTTAGAGGTAGCAAGACCCGTCCTGACTGATCCATAATTGATGAACAATTGGTCTGACCTACGAATATCTTTGGTTTTATCCAGATAAAATTTCAGCACCCTCCTAACATCCAGGGAATGCAAGGACCTTTCCGCTGGAGATGAAGGATTCTGAAAGAACGTAGGTAAAGTTATACTCTGGTTGATATGAAAATCAGAAATAACCTTGGGAAGAAATTTAGGGTGAGTACGCATAACAACCTTAGCAGCATGAAATACAGTACAAGGTTCTTGGCAACACAACGCCTGAATTTCACTCACCCTGCGGGCCGATGTAATGGCCACGAGGAACGCCGCCTTCCAGGACAGGTGCTGCAACGAAGCCTTATGAATAGGTTCAAAAGGCTCCTTCATCAACCTGGACAGCACCACATTCAAGTCCCATGAAGGCGAAGGAAGCCTGACAGGAGGGAATACTTTCTTCAAGCCTTCCAGAAAATCTTTGATCACAGGGATCTGGAAGAAGGAAGTCTGTGAAGGGCATTTCCTGTAGGCAGTCAAAGCAGCCAGATGAACCTTAATGGAATGGACATTAAGGCCAGACTGCGCCAGATGTAGCAGATATGGAAGGATGACATCCTCCTTGCATGTCGTAGGGTCATAGTTCTTAGACTTGCACCAAATGCAAAACCTCTTCCACTTGTAAGCATAAGAAGTCCTAGTGGAAGGTCCCTTAGCCTCCTTCAGTATGTCCATACAATCCTCTGGGAGATTCAGATGGCCATATTGCACTATTTCAGGAGCCATGCCGCCAAACTCAAAGACGAGAGGTTGGGGTGCACCATTCGCCCCCCGAACTTCGTGAGAAGGTCCGGCCTGCACGGCAGCTTCATGTGAGGAAGGAGAGACCGGTGAAGCAGGTCCGTGAACCACCACTGTCTGGGCCATTCCGGGGCAATCAGAATCATCCTCGCCCTGGATTGGGACAGCTTGATGAGAAACGTCCGAATCAGGGGAATGGGTGGAAAAGCGTACAGAAAGCTGTTCAACCAGTTGATCCATAACGCGTTCCCCAGCGTCCCTGGCTGGTAGTACCTGGAGGCGAAGTCTCGGCATTTGCTGTTTTCGGCGTGGCGAACAGATCTACGTCTGGAGTTCCCCACCGTGCGAAGACTTCTCCTAGTACTTCGTCGTTTATGACCCATTCGTGGTTTTCCTGAATCAGTCTGCTCAGCTCGTCTGCCTGAACATTCTGCACACCTGGCAGATGAGTGGCCATTATCGACAGTCCTCGGGCCAGAAGCCAGTGCCAGATCGCCTGCGCCTCCTGCGACAGAGTGCGGGATCTCGAGCCCCCCTGCTTGTTGAGGTAATACATCGTAGTCGTATTGTCTGTCTGTACAAGCAGAGAGTTGGTCCGGAAGGACGGGTGAAAAGCCTTCAGCGCTAAGTGAACAGCTCTGAGTTCCAGGAAATTGATGTGGTACGTGGACTCCGTCGGGGACCACGTCCCTTGAATCTGTAAGTCTCCGGAGTGCGCTCCCCATCCCTGGAGAGAAGCATCCGTCACGATAGTCTGTGTGGGAATGTCCTTGTGGAAGGGAACCCCTCTGAGGAGATTCTCCGCTGAACACCACCACTTCAGAGACTGAAGAGCATGCAGAGACAGTCGTATTTTGTCATCCCAAGAACCTCTCCTCTGGTCCCACTGATCTTCTAAGCACTCCTGCAGGGGTCTTATGTGCAGCCGCGCATGTGGCGTCAGGAAGATACAAGAGGCCATCGACCCCAGTAGAGAAGACACCGTCCTTACTGTCGTAGATGGAGTGGACATGAGAGCCCGAGCCTTCTGAAGGAGGGATAATCGTCGCTCCTCCGAAGGAGACACGCTTGCTGACAGCGTATTGATGGAGGCTCCCAAGTACTGTATGCACTGGACCGGGTCGGGACAGACTTGGACATGTTGATGTGCAACCCCAGCTTGTTCAACAGAACACACGTCTTCTGGAAGTGTGCTTGAGCTTCCGAGAAGGAGGAGGCCTTGATCAACCAATCGTCCAGGTACGGGTAGACAAACACCTTGTTCTTCCTCAGGTGTGCCGCTACCACTGCCATGCACTTCGAGAACGTCCTGGGCGCAGACTTCAGCCCGAACGGAAGTACCGTGTATTGATAGTGATTGGTGCCGACTTGAAATCGCAGGAACTTCCTGTGTTTGTGTGCAATGGGCACATGGAAGTATGCATCCTGTAGGTCTATGGCACATAGCCAGTCTCCCCGTTGCAACTGAGGATAAATCTGATGCAACGACAGCATGCAAAACTTTTCTCTGCGAATCCACTTGTTTGCCTGTCGCAAGTCCAGAATGGGCCTGAACTCGTTCTTGTCCTTCTTGCGGACCAGAAAGAACCGGGAGTACAGACCTCTTCCCCTTTGAGACAGAGGTACATCTTCTATCGCCCTTTTCCTTAACAGGATATCGGCCTCCGCCTGGAGCTCACGCAGCTGATACTGCGAGCTGACCTGAGGAATCGATGGAGGAGGGCTGATGAACCGAAGACTGTATCCATTGCAAACAATATTCAGCACCCACTTGTCCTGAGTAATTTTTTCTCCACTCTGCCAGAAAAAATTGAACGCTTCCCCCCACCGGAGCGGGTAACGGATGAAGGGGAAGTAACCGCTCAGGGGCGAGACCCGGCCGGGCCTTTGGTCGCGGTAGAGGACTGCTGTCCACCTCTACCCCTCTGACGTTTTTGGAAGGGTCTTCGGAACTGCTGCTGTTGTTGCTGCTGCTGTTGTCCAGAAGACTGTCCTCTTCCTTTCCCCTGCGAGCCGAACCGCCGTTGGAACTGGCGGTAAGGCTTTTTGTCCTTGGGTTTCTCCAGACCCACAGCCGTCAGGGTTTCAGCCTCGGCCTTCATCCGGGCCATTTCGTCGTCGGCATGTTTTCCGAAGAGTGTTGCACCGGAAAACGGCAGATTGGCCACCCGCTGTTGCGCCTCAGGCTTGAGTGACGTAAGCCTGAGCCAAGCATGGCGGCGCTGGTTGACCCTGTGACAGTAGCCATGGGCGGCCAACAGCGCTATGTTCGCAGCGGCACTGATGGCCTGGTTGGAAACCAGCATCCCTTCCGAGACAATTTCCAGGAAGTCCTCCCTCCTGTCACGTGGCACAAGGACTGCAAACTGTTCCAGGGAGTCCCATAGTGCACAGTTGTACCGCCCTAGCAAAGCCGAATCGCTGGAGGCTTTCATAGCGGTGGAAGAAGTCCCACAGGCTTTCCTACCAGCCGAATCAATCCAGCGGCTCTCCTTGTCCGGTGGCACTGTGGAGGACGGGGAGGTAGAATGCAACTTCCTGGCCGCCGTCACTATCACCGAGTCGGGTACTGGGTCCACACGTAGGAAGGCCGGGTCCGAGTCAGGGGCTCGGTACTTTTTCAGGAGTCTTGAGGGAGCAGCCTTCACCAACGCCAGAGTAAAGAACAGCACTTCCGCCGGTTCGACCAGTCCTGGGACCAACGGTAGAAGAGGGCGAGACAGGTGCTTCTTTTGAAGCGTCTCGAATATCACGGACGTCGTAGTTGTAGGAGCCGTCACCGTGATACCCAACTTCGCAGCCCCCCTCAGGAGCACCTCCTGGAACGTGCCAATGTCGTCGACCGGGGACACCCTAGTCTCCGGAGAATCCGATAGAGTAGGCGAATAGGAACGGGTCCTAGACGATGCCGTACGGGATCTGGATCTATGCCTCCTGTGGCGATGTCTAGATCTGGTGGAGGACCTGTGTCGGCTCCTCGATCTGTCTCTCCGCCTGGAGTGCGACCTCGACCTCCTAGGTCTGGGGCGTTCTGCCGGTTTCCCCGGGGCGGACGCCTTGGGCTTGGGCGGTTCCTTAGACTTTGGAGTCTTCTTGGGAGGGGTCGGAAGCCTGGGCAACAAGACCGACCGTGGCACGGGGGTCCCAGGTCCCGTTGGCCATGGAGGCAGAGGAGGCAACGGAGGAGGGGCGGAAGCCCTCGGAGGTAGACCTACTGGCAACGGAGGGGGAGGTGGAACAACCTTCTTCGGGGTATACACCTTCGAGCGCACCGATCCCGGTGACCCGCCATCCTTTCCGGACTGAGGGGAGCCCCCCACAGTCCTAGGCCTGTCAGCATGACCCCTCGATGCCGAAGAACGGTGACCAGGCATCGAACGTAGGTCCCTCGACGTCGAGCGCCCCTTCGGCGTTGACCGTCTTTTATGCTTCGGCGTCGAACGGCCTCCATGCCTCGACGTCGAACCCGACCATCTCGACGACGATCCCTTATGCCTCGATGGCGATTTCTCGCCCCTCGACGGCGACCTCTTCGAACGTCTTGACGGCGACTTCGTCCGCCTTGACGGCGACTTCTTCCTCGCCAGAGATCTCTTCTGCCTTGACGGCGACCTCGACGACGAGGATCCCCTCGACGACGACGATGTCCTGTCCGTCGACGGCGAACGGCGGTGTCGCCTCGAAGGCGAGCGCCGACGCCGGGCCCATCGACGCCGATCACTCGACGTCGGCGCCGAAGACGACGACGAAGAAATCGTCACTGGGTTCGACGACGGCCTGTGTAAGTCCCTTGACGTCGACAAGCAACGTTTTCTCGACCCAGAGCCCTGGGGAGACCGGGAGCAGGCCGTGGACCTCCCTCTCGACGTCGTGGTCAGTGCTACCGACCCAGACGGAGAATGTGGACGTTTGCTGGACTTCCTGCCCCTGGGGAGCCCCCCAGAGGCCCCAGCATGGGCAGAGGAAGCCCTTCCAGGCCCACCTTGCGCCTTTAGCCTCCTTTCCTCGAGGCCCTGAAGTCTGATCTTCATTCTGTCCTTCAGGGTCCTGCCAGAGAAGCCTTGACAGATCTCACACTCCTCTGGAACATGGGGAGAGGGCAGGCAGAGGATACACACCTCATGAGGGTCTGACTTTGCCTCCTTCCTGGAGCACTCCGGGCATTTGCAAATAATGCAGGCATATTTGACATCAAAAGAGTGCAAAACACCAAGAAGAAAAGCCTAAAAGTACTTAGAAAACACTCAAATCGATTTTACAGCGAAAAAAAACACCAATAAACCCTTGAAAAGGGAGAGCTCAATGCTCCAGGGTCCTGCTTGCAGGAGCCGGAAAAAAGAACTGAAAGTAACTGGGACCTGCAGTGCATTCTGGGATACTGTGAAGTTCTGGAAAGTTCTCTTAAAGGCACAGTATCCTGTTCTGAGCCACATAATGGCAGCCTATGGGGCTTGTCTGTCCAGGTTCTTCTCTCTATCATTCCTGAGGGATTTTGCTGTTAAAGCAAGGGAAATCTGTACAGGCTTTGCTGTTTTGTGGATTTTTGTGGTGGAATTTCTAGTTGAAGTACTGGACAGTGTAGCCTTTTTAGACTGCATTATCTGTCTTTAAATTCTCTCAAGTGTCTGTGCAGTTCTGCATTTTTCGACACTGTAAGAGATTATTTTTGATTGCTCCGGGGTCCACGCACATGGGCGGGACTATTCACTAGACTATGACTATACACAGAGATCCCCTACTACAGAATTTAAAATCTCACTATGCCCATCTCTGTACTACAGGGCACCAGCTGTCCATAGACCGTTCCCAGACCTTGAAGACATGTTGGAACGTGACTCCATCCGACGGTACCGCTTCACCAGGCCACTGATTGAGGAGTTGGCGGAGCAGTTGGCACCACATCTGCAACCTGGCCGGACATACCCTACAGCACTGACCCCAAAGGTGAAGGTGATGGCAGCCCTGCACTTCTTTGCCACCGGTACCTTCCAGAACACTGTGGCTACTGCTGGTGGGATGTGACCAACTATGTTCAGCCGTGTGCTTCGTGTTGTCTTGGAGGGGATGTTGCGTTTCCTTGACTTGTACATCAGGTTTCCTAGCCCTGGTGAACTCACTGACATAAATGATGCTTTTTATGGACTGGGGAGGATGCCGAACGTCATTGGATCAATTGATGGTACACATGTGGCACTGATACCACCACAGGCACATGAGCAGGCATACCGGAACAGGAAGAATTTCCACTCCCACAATGCTCTGGTGGTATGTCTGGCGGACATGTGTATCACACATGTGTGTGTACGTTTCCCTGGTTCTGCGCACGATGCCTACGTCATGAGGAGGAGTCACATAGCGTTGTTGATTTCACAGATGCCAAACCAGCGTGCCTGGCTTGCTGTTGTGTACTGTTTACCATTGTGTGTGTTTGGCAATGTTGTATCCCACCCTCTTACAAGACTCAACTAATGTGATATTCTTTGTATGTAGGTGACTCTGGATACCCCAACTTGCTGTGGTTGCTGACACCCCTCAGGAGCCCTGTGACAGCAGCTGAGATGCGCTACAATGAGGCACATGGCCGAACCAGGAGAGTTATTGAGCGGACATTTGGTCTACTGAAAAGCCGCTTCTGCTGCCTGGACAAGACCGGAGGGGCCCTCCCACATGAGCCTACAAAGGTGTGCAAGATCATCATAGTATGCTGCATGCTACACAACATGGCAGTGCGGAAGAAGGTGCCTTTCATACAGGATGACGATGACCAACTTCCCCCACCTGTGGAGGATCCTGGCCTGGGCCACGAGGCCAGTGATGATGATGATGAGGGTGTCGTCCGCACACAGCTCATCAACAACTTCCTCAGCTGAATGTGAGTTCCCAGGGTTGTTATGTCAATGTCTTGAGTTAGCCTGAGATGTGTGGGTACTGCTCAGTTGCTGTTTGAGTTTGTCGGTGTGGTACTTGAGTGGATGCGTGCAGTGATGTGTCCTGTCAGATGGTATGTAGTCCACAATAGTGTTGGCATGCTAACTTGTTACTGTGTAGGTTTCTTGTGACATGTTTTGTGCATGTTTATTGCATTTACATCCTTTTCTGGTGTGCTTCTGACTGTCTTTTGTCTGTCCTTCCCAAAGTACTTTGCCTGTTGCTTGGTCAACTCTGACACCCAACTACCAGAATCCAATGCTTCTAGTATCCCATCATGTAATGTACAACACACCCCTGAAGCTCAATTCGAAGACACTTGTTGACCGTGTGCCCACTGTCAGGTGGAATTACCTTGCTACAGTTGTATAATAAACTTGTTGCTGATGTGTGATGGACCTGTGCTTCACTTAGTTATGTGCGTTGTCTGTCTTCATACATCTGACTGACATTTGGATACCTCACCTGTGGGCATGTTAGCACTGACCGTGGATAGGTTTGGTGTCTGTGCATTCCACTGTATTTCTGGCAAACATCTTTGTAGGCAATGTGTCACATGTCTATGGTGAGTATGTGTTGTGGGGACCTATTGGTGTGTCTCACTCATATGTGTCACATCAACATGTCAAATGACATTGCTGTAGTAGTTGGCATGCACTGTGTTCTTCGGCATATTATCAGCTCCATTACACATACCAGGTTGGAATCACAATATAGGCAAGTATAGTGTAATTGTGACTTTATTTATATAAATGTGTAGAGGTAGTGCACAGGATTGTGGATGCTGTACATGAGGTTTGGAATCCAAAGTTCACAGATGAGTTTGAAGTCTTTATAGATGAAATGTCCAGAGTGAAGTCCACATTCATCTCCTACATTGGAACAACATGAATCCTCCATGTCATTTTGGGGAGGTGTGTCATGCGCAACAAGGTGAATGCTTTGCACACAAAGGCCAATATCCAAAACGGGTTCTGGTTCCCTGGTGGATGTGCATGGACATCTGTGGCTCACTTGCCCTTCTTCGGACGACCCCTCTTCTTCTTCTGTGGGGGATCCTCAAGTGCAGGCGTTGGCGGTGCATCGGTCTCCACCAGATTCATCCTCCCTCCCTGTGTCATTTGCAGATGTTGCAGCAGCAGATGTGGGCACACAGGGAGGTGTTGACATATTTCTGCTGATCTGGCAGAAGTCAATATGTCGTTATGCACCGCAGTAAGTTTGTCCCACTTGTCCTCCATGCGTGCCTAGTGGCCAGCCTGCTCCTGTTGCGTGTCCTGAGGATCCCCACTACCTGGCTGAATCCTCCGGTGCTGTCCTGGTACGCATCGATGCAGTCCAAGCCCCTCTGGAGGCTGTGACCTCTGCCTAACACCCCTCCCACCACCCCATGTCACACGGGCAGGACCTGCGGTGCCACGCACAGGTGACCCTTGGACACCTTGGGTGTTGCTACTGGTGTTACTGTCCGTAGCTTCCTGGCTGGCCGGTGTCCCTGTGCTGTTTGGATTATGTGTCCTAGGTCTGTCCGTGTTGGTGGGGGTGCTCGGTCTGTTGCAAGAAGTTGTTGGCGTAGGTGCAGGGGGTGCAGATGTTTTTGCTGCTGGGGCTGCATGATGACTCACACCGGAGGTGCCAGGTTGTTGGTCGTCATCCGAAGAGGACAGAGCCAGATCCACACCAGAGAGCTCATCCTCCACCAAAGTCTGGGCCAGGGAATCCTCTTCACTTGCTGCTGTGTCCCCAGGACTACCTGTGTTTGGAAGAGAAAGACATTGTCAGTTATGTTACTACAGGCATTAATGGTTCACATATGTATTTTGCAACGGGGAGGGAGGAAGAGGTAGAGGTACAGATCCACTCAGCTTGCAATGGGTAGTACTAACAATGAAGGAGGGGGGAATGGACTACTCATCCTGTACAACAGGGTACTTACGTATTTTCATTCCTTACTAAATACCCTCATATACGTACAAAGAAATGGTGCGGTACAACTTGGTTCACCGCCTCAATCTACAGTAGCAGCATTTTCATTGGGTTACCATTTTTGCAAATATGCAGTGCCTCCACCTGGTAGACTGGCTGCTTTTCCAGTAGTGTCCAGTGAAGAAAAAGGCTCTGGGATCACATGGGGCTGCAACATGTTGTCCAACAGTGCACAACTCTGGTGCGGTGGATCAGTAGCTGGATCCACACACGCAACAGCTTTGTTTGTAACTACGTACATCACAATGTTCACCATTTTAACTTTGCCTTTGGGTGATGTGAGTGATTTAGACTCACAGCACTTGAGCACAGACACGCACTCTTAATTTTCATCTCTGTACACTACTGGGGAAGCAGCCAGTTTAACTCCAGGTGGAGGCACAGCATATTTTCAAAAATGGTGACCCAATGAAAATGCTGCTACAGTACACTGATGCGCAAACCAAGATATTCCACACAACGCATGTGTACGTATGTGAGGTTTTCAATGGAGGCAACACAATACATAATGACCCGGGTTGCACAGGACGAGTGAACCATTCCCCCCTCCTTCATTTTTGAAACAATGATTCATCTACATGACATTTGCACCGGGTCGTCAGGATGCGTGCCTGTACACTGCATTGTCTTCAGTCGTCACAGACATAGATTGATATTGTTCTTGCACATTGTCCAGTCAACATGAAGCTTTCAATGTACATTTTGAAGTGTGTGCATGGCCAGCTCATGTTTGGATTTCGATGTACATGGTCATTGGTACTCAAGGGCCATCAGGTGGCTGACACAGGAGTGTCATCCCTGTTCAAATTTGACTCTGCTTCCCTGTGAGGGGGTGTGCCTGTGCTGACAGTGCACTCCTGGTGTTTGTTGGTGGCCAATTGCGATTCTCCTATTAACATGACCAGAGAATCTGGATTTCATTAAAGACACGGAGGCTAACATTATGCATTAATCCTTTTAATGCAGCTCACACAGCCGCCTACATCACAAAGGTTTAGAACAATAACAAGGTGACATCACACTATCCATAAAAGGCGTGTGCCAGGAGAGATCAGCCTCTTTTAAATGTCTTGAACGACAGAAGGGACGAAGAGTGCATCTCAGAACTTGAAGGAGGTAATGAAGAAACTTGGAAGATCCCTGGAGAGACCTGGGGAATCCTTGGAGATTCGTCAATTAGAATTGTCTGAAAGAAAACAGAGGGAGTCAAAAAGGGCACAAGGTAACCTTCAGAAGCAGTAACAAGGAAAGCATGAGGTTAGAAGGCATGAATCAATAAAGACAAAATAAAGCAAGTCAATTATCCATATCCCTCAAGGGAGGGACGGGAGGGATAATGTTAGCCTCCGTGTCTTTAATGAAATCCAGATTCTCTGGTCATGTTAATAGGAGAATCGCAATTTCATTACAAGACAGGAGGCTACATTATGCATGTTGGTAGCCCTGAAGAACAGCATCTGAGACGTGTTCTATGGGTTTGCAGTAATGGTGTGCAAAGGTAGAAGCATTAGACCAGTCAGCACAGTTCAGAATTACATTCAACTTACCACCAGACCAAAAGGACTTGCTGGACATAGCGCTCCTTAGGGAGTGAGCTTGGAATTTAGAGAGGTCAATACCAGCAAGGCTCATAGCCAACTTAACCCATCTAGCGATGGAGCAAGATGAAATAGGTCTAAAAGGTTTGACGTAGGAGATAAGGAGCTGGTTCGCATCAGGTGGGCGAAGGTCCTTCATTCTAGAATCATATTCTTTCATGCAATTAACAACGCAAAGTTTTTGGCAGAAATCAAAGCGAGGGTAGGAAATGGAATCAGACATAGTCTTGGTTCTCCTATGAATCTCGAATTTAACACCAAACATGTCATAACATCTATAAGAAATATCCAAGGCTTTGACATCGGAAACCCTGCGACAAGAAATCAGGCACAGGAGAGTGGCAAGTTTAATAGACAGACATTTCCTATCAAGAGAGGAGTTATCAGGCCAGGAGGAAAAAAGGTCAAGCAAAAGTTTGACATCCCAAACAGATTGATATTTAGGTCTAGGAGGTCTCTTAAGTCTGATACTTTTGAGAACTCTACAAATGATAACATTTTTACCTACCGTCTTATGATTGACGAGAGAGTGTCCAGCTGAAATTGCAGATCTAAAACAGTTAATAGATCTATAGGAGAGACCACTGTCGAAGAGTTCCACCAGAAAATTGACTATGCTGGGGATAGGAGCTTCCACGGGATCCAAGTCCCTTTCCAAGCACCAACTAGACCATTTCTTCCAGATATTATTATATCTGTAGTGTGTTCCAGGTGCCCAAGATTCTCCAAGGAGGGTGAGAGCCGAAGACGAAAGTCCAGACAATTGGTTAGATTGCCTGACACTTTCCAGGCAAGAAGGTTCAGGTTCCCTGAGAGAACCAGGTGGTGATCTTCTCCGCTTGCGTTTAGGAGGAGTCCCTGAGTAGCCGGAATCAGGAAGGGAACGTCGCAAGAAAGTTCCAGAGCAGTGGGGAACCATGCTTGAGACGGCCAGAAGGGGGTAATCAGGACCAGGGAGCATTGTTCCTGTCTCACCTTCTGCAGAACCCTTTGGATCATCGCAAAGGGGGGGAAGGCGTAAGGGCAGAGGGGAGCCCAAGGCTGGAGGAAAGCGTTCACAGCCAGAGCACCCGGGTCTGGCATCCAGCTGAAGTATTGGGGAAGTTGAAAGGTCAAACGGCTTGCGAAGAGGTCCACGTCGAAGGGACCCCAGAAGTGGAAGAGGGAGTTGAAAACGGAGGTATCGAGTTTCCAGTCGCTGAAGTCTAGAAGGAATCTCGAGTTCCAGTCTGCTGAAATGTTGGATTTCCCTGGGAGATATTCTGCCCTCAGGGAGATTTTGTGTTCTAGGCAGAACATCCAAAGTTTCTTGGCCAGGTCTGATAGGTCGGCAGACCTCGTGCCACCGAGACGATTGATATAAGAGACTGCAGAGATGTTGTCCATTTTCAGGAGAACGGATCTGCCCTGGAGAGAGTGTCTGAAGCTCATCAGAGCGTAGAGCCCAGCTGTCAGCTCTAAGAAATTTATATGGTGAGAAGATTCTGAGGGGGTCCAGACGCCACCGGTGTCCTGGTCGAGGAGGCGTGCTCCCCAGCCGTGGAGGCTGGCGTCTGACTCCAGAACGAAGTCCGGAGTTGAACCGAAGATAGCCCTTCCGTTCCACGCGTCCAAATTGTCCAGCCACCAAGAGAGTTCCAGTCTGGCTTGTTGGTCCAGGGAGACGTGGTCTCCGTACCAGAGGCCGGATCTGAGAGCATTGGCTTTCACTCTCTGAAGGGCACGGTAGTTCAGCGGGCCTGGGAAGATAGCTTGGATCGAGGAAGAGAGGAGACCAAGAAGTCTGGCCAGTTCTCGGAGGGAGAGAGATTGTTGTCTCAGAACGAATCTGATTTCCTTGCGGATTTTGGCAATTTTCTTCTTTGGGAGTAGGAGGAGACAGCTGGAGGTGTCCACAGTGAAGCCTAGGAACTCCAGAGAAGTGGAGGGTGAAAGAATGGACTTTTCCCTGTTTATAATGAATCCGAGGTCCTCTATGAGATTCATGGAGGTCTGGAGATCTTTTAGTAACTGTGAATGAGATTGGGACATGATGAGGATGTCGTCTAGGTAAATAATGAGACGGATACCTCTGGTTCTCAGGGTGGAGACGATCGTTCTCATGACCTTGGTGAAGCACCAAGGTGCGGATGAAAGGCCGAAAGGAAGGGCCTGGAACTGAAAGAGGCGATTGTCCCAGATGAATTGGAGGAAGGGTTGATGTTCTGCAGCCATGGGTATGGTGAAATAGGCATCCTTTAAGTCCAATTTGACTAGCCAGTCTCCTTGGAGGAGGAGATCCCTGAGAAGATGGATGCCCTCCATCTTGAAGTGTCGGTAGACGAGGTATTTGTTTACCTCCCGAAGATTTATTACTGGGCGCCAACCCTTGTCCTTCTTCTCGACAAGGAAGAGGGTGCTTACGAAGTTTTTCTGAGACCAAGGGACCTCTATTATGGCGCCTTTCTTTAGCATAGAAGAGACCTCTTCTTTGACAATTTCTAGGTGTTCTGGAGGAAGAGCTAGAGGGTTCGGAGTAACATATTGATGTGGAATCTCTAGAAATTCTATTTTGAACCCTTGAACTGTTTCTAGGACCCAGGGGTCTTGCGTCAAGGACTCCCAAACGTGAAGGAAATGTTTGAGCCTGCCCCCGACCTTGGGAGTGGAAGGTGAAGGAGAAGCACTTACTTTGAGCAGCGTTGTTGGAGGCACCACGGGGGGGAAGCCTCTTCCTCGCGAACCTCTTCCTCTTGGCGGGTAATATTGCCTGTTGTTGGAGGGGTAGAAGCCTCTGCCGGTAGAACCCCTTCCTCTTCCAGATGAGAAGGGCCGAAAATTTCCACGGCCGGAGGAGCGGCCCCTTCTTCCGGCCTGGCCAAAAAGGTTTGTAGGGAAAACCCTTTTCATATTAACTTGAGCTCTGTCCAGAGCGGTAAAGGTCGCGACATATTTACCCATTGTCTTAATCATGTCCTCTCCGAAGAGGAGGCCGTTAGGCTTGGAGGAAGGCTCTTTCTCTGCGAGATCGCCCAGTTTGGGGTTTATTCTATTGAGGACAGTCCTCCTCCTTTCGATGTTAAGCGAGGAGTTCGCATTGCCCAGGAGTACTATTGCCCTTTGGCTCCATCCCCTGATTAGGTTGGTGTCGAGGGGGGTGTTAGAGATGTGGGATTCCTCGGCTAGGTCGAGGATTTTAGTGAGGGGGCCTAAAAGGTCGAGGAGGCGGTCCTG
Organism: Lissotriton helveticus; assembly: GCF_964261635.1. Classification (NCBI taxonomy): domain Eukaryota; kingdom Metazoa; phylum Chordata; class Amphibia; order Caudata; family Salamandridae; genus Lissotriton; species Lissotriton helveticus. The sequence continues at coordinate 419,378,147 of NC_136061.1, read as the reverse complement.
ACAGGCTTTAAGAGCCCTTTCAAGGCCTTTCCTGGGGTCCTTACCTAATTTGAACAGAAACTTTATAAGGTCAGGGTCTAGGTTAGGGGTTTGACACACCTTATCCTCTATGTAAGGCCTGGGGCATTCAGACCTCATAGTGTTGCGAGACTGTAACTCGAGGGAGTTTCTGAGCCATTTGGTCACAAATTTTGCGACATGGTCATGTGGGTACCACCTTGAGCTGTTAGGGTGAGATATGTTGGTTGGGGAGAACATTTCTCCGCCTAGGGGGTCAAGGATCGCGTCCTTTGAGGAGGGTGAGGAGTCTGCCTCTGATAGCGTGTTGAGATCCAAGTCGTCCAAGTCTCCCTCATCGAGGTCGAGGACGAATTCATCGTCTGGTTCGTTGAAGAACTCGTCTTCATCGGAGCTAGGATCCACACGAGCACTGTCAGTGTATGTGCCGCTTAGGACACCTGTCAGTTTTGTGCCGCTAGGGACACCCAATCTAAGTGTGCCGCGAGGGGCAACCTTACCATTTGAGGCGCTAGGGCCTCCCAAACCTTGTGAGGTGCTTGGACCTCCCGTAACGTGCGAGGTATCGCGACCTCCATCAGTGCTTGGGCAGTGTCTGGATTTTTTCTGTGGTTTTGAGTAACCAGAGTCACGTGGAGTGTCATCGAGCAGGAGGGATCTTTTATTGGAGATGACCTCCCTGAAGGTATCCAGCATACAAGTCCTCATTTCCCTCTGCAAGAAGGTTTTAAATGCATCGCTATTGTGGTTGGGGGAACTAGCCATTGCGTCGTCTGATTCTGGATCAGACATAGTAGGTAAGATAAATTAGTATTAGACCTATGGGCAGGTATGTATTTAATATAGTAGTATGGGGCTTAGTTAGGCTAAAGGAAGAGTCTACGTAAGCTATATGGCAGTTTGAGAAGGGTAAGTACACGATGCTTTCAAGGTACTTATTTCTCCCTTTTTTTTTTTTTTTGTTTTTTATGTGCAGAGCCTTATAAGTTGGTCAAATTAAGACCAGCGTGGAGTTAAGCTTGTTAATTGCGAAAAAACGGAGGGGCGCAAGGGCTCTGGAGTTCGGGGTCGCAACCGGCAGGCAACTGACGCGCTTGGGCAGTTGTTGAGGAAAGGACCCTAGGGAGCGTACGCGTTGCGCCGCCGTTGCTAGGGTGCTTTCCTCGGCATCGAGTCGGAGGGCCGGAGCGGCTCCGGAGCAGCTCGCGCTAGGAAAAGCGCTTAAGTCAGAGGTAAATGCGTGGAGAGGTAAATGCGCCCAGATCAGAGGCAAATGTCGTGGCGGGGTGAAGCGGAAGGGGCAGCAGAGGGGTTGAGGCCATCAGGTTCGAGACAGGGAGCGCTGAGGCCGAGATCGCGGCTAAACGATGTCCCACGGACTCGGGGTGGGGTCGGAGGGAGGGGGGAGGGAGAGACAACCATAGATTGGAAGTCGGGGGGCGAGAAGGAATGAAAGGACAGGGTGAGCACTGTCGTAAAGGAGGTACATGGGGAGAGTCATGACAAACATAAGGCAGATGCCATCGAGTTATTAGGTAACAGTAGAGGAATCCAGTAACTCGACAAATGTAACAGTGAATAAATTCAGTAACTCAATAAATCATAGAATATATGTAACAGACTCAATAATACAATAAATCATACAATAAAGTAGAGAGTAGAGAGGCTACTTATCTGTTGTGAGCCGCATTTAAAAGAGGCTGATCTCTCCTGGCACACGCCTTTTATGGATAGTGTGATGTCACCTTGTTATTGTTCTAAACCTTTGTGATGTAGGCGGCTGTGTGAGCTGCATTAAAAGGATTAATGCATAATGTAGCCTCCTGTCTTGTAATGAAATTCCATGCAGGGCCTTGTGCTCCACGACAGAACCCAGTCCCAGAGTTCTTACCAGTACATCCCCCCCCCCCAAGTGAGGTGAGCATGGTTCAGTGTGAGCTTAATAGGGCCATGTAGGTAGCTGAGGATTGTGAGTGACTGCAACTCCCACCATGCTCTGGGCTACACCCCCTTCCCAGCATGCACTCACTTCCCTCCTTTTGACTCTACTTCCCTGTGAGGGAGTGTGGCAGCAATGGCAAGAGGGCTGACAGTGTTGCTCTGTTGTATGTTGGTGCACAGTTCCCAGCAGGGCCTTGTGCTCCCCACAACAGAGGCCAGTGTCAGACATCTTGTCAGCCCATTTCTACTCCCTGTGAGGTGAGCATGTTTCAGTGTGAGCTTGCTGGGCCATGTAGGTGGCTGAGGATTGTGAGTGGCTGGAACTCCCACCATGCTCTGGGCTACACCCCCCTTCCCAGCATGCCCTTACTTCCCTCCTTTTGAATGTCCGTCCCTGTGAGGGTGTGTGTCTGTGCTGACAAAACGGCTGACAGTGCAGTCCTGTTGTTTGTTGGTGGCCAACTCCCTGCAGGGCCTTGTGCTCCCCACAACGGAGCCCAGTCCCAGAGTTATTGCCAGTAAATCCCCCCCCTGTGAGGTGAACATGGTTCAGTGTGAGCTTGCTGGGCCATGTAGGTGGCTGAGGATTGTGAGTGACTGCAACTCCCACCATGCTCTGGGCTACACCCCCCTTCCCAGCATGCCCTCACTTCCCTCCTTTTGACTCTACTTCCCTGTGAGGGTGTGTGCCTGTGCTGACAAAACGGCTGACAGTGCAGTCCTGGTGTTTGTTGGTGGCCAACTCCCTGTAGGGCCTTGTGCTCCCCATAACAGAGCCCAGTCCCAGAGTTCTTGTCAGTACATTTTGCACCCCTGTGAGGTGAGCATGGTTCAGGGAGGTGTTGATGGTCCAATTGGGAGGGGGAGCATTATCTGTGGCAACAACCCCATTATGCTTTTGGATACGCTCACTACACCAGCATACCCACTATTCCTTCCTGTCAGTCAGCTTCACTGTGAGGTAGTGGTTGTGGTGGCAGAAATGTCTGACACTGTTTTTTAGATTGGTTCCACTGGCGTGCTCTATTTGTTGGTAGGTTTGTACATGTCATGACACAGTTAGGTATCACTCTGAGGTGGCCGGTATTGTGTTTGTATGACTAGCATGCACTTATTGGGCTGATTGGCTTTTGTTTACTTTGCCTTTGCTATCAGTGCATGTTTTCACTGCCCCCTCAACAGTGATGTGTGTGTATTGCGACACAATATTGAGTATATTGGTTATGTATTCACCAGGCTCTGGTATGTTTGGTAGGCCATAGACGCTCTCTGGTGGTAGCATGTCCCACACCTTCTCCTCCCAGGACCTGAAGTTTACTGGTTTTGCAGGAGGGCCACTGCTGGTGCGATGGGCCAACTCTTAGTCCTTGCGGATGAGGTTCTTGACCCTCCTGCGCACATCATACCACCTGTTCTGGATGTCGGTCTTTGTGCGCAACATTGGTGCCTGTGCGTTCACCTTGTCCACAATCCTCGCCCACATCTTTTTTCTGTGACATGGGGGTCCTGTGCTGCTGCACCTCTGTCACACTATAACCCGCTGTGCACCCTGCAGATTAGCTCCGAGCCCACCCTGCCTACTCTCTAACTCTGCTCACACACTGCCTTCTCGGCTCCAAGCCCATTCTGCTCTCACATTGTCCCCTCTGCACCCTGCCCTGGAGTTTACACTCGACCCCCTCTGCATATACGTTGCAAACTTAGCTCTCACCCTGCCTTTTGCACTCAGTACTGCCTGCAACTTTTGCATACTCACTGACCTCTAGTCTCTTTGGCCCTTTTGCACGAACACTGCCCCATTGCACACAGGCCACTTGGATGCTACACTGCCCTCCACTTCTCTGCTCCCTACCCCTTTAGCTCACACACTCTCCCTACAAGCGTAGGTCTCCTCCACTGAAATACTCCTGGCGCCCCTATCCCCACAGAATTTGGCACCTATGGAAACAGTTCTCAGTAGCAGGAACGTTTACCTACTGGGTTGTCTTACATCATGGTTGCAACATCACACCAGGCTCGGTACAAAGGTGAATTCCTACTGTTTGCTATATATACATTCTTTTCTTTAACTTCCAGGTGTATGGTCCAGTCACAATGATGCTTCTTTCAATTTATAATCATTTTATAAATTAAACGAAAATATATAAACCAGTTCAGTAAACAATACAACCTAATAAAAGAACCTCCTTTAAATCAAGTGCCTTAACTTAAGCATGAAGCAAAACACAGCTGAAAGTAGAGAAAAGGGTTAAAACTCGAAATTAGGTGTACATGACGCAAACTGCCTGCAGCTTACAATGGCTGTAGACAAACCAGGTTTCAAAACAGGCTAGATGTCTGCAGTCTCCAATAGTGTATTTCACAGCGCTGTGAAGCCGCATGACTGAGACATGTCCCCTAACTACGCAACTATTATTACTACGGCTATTACTGTTCTCAACATACTCCTTATTACTGAAGAGCCTCTGAGGCCCGGGGCACTCACCTGACTTGAGGGCTGGCTTGGCCTGCAGCTTCAGTGGCAGGCGCGAGTGGGCAGCAGAAGGCTGTGGCTAGTAATAATTAAAATTATGGCCGGTGACGGTTCTTCTCAGTCTCTGGTGCAACTCACAAGTCTCACGCGCACTTTTAATTGCTGGCGCTCTGCAATGCGAATGACAACAAATTCAATCTGGCATTGGTCACCAGCCCCTGTCCCACCCTGAAGACCGTGCAGACGCGTGATGACAACAGCGTGCCGTGCGCACCCACCTACCCACCACTTCATTAATAAAGAGCCTCAGAGTGAAGCCCGTCCGGTCCCGAGCACCATTTAATTAATATAGAGGCTTCAGAGGCCCGGCTGTGGACCAGGCTTGCGTGCGCACCATTTAATTTATTTGCGCACCATCACTTAGATGGCCTCCAACCAGAGCCTGGCCTGCTATTACGCTATAACTGTTTCAAGCTAACGTAAGAAGCTGCTTTTAGCATAAAAAAAATGACAGCTCTGCTGCCTAAAGCTGCATTTACATCACTGATGCTCTTCGGAACTCGGTAGGAAAACATTGTTTTAAAACTAAAAACAGTAGATGATAAATTGCAAATAAAATTCAATTAGCCAAGGCATACTGAATTTAAGCATACGTGTTTGATTGACAATTATATTTTAGAAGGTACTGTGCTCCATTCATTAAAGGCATACGTCACATATCAACTGTTACCTACATTTTGAAAGATTAACTATCGAACGCAAAAAGACAATTTTCCAACACACGGGTACATCTTGAAAAGCGCAAAAAAGTTGTATTTTTGGAAATATGGCATTTAAATTCCTTGAAGCAACCACTACACTGCTGTCTAGCTATTATGGCCCAGATGCATCACAGGAAAATCTGGTCGCAAAGGGGCAGATTCTCAGAATCTGCCCCTTTGCGACTGGTATTTTTGTATTTGGGATGCATCATCCCAAATGCAAAAATCGCAAATTGAGAATTCGCTAAATTGCGATTACTTGCATTTAAGGAATCTCAAATTGAGATTCCTTAAATGCAATGCATTAAAGTTTCAAAAATAGCGATTTCGCTAATAGGGCACGCAAATTACCATGAAGTACAACTTCATGGTAATTTAACAGGTTACCGAATCACAATTTGGGAATCGGCCCTTTTGCATCCTCAAAAAGGCTTACATGTGGCCCTATAAGTCACATTGGGAAGCCTGATGGTCTCTCCTTAACCATCTATGGCTTTGTAGAGATGCCATGATGTAACCAATTGAGGTATATCCTCGTCATTGTATGCTTGTTCTCACAATGGGTTGAGGCATATCCCACCAGGAGATGTGACAGGCTATCAATTGCAAAACTATTGCTGTGGGAGTCAATACCTCAATTTGGGATGCCAGTTCATCTTGACTTTAAGAGTGAGGTAATGCAGTTGCTGTGTACAGCATTAGGGATTGACTAGAAATGTCACTGTTGATACATGCCTGAGGTGTTGGGCATTGTAAAGAGATTGAATGGAATAATAAAAGTTAAACTGGCCAAAGACTGTATGTTGGAAATGGCCCTTTTTACAGGGTTACCCCAAATATTTTGCCTTCCTCCTCCTATTTTTTTTTACCTTGTTTATTTTGCCTTTAGGACTCTGGGAACTTTACCATGTCTAATCAGTGAAAACGATTAAAAATAACACACCCAGGCACGCAACCTAGATTTACAATGTGTTGAGACCCAGACTACGGAAATGACGTGGAACTGCAAGATGGTGTCTTTTTTAAAAAGAAAATCTTAATGTTTTAATAATTATCATGTACATATGAATAAAAGTTTTACATTCAAAATATTTATACATAATCAAAATACATTGCATTGACAACAATTTATATAAAAAAACAATAAAAAATACAAATGAGGTAATGACGAATTCTTCTCTACGCGTTTCGACAACAAGTGTCTTCGTCAGGAATTTACCATTTGGAAGCTTTTAAAACAATCTGACTCAGGCTCTGGCAGAGATTCTGTAGAGCGATCACTGGTTTGTGCTGTTTTATGAATAGTGCCACCTGTGATTTAGGGTGCTCTGGGTCAATTCAAGTTCTACAGAAGGTGGTGATCTGCTAGTTGGCGGACATGCCGTGAAGCTTTATTCTAATCGTAAGGGCGATCTTCCTATAGGCGGTTTGCCGGGGACGGGGACGTGATATGGCCGGATATATCTAAAAGACCTGTTGTTAGGTACTTGAAATCTGTGAATTAGAGTCCGGATGTCTGACTTGGTGCAGATTCGAGTGCACTAAAACTTGGCTGTTTACTAAAAGCAAAGTTGCAGCTTGCCGAAGATGTGGCTGCTGTGGTGCGAGCTGCATAAGCTCAAATACTGGTGCAGCAAAACTCGGCTGGTGAATAAAAGCGACGTGGCAGTTTACCAAAGATGTGGCTGCTATCACACGAAGCTGGGTGAGGCAAGGATTGCCTTCAATCTTCTATGGAGTCTGCTGCTCGAAAAAATATTGTAGTTTTAATGGTTTATTTACCCTGACCCAGGAGCTTGATGCAATTTTCAGGGGGTCCTTGTTACTTATAGTTAATCAGTGAAAACATGCATACGCCCTCTCTCTAGAACATGGTAGCATTGGTTCATACCCAATTGGCATATTTAATTTAATTATCAGTCCCTAGTAAAGTGCACTACATGTGCCCATGGCCTATAAATTAAATGCTACTTTGCTGTAACACTTTTCGGCCTAAGTGGGATGGGTATGCCCAGACTTGGGTCCCTTGCTCACTGTGCCACTGGATTCAAGCTAGCCTGGCTAAAGAAGGGCGAAACACTCTGAAACCGGTCCCAGGATGCTTGTTTCCAGTCCAGGGGGGCCTGGCCTGGCAGTTCGGTCTGGACTGTTCCAATGAGGAACAGGGTCAAGACTGATTTGCATATGGCTGGGTCCAAACCGGGGTGGCGTAGTGGGCAAAAGAACAATAGATTTAACCCAGATCTTTTGACTGGGGGAGAATGTTTGCATTGTCAGCATTCCGTCCATCATTTGTTTGCTGTAACACTTTTCACCCTAAGTGGGATGGGTATGCCCAGACGTGGGTCCCTTGCTCACTATGTCACTGGATTCAAGCTAGCCTGGCTGAAGAAGGGTGACATACCCTTGAACCGGTTCTAGGATGCTTGTTTCTGGTCCAGGGAGTGCCTGGCCTGGCACTGAGGTCTAGACTGCTCCCATGAGGCACAGGGTCAAGACCGATTTGCATATGGCTGGGTCCAAACTGGGGTGGCGTAGTGGGCAAAAGAACAATGGATTTAAACCAAATATATTGACTGGGGAGAATGGTTGCATTGTCAGCATTCTGTCCACCATTTGTTTGCTGTAACACTTCGCCCTAAGTGGGATGGGTATGCCCAGACGTGGGTTCCTTGCTCACTGTGCCACTGGATTCAAGCGAGTCTGGCTGAAAAGGGTGACATACCCTGAAACCGGTCCCAGGAAGCTTGTTTCCGGTACAAGGAGGGCCTGGCCTGGCAGGTCGGTCTGGACTGTTCCAATGAGGCACAGGGTCAAGAATGATTTGCATATGGCTGGGTGCAAACTGGGGTGGTGTAGTGGGCAAACAAACAATGGATTTAACCCAGATCTTTTGACTAGGGGAGAATGTTTGCATTGTCAGCATTCCATCCATCATTTGTTTGCGGTAACACTTTTTGCCCTATGCGGGATAGGTATGCCCAGACATGGGTCCCTTGCTCAATGTGCCACTGGATTCAAGCTAGCCTGGCTAAAGAAGGGTGTCATACCCTGAAACCAGTCCCAGGATGCTTATTTCTGGTCCAGGGAGGACCTGGCCTGGCAGTTCGGTCTGGACTCTTCCCATGAGGCACAGGGTCAAGACTGATTTGCATATGGCTGGGTCCAAACTGGGGTGGCGTAGTGGGCAAAAGAACGATGGATTTAACCCAGATCTTTTGACTGGGGGAGAATTTTTGCATTGTCAGCATTCCATCCATCATTTTTTGCGGTAACACTTTTTGCCCTAAGCGGGATGGGTATGCCCAGACGTGGGTCCCTTGCTCAATATGCAACTGGATTCAAGGTAGTCTGGCTAAAGAAGGGTGTCATACCCTGAAACCGGTCCCAGGATGCCTATTTCCGGTCCAGGGAGGACTTGGCCTGGCAGTTCGGTCTGGACTCTTCCCATGAGGCACAGGGTCAAGAGTGATTTGCATATGGCTGAGTCCAAACTGGGGAGGCGTAGTGGGCAAAAGAACAATGGATTTAACCCAGATCATTTGACTAGGGGAGATTGTTTGCATTGTCAGCATTCCGTCCATCATTTGTTTGCTGTAACACTAGTGGGCCTGCAGCACTGCTTGTGACACCCGCATAAGTAGCTCCTTAACCATATCTCAGGCCAACCACTGCAGGGTCTGTGCTTGCAGTTTATTGACTTCGTCTTGGCATTTAAAACTTCTTGCCAAACCTTAAATGTCCTTTTTATTACACGTAGGTCCCCCCTAAGATAGGTTCTAGGCCCTATTGGCAGGTTGCTGTGTAAGCAAAAGGAAGAACATGTACTTTTATGTTTGACATATCCAGGTAATGAGCAACAGCCTATGTCGTTTTTCACTAATGTGCGGCCTACTCCTCTCATAGGCTAGCATTGCGAATTCCCTTATATACTTTTAAGTGGTAATTCCTGATCAGAAAGGAATAGCTTTTTCATGTTTTTTTTTTAATGGTAATGATAAATCTTTCTTACTGGTGAAGTTAGATTTCAAGTTACTATTTTAGAAATGCCACTTTTAGAAATTGTTATAAACAGGGAGTTAGGTCCTGGGACGTACGGGCAGCTGGACCATATGTAAATCTTTAGAAAAAACGTAGTGCTGGCCGTACAAATACTTTGTAACTTCTCCTCTCCAACAATTGTGTACATATGGGATGTCTTTTTCGTCAAACTATTTTTGCTTGAAAATGAATAATTCATAAGGTATAAATAAAATTACCATACAAATCCTCAATCATCAGGTGATTTGTTACTCCAATTAAGGAGAAGTTACAAAGTATTTGTACGGCCAGCACTACGTTTTTTCTAAAAAAACTTTTAGAAATTGGACATTTCTCTATGCATATGACTCTTTGTGTCTGACAGCCTGTCTCTAGTACACATCTGGTGACAGCTGCACTTAGTGCATTCCCTCTAGACAGAATCAATACAGGAAGAGCTGGGTGTGACAGGAGTTTCATCTGCATACTAATGGAACTTCCTGGACAGGAAGGGGGAGAGGTGGCTCACACTTACATATGAATAGGTTGTGTCCTGTCCTAACACAAAGGGCGGATTTACACGCTACTGGTAGTCTGGAGTCAAGGCTGGGTTCAAAGAAATCATGGTGCACTTCAGAGAACTCATTTGAAGTCACACCCTACATCAAAAGCACTTTTGGGTATAAGTGCTATGCTCTGACCCTAGCAAATCAGTACACTACAGAACCTGGGAAGGACTCTGCTGCAGTAAAGGCTGCTGTGCTGAAGGATTGCCACTCTGCTATAACTGACTGTTCTGAGTAACTGCTTCTCTGCTTTGCTGTACTGCCCTGCTGCCTCCTGATCTCTGCCCTTCTGAGGTCAAGGACTGAACCCAGAGTGACTCCAAGGGCCTACTGGCTTGCCTCCTGTTTTCTGAAGTCTCAGGGACATAAAGACTTCCTACAATTCTGCTGGAGCTGCTGGACTCTGCCTTTTGTGAGTCCTACCCTTGCCTGATGTGCCCAGAAGTGTGCTCTGCAGCAGCTTTCATCATCTAAAGCTCCTGAGCCCTTTAAATTAAGCTTTTGGGCTCTTCGCAACAGAGAACGGGCCTGTTCGCTGAAGAACCGAGTCGCTCGCATGAAGGATCAGTTCAAGAGGGCACTACTTAGTCTCTTCGCACAGCAGCATCACCGGCCAAGAGGCCCCCGCCTGTTTGTCCATGACACCCGGTGGCTCTTCGCTCACCACAGACAATCACTGTGCTCCTGGTGAACCTCTTCCCCGCGAATGAGACTCTTTGCTCAGCTTGAGAAGGTAAATCTTCATCCGGTCCTGTATTTGACCTGGCCCCATCGTGGTCGGCATGACTTTTCAGATTTACCCAGGTCTAGCACAACCTCAAGTAACCTTTTAGCCCTATTGACATCTAAACACTGTTTTGACATTTCTTCTTTAAAATGTCATATCTCGACTTCTAATGATTGGATTTGTGTCATTTTGGCCTTGTTTTACTCAGATAAATAGTCTCAATTTTTCTAAAATAATGTTGGTGTTTTCATTGAGATATTGTATCTTAAGTGTTGCACAAATACCATACACATTCCCTCTTAAATTAAGCCTGACTGCTTTGTGCCAAGAGAGTGAGCACAGGCTAATTTAGGGTGTGTATCTGACTTACCCTGACTAACGTGGTGGTCCCTACTTGGACAGGGTGCAAACCTCTGCCAACGAAAGACACCATTACTAACACTGTGCCTCTTCACCTCCCAAATGGCCTGATGCTCTTCCTTTAGTTCTAATGAGTAGCCGAAGTACCCCCATAAGCGAACAGGATTGTCGCCTCACAAGGTGCTGATAGGGAGAGCCATGCAAATTCCATCTGTTCCTACAGCTGCTCCTGTAAATATTACAGATGACCTGGTTTTCGAGTAGTGCCAGGGATTATGTGATATAGTGCTTTCCTTCTCTCATCAGGTTGATGCTGCTATTCCAGCTGTACGAGAATCTTCAGGACATGATAGAACTCGAGTGAGTGGGTTCATGTAAAGAAATACATCTGCAAATCTGGCTTGGAGGAGCGCTGGAGAGGCCATTATTGGGTGATCCTGCTCACCAACACTGCAGTCAAGTGTGCTAGTCTGCCGAACTCGATACACGCCTCCCACACCAAAAGGGCAAGACAGGAAGAGAAAGAAGTGGATCCAGCATCCACTAACTCCTCAAGTCACCCCAGGTTTGAAGTGTCAGAGGCTTCTGAAGAAAAGTAAGACCAGTCCAAGGATCCACAGTCTTCATCAGATGAGCATCATCCAGGACGAGAGTCAGATGAAGGCGCTGTTTTTCCATTGACCACTGTGATACCAAACATTGGATTAAGAATACGCATACGCTGGGAGAGTGAAAATTCATGGAACGCTGAAACTAACTTCTGCAGCCAAAGTTGCAAGAGTCAGAGGGTAGCATGGCACAAGGAAGTTTCACTTTTCAGAGTGAATCAGCCTCATCAGAACTAGAAAGATCAAGCACCTCGAAGGATCGCGACCCAACTGAGAAAGGCTGGCCAAGAGCTACACCCACCAGAAAGATACCATTGACAGATAAGAAAAGAAAAGAGCCAATCAGGAATGATAGTGAGTTAGAGGAGCCAGAACAGAATGATCAGCCTGACATAGATGAAAGCCTGGACCTGACCAGTACCAAGTGACCCAAAAGGGAGAGAAAGATCAACCATAAGTATTCCGGCCCAGATTGGACATACCTTGCATATAACAATGAATCAATCACCTTTATTTGGTTTCTTTCACAAAAACCATAAAAGCACACACATGAAATACAGGTAAAGACAAACATCAGATAAAACACGTACCAGTTGAGATAGTGTCCAAAACTGTGTTTAAAAGACAAAATACAGAAAGCACAAGTCTCACACCAGCAACACCAGATCGTTAAAATGACCATGTTGAAAAAAATGTATCACATCAGATATAAACAAATGGTAGACAAATGCCAAAAGTGGTTTACACAAGATACACCACTCTGAACCACAAAATAATAAAGGACCTTATTTATTATTAGTGGAGTGTGCAAAACATGATAAAGTGCGTAGTGACCTCGACTGACTGGTTATTTGCATTGCATTGGCAATAGATATAACCATAAAAGATTGCCAATAGGTGATATGTAAAAAACTTGCAAGATGATTGCCTGACTGACATTGACAAACCTCCCTGAGATCAAGACAAGGCATACATAGAGCACATCCAGGTAGATTATTGACAAATGCTGAAAGGACTGTCCCGATAGCTAGGGTAATGGTCAGAGGATGGTAGCTACCTGAAGGCCTCCAGCTGAGGCAGATTAAAACTCACTGCAGCTTTCAAGATAGGGTAGTGACGATAGGGCAGAACCGCGAAGACAATCTACCATCATCTAATATTGTGAGATTTCCCTTGTCTGAATTAGGTTAAAATGGCACAGCAGAGCTGCATAAGTTTGCTTGTAAGTTTGGCAGTAGCCATTTATGTTTAAATATTTGGATGTTTATTTGTTGGGTGCCCTAATGAACTCTAACTTTACATCTGTAGTCAAAACACCCACATATGAGAGTAAGGTCTTACATGTCCCACAGCATGAGAGTGTGTGCAGTTAGAATGTGTATTATCAAATGTTATCTGAATATGTGATATTTATGGAAGTAGAAAATTGCTATGTGTGCCCTTACTTCCAGTCTCCGTGGCTGAGAGAGCAGCCTATTTTCATATATCTATGTCATACTCCTTTTCTTGTTCTGGGTTCCTAAATTTCCTTTACCAATAGGATTCCATTAAGCTGTTCTACTCCAATTTTGATAAGCCATTAGAAGATGTGCCAATTATGAGTGGTGGAAATCTGTATTTGTGAACAATGATTAGACATGTTTATCGTTCTTACAAAGTGTTTAAGTCAAGGGAACAGCGCGAGCATATGATGAGTATATGATGACATTCTTTACCCCATAACTAACATGAGCGCTACTAATCATGATTTAACCTGTAAAATTAGTAAAGATGAAATGATGTTTATAGATTAACTGAACAAGAGGATAAGAATAGATGTAGAGGAAGGGGAAAGGAAGATGAATGCAGAACATTTGATTGGGAAAGGTAAGGAGACCATAAAGGAACCACCTTCAAGATTGAGCATTGATGTCACCAAAGAGATCATTATGGATAGTAGGGCAATCAGAGGGAATTGAGACTGTTTAGAAATTGGAATGGAGCAAATTTGAGCACAATTACTTAGTCAAGGGAAAAAGCTTTTCGGAATTAGTGTTAATTATAAAAGGACTCTATTAAGCATGCAGTAAAGAAGCTTATTTCCACCTGCCACATAATTGGGTAAGCAGTTACTTTGCAGCTCTAGTTTTCCCTAGGATCTATCACACTAACAAGTTAGATTTTCCACTTGAGCAATACATTAGGTGAAGCAAGCCTAGTTTTAAACAGATCCTTAGTGATATCATGGGAGTACTAATACCTTCTATAGGAGTGGTATTAAATGATGTAAAGATTACAAAGAAGTCCACAATGGCAGATCTGCTTGCTATTAACAAAGTGGGAGCGCTAACAGTAATCAATAAAGAACAGCTTGTAATAAATATGCAAAAAGGGATTTATTCCTCGTGAAGGAAGGCAGAGTTTGCAAAGTCATTCACGCTCTGGAATGCTGTGCTTACATACTGTGCATAGATAAGCAGCGTGAGAGCTATATGACTAACACAAACATATTGCATGAAGTAACTGAGCTGCAAGAGTCCTGAGCCCGAGAGGAATTAGGATCTATATTTGGATCTAGGGGGAGAAGGTTTGGTAAGATAGTAGAGTGGCTTTATAGTGTAGGTGGAGGAATTCTAAAATTGTTTTTAACCCCTCCCTTGGTTATACTTAGCCACATTGCATGTGTGCTTATTTTCATAAACATTTGCAAGAGAATTTGATCAAACAAAGGTATGAATTGTGTATAAAGAAGCTGTCAGTAATGAGAGGAAGGAAATGAAAGAGACTCAACGTAAAGGTAGAAGAAAAGCAAAGCGATCTCTAGGATACCTTGAAAGGATTTGGGAGTATCCAAGAAGAAAACACCAAAGTCATCTTAAATCGATCTCACAATACGATCCCACAATACACCACATGACGACTAATACTGTTGTTTCTTGTTCTAATCAAATAATTTTGAACTTTACATTAATAAACAGAGTGTTCCCAGAGACCTTTCTTGCACTGTACCTAACCAAGGAAATCACAACTGTCTCAGGCTATCGTTGCACAATGTATCAACTAGTATGCTCGAATAAACTGTGAGAACGACTGAAATGCAATGTAATACTACCATGAAAGAATCCCCGTATGTATACTGTAGTAAAATGTTTCTTCTTGCTTGTTCCTCAGAGGGGCACATTCTGAGAACTGTGTACGTGTGTAGAATGTATGGAAGTCTTTGTCCAAAGTCCTATAGAAAGACGTGTATTCCTCTGTACCCTGGAACCCATTATTCCCCAACTTTAGAAGACACATCTATGCCGGATGTCACATAGAACTGTACAGAGTTATTTGTACCTATGGTTTGCAAGCTTTACTGCTAACTTTTTGATGGCATGTTTTATGTACTTTGGCTATTAATTGCGTATATAAAATTTCAAACTATAGCTGGTGTTTGTCTTTCTTGAAGAATGTCTCAGTATTGATTATTGAACTTGATCATAATTGTATGAATGACCGGTCCAATCGGGGAGCACCAAAGTCCATTTTGGGACTATGCTGCTCTCGGTCCTAGCCACTGGTGCATTTTTAGTATGATCATTTAAGTCAAATTTGAGTGCTGACAGATCCTTCTGACAAGTTTCTTGACCCTGCAGCTGCGTCTTTCATAGAGCATGGGTGCCAACGTGAAGGGTTACCTCATTTGGATGAGGTCATGTCCACATGTAAATGAGTGAACACTGCTTTGTTATTGTCCAGCCTACCTTTAGTGCGTGGCTTGATTCTTATTACAGAATTGGTCACGTCATGAGCAGCCGCGGCTCCTTCTGTAATACCAAATGGCCAGGGGAGATAAAATAAATCGGCATAAATGCTCTTGCGAACCAGGAATTTTGTATAATGAGGCCCCAGGAAAATAGCAGTAACATCGGTGATCAAATCAAAACACTACTGGTGTTAAGAATGGACTTTTTTGCATTCGAAATATAGGGTTTTAACAACTTTTGCTTAGAGGCAGATAACTAACAACTGATTCTCTTTATGAAGGACTGGACTGGCTATTCTGCCACCGTGGCATTTTACCGGTGGACGACAGGATAAGGGGTTGCTTTCAGAGAACAATGGACTTCTATTGCTCATCCTACTAACAGCCTTCTGCAATGTTGGGCTAGTTTCAGTATAACTGCCTGGGCACATTTTATTTTCCAGTCTGGTCCTGACACTGGGCGCCGATGGCAACTGCATCTCAGAATTAAATGATGTACTACGTGACTTTATAAAATTAATTTATACTCAACCCATTGACACTAGAAATAGGGTTGTGGGTGTACTGCAGCACCCCACAATTAAATATGCTGGATTTACGAAGGTATATGAGCAATAAAGAGGTCTTTACATTTTAGTTTTTATCTTGTCACATTTGTTACGTTCAAAGGTCAAATGCCAGGCTATGTTTTCTGATAAATTGCTGATTATTCTTTTAACAGGGAGAATTATGTTTTCTTTCTCTGACTTCAAAGTTAGAGGGTGTTAAGTGAATTCTGTGACAGACTTACTGGGGTACTGGAGTTTGAAAGGAAATGCAATTGGATATCAATGTAATTCTAACACACAACAACATTTAAATACCTTTAAATTATTTGTACAAATATTTCAAAATATATCATCCATTAGGAAAGCACACATAAGACACATTTTTTGTAATTGTGATGGAAACAAAGGACAAAGAAAACATAACATCAAAATAAAGCAAGATACTTTTTTGGGTGATGCGCAAATAAAAAATATTTTTCGAAACCCGATTTCTAAACATTATTGCATGTGCACTCTATAGTTTTATGAGCAATGCTGTATGTCTAAGCACATTTAGTGGTCAATTCAATAGTAAATGTGCTTTCTGTAAAAGAACACTAACACAGCATGCATTAGTAGTATATGTGTGACAGTGCTCCAAAATGGGAACCTGTCATTACAACACAGCTGTTACCCACGCATAGCCTTTACGACTAGGTTGTTACAACACGGGTATTGTTACCACGCGCAGCTCTTACCACGTGTGATTTTACAACTCATTTGCCTTTACCACACGTCATTACAACAAATTATGTTGTAAAGATATCAATGGTAAGGGCATATGTGTGGTACTGGTGGTAAGGGCATATGTGTGGTACTGGTGGTAAGGGCACATGTGTGGTATCAGTGGTAAAGGCATATGTGTGGTAATCACTGTCGTTAGAGGAGCAAAGAGAAACTTCCGCTTCCTCTTTGAATCAAGAACGACCTGCGCCGTGAGTCATCCTTGAAGCTTCAGCTGCCTTGTTGTGAGGTAAGGGCAATTGCACAGGAGGGCTTAGGGCGGGGGTGTTTTCAGGGCCGGGTCCAGCTTTAGGGCTTTGGGTGTTTTTTTTTTTAGGAGCTGGAGGCTGGGGGGCTGGAGGGGTTGCACCGGGGGCCTGTTTTAGGGCTTTGGACTGGGACCAGCTTTTTTTAAGAACAGGGTTGCGTTATGGGTCCAGTTTTATGGCTCAGGGCTGGGGCCTGGCTTTTTCAAATTGCTGGGATCCGGGCGGAGGGGCAATGTTTGTGTCATCGGTCTGGTTTTAGAGTTCAGGGCTGGGACCGGGTATTTTTTTTAAAGTGCTGGTAGGCAGGGGGTTTGCGAAAGGGTCTAGGTTTAGGGCTCAGGGCTGGGGTGAGTTTTTTAAAAAGATCTGGGGCCAGGAGGGGTTGCGCCAGAGACTGGTTTTATGGCTCATGGCTGGGATCAGGGAAAACCTTTACCACACATATGCCTTTAATATTCATGCTTTTACAATGAAATTTGTTTCAAAGGCATGCATGGTAAAGACATAATCATTGTAAAAATATACTTGGCAAAGAATGCGCGGTAATGGAATACACATTGTAAAAGTCACATTGTAATGGCATGCATTACAACGGAATGCGTTACTCCATCATACATCCCGCCAAAACGCACTACAAGCTACATTCTACACCCTTACCCCATGCTGTATGGACGTGGATCGTTTGCTACACTTGTTCTTTGTGTGACACTTTGATTTTTCACAATCAGTAGGACTAAGTGATGTATCATTAACTGCAGCACTCCAACTCGGAAAATTGTTTCTGCACCACTGACTCAACTTGGACTTAATAACAGTGTTTAAAAAAAACATTCATGAATAACAAACTGAAGCATGTTAGAGTTTCAGCATTTATACTAACTGTGATTTCTAAATGATACTTAGGCAGGCTAGTGTCTGCCATCTTTTAAGAACATTTTTCACTGCTCACCAACAAAGCCGGTATGGAGCAAACCCATAGCTGCAGTTAGAGTAGCGAAAGCAAATTCTGGCCTGTTTCAGTTGCTCACACCAAGGCAGAACCTTTTTCTCTTAACCAAGCTCTTATCTGCATGGGCGTTTTCCTTTCGAGGACTGACGTGGTTTACATGGCAGACCTAGCTACGAAAAATACTCACCATTTTTGCTGCCGCAGCATTAAAAGGAGAGGTGTTTCCCTTCAGTGGAGCCAACATTGGCTGCCATTGGAAAACCTACCACCACCACAATCTAGAAAATGAGGTGAGAGGTGGCCAGAGAGGACAGCCATCAATTTTCACATGAGCTACATGTGAACTTTAAAACAGTTGCTCACTGGATCAATAATCGATATAATTCATTGCAACTGTTCATGGTCGGCTTCTAAAAAGAATTTCTTATTTAAAAATTCTGGGGCTGATTCACAGAACTAATCTGAGATCAAATCCTGAACTTACTACTTTTGGTATTCACAGAAGGCATTAGGTAGTAGTAAAGGTATTAGTAAAGTTAGGACTCCTAACTTTACTACTACTAAAAGCTTTAGTCGTATAGTTAGGATTTTGTCTCAGTTTAGTAGTAGTAAATTTAGGAGTCCGAAATTTACTATCACTAAATGCCTTCTGTGAATACTAAAAGTAGTAAGTTTAGGATTTTATCTCAGATTAGTTCTGTGAATCGTCCCCATTTGGTTTATATTCTCTTCAGCCACGTTTGTAGGGTGTAATTCATTTCATACTAGTTATTTAAAACATAGGGAGCGCATGTATTGGAGAGTATGCTGTAGATGAGTCCAATGGAATCAATGCTTCCTACATATCATATACCCTTCTTGGTATTTTGGGTAGCCCTTTCTTGTTGCATAGGCTACCAAAGAGCTCATCACTTCCAAACAATGGGTAAACTAGAGAGAGAATCGTTTGGAACAAATACAGTTATAACTTGATACCTTTCTCCAATGCATTGATTTGAGAAGAAAAAGACGTATCAATATTAAACAGGACACACAGTATTTTTGCCTTTCAGGCTGTATGCAGAGGAACCCCCAGATTCTGCGTCTTTTTGAAGGGGACATATTTCTTGTATGTTTCACCAACTATGAGGATCTCAATCTTTGATCCATTCAAACAAAGGGAATTTTTGAGCATCCAATGGTACATGTGCTTGAGGCATATTGTTATTTCATTCCTAACTTTCTGGGATTCATCCAGTCAAATGTACATCTGGGTGTATTTGGCATACATCTCGAAATCTAAGATCTGTTGTACAAGCTGAATAGTAATTGATGAAAATTCTGAGCCTTGCTTTACTCATGTGGGCCCTTTCTGTGCTGATGTTGCAGCAGAACTAATTTGGACTGCATGGTTGCTATTTTGACTGAAATAATTCTAAAGCCTTTAGGGCAATGCATGCCTGATGTGGGAGTCTCTTCAAAGATATGCTGTAATCAATTATGTCATATGTTGCTGACAGGTTAAGCAGTATCAGAACCTGAAACAAAGCAATCCCTTGTGGAGGAACAAAAGTTATATGATAGTATGGAATCCACTTCAAATGGGACACAATATTGAGAACAAAAGAAATGAAAAGAAATAGACAGGTAAGTAAGTCTAGATTTTCTATACCTAACTCCATCCACATTTATATATACATGTACCTTAAAGGGATGTAGATCTGGAGTTAAAAATAGAACATCTAAAGTTCCTTATATGTGCTTACATTTTGATATTCTGTCCTCAATATTCTTGTACTACAATTTTCTGGGGTTGATATTCAGTTATACAATCAGCAGCAAAGAAACTTTATTATTCACCTTGTTAAATGAACAGTATGCACAGTTTGACCCCTAGTCCTGTAAACAGTAGTGAAACTTCACTATTTACACGGCTGCTATCTAAACAGCTGAAATTATGTATTACTATGGCAAGCATAGATTTCTACTTACCCCAGGTAGAGAACTACATACAAGGAGTGAACACAACTGGCAACTATCTCCATATGTAAATTAGTGCTACAACTGGCTTAAATTCAATTTGCACACAAACAACACTAACTCATAGGCCTGAAGGTCCCATAGCTGTCAAAGACAAGATTTGAATATTTCCAAATGAAGTTAAAAGATATGGCATAGAAATCAACTCAATTATTAAGGTCCAAAATACAGAAACTTGGGAGGCCAGTTTTGGGGCTGTCACATACGCCACAAATGCTCCTCTTTATTTTAGTTTACTTGAAAAGGTGGCTAATTATAAATATGATTCTTCAAAATATTTTTTTTCTACAGCTATTTACTCGCTCTTACCAACAAAGTCATGGTCTGCATTGAGTTTTCATGCAACAAATCAGTGAACTCTGGATTTAGTAATTCTAGTTCAGTTCAATTAACCAAATCAGACTAAAACACCTGAAAACAATCATTTGCATAGGGCGCGTAGGTCCCTCATGCAAGTCACCAATGCAATATAATTCAGAGGCTTCAATCCAATTTCACGTAAAACTTCTAAAATCTTTAGAAAAATAGCATCTATGTATCTAGCCCAATGTCAGTCATTATTTTTGTGAGAAGCCTTCATGACTATACTCAGCAAGGAAATAGAAATGACAAAATGACTGCATGGTTGGTAATAACCTCTACATTCAAGTCTAATTCCGTTAAATAAAAGTACTGAGGACAGTGAATCAAGGATACATCTGTGTAATCTGATTTCCAAATATGTAATCAATGCATGACGATCCAAACTGGTGGGTATTGATATCCTTACAATAAATATTTTAGTGTAGCACTGATTTCACACTGCCAGAACTCAGTCTACACTTGTCAACAAGTATAGCCAAGACACTTAGTGATACCCAGGGCAGGTTCTCGGAGGCCAAGAATCTGTCAGGAGAGATCTGATCCCAGTCCACTGCAATTCACCCTGATTACAAGCAGGGATAGAGAACCCCGGGAGTGACGCATGGCCATGTTGCGATTGAGCAACAAACAGGTGGTTAAGGCACTCGATAATGCGACTGCGCACTCCTACTGAGAGAAAGAGTGCACACTGGAAAGTGCTTGTACAATCTGGGAAGCACATAAGGCCATGATGAGGGGCCTACTGTTCGCAGGAGAAGTGGGAGGCAGGAGAGAACAACTTAAATGCCTAGATACACTGGAACAAGAGGTGGAGGCTTTAGAGAAGGAATACAGCACTCACCCACAACCTGTCTGGGACAAAGCCTAGAAGGCGAATTACATGAATACTGAGAGGTGCCTCCCCACGAGATGAAAACCTCTTTCCTTGCAAAAGCAGAAGTGTATTTACAAAGCTGGTGATAAAGCCGGCAATCTGTTGGCTTGGATAGGCAGCAAGGAATAGTAAAGCATGCATGTTTGGGAGCTCAGCCTTGAGACAGGAGAGACTGTGACAGGCAGGAGACAAATTGCAACAGCATTTGTGTCCTACATGCCTGCCTTTTATGAGCCCAGGGTAGAAGCCCCAGAGGAGGAGATTAGACAATTCATGCACGACTGCCCAGTGATGATCCTGAGTCATGCCCACCAAGAAATGCTGTGGGCTGACATTACAGAGAGAGAAATTATGGTGGAACTGGCTCAGATCCAGGCAGGGAAGACCCGTGGCCCGAGTGTGCTACTGATAAAACTCTTCCACAAAATGGCCAGTAGAGTTGCCAAACCAGTGCTCTCAAAGTACTGCAAGGCACACCATATCCAGACGCTCTCAGCAGATTTATGCATGGCAACCATTGTCCTCAATGCAGGGAAACCTTAAAATAAATGTGATTTGTATAGATAAATTTCCTTTCTCAATGCAAATACAAACATCCTTGCCATGGTGCTGGCCAATAGACTACATGCAGTGGTGACTGACCTGGTTCATGCAGACGGCCTTTATGCCATATATCTCAATGAAACAGAATCTGGGGTGCCTACATAACAACATAGGACAGACAGGCACAGAGAGGAGACCCTGGGCCATTGTGTCATTGGACGCCAATAAGGCGTTCGATTTGTTGAATTGGCCTTTCATGTTCTTACTCTTGGAACCAATGAGGTTTGGGCCTCGGTATATCACTTGCATTAAATTGCTCTATAAGGAGCCTCAGACAAGGAAAAGTCAACGGCTGCCTCTCAGATGGGTTCCCTATTGATAGAGGCACAAGACAGGGATGCCCTCTTTCGAGGATTCTTTTTGCGCTGGCAGTGGAAACCCTGGCAGAACTCATGAGGATAGATGCACAAATTCGGGGTTGGACGGGAGACTCAGGTTTGGGAGAAAGAATGTCCCTCTATGCAGTCGGCAAACTGTTTTACCTGACGGAAGCGGAGCGATCTATAGCTCACGTTCTCAAACTCTTCCAAGTATTTAGTTAATTGGCAAATCCTTATAATTCCCCAGAGGAAATCCCTCCTCTTCCCAATTGGTGGTTGGAGGCAGCAATCTCTGTTGCCTCTGCCCTTACGAGTGAAACTTCACCGGTTCAAATATTTGGGCATATGGATCATCAGAGATGCTGCGTCATACACCCAGGTCAACCTCCTCCCGCTGATTCAGAGCCTGGATAGAGACGTTAAAGACTGGAGCACGTTACCGCTGTCCCTATTAGAAAAAGGAAGCCATGTTCAAAATTATTGTTCTCCCCTGGCTGCTGTACGTGCTGCAGAACATTCCTTATGCAATACCAAAAACCTTTCACCTGAGTGGACGCCCAGTTGCACACACTCCTTTGACAGGACGACAACCCTACATAGCAATGAAGATACTTATAACTATTCAAATTTGAGGGAGGCATTGCGCTCACAAATGTGCAAAAATATTATGAGGCAGCGCATGTTAGTACGGTGAATGATTGGGTATATGCGGACAGAGACAACCTGGTGATCTGAGTGGACAGATGGGGGATGGGCTCTGGGGACATGGATTACCGGCGGGATAGGCTAGCTACCGAACATATAGAAGGGAGTCACACCGGGTAAGTTGCCTGGAGGCCACGGGAGGGGTGGACTACGAGGGGGGAGGGACTACATAGGCAAGAAGGAACACACTGAAGTAATCTGTCGTAGGCATTGGTATTAAGCGGCTTAGTGGAGTACAGTGGGTCACGGGGATAAAGACTTATAGTGTATCGTTTAATTGCCACTGTGCTGCAGTGTCAGAATGGTGTTCATGTATAATTGTTATTTCACTATAAATGAAAATAAATAAAAATAATAAATAAAAAAAAACTAGTATAAGTAAGTACACGGACTGTGATTGAGACTCAGCACCTCTTTTATTATTTGCATGTAAATAAGATGCAAGCAGTCTTTAAACAGGCCACATTGTGGGCCCCAAAGATCGACAACCAAATCATTCTTTCATCTCTAAGCCACTGTTGTAGTACTTGTGGTATTAACATATAATGTGATGGGGAAACCTATAGAAACTCTTTAAATCAACTCAGAATAATCCTTATGAGAAGTTGAGTTTGGAGAAGTAAAGGACGGTGAATATTCAATTGATTATTTCAATGCCTTCCTAAGATCAGAAAAGTGTAAATAGTTTAATGGGAGCAAAATCCTACACATGGCTTAGAAATGCCAAGCCATGTTACACTATAAATTACTACTACTGTCCCTATGTTCCTCCTCGATAAACTGAACAATCATGTGTGTGTATTCTCTATAAGTGCTCCATCCTTTTCCTTTTCTGTTTAGTGGGGGTCTGATGATTGGGGGACATCCATAATAAACCCATTCTGAATGACATTGGCTACTGGCCAATATATCCAGACTATATGGTGAAGTGCCAGAGCAAGTAGATGTATTGATAATCTTTTTTAGTGCTTTTTATTGAACCTAGTGTATTTCGTAATCAAGACTCTATTCTCTTCAGAGTAATTCAAAGCCGTAATACAAAATGGAGAGCAAGAGATTTCCAGTAAAGCCACCAACACGTGTTTCACCCCCAAAATTGGCTTTTCAGCCTGGGGCTTCCTCAGGGCTGTTGGGTCAGTTGTAATTTAGAGGGTGCACATGCATGCATGATATACATGTTTACCACAACGCCAAAAGGAATTTTAGCCATCATGTATGATTCACAGGGTTAGCATGCATGCATAAGGTACATGTTTGCAGAAACGCCAAGAAACAATAATGCACAGTTCGGCAATCATTCAAATTAGGAAAATAAAACAGGTAAATACAGAGAAAGAACAAAGAGAAAAAAGATGAAAAGAAAAAGAGACAAGAAAGAAGAAAAGCAAAGGAAAAAACAAGACAAAAGAAAAAAGAAGTAGAAGAAAATAAAGAACAAAAAGAAGAGGAGACGGGGGAGGAGCCTAGCTCGCGACCGAGATGGCCGCGCTTTAGCTCGGCTCCGTTCGCCCGCCTGGGTTTTCACATTTATCCTGCTGTAATCCTGCCCCGGGAAGCCCTGTTTGCTGAGTGGTGGTGCTGCGACGCTTTGCAGGCACTTACCTCTTGTTCCGGTTATCCTGGCTGCTGTAGATCCGGTGCAGTGCCCCCGATTGTGTTGGGGTGTCGGAGGCGGACTGGCCTGGATCTTCTTGCCAGCTCCCGGGCCAGACGGAGCCTGCGGATCTGCCCTCCGGGGCGCGGAGGAGGTGGTCGGAGGGCCGTTGTTCGTGTGGGCCGGAGGTCCTTCCTGGCCGATTCCTGTGGGGAGGAGGCCTATGGTGGAGGCGCTGCCTTCCGTGGTCGAAGCTCCTCGTGTGTCTGGCTTGCTCTCCCTTTGTTCTCCGGTCCGGCCATTTTGATTTTGCCGCCCGGACTCGGAGAACGGGACCGGCGGCGTTGGGTGGCCGGCGAATCCCTTTCTTCTGGTGGCCCCCCTTCCTGCCCGGGGTGCTCTGTTGCCGGTCAGCGGGACTTTGTTTGCATTACTGCCGCCTCGGCGGAGATTTACAGCCGCGCTGCCTTGTCGGACTCTCAAAATGGCGGCCGACCCCGAGTGTTTTGACCGGGCCTGGGCGAGCGCTGGGGGCCCGCCGCATGGCCCGGGTGCCCGATACTGTGAATGTTTTCCTACACTTAAGGAGTTACTGGACACCCTGCTCTCCTGGCGGCTCTATGTGACCGCGCCTATCCTAGCTTCGGAGATGGTTCCTCACGGCGGGCCTCCTGAGCCCCCACGGCCAGACGTGATTGTGCCGCCGCGGGGTGCGGCTGGAATTATCCTGGCGGAAATGGCCCCGGCTCCGACCGCGTCTGCTGCTGTACGGAACTTGATGGCGCCTCCTCCTCCTGCGCTACCTTCGTTCTCTCGGGCCCGGGAGCTGGATTTTACTTGGCCTGGCCTTCATGACTCTCCCGCTTCCTTTCGGTCGCTGCTGCCCGGCGATGTCTCCTGTGCTGGCCCAGATGGGTCGGTTCTTCTGGACATATCCTTGGACTTGTGCCTGCATCGTTTGCTACACTTCGTGACTTTCCTGGATCGTCCGTGTTCCACTTTACGTGCCTTTTCCGGACTGCCGTTGGATCTTCCTGCTGTCTGTCTCCTGTTCTTCGTAACCTGGTCCTCGCTGGATCGGACCGTTTCCACTTTGGACAAACAAGGACAGGGCTAATGTATATTGGTATCTGTGTGCGGTAGTCTTGCACTGGTTTGGATGGTCAACCTGTCCCGGTATGGTTCTGTGTGATTGACTGGTGACCCTGGACTCTAACCCGATGTTCTTTGGCTTCCCGGGGACTTGGCTCCTCGACTCAGGCGGGTGGCTGGGTGCGTTTACTCCTGTCTCCCGGCCCTCCCCCATGTATGTCTGTGTGTGTTTCCCATCCCTCGTTTCCTTCTCTTCCCTTCCCATTTTTGTCTTTGTTTCCGACTTAACTTTGCTCCGCTATATTTCGGGTTCTAATTAGGGCGACAGGCACGCTGCGGGGGGGTAGGCCGTAGCCTTCTGCAGGGGTGCAGGGTGGGCTTTAGGGGTGGGTTGGGGGGGGTCTGTCCGTATTGGGGGGTCTTTTTCCTCCCTTATTTCCTCTCTTTTTTGTTCTATGGCTCTTGTGTGTTCACTTTTTCCGGGACTCCGTCTCCTCCTGTATCCCCCTGGGGAGTTTCTGTGACTTTCGTATTCCGGTATGTATCTGATTGTAGCTCGCTGGGTAATTCGGTATCGATTTTTGCTATGTCGCTTGCCGGACTCTATTATCCTGCTTTCACTCCTGGGGGTGCGTGGTTTGGTGGGAGTCCCTTCTTTCGTTCCCTTTTTCCCTCTCCCCTTTTTCCTCCTTTATGGGGGTCCTTTTATTTTGTTGGGATGCGTATCGTATTGTCTTTTATTATGTGGGCCTTTTTGATCATGTCTCCTCATTTTGGGTGGGGGCGGCGACGGGTAGGTGCTGTTTGATTGATGCCATTGTCGTTTCTTTATATTCCGATTACGTTTATACTCTTTGGTAGCTATGTTGGTATGGCCTCTTTTGTCATTCTGTGACCGTAAGATGGCGGCTTGCCGCGACCCCTCCCTGGTTGTTTTTTGCACGGCCCATGATTCTTCTGTTTCCCCACCCCGCATTAGAAAATTAACCTTTTATTGTCCTGTTCTTGCTGATTGCTCGATGCTCCTATTGTTTCTCCTGTGCTCCTGGTGACATATCCTGTTGAAAATTTGTTTTTCATTTACTACGTTGTCTACCATGTGGTGGCCAGCCCTCGTGGGTTGTAGGCCCGTATTTGTGAGCTTTCTTTGTACAATAAAGGTTTTCAAAAAAAAAAAAAAAAAAAAAAGAAGAGGAGAAAGAAAGTAAACATGAGTCAGAGTGAAATATTCCATCCAAAAGAGGCGAGGGAAGGAAACATAACAGAAATGCGATATGTAAGTCAATTCAGTTAGGTCGTCAAAAACAAGTCAATCAAAAACCACATACAAAAGTAATAAATAATAGGTTGAAAGTATACATATGGTTATGTTGTGGCATAGTTGAGAACTGTAGATATGAGTCCATGCATGAATGTAAAAAACATTATACAAAGGTCAAAACATTAACACATATCATACTTTATAGATTCCATGTATTTAAGTGATAATGTAAAAATATGGCTCCTTCTTATCGTGGATAGAAAAACTTTACTGTCCAGTGACTAAATAATATTTTGTTTAGTCTAAAAATTGGTAGGTGCAAGGGGAAACAAATCATTGGAGTGAGAGCTTGAGAGGCGGTCCTTTATGCAGTGGATTTCCCATGAGAAAAACTAGAAGCCGGCATGGTTGGAAGGCATGTGGCCGCCATAGTGAAACTTAGTTGATTCAAGCCCCACATGCAGGGTGGAGAGATTAAGCCATGTGGTACAGTGTGCAGTCTTGTAGCTTAGGGGTTGGATTACTTACTATAAGTAGATCATAAAACAAAGATTCTGTATATAATCGGTAGGAGGGAAGACAGGGACCCAGATATTATTCGGGTATTTGCATTGTTTTGCTGACAACTATTGTCACAAATATGGGACATTTAGTCCATAGCAAACGATGTGCAATGTGGTCCTAGATAAAGGCAGTCTTTGTGAATTCAAGGCTAGAGATAATCTAAAAGAGAACATTTAAGCTTGTCAGCGATTCTCGGGAAAAGAATAGTATTGCAGATCTAAATTGTATTTATAATAAGGTGAGGGCCCATGTGCAATGCAACATCATGGGTGGTATGGTCTTCCTTTAGGAATCTTACCTGTTGGCTAGTCTAAAGATGGGTACTAGTCAGCGTGAGCAGACCAGGGAAAGGAAGGGCCCTCCTATGTAGTTTTCGGGAACAGAGGTTCTTCCCCATGGCAAACATGCCCGGGTAATCGGGCGACAAGTGTAAGTGGACGCGCCATATTGAAATTTGTTAACGCCTTAACCGCGGCGGCAATTACGCCCTGGTGCGGGCGTTCTGATGAGTGGGCGGAGCTGCGTCGCCCGTTGGCAGCACTGGGGAGGGAGAACGGAATTAGGTTAACATATGAACTGGAATGCAGTGAATAAAACAGCCTCCTGAACGTGAGGAAGTGGTGTGGCCCTAATAGAAATGGGATTGGACAGGTAATAAATATATCATGAAATACAAAGTATCACAAGATGTATTCCTTAGATAGTAAATGCACCAGTTAGAAAGAGGTCGAGGAGCCGAGTAATAGAGATGCAAAAGGAAAAGAGGTGTGAGTAATCGATATGAAAAAATAAATAAAGTGAATGAGATATGGACTCATTAATTATATGATTTTCCATGTTGGATAGGTATTTTTCAAAAGGGATAATGTTGTGTATATATTAGCCCTTCGATAATAGAGCCCAAATGGTATCTTAATCACACCCTCCATATATTTATAGAATGAAGGTTATCTATCCAGCTCAAAGCGTGCAGGGGTGAGAGTGGATACAAGTCTGTATTTAGGGTGGCGTCTCTTAAGTATATGTACTTATCAGATTGAGAACGATTGTATTGTGATTGGAGAAGTCAGAGAGGGGATGACTTAAAACATTAATGATAGCGATGATAATTAGGGTTCCCTCAGATCAAAATGTGTTTTTTAAGTGATGACGGGTTTAGTGGGGGTGAGGGAGGAAAAAGGGGGGAGGAATGTACATGTAATTAGAGATTTGGGAACATAATGATATATACTGATGTTAACATCCACATTCATCACCCAGCCAGTGTTGCATTTCTGCATCCTTATTGTGTCCCTTCTTGACTGTGTTATATTTCGAGGATTAGTTTACTTTCTCTTCTGCGTAGTCTCAGTTCTCGTTTGCCACCTCGTCTGGCCTTATGTATTATTTCAATGCCATAGAAGGTGAATGCTTTTCTGTGTGGGTGTGTATCATGAAAGTGATCCGTCAGCGGTTGCCCTGTTTTGTATTTGTTAACGTTCCTGTAATGTTCTTGAATTCTGTTTTTAAAGGTCGAATTGTGCTGCCAATATATGGGAGATTGCATGGGCAAAAGATCACATAAATTACAAACTGGCTATAGCAATCAATCCATTCCTTGATTTTGATCTGTTGTCCAGATGGCATTGGGATATGTGAGGTGTTGTTGATTCCCAGTTTGCAGTTGTTACAGTTTTGAAATGTGTGGAACCCCGTCGGTCGGTTGAGGAAAGTACTGACATGTTTTCTTTTGTCCACAAATTCTGATTTACAAAGCATCCCTTTTAAGTTTGGAGCACACCTGAAACTGACTTCAGGATATTTTTGGAGGTGATCTTTAATTCCTGGTGTAAGAGATGCCAATGGCGTTTTAGAACAGTCCCTATGTTGTATTGACCATTGTGGTAGTCTGTGATGTAGCAAATCTTAGTGGCGTTTTTGTTTGTTGTTTATTGTTTCTGAGTCAAAGTAGTAAATCTTTCTATCATTGAGATGATTTTCATTGGGGATCGTAGGTGATGCGGCGTATGGCCTCTTTTCTCCAACCTTGTCATTGTTTCTTTACCTTTTTGCTCAAAGATTGATTATTCGCTACAATTTCTTCTGATTCACCCTTGGGTATATTAGTTATGTTTGGATGACAACAGTCAGCCCGTAAGATGGCATTTACTGCTGTGTCCTTTCAGTAGAGTTTGCTATGTAGTTTGTTATCTTTGGCATGCAATGTTAGGTCCAAGAAGTTTATTTCGGTTTTGGAGAAATTGTAAGTCATTTTGATCTTCTATCGGATATCATCCAGTTTCTGTGGAAATCTCATTAGGTGATCTTGTGCTCCCTGCCAAATGTAGAGGATGTCGTAGATATAGCGACGCTAGAAGATTATGTGTTTTGTAAAGTCTGAAAAACGTGGGTCCCACAGCCAGTATTTTCCACCAAATCTCATGAAAATACAGTCATATGGTGGCGCAAATTAAAAAAAAAACACTATGAGCTGAGGGAACCCTAATTATCATCGCTATCCTTAAAGTTTTAAGTCATCCCCTCTCTGACTTCTCCAATCACAATACAATCGTTCTCAATCTGATAAGTACATACACTTAAGAGACGCCACCCTAAAAACAGATTTGTATCCACTCTCACCCCTGCACACTTTGAGCTAGATAGATACTCCTCATTTTATAAAAATACGGTGGGTATGATTAAGATACCATTTGGGCTCTATTATCGAAGGGCTAATATATGCACAACATTATCCCTCTTCAAAAATATCTATCCAACATGGAAAATCATATCATTAATGAGCCCATATCTCATTCATTTCATTTATTTTTTCATATCAATTATTCACACCTTTTTCTTTCGCATCCCTATTACTCTTGTGTTGGCTCCTCGACCTCTGGGAGCCCCTGTTTCTAACCTTTGCATTTACTATCTAAGGAATACTTCTTATGGTACTTTGCATTTCGTAATATACTTATTACCTGGCCACCCCCGTTTCTATGAGGCCCAAACCACTTCCTCACTTTTAGGAGCCATGTTTTATTCACTGCAGTAGTAAGTAGGGATACCACTCATCAAAAAATGCTTGTTGCAAAAGTGACAGGTCTAGTCGCAAAAGGCTGGTCGCAATTTTGACAGCTTTTGACATGTCTGGTCTTAAACTTCTGGTCTCAATTTTGACAGTTTAAGACCAGGACTGTTTAAGGCCAGGGTTTGATCTGGCCTTAAACAGTCTGGTCTTAAACTTCTGGCCTTAAATTTAACAGCTCAGCTGCAAAACATGTGGTAATTGTGTATATGTTTAAAAGTGCATAGAAAAACTGCATGGTTGTAAGCTGGGAATGTCTGTGGATTTTTAAAACTGGGGGTTTGCAGCCAGCTGCTGTTTGAACAGCTGCTGGGGCAGTCCTGAGTTCCCCAGCCCAGGGCCTGGGAAGAAGAATGTGCCATGTAGGTGTCAAAGCTGTAAAGGGTCCTCACAAACCTACCTATGGTAATTCTCTAAAAAAAAAAAAATAGGTTAATACAAACCCCTTATAGAAAAATAAACCCCAGCCACCAAGGAGCTTTGAGATAAGAAAAAAGACAGGTGGCATGTAGAGCAAAGCTTCCCATGAGAACCTGAAACAGGGTGCCAGCTGTTAGGATGTAATAAACACATCACAAAGCCCCTGGTCCCAATTTTGACAGGTTAGTCCCAACTTGACATGGCTGGCAGGAAACCCTGGTCCCAAATTTGACACCCTGCTCCCAACTTGACATGCCTAGCAGGAAAAAACTCTGGCCTTAAAAAAAAAAAAAAGACAGGTGGTGGGGTGTAGGATTGGAGGTAGATCCTGTTCCCGGGCTCCCTACTTCCCAGGAGAAGGTGTCACGTAGGTGTGAAGAGTTTTGCGACGGCCCCCCATTGTCTAACCCCACTCTTCCCAGGATAGGCCTTGAGTTTGAGTAACCGGTGTCAAAGTAATAAATGTTGTACTGGTTATACTGTACAAGGATAGAAAAAAAGGTTCCCATCCAAAGGCCACCATGACATTGTTCTAAACACCCCTCAAGTCATAAAGGGGTGTGAGGGGCTTCTAATTAGCATGCTAGGACAGGTATAAAAAGGCCCCTCATGGAACACTGCCAAACACCCATTCAAAAAAACAAACTTTGAGGAGCGACTGGCGTGGATTGTTCTGCTGTACCTGGAGGACTCCTGCATCAACAACCAAGTCAGAAAACCTTTGTGGATTTCTACACCATCAAGCCCTTCAAAACCTTGGGGAGTGACTGGCCTGGATTGTTTTGGAGCCAACCCTTGGAACTTAAGGCAAGAATGGACCTGAGCAACTTTTCCCAGATTGACGCAGCCTGCCAACATGTAAAGAAGGTAAATAATGGATGGCGCAATGTGGTATTAGGGTGTACATGTAGTTTTGAAAAAAATTGCACTTTTTAAAAAATAGTACTATGTAGTGTGTATTGTAAACTGTTACTCTTTAAGGCTATGTGTTGTGTTTAATGTGAATAATGGTGACAATGACAAGATGTGAATTGTACTGTAAAGGTGTTTTAAAATGAATAAAGGTTTTGTTGAAGGATTGAGTTTAAAAGCTATGTGTGTAGGTATTTAATGTTAATGGGGTGGTGACGTAGGGTAGAGTTTGCAGGGTTTTATTTAAGGGCCATAATGTTGTAGGCCTTAGGAGGGTACATGCAGAGGGGAAACGTGCATTTTACAGCTCATAGAAACATTTAACCACACTGTAACGGTACCATAGGGGCTTTAAATAATATACATGGCATATAATTCAAAAATAAATAATGCCTGTTGTACTCACCAAACCGCTGTAGAGAGTTGGAGGGGTCCAGGGGGGCTCAGGGGTCCTTGCTGCTCCTTGGGGGGGTCCTGAGGGCCTTGTATTTAAAAAATAAATAAACCCTGGGTCCAGTTGTCGAGGGGGGCTCCTGTTGGGGCGCCATAGTCCTTTGGGGTGTTGTGAGGCGGTCTCTGTGAGTCCCAGAGGTCATCGGGGCCCGAATGCCCGAGTTTTGAAGTTTTTTTTTAAATGCCCCCGAGCCCGCTTCTCCATGGCGCTGCTCGGGGGTGTTGGGGTGTGGGCTGTGTGTCCTGGGGGTCATCGGGCCCGAATGCCAGAGTTTTGAAGTTTTTTTCAATGCCCCCGAGCCCGCTTCTCCATGGCGCTGCTCGGGGGTGTTGGGGTGTGGACTGTGTGTCCTGGGGGTCATCGGGGCCCGAATGCCAGAGTTTTGAAGTTTTTTTTAAATGCCCCCGAGACCGCTTCACCATGGCGCTGCTCGGGGGCTCTGGGTGTCCTGTGGCTCCGGGGGCCCTGTGGCTCCGGGGCCCCGAATGCCGAGTTGTGCCTGTTTTAAACAAGGCCCCGAGCCCGCTTGTGTCTGGCGCTGCTCGGGGACTCTGCTGCCGGTCTCCTGGTGTCCCTGTGGGGCTCCGAGCCACAAGTGCCGCTTATTTTTTAAAATAAAATGCCCCCGAGCCCGCTTGTGTCTGGCGCTGCTCAGGGGCTCTGGGGGCGGACTCCCAGTGTCCCGCGATGCGAGTTTGCCGCCTTTTTTTTTTTTTTAAATATGCCCCCCGAGCCCGCTTGTGTCTGGCGCTGCTCGGGGGCTCTGGGGGCGGACTCCGTGTGTCCCGCGATGCGAGTTTGCCGCTTTTTTCTTTTAAATATGCCCTCCGAGCCCGCTTGTGTCTGGCGCTGCTCGGGGGCTCTGGGGGCGGACTCCGTGTGTCCCGCGATGCGAGTTTGCCGCCTTTTCTTTTTAAAAATACCCCAGAGCCCGCTTGCCTTAGGGCGTTGCTCGGGGGCTGCTGTGGTGTCTGGGGCTGGGCTCCGGTGTACGTATTCTAGGCCGTAGGGTCCAGGGGCATTTCCATGGAGCCCACGTGGATCCCTACGGCCTCGGGCATGGTGGCTGGTAGGCTTCTTCTCTGGGGCTGCCTAACAAAGCCCGCCCCTTCAGTGATGTCAGCAGCTCGTCACTGAAGGGGCGTAGCTTGCCCTGCAGCCTCGGTGTGTGTGTGTGTGTGTTTTTTTTTATATATATCGCAAACTTTACTGTGGCAGAGCGCTTCACAATAGGAATCGAAAATTACAAGTGAACAAATTACAGGGCGTAGCTTGCCCTGCAGCCTCGGTGTGTGTGTGTTTTTTTTTTTGTTTTTTTTTTATATATCGCAAACTTTACTGTGGCAGAGCGCTTCACAATAGGAATAGAAAATTACAAGTGAACAAATTACAAAAGCAGACGATAAGTTACACGGGGTAAAAGTGACATTTGTGAGCAAAACAAAATACAGGTGTTAGCAAACGTTACAGGCGGCAAAAAGTGACAGTAGGGCGCAAACAAAATACATGAGATAGCAAACGGTGCATTAATTGAGGAAAAAAGTGCCAAGTGTGTGCAGGTTACAGGTAGAGGCAGAATATCGCAATATAAGACAGACACTCAAGCACAAGAATAAGCGTTATGTAGGCAATTGTGGCAATGGCGCAACTATCTAAAGCACGCAAAATGTGAGAGGTATTAAACAATGTGTTACAAGAGAAAAGTGGCATGTACATGTTACAAAAGAGTAACAGGTATATAGGGGTAGTGGTTAAATGTCAGAAGGGCCATGTGTACCTAAAGTGGTTTACCCCATAAGCAAAGGATATGGCGCAGGTTGTTTTTAACATATGTTTTAGCGCAGCACATGCAACGCTTTTTTGAAAATGTGTGTTGCTGCACCCCGCTTATCAGGTTTTAAATGTATACCTGAATTGTTTGAAGTTGTGATACTTTTGTTTAAGAAAGGCGTTTACTAAAACCGTTTTTCTTTCTTTTTTAATTTAATGTTTAATACAGATGCAAGACCCTGCAAATGCAACCGTCACCAATGTGCCCCCTGCGCTGGCCCCAGCTGTAATAACTAGCAACGCTGGTCACTTGTCAGCCCCGCAGCCAGGTATATATATATATATATATATATATATATATATATATATATATTTAGAGTTATGTAGTTCTACGTAGTTTTGTACACCAGTCTCTCAGAAGTTCTCTTTTTTCTAATGGGCTCTCATGTATGTATGCTTTTATAGCTTATGACCCTGACCTACAACAAGCTTTTGACGATCTTATGGTGTACATCGAGGCTCAAGACGCTCTGAACACTGTGCAAAACACTTCAGTTCCTACAGGTAAATAAAAAGACCGCTGTTATTTAAACTGTCTAAGACGCTGGGGAGTTGGTGGGGTAGGCCAGAGTCCTCACCCTGAGGATGTATAGAGGTAATCATCAGAAAAGATGCCTGATGTTGGGTATTATTTTTTCTTTACAGGTGTCCCTACGTTATGCCAGGACATCGTCAAGGTCCAAGAGGCGGCGCAAGGTTCTAAAGAAATCCCTTTGAAGAGGAAAGCTTCAACTTCTAAAGTGGGACCACTGTCAAAGAAAGGAGCTGCAAAAAGACCTCTTTCAGGTGTGTTTTTTACAAAAGGGTGTGAGAAGTACTAGAGGTGTTACAGACTCTCAAGCAGAAGGGTACAGATGGTTGTAGCAAAGTCTATATAAAAAAAGGTGGCTGTGTAGAACGTAGCCCGGTGGTGCTTGTATGTGTTGTTTTTATGCTTTCTCTAATATATATATATTTTCTGTTTATATTTTAGAAGCGGCTCAGAAACATGCTGCTGAAGAGAGGTCGGCGCAGCCCTTAAGGGACATAACAACATCCGTCCAGAACAACAGAAGCGGCGCAAAAGGCGTGAGTAGGCGTGTATGCCAGTAAAAACTCTCTACCTACTACACACCAAGCAACACGCTGAACAACCATCTACAACAATCTATTCTGCACAGGGGTGGTGTCAACACTGGCGGCATGCTTACAAGCCCGGCCTCCCTTAAGAAGAAACATAGGGACTCAGAGAACCTCCCCAACCCTTTAAAACGTGTGAAGGCCTGTAAGGCATTCACAGAGCCCCAAACAGAACCGTTAAACCTAAAGAAGAAGACAGCGGAGGTGCTCCAAGAGGGCCAGGCAAAGCTCTTAAGCCCTGAGAAGAAAAGCCCTAGCACCCCTGAGCCCCAAGCTAGCCCCTTAGATTTATCTATAAAAAAAGATGCTAAGCCCTTGAATGAGACCTATACAACCTTGAGCCCCAAGGAGGTGGTAGTTGTACCGGGGGGTGTAGAAGAGGCGGCGCCACCACAACCCCTTAAAACATCGCGCCTCTCAAGGAAACATCTGAAGCTGAAACCGGGGGTCCCTAAGCTACAGTTAGCAGAGTCCCTCAGCAACCCTAATGCAACGCCGGATCCACGAAGCGTCCTGAAACCCCAGACAGTGCCAAATAGAATAACTGTACATGTAGAGGTGCACGCCCCTGAGCAGACCCCAAAACCGGTTGTGAGTGTTCAGGCCCAGCCTAGGGTCTCAACAGGTGATACTGTGCAACCCCTAGAAGGTCCTTCTAGCACGAATAGCAACTCTCTTGAGGTGTTGAGGGGGTTGGTAGACAACATAGGTAGCACCCCAGAAGCGGTGTACCAGGGGTCTTTGAGCACAGAGGGTTTATAGAACACAGGTAACCAGGCACCACACCCTAACACCGACATTTCAACTAGACCCCAGGATTACAACGACACCTCCTCACAATCCTCATACCCTTTGTCCCCGAGTACCCCTCCTGGAGCATACGACCCTACCAGCCCCACGGCCATCCACATGTACACCCCCGTGTCCAGCCCCACGGCCAATCCCGTGTACAGTCCCGTGGCCAGCCCCGCTGCCAACCCCGTGTACAGCCCCGTGACCAGTCCCGTGGCCATCCCAGCTGCCAACGCCGTGTACAGTCCTGTGTCCAGTCCCGTGGCCAGCCCCGCTGCCAACCCCTTGTACAGTCCCGTGTCCAGTCCCGTGTCCAGCACCTCTGCCAACCCTGTGTACAGTACCGTGTCCAAACCCAAGGCCATCCCAGCTGCCAACCCCGTGTACAGTCCTGTGTCCAGTCCCGTGGCCAGCCCAGCTGCCAATCCCGTGTACAGTCCCATGTCCAGCCCCGTGGCCAGCACCTCTGCCAACCTTGTGTACAGTACCGTGTCCAAACCAGAGGCCAGCACCTCTGCCAGCCGCGTGTACAGGTCCGTGTCCATCCCATGGGACATGCCCGTGTACAGACCCGTGTCCAGCCCCGCCTTCGATGGTTGCAGTATAGATGGGACTGTGGGGTTGCCTCCATTTATAAGACCTCGCAAGGTATGCCCCCCTAAGCAGGAACAAGACGGGTCTGTAAACACAGAAGATGTATTGAAGACACACGTAAGAGAGATACAGATGGCTGTTCAGAAATTAAAACGGCAGGCGAACCGCGCACTCATAAGAATGGATATGGGGTATTCCAATCTCAGGAACAAGAGGGAGGCCCAACATCTGGTCGTGGCCAGGGTTGGGGTGTGTAAAAAAGAGATCATACAGATGTGTCAGGCGGCTGTGGCCGACATACAAGGTACACATTTATGACTATGTCAGTACCAACCCCTAAAGACCCCCACAACCACTGGTGCTCATAAGAGACCCCCAAAATATAGCCGTACGGTCCAGAGGTTAGTGACAAAGTCTGGACGCTTCTTAAAACTGCTCAAGCAACGCCCATCTGGTGCCCCACAAACCAGACCCCAATGTTTCCATAGAACCCTTCAAACAAGACACCCCTGTTTCCCTAGACCCCTTCAACCACGGTACCACAGCTTCAAGATCAACGCCTGAAGCATATAAACCAGCACTTCACCGCCGACAATACATAGGGGCAGGGTCTAACATACCTAGGGTCGGCCATTTGAAGGGGGTAGGGGGATGGCTTTAAAACTCCAAACAACGCAATATTCAGAAGGACCTAGGGGTGGAACTGTAGCGGTGGCCTCCATGAACAAGACATCCAACGACAGCGACCTACCTGTTCAGATAGGCTGGGGCTTGGTATCTAGAAAAGCCTGGGCCCGTAAAAAAAACCAAAAGTGGCTTAATAGTAGAAAGCAACGCCGGCTTTTAATAAATAAGCTGAAGAAGGCGAGAATATGCGCTACCCGCAGGTTTACAAGGACCCCTGAGACAGGTCCCACCCTGACCTCCCAAAGTGACACAGCAGAGAACACCTCCACAAATCACACTCCTACTGATGAGGGCCCAGAGCCCTTGTTTTTAGAGAGTGTTAGAAGTTACACTCGCAATGTAGAGAGGTTTAGGGCCGTAGAACACTATGAGGAGTTAAGATTTGTTAACCTACATCAAATAACATCAACCGCTCATGGTGTTCTGTCTATACATCAGGCTGTGCACGAGCTCATAGAAAGGTTGTTACACGATGTGGGGCCTAATGACTTTTTCCAACTCCGCTTCCAGGGGCAGGGTTTTGACACACCGTTGTTCACCAGGAGGAAGACCCGAGATGTTTTAGACGCTGTGCAATTTTTAGAAAACCTCTCAAGGCTTTTACAGAGTAAGGCTGAACTAGTCGCCTATGGCACATTTAGAGTCATAGCCCTCATTGTACGGGGGCGTGAGGGGGGTGTTTCCAGACCCTTAAAGAGGGTACTATACAGTAAAATAATTGGCAAGAAACAGAGGTGGCTGCTCAACTTTAGCAACGCCACTGCCAATACATGTCTGGCTGCCAG
The DNA here is from genome assembly GCF_964261635.1 of Lissotriton helveticus. Lineage (NCBI taxonomy): Eukaryota > Metazoa > Chordata > Amphibia > Caudata > Salamandridae > Lissotriton > Lissotriton helveticus. The sequence goes on along the minus strand of NC_136061.1, from coordinate 419,340,363 downwards.
CATCGTGGGTCTGCTGATGGCTCGCAAGACCCCTGACGCTGTCATCATGTCTAGAGCTGCTGAAGCCCATGAGGTTCTTGAAATACCTCCTGACCGAATGGTCGGCTTTGGTGATATAGGTCATTTTGAGAACTATTTCGCCGTGACGGTGAAAGTTCTCTATCACAGCGGTTCCTGGAAGTACTTTACAACCGGGGAACCTGTGAGAAACAAGACCGTATATGTCCTCCACATGGAAAATCATTTTTACGGTATCTTGAACCTTAAAGGTTTTCTGGGGGCCAAGTATGTGTGCGCCCACTGCGATCATATATACAACAATAAAACATACCACCAGTGTGAAATGTGTTGTAAGATGTGTCAGAGGGACGGCTGCATAGAAGACGCTACCCTGAAGGTGAGGTGCGGCACCTGTAGGTTGTTTTGTCGCTCGCAAAACTGTTTGAGCATACACGAGCAATCTTACAGATGCGTCCCTAAAAAGGACTGTAGCGAGTGTGGGCGGTATGTGGCAGTGGATCACAAGTGCAAAGGTATGATATGTCCCCGTTGCCATGTGTCTTACAAAGCCGGTACCAAACATCAGTGTTATATGGTTAAAGGTCCACCTCAGACCAAGACTATATAGTGTTTGATATAGAGTGCACACAAGAGACGGGGGTACACCAGCCTAACTACATTTACGCACACCATCTAACTTCCGACGACAGTTGGGAGTTTGAGGGACGAACGTGCGTTGGTGATTTCCTAAGCACTTTCATTCAAGCCAAATTCCAAGGATATACCATGCTCGCCCACAACTCGAAAGCCTATGACTCCTTCTTTATTCTACGAGACATGATTCGTGAAAAGATACAGGTGGAACTCGTAACCCAGGGGTCTAAACTGATGCTGATGACGGTATGCCCTTTAAAAATACGCTTCATAGACACCCTGAGTTTCCTACCCATGAAATTGAGCAAGCTGCCAAAGGCCTTTGGGTTCCCAGGGTGTAAAGGGTATTTTCCACACTTTAACACCTGGGCTAACCAGAATTATGTGGGCCCCATGCCGCCTCCTGACAGCTACGGGGTTGAATACATGATGCCTGATGAGAAAGTGAGCTTTCTACAGTGGTACTCTGAAAACCGTGAAAAGGAGTTTCACTTTCAAACAGAGTTGAAAGCTTATTGTCAGGCTGATGTAATGATCCTCCGGCAAGCTTGTAACCTCTTCAGAGATGTTGTGGTGTCTATGACTAAAGAAGTCAAGGCCTTGAAACCTAAGACATTGACTAAGAAAGTCAAGGCCTCGACATCCAAAACCCCTGAAATGCAGCAAGCGGTCGAATACATAGACCCATTTCAAAACGTCACTCTGGCATCCATGTGTATGTCCATCTACAAACATATGTTTTTGAGGCCAGAAACTATCGCTCTAGTACTGAGATCATACATATTGAAATAACGAGTCTGAATGCATGTTTTAAAAAAATATAATGTCTTATTTTAAACGTTCAACATTAAGCATACAACTGTTATAAACCCTTACAGTTTTGACAAGGTACATATTCTGTTTTCACAGGTCTGACCGACACCCAGGTGTTTTCTTTTACATATTTCGCAACTATACGGTCATTGTTAACAAGATCCCCTGGATATAGATTTAAGAAATTTCTAAACGAAAGACCCTGTGACATTTTACTGATAAAATAAATACAATGTTCCCCGCATGTGATGGCCATGGACTCCTGCACCCTTAGTTTGTTATACTCCACCACAGCTGCAGCTTTTTTCACAAACTTGAATATAGCAGTTGTATAGAGTCTGTGCTCAGGAAACTCTGCGGTACTGTCAAACACTATAACCTTGTCAACATCTATAAACATGGCCGCCCAATGTGTCCCAGCCTGGTCATGCGGGTCTGTGCTAAAGACTAGGGTGCAGGGTCTTTCTGCCCCTATTTCGCCTGGTAGCCCATCGCTAGGGAAAACACCCAAAAAGTATTTCCTAGCGTATTTATGTCTGCTTAAGAAGTCACGTATCTGCACCGTATCCATTTCACAAATGTTTTTAAAGATAGTCAAACAAAATCTGCCTTGCGTGGTTGATCTGAATGATGCTGTCGAATACAGAGAATACGACCATGTTCACATTAGTCGCCAGTGGAGCTGCGAATCGTATTTCAGCTTTTAGATTCCCATTTTTGACCAGGTTGTAGTGATCGCCATCTTCCATGTCCGGTGTCAGGTCGAATGCGAACAGCGTGTATCCACAGCCATAGCCTTCTCTTGACACTGCTACACCGCAGTCCCTTTGATGCTTTCCTGTTATCAAAACCAGTCCTTGATATTCCCTGATGTAATGCCCTGCTTCAATACTGGGGGTGTAGGGTTTTGCAGGAATCACATTGCCCTCATGGACCAGCGCTGCGTAGTTGATGTTGTAGTGTTTAAAATTGAAGGGGTTTGAGCCATAGGTGCCACTAAAAGCTGTATTGTCCACAAACCCTATGATGATGAGTTTTGGTAGCTGTCCCAGAAATAAATTCTGCTGTTGTGTTAAACGGGTACCTGCAGGGATGCTGAATACCTTCAGAGCTACTCTTTCCACAGCGTACTTGGCGTTGGATATTTGCAAAGCTTCGGCGTGCGCTAACCTGACGCTCGGGGACACTTTCACTCTCTTTACAAACAGGCTCGCAGACAGTATGTTCAGCTTGTACTGTTCCGCATCCCCGTTGATGAGACAGAATGAGTCCTTGTTGCGGTTGAGCTTGATCTTAAGATCAATGCCGGTGATGAGCAGTTTATCTTGGAAGAAGAGGTCCGAATGTATGCGCCCCAGGAGGTCAAAGGTACGGCTGGCTGCAGCATGCCCCGCTCTTTTTATAAAGCCCTTATTATCACCATCCAGAGCTGTGATTTCAAACTTGCCGTGTGTATCCCTATGAAAGAGACCAGCTGAAAGTTGTGTGTCAAGGGCGTCGCTACTGTAATTTAGAATGCTCTCAATGTAGGCTCTGTAGGCGTACATGTTATCATTCTGGGTGATGAGTCGATCGCCCAGGGTGATGTCCACTTGATTAAACATTGTAGCTAGAGGGTAAGCGATTGGTGCCACTTTAGCGTCATCTTCAATGTTGGTCCCGTCCGCTTTTACGATTTTACACATAAGATGCAGCAGAGTGTTGTTGAGATCCAAATACATATCCGTGGCCCCTGACACATAAAACTCTATAGGTGCCAGCGGTGTCAATGCTGCTAAAGGTGACACCTCCATGAAGAAGCTGTTTTCGATGCTTGTCTGCGTGGGTTTTAGACTAAACAAGTCTAATTCTGATTTGGCGCACTCTCCAGATCCACAATGTACGAAGGCCATGGCTGTGTTTACAAGGCTTTAAAAAATATTTACTTTAGAGCCGGTTTGCTTATTTGCAGCTCTCTTCCGTCTTGGAGCTCTTCTTTTCTGAGGGCGTTTTGAAGAGGTCCTCCTTTTTTTTTTATAGGGGGCTGGGGGACCCCTGCGTCTGGAAACACGCCGTTTCCTTTTGACACTCGCGCGTGGCTTATAAACCAAACCAGCTCCTTCTTGAGGTTGCTTGTTCATGCGCTCTGCAACCGCTGATGTAACAGACCCCACCACCTCCTGGGCAATGTTCGTGGCAGCAGCCTTAACATGAGGCTTTGCAATTTCATAGCCTCTTCTCAGGAAAGGCATAGCTCTTCTAAACAGACTCCTAAAGAATCCCCCTAATCCAGCCCCGTACATAACAGGTGAACCTTGAAAGTACGGTGGTCCTCCATAACCGGCTTGACTTCTGTAATAGTCTCTGTACATAGACGGATCTCCGTAGGTTTTCATAACCACCATGATGGCTGCTTAATACCCTCTGTCGTGTCTAGGCCTTAAATGAAGCTTGACAATAACTTTCCCGTATTTAAAGGCCACCGGCTCAGACTGATCATCGTAGATCATAATAGAAATAGTGACAAAGTGGTTTTTAGAAACTGCGACGTAGTCAGGTTTGTTAAATTGTATGTTGACCATGGCATTATTATCACCCTGTACATGCACCCACCTTAACAACGGCGAGTAACTATCACCTATCCTCTGAGACTCTACAATATCGCTGTACACGTAGAGCGTGTAGAACCCCCCATTAATATCGGGGCACGTGTGATCTTGTTCCACGGGGCTTTTCACATGTTGTACTGTCCCTAAAATCCTTCTTAATTTACCTGAACAGTTAAACAGGGTGTTTCGATTTATGGATTTAAGAAACACCTTCCTTCTCACATTATCTAGCACCAGATGAATATTCGGATGTGGTTCTATACTGGCTATGGATTTGTTGATGGCTTTGATAATGCTTGTTACGTGTGGGTAGTAGCCTGGTGGGAAGGATGTGTGTATGCCCGTGGGGTCCTGTTCCCTCTTGATGTGAAACTTGGTTTCAGCCGTTGTAAATGTATTCCATGTTCTAGGGTATTGTATTTCTGTTAGGGCAACCTCCCAGTTTCCCTTCAGTTCCACAGCCTTAGCCAATTTGACGGTGTAATTAGAAATCTGATTGTTGGGGAACATGTCCTTAGAAGCGTTGGATGGTAAGGTTATATAAAAGGGTGTAGTCTCCATCGTCGCCGCGGCTTTTAGTTCACACACCCTTCAGGGAGCTGGCCAACACCCAACTGTTAAATTTCTCAGGCCATCCGCGCCATTTGACATATGCCTGGCTCTTAGCACCGGTACCTTTCCTTTTCAGAACCTCTTCAACCCTATACACGCGGTTTGGATCATCGGGCACCTTTTGTAACTCTTCCTTGTAAAAGGATCCCGACACCGTTTCCCCATCGTAGTCCTTTAGCCTGTAAATATACACCCCTTCCTTAAGCTCCACACTTTCCACTATAAATATTTCATCACTAAAGGTCTGTTGGTAACCCTTCGTGAAGACTCCTTTCAGTTTTGAAATCCTAACGTGATCACCATTTTTAAAAACAGACTTCTTCACCTTTGTACCAAAGTTAGGCCCATACACGTTTCTCCAGGCAGTTAACAAATTATCAGGTGTTACCTCTTCAGGTACCATTTTGATGGTCCTATGATAACTGGCATTATATACAGCTAAAAAAGCCTGTAGAACATCCACGTATCTGTATGTATTGTTGGCCGTAAAATACCGCCGCATCTTAGACTTTAAAGTTCTGTAAACCTTTCTACAACCGCTGCTTTTACCTCCGTGTGTGTTACAAAATGTTGAACATTATGCTGCTTTAATAATTTCTGAAATGACTTGTTTAAGAATTCTTTTCCTGTGTCTGTTTGTAGTTTTTGAGGAATACGCCCCTTATCGAAGATGGCTTTAAAAGCGGATGTGATGCTAGCTCCACTTTTATCACGCAGCGCCTCTGCATACGCGTACTTAGACAACACATCTATGACTGTTAATATACAACATACACCGTCGTTATGTTTTGCTATATCTTGAAGGCTGATTATGTCCGCTTGCCACTGATAATCTATACACGCATTAACGATTGAGGGTCGCCTCTTAAAACGTCTTCTGGCAGGTTTATGTGGTGAATATGCCTCCTCTCCTGATAACCAGGTCTTCACAGCTTCTCTGCTTACAGACTCCTTTTCAGCCACAGTCCTTCTATATAGAGCTGCGCCGCTTCCAAAGCTGCCAACCCCTCTTGTATCATAATAAAGTTTTCTTAACAGGCCCTCCGACATGTTAGCGGGCATTACAGTACAGGAAATGAAAGACGCTTGTTTTGTGTAAGAACATTTTATTAAAAAAGAATGAGTATTACCATATCACAGACATTTTACATTATTACATAGCAAGTATGGCTTACATAAAGGTGTCTTGAGCTATAAGGTCACAATACATCAGGCCTTATCTATTATAAAACAGCGTTTGTGGTGCCAAGGATACCACTTTTCTGTTTTTTAGATACAGATTACACATGCGCCTTTCTATAAGTCTCTGTGCCATCTTTTTGTCACAGCACACACCTGTGCCTGGCATGCTTCTTAGTTTTGCGTAGGGGTCGTTGGCATAGCGTATCTCCTTGACTGTCGCCATCATGATCTTCAGCATGTTCGGATGGACAAAACTATTTTCAGCGCTCAGGCCGTGCACCACCCTTAGCAGCTTATACATCTTGTACGGGTCTAGCATACTACATATGTACCGGATTACACGGTCTCTGTATGATCCGGATAGACACTCGTGCGCCCCCTGTTCCGGGTCGCTAATACGATGGCCGAAACACAGGCTGTAATAGTCCCTTTTGACACATGTGTATACAACCACAGCTGCGAAACCTTTAACACTTGATATGTCATCAGTGGTGAACCCAACTCTGGTGAACCCTAGCGTTGGTTTTTCAGAGTCGTCGTTCTCAGAACACTCTTCACACTCCTTAGACATAGGTGTCCCCAGATTTGTGGAACTCCCAGTCTGGTTTGCACAGCATATACAAGACAGATTCAAGCTGCGCCCTTTTGCAGTCTGCCCCTGGGCATCAGTTCTTTTCGGTGTTTCATCCTAGGTTCAAAAGATAAATATTGACAACCCGTTAGCGCTAGAAAGACAACAAACATTCATGTAAAGGGTCTACTCCTAACATTTTTTTTTTTACTTACCACCACATTTTCACCACCCTCTGCAGCGCCTCTGAAATCTTGAGTCGGTAATATCCATTGGGGACCCTTCATCTTCCACGCTTGTACCAGGCTGTTGCACAACTACTTCCTGAGGACTCGTCATGTGAACATCCGTGGTTTCATAGACGGGTGTGTTAGGAGCTGGTGCTCTCTAGAGGGGCCAAGAGTAAGATTAACGTTTGGTAGTTGAAGAAATAAAATACATCCTTATGCAAAATGTTTGCTCCTAACATTTTAACTCACCTCCACATTTTCATACCCCGCGTCGGCTACTCTGACATCATGAGAGTCGCTAATATCCATCGGTGATCCCTCATCTTCCACACTTGTACCGGGCTGTTGCACACCTACTTCCTGAGGACTCGTCATGTGAACATCCATGGTTTCATAGACGGGTGTATTAGGAGGAACTATGGATTCTTCCTCATCCTCCAACTCCAAGAGCATGCTTTGCTCAGACGCCAAGCCGTCACTCGAACACTCGCTAGAGCTGCTGTCACGCTTAATCGGGGGCACCCGGCTCGGCCATTGCTTAACAAACCCCCAGCCAGAAGGTTCTCCTGGTTGAGCATTCTGTTCCATTACCGCCGGTCTGGTTCTATAAAAGCTACTGACGGGGATCTGTGAGCCACCAAACCAATGTTTTCTCTCAAATGGTTTGTAGCTCTTCCTTTCTGCCATGGTGACCCTTCACGTTGTCCAGCGGCTGCTTGCTACACCAGGCTCCTGACAAAGGCTTATATGTATTCAAAGAAATCACCACCCCTAAAAGAGGCGTATACCTCTACACCACAACAGGGACACATGGCCATAGGGCTGCTTTGCCACGCCTCTGCCTCCAAAAAAAAACAACCCGCCCCCTGTGACTCATACGCCCCCTTCCGGGCCACCTGTCACTTGATTGAGGCCAGCAGTTTAAGGCCAGGACGGTTTAAGACCAGGCCTGAGCACTCCCTGACATGGCCATTTTTGCTGCCAGACACTCCCGGGCATGTCCATTTTTGCTGCCAGAGATGTCAAATTTAAGGCCAGAAGTTTAAGACCAGACTGTTTAAGGCCAGATCAAACCCTGGTCTTAAACAGTCCTGGTCTTAAACTGTCAAAATTGAGACCAGAAGTTTAAGACCAGACATGTCAAAAGCTGTCAAAATTGCGACCAGCCTTTTGCGACTAGACCTGTCACTTTTGCGACCAGCATTTTTTGATGAGTGGTATCCCTACTTACTACTCACTGCATTCCAGTTCATATATTAACACATTTCAAGATGGTGCGCAGGCTTAAACTTGATGCCTGATTACCCGAAAGAGAGCACTTATGCATAGGGAAAGAACCTCTGTCCCTGAAATCTACATAGCAGCCCGGACTGGCCATAGTGGGCACCGGGCAATCCCCCGGTGCGCAGCAAGGGTGGGGGCCGGTGTTGGGCCCCTGGGGGCCGATTTTGTTACAGGGCCGTTTTTGCAGCATCGGCCCTGCAACAAAATCGCCCGAAAACCAGCCCTAGCAAAGCGCTCGGCAGCACCTCCAACCCCCCCGAGTGGGGAGGGGGGGGGAGGGGAGGGGAGGGGCGGCCGAGCACTTTGCCAGGGCCGGTTTTGGTTCCCAGTCCGGCCCTGCATAGGAGGGCCCTTCCTTTCCCTCGTCTGCTCATGCCGACTGATACCCGTCTTTAGAATAGCCGGCAGGTAAGAGTCCTTACGGAAGACCATACCACCCTTGATGCTGCACTGCACACGGGCCCCCACCGTAATATAAATATAATTTCCTGAGATTCTCTGACAAGCTTAAATGCTCTCTTTTAGATTATCTCTACCCTTGAATTTACAAAGACCGCCTTCATCTAGGACCGCAATGTACAACATAGGGTAAGGACTAAATGTGCCATATTTGTGACAATATTTGTCAGCAAAACAATTAAAATACCCGATTAACATCTAGGTCCCTCTTTTCCCTCCTACCGATTAAATACAGAATATTTGCTTTATGATCTACTTACGGTAAGCAATCCAACCTGAGCTACGAGACTGCACACTGTACCACACTCCACCCTGCATGTGTAGTTTGAATCAACTTAGTTTCACTGTGGCGCCCACATACCTTCCAACCTTGCCGGCTTCAAGTTTTTCTCACTTGACATCCACTGCATAGAAGACCGCCTCTCAAGGTCTCACTACTATGATTTGTTTCCCTCTGCACCTACTGATTTTTAGACTAAACAAAATATTATTTAGTCCCTGGACAGTAAAGGTTTTCCCCTCTACAATAAGATGGAGACCTTTTTTTACTCATTCATTTACATCATCAATTAAATACATGGAATCTATTATGTATAATATGTGCTTACGTTTTGGCATTTCTATAATGTTTTTACGTTTATGTAAGGACTCATATCTGCGGTTCTCAATTATGCCACAACATAACCGTATGTATACATTCAACCTATGATGTATTCCTTTTATATGTGGCTTTTGATTGACCTGTTTTTGATGACTTAACCGAATTGACAGGTACATATCGCATTACTGTTATATGTTTCTTTCCCTTGCCTCTTTTGGATGGAATATTTCACCATGACTCATGTTTACTCTCTTTCTCCTCTTCTTTTCTTTTCTCTTTTCATCTTCTTTTATTTTTCATTTTTCTTGTTTTTTCTTTCTCTTTGTTCTCTCTCCGTATTTACCTGTTGTATGTTCCTAATTAGAATGATTTCCGAACTGTGCATTAATGATTCTTGGCATTGCTGCAAACATGTATCTTATACATGCATGCTAAACCTGTGAATCGTTCATGATGGCTAAAATGCTTTTTGGTGATGCGGTAAACATGTATATTATACATGCATGTGAACCCTGTAAATTACAACTGACACAACAGCCCTGAGGAAGCCCCAGGCTGAAAAGCTAATTTTGGGGGTGAAACGTGTGTTGGCGGCTGTACTGGAAATCTCTTGCTCTCTATTTTGTATTACGTCTTTGAATGACTCTGAAAAGAAAATAGTCTTGATTACGAAATACACTTGATTCAATAAAAAGGATAAAAAAGATTATCAATACATCAACTTGCTCTGGCACTTTCTTTAGATTTACAATTAATGGGGAAGGGGTTTACCATTGCCAAGGACAAGTAAACACCTCAAACAAATCCTCAATTACATGCAGGAGTGCACAAAAATTCTGGAGCCATCACCCCATCCAGGCTATATGGTGCAGGAGAGTATGGTGCAGCAGATTAATATTGCAAGACTGTTAACTTCTGTTTCTGTGGGGAGAGGTGGCTATTGGCTTTCCAAATCCTCAAGCACTGGTCTCTTGCCTTAGTCATGTATGGAATCTGAGTAGGTGTGGTTTATTGATACTGGGTGAGTGGTGGGCTACATTAGACCCAGAGTGCATGCAGAACAAGCTGGTGTCCGTCCTTCAGCAGTTTGTCTTAGTTAATTGAGGACATGCTAGCCTGCACGTTCTGATTCCTAAGCGCAACTCCATGAAACTATTTGTATTTGGTGGATGAGGAGAAAGCTGTCAACATATTCCCTTTGCCACATTTGTTTTCCTCTTACTCTAGTGAACCCACTTATCCCCTGCTTCCTAGGTTGCTACTAGTGGTTTTAGGCCTGTCGGGAGGTGGTTTTAGGCTTTGTCTTGGAGGTTTATTAGTGGGGCACCCGAGGTGCTCATTTTTTCATTATTGCGAAGCACCTGAAGGGAGGGAAAGGCGAATAAGCACTCACCCGGACGGCCGCCATCTTGAGTGGGCCATGGTGAGCGCTCTAGCCTTTTTTCCTCCCCAGCACTTAAAAATCGGGCTGGCGCGACCGCGTAGTGGACGCGCCGAAGGTGCGGCAATGGCAAGCCCGTCTGCGACTGTCCGCCCTGGGCCCGCGCCTAACGCCATGACCCCTGGTTGGCGGCCTGCAGGCAAGTTTCAACGCTTAGCTTACGACCGAAAGGTTCTATTGAGCCTGGGGGGAGGCGGTAGGTCATCGGGCTGTCTATACCTTGAGTTCTACAAGGATACTCTGGACGCTGGTGAGGTATGTCCATCATGTATAAGGGTTATCCCGAATATCCTATTACGCTTAGTCTGGTCGGTCACTAATATAAGCAAAGTGACAGCCCAGGTCACAAAGAAAAATGTTAGCTGCCTTCTGGTCAACGCGAGATCCTTGGTTAAACATAGCACGGATCTCGCAGAGCTGCTACAGGACAAGAATATAAAAATTGCATTTGTCACCGAATCTTGGACAGATGCGGCATCTGGGCCTGACATTGTCAAGGCCACTCCCCCAAACTATCTAAGCTATGTTCAGGATAGACCTTGGAAAAGAGGAGGTGGCCTGGCAGTCATTTACCATAACTCCAGTAAGGGTAGTTTTCAACCAGTGGCGTCTGAACTATGTGAAGCGTTGGCTTTTAATCTTATTTTGTCCTACCATCAATCCTTTAGGGGCTGTTTACTTTACAGGCCCTCCGGTACCAAGACGTCTTTCTTGGGTTCACTGGGAAATATCTTAGAGGAGGCCCTCTGTGCAAAGACCTTTACAGTCCTAGGGGACTTTAATTTTCATCTAGAGAATAGCTCAGACCCAGACACATTAGCTCTCACGGAGGTGATGAACGGTGTTGACCTAAAACAGTTGGTGCTAGGCCCCACTCACATTGCAGGTCATACCCTGGATGGAATATTCTCGAATTGCCCGGACCTTCAGGCCCCCACAATCTTTCCAGTTACCTGGTCGGATCACGCGGCAGTGCTTTTTAATATCCCCACTGCTAAATCCCTCAAAGCCAGGCAGGTCAGTAAATTAAACTAGGACCTTTAGGGCCTGGAATAAGATAGAGGGAGCCTCCCTGGAGGATCTTTTGGAATCATCCATGATGGTGCCCCCACCAGATGTGGACAAAGCGGCTGTCACTTATGCTAACTGGGTGGACCACGCTTGCACGATCTTAGCTCCTCCCTAAAGTTGCCACCCCACTCCCATGACCCCTTCGGCCCCCTGGTTCTCAGTGGAGCTCAGAGAGCATAAGCTCATCAGCAAGAAACTCGAACGCGTGTGGCGGAAAAATTACTACGAGGCAGATAAAAACAGACTCAAATTGAGTCTGGCTTTATATAAAGACATGACTGGGATGGCAAAACAAAGGTATTTCACTAACCGCATTAATGATGCCAGGAGCTCGTCGAAGGAACTATTCCAAACGGTTTGTAGTCTGGCCACCCCAAAGCCGGCCACTACACCTCCCAGTCTTGAACTGTGCGAGGTTCTAGCTCAGTTCTTTTTAAAAGAGTGGAAACCATTTTTAACTCCCGTGAAGTTTATGTTAGGACTAACCTGCCAGCGGACAGCCTTAGATTTCAACTTCCTACTCAAATTAGGTTAAGTTTCGGAACTTCTCCCCGGTGAGTGTGGAGGAGATTAAGAAACTATTATTAGGTACCAAATCAGGCTCTCCTAGGGACCCATGCCCGGCCACAGTGGCAAAGCTAGCGGCGGCTCTTATAGGTCCCACCTTAGCGGCTGTGTTTAACAACATGTTTGTGGTGGGTGAATTACCATCCATTTGGAAATTGGCCTCGATTTTACCATTGCTAAAAAAAAAAAAACTGGACATCACTGACCCCAACAGCTATCGTCCCATCGCCAGACTTCCGTTACCGGCCAAACTAATTGAGAGAACCATGAATAGCCAGCTTAGTGTATTTTTAAGGACCACACAAGCCCTCGATCCATCGCAACATGGTTTTAGGGCGGGTCATAGTACCGAATCTGCCCTAATTAAATCATCTGAGGAGATCAGGAAAGTGATGGACTTGGGGGGTAGAGCAGTCCTGATCCTGCTAGATTTGTCAGCAGTCTTCGATACGGTCCATCATACGATCTTGGAGGACCGTCTGGAGGCCTGCGGGATACAGGGGAAAGCTCTTAAGATCTTGAAAGCCTTTCTTACCAACAGGATCCAGGTGGTAGCACTGGGGGGGATCACTGACATACTATAGAATGACAAAATATAGACTTATCAAAATATAGAATGCCAAAATATCGAATTCCTATCTACAAACAGGTAAGTACAAAAATATCAAATCCAAAATATAGTCTGTAAAAAAATATAGTCAGTCAAAATATCGAATTTTTTTAAATGTCTTAAAAGTAATTTAAAATTAATGAAATAATAAATATAATTAACTAAAACATACTTAAAAATACTCAAATAACCTTAAAATTAAGATATAATTAATTTAAGTTATTAATAAAAAATGTACAATATTTTACCGTAGGATAGCAGGAGGGTAACATTTAATATTACCACTCCAGTGAGTGCAACAGTAGGGAAAGCGTTGGATAGCGTAGGGGTAAAAAATACTATTCCCACTCCAGTGAGTGCAACAGTAGGGAAAGCGTTGGATAGCGTAGGGGTAAAAAATACTATTCCCACTCCAGTGAGTGCAACAGTAGGGAAAGCAATGGATAGCGTAAGGGTAAAAATTACTATTCCCACTCCAGTGAGTGCAACAGTAGGGAAAGCGTTGGATAGCGTAGGGGTAAAAAATACTATTCCCACTCCAGAGAGTGCAACAGTAGGGAAAGCGTTGGATAGCGTAGGGGTAAACATTACTATTCCCACTCCAGAGAGTGCAACAGTAGGGAAAGTGTTGGATAGCGTAGGGGTAAAAAATACTATTCCCACTCCAGTGAGTGCAACAGTAGGGAAAGCGTTGGATAGCATAAGGGTAAACACTACTATTCCCACTCCAGAGAGTGCAACAGTAGGGAAAGCGTTGGATAGCGGGAGGGTAAAAATTACTATTCCAACTCCAGAGCGTGCAACAGTAGGGAAAGGGTTGGATAGCGTAGGGGTAAAAATTACTATTCCCACTCCAGAGAGTGCAACAGTAGGGAAAGCATTGGATAGCGGGAGGGTGATAATTACTATTCCAACTCCAGTGAGTTTAACTGTAGGGAAAGTAATGATTTAATATATTATTACAAATAAATTAAATATCAATACCAATAAAACATTAATTGAAATTAATAACCAATTTAATATTATGTAATAGTTAATTAGAAATACAACTACATATTATTACTAATAAACCTATTCATAATTATTTAACAACTAATTAATTTTCAATAACAAAAACTAATTAATAATAAAAATTAATACAAATTAAAAATTAACAGTAAATTAATCATCAATACACAAAAAGTATTTTTAATATGTAATTAATTACAATTACATTACTTCCCACCCTATTCCCCTATAAACCCACATCCCACTACAGAAAAAACATTAATACAATCATAATTATCAAATATTTAATTAATACAAAATAATTCCCAATTAATAAATATTAATTGCCAATTAATAGAAATTAATTACCAATTAAAAATTAATACATTTAAAATCAATACAATAAATGAAAAAAATTATTTACTTAATTACAATTAAATTACTTCCCACCCTATTCCCCTATAAACCCACAACCCGCTACAGAAAATAAATTTAGAAAATTAACATAATTAACAATTAATCAATTAATACAAATTAATTGGCAATTAATAACAATTAATTACCAATTAAAAAACAACAATAAATTCTAAATGAATACCAATAAATAAATAAAAATATTTAATTAATTACAATTAAATTACTTCCCACCCTATTCCCCTATAAACCCACAACCCGCTACAGAACTAGAAAGCAAAATGTAATTAAAAATTATTAATAATTGCTAAAAATTAATATTTAATTTAATATAATTAAATTACTTCCCACCCTATTCCCCTATAAACCCACAACCTGCTACAAAATTAAATTACGCAAAAATTAAATAACATAAAATTCATTACTTAAAATACATTAAACATACATTATAAAAATTATTATACACTTTTCACACATATACTAACATACAAAACACTTAGAAAAATGTATATTATTAAAAAAATAGATATATTTAATGCCTATATTGTATACTTCGATATTTTGACTTCTATATTTTGAAAATCGATATTACTTACCTTAAATTCGATATTTTTAACCACTATATTGTGTCCATTCGATATTTTGTCCAGTCTATATTTTTACTTCGATATTATGTCCATTCTATATTTTGGAATCGATATTATGACTGTTTACCCACTGGGGGAGTTCGAGTCTAAACCATTTGTGCTTCCCTGCGGGGTTCCCCAGGGATCCTCCCTAAGTCCCACCCTTTTCAACGTTTATGTCTCCTCATTGGCCCCGGTCATTCAATCCTATGGGTTCGAGCTTACATCATATGCGGATGATACGCAGATTGTGGTCTCATTGCTACCAGGTAGCGAGGAAGCCGTAGCCAGTAAATTCCAAGAGTGCATGTCAGCAGTCAGCGACTGGATGGCTAGGAACTGTTTAAAGCTAAACTCGGCTAAAACTGAAGTTCTACTTTTTGGCTCCAGTGTTAATTTTTGGAGCCCTAACTGGTGGCCGGAAGGGTTGGGTGTACCCCCTGTTCCAGTTACCAAGGTCAAGAACCTGGGGGTTCTGATTGATTGATTGATAAGCTTTTATTCGATATGCAAGATATCTTATAAGCGTACACACAATACAGCCAATACAAATCTATAAAAAGACATCATTTAAAAAGGCAAATATTAGGTGCACATTAAAAAGGTAAAAGGACATATAATGCCATAAATAAATTAGCTAAAAATACATTAAACTGCTACTGACAATCTCTTGCATCTTATCAACCAAAACTGTTTTAAAAATTTGGCTATGCCACATACAATAGGGGAGGAAGTGTCCGTCATTAAAATGCGCAGTGCTACTAGGTAACTACGTGTGCCCATATTCCGGCAGAGGGGTTTAAGCCAGAAACTCCTGGGCTTTGCATAATCCGGGCATTCAAATAGGATATGCGTAATGGACTCTATCCTATTAGGGCAACATACGCAATAAGGGGACGTGTGGGCACCTGATTTCCACTTGGACGCCAGAGCCCCTAGTGGTAGCGAGCCTACTCTAAATTTAAAATACAATGCTCGGTCATATGGAAGAGTAATTAGGTCCAGATAGGGCTCAAACACTACAACATCTTTTACTGTTAAAAAAGCAGCAGTGGACTTGCAATGATCCGGGTTTGTAACTAGCTGTTCCGCAACCCAGTTCCAATACAGTCTCTTCAACACCTCTTTAGGTGGAGCCGATCTTGATAACCAACAGTCCCCCAATCCGATTTTCTCCAAAAGTTTTTTAGTGTCACTCAGCCATCTTATTTTTGCCCAACCGCCCAAGCTCATTATCTCCGCCAACCCATCAGCATACGATTTTAAATCTTCACCCCTCCAGATACGTGTCCATAGAAGGAGAGGGCGAAGCCGGGCTTGGTCTTTAACGGTTTTACAGCCTGTATCCATCAGTACCGGTACTGTCGGGGTGCTTGAAGGGATGGCAATTATGGATTTTAAGAGCTTGCTCTCTACTGTTGCCAAGGCGTCCAGGCAGCAATGCCCCCACAGTTCAGCCCCATACAAGGCTGATGTTACTACCTTAGCCTTGTAGATATCAATTACTGGGGTAAGCGACCTCCTAGGTGATGCCCGGAATTCCCTCAGGAGGGCTCCTCCTACTCTCTTGTGGTTAAGGACCATCTTAACAATGTGAGGTGACCAGTTCATGCTATCCGTAATCCGAATTCCAAGGTAGTCAAATTCGGATACTTTCTCCAAGGCAACAGAGTTAAGAATAGGCGGGCGGCCCAGTTTCTTTGGAGGATTTAGGACTAGGAACTTAGTTTTATCCACGTTGATTACTAGACCCTTTGCAGCACAGAAATCCTGGAAACGTGTTAACAGTTTCTGGAGGCCTTGCGGAGTCTTGGAGATCAAGAGCGTGTCATCCGCAAAAAGCAGGGTGGGGATCCGCACTCCTCCGAGACAGGGGGCGTCGGCTGGTTCTTGCTGGAGATGTTCCACCACCCCATTCACATATAGTGAGAAAAGGGTGGGCGCCAAAACGCATCCCTGCCTCACACCCCTAGACACTGGTATTTTTTCTGTTAATTCTCCATTTCTACCCCAGCGGACCTGAGCAAAGGTATGGGCGTGGAGGCTAATGAGGAGAGACAAGATATATGGAGGCAATCCCAGCTCATGAAGCACCCTCCATAACTTCTCTCGGGGGACTAGGTCAAAGGCAGTCCTTAGGTCAATAAAGGCCAAGTATAGACTGCCCTTGCCTAGCTCCACCACCTTTCACCCCAGAAGTGCCAACCTGAACACCTGCTCTATTGTCCCCATACCTGCCCGAAAACCTGCCTGGAAGTCTGATAATATTTTATTTTCCTCCACCCACTGCAAAATCCTACCAAGTATGGCTTTACCTGCTATCTTTTGGGTGGAGTCTATCAGGCTTATTGGGCGGTAGTTCCCCGGTGATTCTCTGCAACCTTTTTTGTAAATCGGGACCACTACCGCCCCCTTCCAGGAGTCTGGCACTGACCCTCCCATCATGATGTCATTAAGGAGAGCTGCAATGACCCTTCCCCACTCCACTGGATAAGCACGCATAAGATCCCCCGGAAGGCCATCTGGACCAGCTGCCTTGCGGGGGGCTACCCACCCAATTACCTTTTCGATCTCTAAAGAAGTAAAGAGATCATGGGTATGGGGTTCGAATGCTAGTGGGGAGATCACCCTAACATTTAGTTCCCCATCTGCCGGGAGGTATAAAGCCCCGAAGTGTATTACCCAACTTTGTGGGGGGATATTACAGGGTCTCATAGCTGCCTCGGGCCTATTCCGGGAACCTACAAGGTTCCAAAAGGCCCTTGAGTCCCTACTTTTGCTGGCATGGAGTAGGTCTTCCCAGAATTTCTCTTCCCACTCCATCCTGGCGGTTTTAAGGGATCTATTGTA
The DNA here is from genome assembly GCF_964261635.1 of Lissotriton helveticus. NCBI lineage: Eukaryota > Metazoa > Chordata > Amphibia > Caudata > Salamandridae > Lissotriton > Lissotriton helveticus. The sequence goes on along the minus strand of NC_136061.1, from coordinate 419,322,803 downwards.
GGCCTTCCTTGCTTCCAGTATACCGCTATGGGATTTGTGCTTTACTGCCTCAACAAGTCTTGTTTTGTCTACCCTACACGTATGAGTATACCAACCATCACCCTGCTTGTTACTTTGCTTATTTCCTGACTTACTAGGAGGGATGGTAAACACGTTTGTCAAAGCCTCTACTAGAGAGGCAAAGAGTCCACTCACCCTTCCCACCCCTTCCAGGGGAAGCCCCAGGGTTGTCACTGCTTGGTTTAGAAGGGTTGAGATTTCTCCAACCCTTTCCTCAGAGAGGACCAGTTTAGCCCATTTTATGCGCCTTCCACAGAGTGAGACAACAGAGTCATCGGGGGGAGCTAATACGGGGTTACTAGGGCCCTTTTTTACAGGGCACCACCACTGAGCCATGGTTAAGGAAAGTGAATTATGGTCACTTTCAATCGTCGGGACCACAACCATGTCCCTCACATGGTTCCAGAGACATACATCTAATAAGATGTAGTCTATTCTAGAGGAGTGTCCTGGTCTATTATAAGTGTGAGCTCCCCCCCTATCCGAGATTGTCCGTCCATTTACTGCCCTTAGATTTAGTTCAAGGCTCAGGGAGTATAGCTGTAACGCCACTTCTGACCATTTCCTAATGGGAGGAATCTCTAATACAGGGATCCCTATCCTGGTGTCCTCCTCGTCCTGGTCAAGGGCAACGTCGGAGCCCAAGGGCTCGAACGTGCAGTTCATATCACCCGCGACCAGGGTACATGACTTGTGTGGGGTTTTATTCAGGAGGGTCTCAAGGAGGGATAGTACAGGTGACTTCCTCCCGCCCTTGGTCCCTCTGGCATAAACATTATAAAGATTTAGAACTATTCTTCCCCTTTGGTCTCTTAAAATGATATTTTGAATATCCGGACAACCTGTCTGTAGCTCCTCTGTTCTGCAGTCTAAGGAGGCTGCTACCCATATGAGTAGACCGCCCGAGGGGCGTCCCTTCCCTGTTTTCGAGGTTAGGGCAAGTACAGAGTGGGAGGAAAATCCCACCCTATGTACCGGCTCCAAGCTCCAGGTCTCTTGGAAGATGCATAAGGAGTGTTCATCAACCCAGGCATTCCAATCAGGGAGAGCCAACTTTCTTGTGATACCTGCGACATTCCAGCTGAAAACCTTAAATACTAGGTCCGTCACAGCTGGTGTGTCACTGGTCGCAAGAACACTACTGCTTGTAGCCCTGACCAAAGGGGCTTGCAAATAACAGTAATCTAAAGGAGTGTCCCTGATGGCTACCGTCCCACTAACACTTACAATTAAGGGAGCGGTAGTTCGGGAGGGTGGTGCTACCAATTGGTCAAGTCTGTTCGCTGCTTCTTTAACTGCAACTACCTCTATATTTTCCCTGGGGTTCTCCACCTCCAGTCAGCAACACCCTGGCACCCACAAAGGGTTCGGCCCACTACCCCCAAGACCCCCTGCCCAGCGTGTGTCCCAGTTTTTACAAAAATCAGGGATGCTTGGGCTCTCCCGAGGCAAGAAGACAATTTGCCTAGGGTAAAAATAGGTTAGGTCCACTACTTTAACCCCTGGTACATCCATGTTTTTATAGGAGTACAAATGGAGCTCACTACTCTGGGGTCTTGAAAGTTTATTATTATGCAGTCCCCCTCCTGGGTTTTTTTTTCCTGCCCTACCCACCCTACTCTACGAACACCTAAAATAATCCCATCCACACCCGTAGGAATTGGCTTATTTGACTTAAGCCAGTGGATGCACTTATTCTTAAGAGATTGGTGGTTCTCCAACTGGCCTTCCTTTAAAGGGGGAACATTCACCAGAACAGCTACAAATGGTTGGCAATCTGGCGGGAGATTTACAGGGGGGATCCGACGTATGGAATTTTGAGGGGCCACTGAGGTAGTAGCTGGGGCTATTGATTGGGGGGCAATTTTGGTGGCCTTCCCTGTCACTGGTCCCTGAGCATTACCTTTTGAGCCAGGTGTTTGGAGAGCTTTTGCTTTACCTCTGCTTGCCTGGGGCTGTACTTGTGGAAGTGACTTAGACATAGTTTTGGCAGCCTCTATGAGTGTTGGTGTACCCTTGGATTGGAGCCCTGCTTTTGGTGGGGACGGAATTTTGGGTGCTGGAGCTTGCACTCTGTTAGTTTCAACCTTATTTGACCTTTTTGGGTGGTTGGGATCTACCTGTAGTGGTAAGGAGACTACTGGGGGCGCACTCCCCTTTGGACCCATGTCCTGGTTATCGCTCACTCTTTTTAACTGTTTGAATGTGGTTTTAAGTGAGTAAAACCCGTTCTGATTAATGATAAACTTACCTTTAGGCCCAAGTTAATGCTATGATGTCAGCCATTCATTTTACACTGAAAACAATCAGGAAAATTCTTCCTTTTATACCCGACGAGTGCAGGAAAACAGTGGTGACGGCCTTGGTCTTATCTCGCCTCGATTATTGCAACAGTCTATTGCTCAATGCCCAACAGGGGCTTCTTAACAAACTACAGGCCTTGCAAAACGCAGCAGCTCGTCTTATCACAGGCGTACCAAAGTTTGCCTCCGTCTCCCAGGAATTGGTGAAGCTGCACTGGCTCCCAGTGCGGAAACGGATTTCCTTCAAAGCCTTGTGCATAGTTTTCAAGGCCCTTCGGGGGCTTGGCCCGGCGTTTCTAACACAGTACTTTCAATGGTACCGGCCGGGTAGACATCTTAGGCCAGCAAGTCTGGGGCTGATTACTACCCCTTGGATAAGGAAAGCTCGATGGGGTGGCAGAAGCTTTATTTTGGGAGCTGCTAGGGCTTGGAATGCTCTACCTTTGGCGCTCAGACAGATTACAGATTTAATGACCTTCAGAAAAAACTTGAAAACGTGGCTTTTCGTCCAGTAAGTACAGGCCAGGCTAGGGGAGCTTTCATTCAGTGCCATGACACCGATTGGTAACAGTTCGCTCTATAAATGTTTTAAATAAATAAAATAAATAAATAAACTAGTGTCCAAGACAATCAGTACAGTTGGAGAGATCTGTCTGCTGAATTAAGAAGACAACCATGACCAGTCCACTAGTCTGGCTACTGATTATTGGCTTCAGAATCCAGGAAAAGTTGAAAAACAAAAAGGAAGACAGTTCTCCAAGATTCTACTAGCTTGTATTGCAAGATTTGTATAGAGCCCCCAGATAAGATCCCAAAGCATTTCTGGGTCATCAACTAAAAAGCATCACTGCTTGTTGTAAATTATTGATATTGTGTGTGGGAAACAATGTCCATCATGCATGAGGGCCGATAAAGTGCTCCAATCATGTCATAGCACACTTGTGGTTTTGCTTAAGCACTGAGTGAAGCAGAGAGAGTTAAAAAAGATAAAGTTGCATTTTTAGACATGTACCCTTTTCATGGTGGTTGTGCTTGGTTAGTAGGTTGAGAGTTTATATTATGGCCAACAAGAAAAGTAGTTGGTATCACATTGGAAATTCGGAGAATGCTCCAGGAGTGTGACCTCAATCTTGAAGGAAAACGTATGCATGGAGCGTGATACAACAGAGTATGATAGATGAAGTCAAACTTGCGGATACATATTATCTTCCTCTAATCTCCTCAATATGTGGAAACAGCCAGGGTAATCCCTCAAATGATAATTGCATCTACACCATGCAATCCTAGTAACAAATATCACCTTCTCTAAACAATGACACTCTACAATGAGTACTTATTTAAACACTTACCATGCAATCACCCACTTGCAGCTCGTCAATTCTGAGGTAAACAGCAGCATTAAAACCTTTGTGGATTCTTCCATAAGGTGTGGACAGCATCATGGACTGCCTTTCTGCTAATGCAGCTTCGCGAACTCTGACAATTGAGGACCAAATACAAGAAGAACATTTGGTACTAGGCGTTAAAAGATGAACCATTAGGAAAACGAGATAAGAACATTTTGATCTGTATATATGCTCAATGGGGATCCAAACAGGTGCATTTCCAAGTGTAACAAAAACATCTATGTCAAGGAAACAAACCCATACCCATCGGTTTGACTGCACATCTATTTATTGCATCTGTGTAAAATGTTGACATCGTGTTTTTGAAAACATGGACTGATCCAAAAGATTTAATAAAAACAGCTTTTCAATACGGTGCTATGAAATAACGATTTCAGGAATCTCAAACACTGCGCGATGATACAGTAGAGGGCACAGACACGTGTTCTCAGTTAAAGGGATTTTGTAGAATACATTCCCATTAAGGGTATTCAGTCCTAGTTGGCTGTGTTTAAACAGAGTGTGCGCTCTGCTTTAGTCACGAATGATGCTGGATAAACATGTTTCGGAACCTTTGCATTTGAGCCACACTGAGATTTTTAGGTCTCGGATAGCATCAGATTTGACTGTCTCCCCAGATCCGCAGGTGTTTTTTTCAATAACATATTTAGCAATATATAAACAATAACACATTAATAAAGAGGCTTTTGGTCAGCCCTCTTCAGCCATTGTTTTGCTTGAGTCTCAATCACAGTTTGGGTCGATCCATCATACATCTGCTCGGTGGCTGGGGCATCAGTCATCTTGGGTGACATGATTTTTCCTCATTAAATCTAAAACCCGCATCGGAAGAAGCAGCACCGACAGGTAAAGTAGTTCAGCCTGAAAGGGAAAGCTGACACAGAAAGAAAACTGGCCAGACAAAGCATGCTCTTTAAGTATATGTAAAGGGGGCTACCATCTTCTTAGAAGACAAAATTAAATACTTAGGGGCAGATTTATGATAACTGGCGCATCCCCAGGGATGCGCCAGTTATTTTGCGCCGCTGCTCCGCCACCCATTGTGCGCCGAAAACGGCACAGATGCGTGACGCAAACGTGGCGCATTCCCGACATAAATCTGCCCCTAAGGGACTACTGTATATTTTAAAATATGTGTATGTAGCCTGTTAATTTCTGCTGACTGACAGTAGTGTCAGAGAGTGTAGTGTCCCCAAATAAATTATAAAGGCCGCCGCCCTCAAAGTAGTTCCGCCCCCCTCCCCCCCCCCCAGCTACACCGCTGGCCTGCACTATGCTACTATCAAAAGAATGCCTTGTACTTTTCAAGTTAAAAATAAGCTATTGGATTGCTGCGTCACATGTATATTTTTATATGTGTATGGACCGAAACAGATATATAGTTAATAATTCAGGTATAAATAAATGGGTGTCCTGCCGCTCGGGCGGAGTCCAACAAGTAACTGCTTATGTCTGTTATATTTGTCCAGCTGCTGCAACACACACAACCTATCACCCTCACCAGACCGCTAGCACCACACTGGCGACGAGGAATCTATGTGGTGCAGTCCTTGCCCCAGAAGACTTGTGGCACCAGTGTGCACCCCTGCAGTGCTGCCACCTCACGAGGGCAGTCGTTCCTCTAGGGCGCCCAACTGAAGAACTCAGCTTATGTGCCTCCTTCACCGCAAGGAGGGGGAAAGTTTGATACTGTGATCCACCGCACTACCTCCCAGCTGGCCCGATGTGCAGTGAGAAGACGAGCTGCAGAGGATAATAGACTATTACCTGCTATTGAGAAGCAGCCCTGCCATGTGCAGGGCAGACACGCATCCTGCATAGAAAAAACAGCTCATTAAAGGCGAGGGCCCTGGAACATGCATCTTGCTACAAGTGTACGCACCTAGCACAGCCTGCATCTCACCTCATAGCATTCAAAAAATACTGGTGAGCACCCTAGAACTCAGCACACTGTGAGGCAGGGCTTTAGAAAAAAGAATACCTGTTATAGCACAAGCCCTACAAGACTTCAATGTCACAAAACTCCGCCAGGACACTCTGCAGCCACATCTGCCAATGAAGCTGGGCCCAAGCCACCCACCACATGTGCAGCGTAAACACCCACTTACCTCATATCCAGCACCCTGCTGCCTTTTAGTGAGCCCGTAGGTTGCTGCACCCACCGCAGCAAGCTGGAAGATGTCGCTTAGCCGGCTTACCAACTATTTTCGTGCCACACTGGAGACAGACCCTGTTGTAAAGCGATCCCTGCTGCTGCACTATGCCAGGGAAGAAGTTAGAAAACATGCCAAACACCGGTGAGGAGGACAACTATGATGCAGCACTTGCTGCGCTCGACATGCATTTTGACCCCCAGATCAACTCCGACTTTGAAAGATTGAAGCTCTGGCAAGACCGCCAGATAGGCTCATGCTCGAGTGAGCTCACCAGCTGTCCCACAGTTGAGCAAAGCTGCTATTTCACCGACCCCTGTATAAATAGCCTGTGTGAAGACCAAATCCATGGACCAGGTGCGAAAGGCATGACCTGACATGACACTAGGTCAAAATCCCAAACACCCATGTGAGACTATTGTGAGCGGGCATCACACCCTGAGTACCCATGCCTAGCACAAGGCACGGTGTGGCAAAAACAACCATTTTGTACAAGTCTGTCACAGTGGGCATAGAGTGGGTTGGGGAGGAACCTGGACAACGTTTTGCACCCGCGTTAGAGCACCCAAGGTGGAGGACAACAGTGAATTCTGCCAACCACCAACTATCACATCAGCGTATTACACCAAGGTGGCCTCAGGCTAATGGAGATGTTGAGAGGTTTCTCCACACCATTACAAAAGTGCTCAGAATCAGTGTGGATCAAAACAAAGAACCGGAGTGGGCTCTCCCCAACTTCTAAAGGGCATAATGCAACGCACTCCATCGTGTCACACAATGCACTTTTGCAGCACTCATATTCAGTAGGAAACTCCGGGGCATATTTCTGACAATACTTACATGGAAACTGCAGAAACTAATACCATAAGAAAGCTAGCCGAGAAGAGCACTAAACAACCAGCGGGCCACCATGTCCTGCCATGCCAGAGACAGCATGATTCAAAGGAGCGATAGGGTGATTCTAATGGACAGGCAACCAGGCTGGAAGGTCAGAACCCCATATGAGAAAGGCATATGGACAGTGACCAAATGCAAAGGAACTGTGGTCACCCTAACAAAGGGAATGGAGGTGGTAACCAGAAATATCTCTTGGTTCACAAAGACCCACTCACAAACTGCAGCAAAACCTCTATACAGGAACCTGAAGAGTGGGTGCAAGAAGAAGTATACACAACAGTAACAACCCCCTGTCCGGAACCAGAGGAAATTCAGCCAGCTCATCACACTGAAAATACCAAAGAGCCACCCCAGAGACACTTGTCTGAACGCCCTCGCAGAATCAACCAAAACTACCTATTGTGCCCCCCACCCCAGCACCTGGATGAAGGATGTTGTCAGCTTTCCTGATCACGCAGAACACTGCAAGCAAAGTCTTTGTAAGGTGGAGAAGAAGGCAGTGGTCTAGTGTTTCCTGGTGATGTTAGCCAGTGCTGAATCAGCATGCACCCTGCTGCGGGGAATGGCCACGAGTAGTACTAAATGGACATTGTGCCGCTCAAGACTGAGTCAGAAAAGTAATTGCTGGTGCCCATGTAATTTTCCAGTTCCCACACTCCACGTATCCTATCACCCTCATCGACCCCCTAGCACCACAATATCCACACACCCAACCATGTCTACTCTCTCTCTTTTCTCCTACACCCATACTTATGTGTAGCTACATGTTTGATGTGATATGATATAAACAGTTTCTGTCATACAAGCATGATAGTATGGCACTTACCTCATATGCCATACTTCACTTACATACTTTCTAGCCATCTATGCACTAGCATCTAATGCTTAAACATCCTATATCAAGCTTTTGGATTAAAAAGCACAAGGGAAGATAACAACATTACTATAGTCTTTATGAGGAGGTTAGACCTAAATCAGCTGCCACAAGGCAGAAGAACTTAGCCTAATCACATTTGAAAGGCAAGTACACACACACCAAACTGAGCAACTCATGCAAGAATTCAAACATGTCTTTGACGGCCTCGGTTGTCTTACAGATTACAGATAACGCATCCCTTTCCACCTAAAAACACAAGTGGAGGAAGAACTTGTGAGGCTGGGAGTAATTGAAAAAGTACCTGGCTCCATTCCTTGGGTGTCCCCGATGGTCATAGCCCCAAAGACCAAACAGCCAGAAGCAGCAAGAATCTGCCTAGTAATGCAGCTCCCCAACCAAGTCATTAAAAGGAAGCACCTCCTCACCCCAACCATGGATGATATTATTGCGGACCTGAGAGGTGCTAAGTGGTTCTCCAAGGTTGGCCTTATCTCAGGAAATCACAAGCTAGTCCTTGATCCAGCAAGTAGATATCTAACAACATTTTCAATGCATTTGGGATATCGTACATGGCAGACGTTTCTCAAAATGAGACTATCCGGGCTTTCCAAGTTATCAACATCAGCGATAACATACTCATACTCCACGTCTCAAAACAAGGCGTTTTCAGAAAATGGAGGAGTGAGGCCTCAGACTGAACAACAAGTGTTCTTTCTTTGACTGCAAGGTTGTATTCTTTGGCTATATATTCCCAGCAGATGCCAACAGTGTAGACCCCAGGAAATCTGAAGACATCCGTCAAGCTCCATCTATCACGAAGGTCAGGAGTTTCCTGGGGATGGTGAGCTACTGTAGACATTTTAACCCCTCAGAGCACAGTAAAAAGCTTACACCAAGTGGGAATGGAGCGCAACACATGAATTGGCCTTCCAGAAAATCAAAAATGCTCTACTCCACGACATCACAATGGCATATTTTCACAAAACTCTTGAAAGCTAGTGGTACTGGACTCCAGTTTGGTGGGCCTAGGAGCAGCCCTCGTTCAACACAACACAACGGCATAACAACACAACCTGAACTGCTGAACACCAGCGACCTTCGCCACTTGGGTAATGTTGGAGGTAGAGACAAGATATGCACAGATCGAACAAGAAGCCCTAGCGATAAATTGGGGATGTTTCCACTTCCACCTATGCCTCGTGAGGCAAAGATTCTGAGTAGTGATTGACCACAAACCGCCTTTTCAAGGGCACCTCCCAGCATCCTCTACCCCGCATACAGAAGTGGGTCATCCAGCTTCAACAATACCAATTCAATATGTGCTATAGACAAGGGTCTGAGAACCCAGCAGATTTTTCTCCAGGCAGTCACACATCACGTGTACTTAAGTGGCACACCAGACAAAAGATACAGACAGAATAGTACGTGCAGATGATCTCACAGGCAGCCTACCCATAAGCCTTCATACTGAAAGAGATCATCCACACTGCTTTCCTTGACAGCTGCCTATGCAGGACAATAGAAGCAATAAAACAGAACAAATGGGTTACGTTCCTGGCCAATTCCAGGATGTTTGGTCGGGAGGCATGCAACACCCGCAAACAACTGTGGTGATGAGTGCATACAGAGTTGAGAGAGACAAGTGACAGTCTAGTGCTCTGGGGGGAAAAAGACTGTTGTACCCAGAAACATGAAAGAGCTTAGTGCGCTGCTAGCCCATCAAGGCACCGCGAAGATGAAATTGAGGCTATTACAAAAATAGGGAATTTCATGGCATGGGCAGCAGAGTAGACATATTAGTAGTCCTGTGCCAATTCAAAAGTGAGATCGACAGGCCAGCCCCCATTATCACAGAGTATCCACGCTGTGCACCCTGCACTCTCATTAGCATAGACTACAGGGATTTTCCCAAAGGACAACAAATCCTCATCTTAATGAATCCATATTTCAAGTTTCCAGTGGTTGAACTGGTTTACCCAACAGCTTTTGAACACTTGAGACCAAAGCTCAAAAAACATTTGCTGTTTTTGGCCTGCCCTTCAACAATAAGCCTATTTCAGGGTCATGACTTCCATGCATACCTCTAGGGACTGAACATAACACATCAGCACATTACACTAAGGTGGCCTCAGGCTAATGGAGATGTTAAGAGGTTTCTCTGCACCATGACAAAAGTGCTCAGAATTAGCGTGAATGTTATGTTATGTTATATGATTTGTAAAGCGCACAGCTGCCCCAGCAAAGGGGCGTCCCGGCGCTAATCCTGAGCAAGACAGAACTGAGATCAGAAGAGAGACAAAGGAATATTTTCAAGGGAATAAGTGAGTTTTGATGGCTTTCCTAAATTGAAACAACTCCTCTATTTCCCGAATACGGACTGGTAGAGTGTTCCATAGTTTTGCTGCTAAAAAACGGAAAGAACGTCCACCCGCTCTGCTTCGCTTGAACTGGGGGACTTCAACCAGGTTCTGGCCAGCTGATCGTAGAGCCCGCGTGGGCACATACATATTCAGCAATGGCGCTAGCATTTTAGGGGTAGACAGTTTTAAGATTTTAAATGAAATACATAAGGTCTTAAACTGCATCCGCTGAGCTACAGGAAGCCAGTGGAGTTTCCGAATAGTAGCAGAGGAATCAAAACAAAGAACCAGAGTGAGCTCTCCACAGCTTCCTAAGGGCATATTGTAACACATCCCATTGCGTCACACAATGCACTCTGCAGCACTCATGTTCAGGAGGAAATTATATGGCATATTTCTGACAATACCTACATGGAAACTGCAGAAGCTAATCCCATAAGAAAGCTAGCGGAGAAGAGCACTAATCCAGCGGGTCACCATGGCCTTACATGCCAGAGACAGCATGATTCAAAGGAACGATAGGTTGATTCTGGGCAGGTGACCAGGCTGAAAGTTCAGTACCCCATTTGAGAAAGGCATATGGACAGTGGCCAAATGGAAAGGAACTGTGGTCACCCCAACAAAGGGGACATAGGTGGTAATCAGAAATCTCTTCTTTCAAGAAGATCTACCTACAATCTGCAGTGGAACCCCTATACAGGAACCAGAGGAGTGGGTGCGAGAAGAAGTATAGCCACAAATAACAACCCCTGTCTGGATCCAGCTCATCACACTGAGAATACCAAAGAACCCAACCCCAGAGAGCCACCACCGAGATGCTCGACTGAAAGCCCACGCAGAATCAACTAAAGCTACCTACTGTGCCCACCACGAATGAAGAACTTTGTCAGCTTTGCTGATGGAGAGGAACAAAGGGGCATATTATGAAGGGGGTTTATCTCAGCTTTTTTGGCTTTAAAAGCCAAGAAAGCGGAGATAAAATTATCTCCCTATTACCTAGTAGGAGATAGCGACCATCTTGGGCGCTGCTTTGCATTTCAGTGAAATTTATCACTAATGACATGCAAAGTGGGCGTGCCAAGATGTTAGCGACTGGAAACAGTCGCTAACATCGCTATCTCCTATTACCAACTTTTGGAGATATTCGCGCTAAGCGCGATTATCTCCAAAAGCTAGCACCTGCCCCTGAGCAGTTCTTAGCCATGTTATCCAATGGGAGGTGGATAACATGGCTAAGAGCATTTGCTCGGTAATGCATGAATATCGCTGACTTTACAGCGATATTCATGCATTTCGGCCGATTTTTATCGCTTAGGAGATAAACCTTGATATTAGCAAGGTTCCTAAGCGATAAAAATCGCCGCAGCTCGGCGATAAAAATATTGCCGCTAAGCCAACATAGCGATAATTATCGCTAGTTGTTGGTAATATGCCCCAGAGTCTTTGTAAGGTGAAGAGGAAGGCAGTGGTCTAGTTCACAATATCCAAATGCCCAATCTTGTCTACTCTCACTCTTTTCTCCTAAACCCCTACTTATGTGCAGCTACAGGTTTGATGTGAAATGGCATGCACAGTTTCTACCATGCATGCATGATGCTAAGGCTCTTCCCTCATTTGCCACATTGCACTTGCATACTTTCTAGCTATCCATGCACTAGCATCTAATGCTTAAGCATTGGATTAAAAAAAAATACAAAGCAAGATAATAACACTATTATGGACTTTATGAACCAAATCAATAGACTACCAAGATAGGCCACATTACACATCCATAACCAAGTACTCCCAAAAAGTAACACACTACTATTTATCCATAAATGCTCTTCTGCAGCTTATCTGAGCAACAACAACAAAACTGCCTCTAGTTCAGATGACATCTTGTACAACTTAGCAAACAAATACTTCATTCGATTTTCGAATTGGAGATCTCTTCTTGTGCCTCTATCACATTTTTCTTCCCGTTCAGCACTGAGCTGCGGGATGTAAAGATATTATTATTCCTTTCTGATCGTTTTTTTAGGTTCCGCCTACACAGCGTGTGAAATTTATTATTAATACAAACTTAAACTTGGCTTACAACCCACCCCCTCTCTTTTCTAGCTTTTCATTGGTTCCTGTTCGTGCCACTAACTTTTCCTAAATTTTTATTGGCTGTCGCATATTTTCCTGCTTTTACCAATGCTTGTTCCTCTTCTGCTTCTCTTATCAGTGTCCTGTAGCCGACATACTGTTAACATCCGCTTTGGTGGAAAAATGTTTTCATTAAGTTTTGCCACTTTTTGCTTTTTCCTTTTGCAGATTTATATAGCAACTTATCCCCCGTGGAAAGTGATTTGCCCAGAATCACAGGATGTTGCGCCGCTGAGACTCGAACCAGGATGCCCAGCTCTCGAGTCACCAGCTCTGGCCACTGCACAACATCCTCTCCGCTCCTGTGTTATTTGTCAGGAAGCTCCTTACTTCGTCCGGACAATGATTGATCAAAACAGCATTTTATTAATCTCGTAGGAGAAACTGATGCGTTACCATTGCTTGTTTCCCTTTGGTGCCCTGGATTTTTCCCTTTTCTGTTACCTCTATGTACTAGCCACAGACCATCACAATTATCCCCTTCTGAGCCCCACCTTCATAATTCCTATTGTGGGGATTTTCAGCTCCCTGCACTACTTTGCATGCTTATCTCCTTACGTGCTCCATAGGAATGCGTCTTCTTGAGAATCTACGGTGCTGCAGTCGTGGCCAGTGCAGGTAAGCACGGTGGGCGGGGCGGAGGGGGGTAAGTTGACAGACGATGGAATATGTTTTGTTTATTTAATTTGACCTATTCCGTCGGTTGTTGACTTCCTCCCAACCTCGCCCGGCGCTTAACAGCGCCAGCTTCCGCTGTGGTGCTGGCTATCAAGTTTTAAAATGAAGGAATAAGCAAGTGCAGTGAAAGAAGGGAAATTCAGTCATTCATCACAAAGCTCTGCAGCATAGCCAGGGGTGTAGCTTAATCAGTGAGATTCGGGGGATGCAAATCTCAAATTTCCCAACTTAAAATGTAGAGTTAATAACAACAAAGTGAACATTTTCCTAAAATAGCCCAGAGGTATGACCTTTGCCAAAGCTTGTTTGATGAGTAAGTGATGCTTAGACTAGCTAAGGAAACAGAGCACTCCACTTACTCAAAAATGTTAGTTAAAACATCAACATGTTCATCTTCTTTTAAACTATGATATTTAGATATGCAGTCATTTTAAGCTACACCCTATAGTTTACATAGGGACTTGAACTGGCCAAAGGCATGAAAACCAAATGTTTTGCTATTGCTCAGCTGACATAATTGAGATAATGTTGTATATAATATTTAAATGTGCTTCTCTAGGTAGTATTACTATTTTGATTTCTGAAATACACTGGTTGTGGAATGCTGTTAATTGTCTTAGAGAAAATCTTTGCGCTGTGCTGTGTATATGTTTAATATTCAATGACTAGAAGGTTTTATGTTTGCATAGTTTAATTAAACATAAACTAAACTGTTGATAAAATAATTTTAAGTAATGTGGTTTATGAAGCATCAAAACACAATTAAAACTAAGGCAGAGGTGCAATAATTTTTCAGTGTATTGGCAAGAAATGGGAGTGACCATTGAAGAACAGCTCTGTAGCCCCGAGTACGGCCCCGTAGACATAATTCAGTAGTAGTATGCTACATAAATCTACCCATACATCAATTAATCCTTCCAAGGCCTCGAAATGGCTAATACTGCAGCCTCTTGAATCCTCTGTCATGTCTGTTTAAAGAAATAATCTGTACTTACTTATGTTGTGAACTGACCGTCACCAATAGTGTATTTTAATGAAAGGAAGAATGGGAGGCAATCACCCCTAAATTGATTTCTTGTCCAAAGACTGAATTTACACAGACCTAATTCTGACGCAGTATGTACAATGGTGATGTAATCTCTCTCACCTCGGAATCATGTCAGGCTGGAGATAGAAGAACTCTTAAACTAGGAAAGCTTCAAGTAACTTTTGAAAGTCATATTCAAAGCATTATGGACCAGGACCTTGTTTTTTTAAACTATAAAAAGAGTAGAACAATAAAGTCATCATAAATCCAACAAATACACATATATAAAGATCACATTCCAGAGGCACCTCAAGTGCTAACTGCTGAAAGACCTCAAAATACTAATTGTTGAGACCAGAGCTACTAACACAACAAGCATCAGGCTCCTCACCAGAATACAATTGGTTGTGGATCCAGAGTAGCCCTATATCCACCCCGCAACCCAAAAGCAAATCATGTAGTATTAAAGAATCAGCTACAGACAGTACATACAGTGCTGAAGAACTACAGCCTAATATTATTTAATGTGAGAAATGTATCCTGGTTTTGTTCTTGGTCTTGCTCGGGGGATCCTGTGCCTGGGACGGAAAGTGGAGGTGAGATGACCTGGGTAAAAGATCAACATCTACTTAATCAATAAAACATCCCATAGTCCTTTTAACCAGGTCATCAGAGTAGAAATCTAACCCCTCCATTTAGCCAAAAGGAGTGCCAGGGTTGTTTCACGCTGAGTCCGAAGAGGGATGCAATTAAAGGGTAGACATGCATTGTGTGCTGGAGTATTATGGTAGAGCCAGACTAAATGCAAAAGGTCTATTGCAGTGCAAGGATATCTACGACAGTTAGTATCCCCTGTAGCCCAATGAACCTCCTACAGTGGGTAGATAATTGCAACAATGAATGAAGTTGAGGAGCCTATGTCTGCTGTTCGCGGACATGTCTTTAATTTGGGAACAGCAAAAGGCCCACTGGTCAAGGGGGGATAGCTTATCTCTCTTCCAAAGTCATCTCAGCCCCCGTGTTGCTAGGCTCTGGCAGGTACCCACTTGCCCGTCCCCCAATAAATGCAGGATATAAAATGATGAGGCACTATTACAGATAGAAGCAGAGTGCCAGGAGGGTCTGAGGTACCTCTGGAAATGTTGGGAAGCCCTCCTGCACAGCACGAATAGTGTGCAATGCCTCTCTCAGTTTTGAAATTTTCCAACCCTAGAAATAGTCCTCAAGGAAACTTATTCCCTAAACACAGCTAACCTAGTTTAGCTAATTCTGCCTTGGGCTCGAAAGCGAGTGGGGCAGGGGATTATGTATCAATGAAAGCAAAGGGGAGTAGAACAATGTAACCTCCAGTCTCTCCGCCATCTCAACCTAGCTCGAGAAGTGCATGATACTGAGTTTAAACCAATCACTGACATCAGCAGCGACGTACACTATACTGTGCTAGCAGGAATGGAAGACGCCGCCTCCCTCGCCGTGCTCCCGGTCAATCAGGTTACACATACAGTGGAAACCCCAGTGCTTTATCGTAGCAGTGGTACTTTAACTAAAATTGGCCAACCGGTGCTTGAGTTTCTTACTAATTGCCCTGCTTCTGCAGTTTCTACTAGTGCTACCACTGCTGAGACCAATCTCACTTCGGAGGCCTTGTTGGACAGCGATGTACTGAACCTCACCTTCCCCATCACGATCCAGGTAATGAATGCTCATAAGGAAGGGGAGGAGGTTGCTTTTCCTCTGTACAGGAGACCTCAATCCCGCTTTCTCTGGGCAGTGAGCCACCTCAGCCCAATACCTCGCAATACTTTTTTTAACTACTGCCAGCACTGTGAAGCTCACTGATTTTATTTCCTTAAATACTGGCTCCTCTGCTCCCCCTGTAGTGTGGGATACTTTAAAAGCATATGTACGTGGAACCACTGAGCAATTTCTTTTCCAGCAGAATAAGGATATAAAGGCCCAAACGCAGTACATCTAGTCTAAATTGCCACGGTGGATGCAGAAGCACTCGCAGGCAGTTCTGGCAAATAGCCTTAACAAAACTAAGATCAGAGGCGAGCTGATAAAATGCAAAAATAGCATGAATTGGGCACTAAGAGATAAATTGGCTTATGCCTACCTTAATGGTTGGGACGCTTTATTGGACGATGGTGAAAAAGCGAGGAAGGGTTTGGAGTACAAAATTGCAGAGAGTAGGCATCGGAACATGGTTCAATGTTTACATGATGGATGGTTGTAAATATCATGATCCTTAGGAAATTCTTGATCAGAATATGCTTTTCTACCAGGAACTGTAACTTGACTATCGGACTCAGATAATTGAAGAATACATTCATACAGCTAAGGTATCCAAGTTTAGCACTTTTCCTGCCCATGCACTGGAGGAACCAGTCACTATTGTGGAGATAGAAAGCGCTATCACTTCCTTCTGCCAAGGTGGCGGGTGATGAGCTCCGTGTGGAGTTTTACACATTTTTTATAAATACACTTGCACCTTTGTTTCTGACTGTTATTCAAAAGGCTGAACTCACAGGTGAAATACCTGACTCTTGGGGCCAGGTTAATATTGTGGTTTTCCTTAAAAAGGATAAGCCTGCTGAAGATAGAAAATTTAATGCCGTCGCTAAAATATTAGCAAAAAGCTTAGCTATCCAGACTGCTGTTTGTATTCAAGAGCTTGTCTACCCGCAGCAACATGGTTATATCCTGGGTAAAGATACTACCAGTCACATTGTAGTGTAGTTCCTATTATCCCAATAGGCTCTGCGCATTGGAATAATATCTTCAATAGTATAGACGTAGGACTGTGGTTAACTAGGTCTTCTACTGACGATATTAGACTTAAAGTTATGTGTGCCAGCTAGCTCAGAGTTCACTAGAAACTTTCTCGAATAGGCAAGGATGAGTTTAACCTCCCTGGATAGACAAGAAGGGATTTAGTTTCTGACAACCATAGAACATGACAACTTTGCTCCCCCCTAATCAAGAGTATATCTCTAGAGTCGTGTGAAAACAAAAGACAATCATTTTACTCAGTCAGTACGTGCATACTTAGTTCCACCAGATTGTAGAGATAGAAGAGATGGGCGTGTTCAATAAAAGGTGTTTATTTATTGATCAGTCTCTTTTTCTCATACAAGAGAAAGGAATCGCTACAGTAGCAATACTTAAGGTTAAGTAAAGTGCATACAGTAAAAGCAGGATTATAAAAGAATACTGTAAAAGCATTGATATGGTTTCTTAGCCATATGATATTTTAAAATGGATAAAAGATATACATACATATATACATTGACTAATCGTACTCAACTGGTGCTTCTGACTACGCCTACCCCGGTGTACCTGACCTAAGCCTAATACGTGGGAGGGAGTAAGTAAATAGCAGTTTAAGTTAAGTTTGTTTTGCCAAGAATCTGACTCAAGAATTCTCTGTAAGGGGTTAGTCAGTTCAGTACCTGGGATTTAGAAGGCTGGAGGGTTGGTATCTCTGTCTCAGGACTCGATATCCCAGTTACCCGCGAGGACGGCTGGAAACGCCGGAGGATGGATTTCTCGGCAGGAGAAAAGGCAGCGTCTCTCTCAGCGCGTCAAAAGGGAGGGGCAGCGTCCGTGGGCTTTTCTGCATCAGCTGGGCTCTCCGGCAAGTAGCGCTGCTCCAAGCTCGTCACCACCGTGTGTTTGCTTAGGGCAGCGTTGGTATATTTATACCTGAAAGGTGCAGAGTTTGACGTAAGGATGGACATAAGACGTCAGTAAGCATGTCATAAGGACTGGTCGTTCTTACATTCTTTTCAGGAGTTCTCGAGCGAAATCAAAACAATAGCTGCGGGGATTTCCCAGGTCTGCTGGAGGCTTGATTTGTTTTGAGAACTCGGTGTGCTTTCTAGGGGGCTGGAAGGATAGTGCTTGCTTAATGTGACAGCATGCGCTATGACCTAATCTGAAAACGGGTTTCTGTGCCGTTGTATGGACATTAGTGAATTAATAACTGGACAAGGGTCAGAAATAGGAGTATCAATATAGGTACCTAGATAAACACAATACACCCACTCCACGATTTTATGTACATATTTACTAACCTAAGCAATAGTAAACATAACTAACAGTCCATGTGTATACCGAACCACCCCAAAAACAATTTTTTTTTTTGTATTTGAAAAATGGCGTATGCAAAATGCACGAAATGAGTATAGGTACTGTATGCATTCAAGTAGTACAATCATTCAAAAAGGAGATGCACATTTTATATCAGCATGAATGATTTGCGAAATTACACATGAAATGGCTCTTGATACAGAAAAAAATTGCGAGACCATCTCATCACATATAAACACAGTTAATTGCATATAAGCTAGAGGTTGAGGTAATGTAACGTCTCTAGAATTCCTAAGAATAGAAGCTCTGTTCTCTAAGAATAGTTTTACTTTAAGCAGAAGATAAGTGCCAAAAAGGTAAATATTTTGGAATTGGGAAAAAGTTTTCGCTTTTCATGGGAGAAGAGAAAAAATAGTTCACAGTCACTTTGTTTTCAAAAGACTGAAGGCCAAATTCAGAGTTCAGGGAACGCCGTGTGCAAGTTTGTTTAAAATTCATTCTCTCTGTTCTGGTGAAAACATCATTTCAGACAGACTCTCGAAAAAACAGTCTACAGCTTCTGGTGAAAGTTCGACTAGGTTGGAAAATGTCGCTACCATGCAGTCATGCGCAAGATTGCTTTCAATGATGGTTCGATCAGAACTGCTTACAGAAGGTCGTACCTGGTCGATCCTGCTTTCATCTTGTACTTCACTACCCTTCAATCGTAGTGGTGAAGTCTCCACGAATGCCGTCATCAGGATAGGTAGCCGCTGGGGACAGCACAATGCATGAGCCTTTACTGGACCCAACAAAGTATCTGCATCCAATGGTACGTCCGATTGTAGTGTAAGACAGGTGTCCAACACGCATTCTTCGCCGCATAGCATGCACCTTAATACAGGCATTACACAATTCTGCCAGATCGGTCTGAATGAAAGAAACCAGGTCATATTTAGATCTCGTAGCCGGGCTAAGCCAAGGACTTTAGTTATGCGGTCCCGGTAGCGGATAGCTAGGATCGTTTCTTCCATTGTTGCTGGAGTCTTGTCTGTGACATGGCTTGCCATAACGAAGCAAGAGTAGCAAGAATAAAATGCCTGCTACGAGTCCCAACAGGAGTGGAAGTCCGCCAAAGATGGAATGGACGAAATTTGGAAAAATACCCAGGATCGCTTTGAATGGGGTTAAAGCTCCTGAAAAAACGGTCTTAAATACACTTGCGATACCACTTGTATCAGAAATATTTAAGATTTCGTTCAGCATTTCTGCGAAGTGTAGGGGGCAATTTGTTGATAACATTGAATGAATCTCTGCCGTTGTCCTTCCAACTTGGAGATCATACGTTTCTTTTGATGACGTCAACCGGGTTGGCGTCTGTAGAAGCACAGTCTTCATTCTGCTTAAAGTATCAATTTGAATAGAAGAGATTTTTAAACTGGGCCATAACCTTCCCTCCCTGTCTGGAGCATCATTCGGGAACAATACTCTTTCACAGCACATGACCCTGGAAGTCACGCTTACTAGATAAGGTTTTCCTGGCAGCAAGCCACAACATCTGTGATCCACAATTAGAATGTAACTCCCGTTCGAAAGTCTTCTAAAGAATGGTTCTATTTGTGTTGCAGGTGTGCCTAACTGGTGACATGAAAGGTTATTTGAAGTCCCTTCACAGGCCCCATGCAAACTTATACCCTGACACAGAAGTATGCCACTTAGTGATTTTTCACAATTATTACCACTAAGAAATACACTCTGTCCTTTATTACTGACACATGTGTGTGTATAGGGCAAGTTCCATGTTGACTTAACGTATCCTTTACCCAACCTTTCATACTGGCCTGCCTGTATATATTTTTGGCAGTATTGAAACTGGAAAGTTGTTATCGGTATATTTATCATCCCATGTATTATCCATTCAATGACAGGTCGTTCTGACATTGTCAATGGTAATCTCTCAAGTTTTTCAATGCTCAGAATTGTATAGTCAGCCCCTTTTGTGCCAAACTGATTTGTTTATCAGTAAGGTTAAAGATATTAAATAGTGACGTTGTGTTGATTAAACGCCAAGGCACATAGCCTGAACGCAGATTTTGTAACGTCCAGCCAAGCTGTACAATAGAACGTAATTGAGACTGACCGTGTTGCAACATCAGTAAGTCTTGCTCTATTATATCGATTGCAGAAGATACAATACTGTCCAGTGAATATATTCTGGAAGACAGAGTCATTAACCCATTGTCTACAACAGAAAGTGATTTTTCCAAATTAACACGGTCAATTTCCCGTATTTTTTCTGCTGTCTCAATTTGAGTTACTTTCCAAGCTTCGTTGTAAGCTGCATATATAGAGGCCGCTATGAAACGTTTTTGACGCTGTTTGCGTGGTCCCATGATGAAATCACGCAAGTCAACACCTTCTTCAAGTAAAGTTAAGTGTTGCTTAATTTCTGACAGTGTGGATGTATGTAGCCATTGAAGGCAGAGTTTCCCCACACTGTAAGTAGTTACAATCCCTGGAAGTTGTCTCTGGGAGTATCTTGGGTCTGGCCTGGTCAATGTGAACCCCTGTATTTTGTTCAGGAATCTGTCTTGACAGTTATTTGTGTCTGTGGGCCAGATCAACCATTGTTTCCAATCAGGATGTGTTCTGTTTTGGTTTAAAATATAGGATATGTCTATCTCAACATCCGTAGTACTATTACTGTTAGGTGTTGGTTTTGGAATAGACGGTTTATTTAAGTCTTTGATTTTTGCTAGGCCAAGACAGGTAGTCTGTTGAATTGTGTCATTCAAAAATATAATTTGTTCTGGGATCATGCAGGCTCTAAATAATGATTCTATACGTTGCACTTGCCAATCTTTTGTGCCCCAGATCGTTTTCGTTTCAATGTTATTGTTCCAGAAATCAAAACCGAATGTATTCATTTTTTCAAAAAATGAGTCCGAATATATCAATTTTGTGTTTGTAAGCATGGTTTTCACTCCTGTCTTATTTAACAATTTGAAATAAAATGATTCTGCATTACTTGTGTTAAACCCTGAAAAGTATGAATATTTATCAAAAAATGTCTTTGAACTGCCTTTTGGTGGAGTTGCACAATGCTCCCATTGGTTAACATTTAAAACATTTCTAGGTTGAGTAGATTTATGCAGATAATGGTTACCATAATGGTTGTAACAAAACATTTGATCGTAATTAGATGAACCTTGCAAATAATCATGTTCTGTAAATTTAGCTGACATTACTAGATCATTAATACTTTCAAAGTCCCAATCATCAGCGAATGTGCTCGGTTTTACAAAGTCACTCAATGAAATCTTGAATTGATGAGGATACTTCAGGAGCTCAACCGGACCATATATTTCGTAATCAGTTTTGTCCCATGCTACCCCACCGGGTATAGGATTGGCTGTGAAGTTTACTGAAGAAAGTTCTCTTTTCTCGATGTGTGAAGACTTGTGTGGTTTCAGGACCAAGTTGATATTCTGACTTGCTGTGTCCATTGTAGCATATTTTCCCTCAATGAAATGTCCCAAGCATAGTACCATGATGAGCCAAAGTATGAGGATGAATACTCCTAGTGCCACCCAAAGTTCAATCCATGGAGAAATAAGATAGGTTTATTTTAGTTGATGAAAGAGTTCCTTTGCTTTGTCTTTAAAAGTTTTTGTTGTCTGCTGTTCCTCAGGTTCACTCAGATCCTCAGAAAAATCATCGAAGTTGATGAAGTAGCCTGATGCTGTTCTGTCAATTGTTTCAATTGCTTCTGGATTCCTTTTTGTTTTTGGAATTTTCTTTGTTTCATTTGCATAGTCTGTGGTTACATCATTGTAGACTGGTGTTTCTTGATTTAAGATTTTAATTTGGGTTTCAAGAGGTTTAAGTTCCATGGCTTTGTTGCATAGTCCTTGTTGTTTTACTGTAGGTTTATCAATTGTGGTTAGTCTTTCAGTTTGAACCTCTGTGTTTGTAGCAAACTTTGGTGTTCTGCTACTTCTTGGGAGTCCACTTGGCCTACTACTTGTTATCGGCCACATGATTGTGGTTTAACCAGGTCGATGGATACAACTCGGTTCTCCTTTTTACCAGCAAGGGGCGGTAGTACTACTGATCTTGTCCCGTTGACAGACAAGACAGGAACTGCTTTTCTGTAAGAAGGCCCAAATTCCTTCTTCACCGCGATCTTCTCTCTGACCAGATCCCCGATTTTTGGAATCCAGACAGGCCTTACTGGGACAGGTGGTTTCTCCTCAGTGGTTATTGGCTGCTGTTTCAACTTTATGTTGCTCAGGTCTTTTCTTGTTTCGTTTAAGTCCTGTAAAATAGCCAAACGATCTTTGATATCAAAGCATTTTTCTTTAACCACTGAAGTTTGACTGTCGAGGTCCTGGATTAACATTCTAGTCCCAAACAATAGTTTGTACGGACTGAGACCTTTCAGAGAATTTCTTGGTAGATTGTTAAGACTACGTTGGACACTTATTAAATGTTTGACCCACCCAGCTCCCGAACCTAATACCTTTGCCGTTACAGATTGCTCTATGCCTTGGTTTTTTCTTTACACCATCCCGTCTCCCTCAGGAAGGAAGTGATAAGAGTCCCGCAATGCAATGCCCATGCTGGCCATACGCCCCCCCATAAGCTCGAGAGCTAAAAGCAGGGCAATGGTCAGAATGTAGCATGCCCCATGCGTATATGCCATTATAGACTCGCAAATCTTTATATAACAGTTCAGACGTCAACCGAGAGCTGGGGTCTACATTTTAAGTCTCTATATGTTAATTTGACGCATTAATCATATTGGGTTTTATATTTTTATTGTTTAATCCCGTCTTGAGCGAACCGCCATGGTAAAACACCGTCTCGGTCGCCACTGCGATCTCTGTTGCAGTTTGGACAGTTTTTTGCAAATATGTGGTGTTGCAGGCTTATTCCTGGCCACCAGTATGTGGATTGCAATTCTTCCAGAGAATCTTTTAGATTGAGGTGTCTAAGACCCTCACCCATATGTGCGTCTGCTATTAACAAGCCTCTCCTGTTCATGTTTGGAATTACTCTATCCCCCACTCCAGGGATTTGAGCAAAAGGAACGGAGTTCGCATCGATTATGTATGTATAATTGAGTGGATAGTTGATGGGTAGCGCTGAGCAGTCGCCTTTTGATGACGTTTTCACCGCCAGCATTGTTTCCCCGTCAATGTATTTTCCTGAATGCTTTTTTGTAGCTACGGAAGCCGATTTAGTTGCTTCCGCTGTGGCTTTCTCAGCCAATAAATTCCCGGCAACGTGAACGCCATCACGCTGATGACTCGGTGAGTGTATCACGTGAGTCTTTGGTAGTTCTTCCTGTAAAAGAACTACTTGTTCCCAAAGCGATTTTTGCTTTATTGTGGCACCTGTGTCATCTTTGTACCCGTTTTCAACCCATTTCTGCAAGTCGTTATTGTATGATTTGACGCAGTAATATGAATCGCACACTATTAGTGTCGGGAATTTGCGATCCGCGTTATCTAGCGCCATTTTTAACGCTATTATTTCAGTTTGTTGTTCTGAATTATTTTCCACTGAGTGTGTTTTTGTAAATAGAGGTTTCAATTTACCTTCGCGCCACACGTCTTTTGTAATCTCGCATGTGGCGTTATAAGCTTGCTCTCCCCACACTGAGGGCTGAGCATGTCCGTCTGTATATATTACACAGGCGTACTGTCGTATGGGCAGAATGTCGCCAGGCAGAGGATATTCTCTTTCATATTCTAGATCTTTTAATTTTTTCATTTCCGGGTCAAAATAGTATTTCACTCTGTCTGTAGCAAGAGAATCTTCCCATTGTATCCATTTTGGATTTAGTGCCATTGTAGGTAAATTACATGGGCTTGTTAATGCCTCAAAGGCTGATTCTGCTGTTCTGACAGTAATCCGTCTGCCGTCAGCTTGGTATCTTTCTCTTGCTACAGATGTTTGAACCGCATGAACAATGTTTTCCTTAATGCTGAATGTTTTTTCCGCTTCTGTGTACAAGTGTGATTTGTAAGCTATTGGTACCGTTTCTCCCTCATTAGAGGTTAGGTATGTGAATCCGCATCTTCCTGGGATGACTCGGATTACAAGGTTGCGTGTGTTATCGCGTGTTTGCAGTTTTGTTTTAACTAACATGTCTGTTTGTAAAGATCTCAAAATTTCTGTGTGTTTTGGAGTCCAATTGATTCTTTTAAAATCTGGTTTTATTAGATCATAGAGGGGTTTAACCCTCTCTGCATAATTTATAATGTAAGTTCTTCCGAAATTTAGGAAACCTAGAATTGATTGCAAGTTTTTCAGTGTTCTATGTGCTTGGATTACAGCACATTTCTCTAGGAAATTGTCAGCCAGGCTTTTGCCTTCACTTGATAATTCATATCCTAAAAACAGGACAGTTAGATGGGCAATTCTTGACTTTTTGAAGTTGAATTTGTAACCCTCTGCTGCGAACCCAAGTATTATGGTGTTCACTCTTTTCAAGTGAGTATCCAAGTAATTATCTGTTAGATAGATGTCATCGACATAAGATAATGCCTCGTCATCATATATTTGTAGTAACTCTGTTACTCTCGCTGAGAATAATCCTGGGCTGTTCTTGAACGCTTGGGGCAAACAACAGAAATTTTTCTGCGAGCCATTTATTGAGAATGCGGTCAAATATCTGCTTTCTGGTCCTATATTTTGACAAAAGAATCCATTAGATATGTCTAATGTTGTTTTGTATTTTTTGCGCACTATGCTATTCATTAGTGCGGCACTGTGTGAGTTTTGTACTGCAAACGTTTTACAGCATGAGTTAAGGTGTCTGTAGTCCAAAACTAGACGATATGAATCATCTGGTTTGGAGACAGGAAACAAAGGATTGTTCATTTGTGAGGTGCATGTTTCAATCACCCCCTGGTATTCAAGTTGATCTTAAGATCTCCCTGACCTGTTTTTTAGCTTCTTGCTTAATTGGGTACTGCCTCTGTGCAGTTGGTTGAGATTTTAACTGGATCTTGTGAGGAGGAGAGTCCTCATCCCATCCCACATGATTTTTATATAGTGCAGGAGCTTGGGCTACTGCCCACTTTCTTGCAAGTGTATATTTTTTATGAATTGGAATATGATTTGAGAAGGCAGGCATAATCATTTCTTCGCCATGAGGGCATTCCCTGACAAAACTCTGGTGGCCAGTCTTTTTCAGCTAAAAGGATGTCATAGCCTTTGGAGAGGTTATCCCAAAACAGACCCCTTATTTTCCTAGTCTTATCTCCCTCTATACGTAAAGTTATTTCATATATTTTATGAGGTTTGCTAACTCTGGTATCTGCAGTTTCCACTTGAATGTATTCATTCGTGTCCACTGTCTCCAGATGATTCATCAGGATCTTGCGAGCTATGCTCACTTCTGCTGCGCTGTCTAGCATTGTCTGAGCCCACTCTCCGTTTTTCAACTGAGTCCTCAGGATCCTCGGCATGTTTGATTATTTTAATGCTGGCTACCTTCTTCTTTGGAAATTGTAACTTTTTACTTTGATGAGCAGGTTCTTTGTCTTTGGAATCGATGTGCTCTTCCCTTTGTTCTGACCGTCCTCTTCTTTCCGATTTCTGCGAGGAAGTCTGAAAAGATCGAGAGGGACGTGTATCAATA
The DNA here is from genome assembly GCF_964261635.1 of Lissotriton helveticus. NCBI lineage: Eukaryota > Metazoa > Chordata > Amphibia > Caudata > Salamandridae > Lissotriton > Lissotriton helveticus. Next base: position 419,297,187 of record NC_136061.1, on the reverse strand, counting down.
TCTTGATATCTATCAGGTTTCTTCAAATTATCCCTATTTCTAAGGTTGTATTTTTTCTCCGAGGGCTCCCTCTGGGGAGACTGGTGTCCTTGGTCCGGAGATCTTTCTCTCCGCCGAGGAGACCTTCCTCTGGACTGGAATCTTTTTTCTTTGGGAGTGGATTGTTTATTTCCATCCCAGTTCTTTTTTGAAGTGTTTAGATTATTTTTAATAAATACCTTTTCAGGATTTTCTATCAGTTGGGGTTTCACTGGTTTCCCACCCAAACTATCTCTTCCTAGCTCTTCATAGGATTTTTCTATGATTCTGGCAAGTTCAAATGGTTGTTCTGCTATATCTGTTTCCTTCAATCTTTGGCGGATCGCCACATTTGCTGCTTCCCCTTTTATGTTTGCTAGTAATATTGCCGAGACCTGCTTAAAGTCTTTCAGTAATTTCATACCCAGAGTTAAAGCAGGTTCCGGACCGTATTCATTTTGAATCTGTTTTAGCACCTCTGGTATTACCGACATGGACGGAACACCATGTGTTTTTGTGTAAATGGAAGCAAAGACTGTACCCCAAGTGTCACAGTCCTTCACATGTGGTGCGATCCCCATTGGAAGGCAGATAGTCAGAATCCTGTGTTTCTCAACAGGGGTGGTATCTGGAAATACCGCCTCTATTTAAGTGATTTTCTGTGCTAACCAGAATGGAATTTGTTCCCTTTTAATGGGTACTTTACCTAGACAGGACTGTATGTTCTGTGGTGTGATTTTATTTGTGTTCCCCTGATGAGTGGTCAGCTGTGGAATTTTAATAGTTGGTTGGACTGTTGAAGTCCGCATTAAATATTGGACTAATTGTCTGTGTATTTTAACCAGTTGTTCTAGCTGTGCGAAAAGTTCTGGTTTCGACATTTTTCCAATGTCTGGATGTGGTGTGTAGCCGGCTAGAACCGGCCACGTTGCTCCTGGTCTACCTAGTGGACCGAGCCTGGTGATGTGATCATTATGTTTTAGGGCGCCTTTAAACCAGAGCAGGTGCTCTTGGTATTTGAGTGGTATTTCCACCTCCTCGAAAGGGGTGTACTCATCCGGAGGTTCCTCTATCTTGTAATAGTGGAACTCCTTTGTTACAGCGTTTGCTGCTGGAAAATTTATCCATGAATAGAATACCTCTGTCTGCCGATATTCGTGTGCCTCAATTACAAATATGACTGTACCACCTCTCTATGTCAGTCCATTTTCTATGAGTTTTAAAGTTATAGTTTTTCTTATGCTGACCGGGATGAGTATTGCATCCGGGTCTTGCTGTAGGAGACTTGTGTCTTCCGCTAGGAGTTGAGTTGCTAATCTAGCTGTCTCCCTATCTCCTTCACCGTCTGACATTTTACTGACAGGAAGGGTTTTTGTTGCAGATCAGGTTTCTACGGAAACAAAGATTGGATGCACAATATTTTGGAACACTGTATCCTTCAACGTTGAATAAACCAAAACCCATACATAGGAGTCTCCTCCTACTAACTTTGACGGATTTAACCTTTGACCCACTCCAGACGTCTTTGGAGTTTTATGGGAGAAAAGGGTCTGTGTGGAAAAGCACGACTGAGTTACTCTAATGCCTTGCGTTAGTTTTATCGCCTTACCAAACGTTGGGCGCCATGTAGTGTAGTTCCTATTATCCCAATAGGCTCTGCGCATTGGAATAATATCTTCAATAGTATAGACGTAGGACTGTGGTTAACTAGGTCTTCTACTGACGATATTAGACTTAAAGTTATGTGTGCCAGCTAGCTCAGAGTTCACTAGAAACTTTCTCGAATAGGCAAGGAGGAGTTTAACCTCCCTGGATAGACAAGAAGGGATTTAGTTTCTGACAACCATAGAACATGACAACTTTGCTCCCCCCTAATCAAGAGTATATCTCTAGAGTTGTGTGAAAACAAAAGACAATCATTTTACTCAGTCAGTACGTGCATACTTAGTTCCACCAGATTGTAGAGATAGAAGAGATGGGCGTGTTCAATAAAAGGTGTTTATTTATTGATCAGTCTCTTTTTCTCATACAAGAGAAATGAATCGCTACAGTAGCAATACTTAAGGTTAAGTAAAGTGCATACAGTAAAAGCAGGATTATAAAATAATACTGTAAAAGCATTGATATGGTTTCTTAGCCATATGATATTTTAAAATGGATAAAAGATATACATACATATATACATTGACTAATCGTACTCAACTGGTGCTTCTAACTATGCCTACCCCGGTGTACCTGACCTAAGCCTAATACGTGGGAGGGAGTAAGTAAGTAGCAGTTTAAGTTAAGTTTGTTTTGCCAAGAATCTGACTCAAGAATTCTCTGTAAGGGGTTAGTCAGTTCAGTACCTGGGATTTAGAAGGCTGGAGGGTTGGTATCTCTGTCTCAGGACTCGATATCCCAGTTACCCGCGAGGACGGCTGGAAACGCCGGAGGATGGATTTCTCGGCAGGAGAAAAGGCAGCGTCTCTCTCAGCGCGTCAAAAGGGAGGGGCAGCGTCCGTGGGCTTTTCTGCATCAGCTGGGCTCTCCGGCAAGTAGCGCTGCTCCAAGCTCGTCACCACCGTGTGTTTGCTTAGGGCAGCGTTGGTATATTTATACCTGAAAGGTGCCGAGTTTGACGTAAGGATGGACATAAGACGTCAGTAAGAATGTCATAAGGACTGGTCGTTCTTACATTCTTTTCAGGAGTTCGAGCGAAATCAAAACAATAGCTGCGAGGATTTCCCAGGTCTGCTGGAGGTTTGATTTGTTTTGAGAACTCGGTGTGCTTTCTAGGGGGCTGGAGGGATAGTGCTTGCTTAATGTGACAGCATGCGCTATGACCTAATCTGAAAACGGATTTCTGTGCCGTTGTATGGACATTAGTGAATTAATAACCGGACAAGGGTCAGAAATAGGAGTATCAATATAGGTACCTAGATAAACACACTACAACATAAATGCTGCTATGGTGTTATTTGACACCTCCAATACACTTGAGTTACATGCTGGTATGATCTTACTTAATGCCAAAAAGGCATTTTAAAGGGTCCTATGGCCATGTTTGTGGCTAACTCTGCAAACTACGGTTATTTGGTATCGGTTTTTAAGACAGATTCAGTATCTATATTGGAGCTCAATATCTCGTGTTGTCTTAGCTGGGTCCATCTGCTCTCCATTTAGGATTACTTTTGGTGCAATAGAGGGGTGTACACTATCTCTACTGATATTTGCCCCTTATCTGGAACCTTATTTAAGGCATATAACTCAGCATGCTGGGTTTGTCCCGGTTTTGATACATGGACATGACATTAAAATAAGTGCATGTGTGGATGATGTGGCCGTATATATTCAATGGATCCCTTTCATGTTATTAGGCTAATCACTGCAGAAGCCAAGAGATTTCGGGTGTTCTCGGGGTAACGTCTTAATATACCAAAAACTCAAATAATTTTTAATTTTCCAAGCATGTGAGGGAATTGAATGTGGCCTCAGTTGCTACTTATTTAGGCATTAATATTACCTCTTCAGTTAATTGTATTATTAGGTTAAATTCTGAACAACTGCTTTGTCAGTGCGTAGCTAAGATGCAAGCTTGGAGCAAGCTTCCAATAATTATAACTATCCGGTGTAACATCATGATGATGAATATTCCGCCCAAATTTTGATATCTTTCTAGTTCTATCACCCTGTGGGTTGCCGATTATTTTTTTCGCCGTTTGGATGTGGCAGTGGATAGCTTCTTGTGGAGCTATAAAAGGGTTAGACGGGCTATTCATTTGCTGAAACTCTATCCTCTCAAAGGTGGCTGGGTACTACCGGATTTTAAAAGCTAATTCTGGGCCTCTTTCAGATCTTATCTGCAATGCTTTCTGGTTGAAAGTCAGCCTGATTGTAATTCTTTTTCTCATCAGATTCTTATGGGTAAGGATTTAAAGTTCTTACTGGTTAGACTAGCTGATCCTAACTACTTTAAGCGGGTGTGCTTCAAGCTGGCTGTTGATGTCCGCAGAATCTGGACTCAAATCTGTGCTGCTTTTAAGATTGCACAATTGCACTACTATCTGCCACTCTGGGGAAATCAGTCTATTTTTTTAGTTTAGAAATAGTAAACAAAGTAAAACATCAGTACATTATTATGTAAACAAAAGTCGATTAATAAAAATGCAAAATGAAAGTGTAGTGTGTTTATCTAGGTACCCATATTGATACTCCTATTTCTGACCCTTGTCCGGTTATTAATTCACTAATGTCCATACACCGGCACAGAAACCCGTTTTCAGATTAGGTCATATCGCATGCTGTCACATTAAGCAAGCACTATCCCTTCAGCCCCCTAGAAAGCACACCGAGTTCTCAAAACAAATCAAACCTCCAACAGACCTGGGAAATCCCCCACAGCTATTGTTTTGATTTCGCTCGAGAACTCCTGCAAAGAATGTAAGAACGACCAGTCCTTATGACATTCTTGCTGACGTCTTATGTCCATCCTTACGTCAAACACGGCACCTTTCAGGTATAAATATACCGACGCTGCCCTAAGCTAAGACACGGTGGTGACGAGCTTGGAGCAGCGCTACTTGCCGGAGAGCCCAGCTGATGCAGAAAAGCCCACGGACGCTGCCCCTCCCTTTTGACGCTCTGAGAGAGACGCTGCCTTTTCTCCTGCCGAGAAATCCAGCCTCCGGCGTTCCCAGCCGCCCTCGCGGGTAACTGGGATATCGAGTCCTGAGACAGAGATACCAACCCTCCAGCCTTCTACACCCCAGGTACTGAACTGACTAACCCCTTACAGAGAATTCTTGAGTCAGATTCTTGGCAAAACTATCTTAACTTAAACTGCTACTTATTTACTCCCGCCCACGTATTAGGCTTAGGTCAGGTACACCGGGGTAGGCGTAGTTAGAAGCACCAGTTGAGAACGATTAGTCAATGTATATATGTATGTATATCTTTTATTCATTTTAAGTATCATATGGCTAAGAAACCATATAAATGCTTTTACAGTATTATTTTATAATTCTGTTTTTACTGTATGCACTTTACTTAACTATAAGTATTGCAATAATAGTGATTCATTTCTCTTGTATGAGAAAAGAGACTGATCAATAAATAACATCTTTTATTGAAGTACGCCCATCTCTTATTTCTCTACAAACTGGTGAAACTAAGAATGCACGTACTGACTGAGTAAAATAAGTTGTCTTTTGTTTTCACACGACTCTAGAGATATACTCTTGATTAGGGGAGAGCAAAGTTGTCATGTTCTATGGTTGTCAGAAACTAAATCCCTTCTTGTCTATCCAGGGAGGTTAAACTCCTCCTTGCCTATTCGAGAAAGTTTCTAGTGAACTCTGAGCTAGCTGGCACACATAACTTTAAGTCTAATATCGTCAGTAGAAGACCTAGTTAACCACAGTCCTACGTCTATACTATTGAAGATATTATTCCAATGCGCAGAGCCTATTGGGAATATAGGAACTACACTACAAAAGTATTATAAATATAAAAAGGGAGAAAATAGGTATAACAACAAGACTAATAAAACCTTCAAAACCTGTACTTAGAGTAAATGCATTTTAACATTTTGGGATTTTAAAAAAGAGGGGCAAAAAGGAGGGATGAGAGGTAGGGAATTACAATCAGAAAATAAAACAAATATGCAACATTGTGAGAAGCAATTAAACATAGTAACAATTAAGAAGAAATTTGGCACTATGAATACAGAAAAGATCAAATAGCCAACCTGGAAAGAAAAGTGGTTAATGGTAACCAGAGTAAATCTTTTTTGATCAAAAGAGGTAGTGAGGTGGTGTGAGAACAATCTAGTCTGTGATGGTGACAGAGCAGGTTCCACCAAGCTTGGTATGACATTTTGGTTATATCCTTCCAGTGGGTGGTAATGATCTGAAAAGTAATAGCTAGGAATAAATTGATAAATTTACGCATATTTCTCTGGGCGTCCCATAGAGGAGAGGAGCTACCCAGAAAAACCTGCACAATATCAAAAGGAGCATTGGTAGATAATATTTCATTCAATTTCTTCCAAATGAGAGGCCAAACGCACTTAACCAAAGGTTATAAGAAGAACATGTGAAGAAAATCACTGTTCTCATGTGGACAAGACGAGCATTTCTTGGAATCTAACAAGTTGAATTTATGCAGATCTGTAGGGGTGAGAAAAAGCCTATTATAAAAATAGTATAAAGTCTGCGTTGTGCTAACGGAATGCGAGGAATTGTGAATTTTTGTCCAGATGGAGCCCCATATCTGAAATGAAAATTTCTGAGCCAAATCTTTTTCCCAGAGAAGTTCGAAAATGTATTTGATTCTAGAATCAAGGGGGCGAGATAATACCATGGCAGATGCTGTATATGGCAGATGCTTTAAGTTGAGAAGAGAAATCAAGTGAGGGGATGAAAGCCTGATCAGGTGAAACTGAGGAAGAGTTTTGAGAAAAAAGATGAGTCAGAGATGATCTGAGCAGGGGGTAGTGAGGGGCATCGAGGGAGGATATACTGTATATCTTCCGTATCTCCGTGAAGTCCATAAACGACCCATCCTTTAACAGATGTTCAAATGTAATGATGCCTTTGTCAATCCATTCCTTCCAGAATAGAGCTCTGTTATTAATCTTTAACTGGAAAATGCATCAACGATGCCATTTGCGATTCCTTATTAGCGAAAAATAAGGATTCGCTAACAAGTAATAGCAAAAGGCTAGGCATGTAGAAATAGCTTAAAAAATAGTGATTTCTAAACATTCCTTAATTGTGATTCGCAAATTGCGAGTCGCAATTAAGGCCAATAGGAATGAATGGGAAGACATTCTCAATTTGCGATTCTCTAATTGAGAATCGCAAATTGAGAATGCAATTTCAAGGGTGCCAGGGTGTCAAAAGGACACCCTGTTGCACCCCTGAAATCTGCATATGAGTACATCTTGCACACACACATGCCCTAAGGGCATGTATGTGTGTAAAATGGAACTTTGAAAAAATGCACTTTAGTGCATTTTTCAACGGTTTTACAAATTACCATGAAGTTCAACTTCATGGTAATTTGCGCCCCCTAATAGCGAAATCGCTAGTTTTTTAACTTTAATTTAAGGAATCTCAATTTGCGATTCCTTAAATGCAATGGCAAATACATATGGGGGCATATGTAGGTAAATCCATTTTTGCGATTCGGAAAATGCGATTTTCTGCGAATCGCACTTTCGGAATCGCAAAAAAGGGATGTAGGTAAAAAATCGCAATTAATTAGCGATTACCAAAAATTCGCTGAATTATTGTGCGATTACTCAAATTTTGATTCCTTATTAGCGAATTCGCTAATAAAGAATCGCAAAAACGGGAAAGAGCAATTTAGGTGCAGAATGATGACATCACAACCAGGAAGTGTGACTTCCCATGTGCTGCACCTGATTGCCTGCACCTGTTCCAGAGTCAGTTGCTGGCTGAGAGACAGTGAGGAGGGAGTGTGGAATTGTCTCTGAAACCAAAGTTGCAGAAATGGAATCCCTAGGTTCTGAAAAGCAGGGTGGGGACAAGCAGGTTGATGAACACAGCAGGAAAAGAAACCAACAATTCTCAGAGAGGGAGCTGGAGGTATTGACTGGGCGGTAGTGAGGCAACATGACCTCCTGTTTGCGAAAGCCTCACTTCATGTTCCTGAGGCCAGGAAAAGAAAAATATGGTCTGACATTCAAGAAAAGGTAAACGCCATAGGCGTAACCCATCGTACCACCGAGGACTTAAGGAAGAGGTGGTACGACATGAGGCAGAGATCGAAGGAGAGGGTGGCCACAAGATTGGCAGAGGCAAAGGCAACTGGAGGTGGGACCTCCACTACACCAGATCCGACGCACCTGGAGGAGTTGGTGGAGGCACCCTCATTCCTGAGGCAGTGACGGGCGTGGCTGACCTTGACAGCTCCAACACCAGAGACACCACAGAAGCTAAGATGCATGCCAATATCCCCAAAACATACCCATCCCACTCTTACCCCAACATCCCCATGCATGAATTATAATCCGGTCCATGTTTTGAGGGTCACCCAGGGAGGCATTATGGGAAATGCAGTCCCAAGTTTTGAAAGTTGGTCCAGAGACACATACAAAGGGTACATAGGGAACAGTCACACTAGCAATGTACAAAATAGACAAAATAGACAAGTAGGCATGTCATTTGTAGTATCAAGAACTTTATTGTAATGAAAAAAAAAATTGCCTCACAACTCATGTGTGCTATTTTTTGGCAGATGGACCAACAACACAGGACACTGTGGCTGTAGTGGGGGAGACATCTACAGCAGAGGACCAGGCAGGGCAGGAGAGCCAGAGTGCGACACGGGACACACCATCAGCGCAAAGCAAACGGCGCAGAATTGTTCCTTACTGATACCAATGCCATCCGGGTCTACAGATGCAGAAGAGGACACACAGGTTGCAGCTACTCCAAACAGAAGTCAGGGCAGATCACAAACCTGCGCATCAAACACGGCTGGCAGTGGTGCAAGACAGAGGGCACGGGCCAACACCAGCAATGCCTCCTCAGGTACAGATTCCGTCTTCGCAGGGATGGAGGGCAACATGTTGCGTGTGCAGCACCTGCAAAGTAAAGGGATCACATCAATACAGCGCCAGCTAGCACAACACAACCGGCACATGTTAGAGCTGAGACTTGGTGTGACAGCAATTGCACAAGCCTCAGAGGCAAATCTGAGTGAAGCTAGAATGGATAGGCAGGCCCGGCGCAGGGAACAACGTCGGTTACACACCCGCCTGGACCAGTTTGCAAGGGCTGTCAGCCGGCAATCCACAGCCATATCCATGCTAGCACGAAGAACTGTAAGCATGCAACATGAGATGGAACACTGCTGCCAGGACGTTGCCAAGAGCCTGGTGCAGGTGACCCATGCACTAGACCAACTGCGGGCTGTTGTCACTGGGGGAATTGTAACGACAGGGAGCCTAGACACAGATGGGCAATCCAGCAGGAGCACACCTACTCCACCTATTCCTGCAGAAAGGCGTAGGAGTGGCCGTCAGGGCAGAGCTGTGGATGACAACAGCGAGGCAATTGCACAGGCTGAAGGAGGTGCATCAGGGTGTGCACGCCGAAGGTGAAGGGGCGGCATGCACAATGGCATGTTGTGAGGCAACACATGCCATGAAGACTACCTAAGTCACTGATATTATGGCACTGTGAGGACATTAACATGTGCTAACTACAAAGTTACAGTCACACTGTGTGACTTTTCACATCCTGCATTTAAGGAAATAAACATATTTTTTATACATCAACATTGGTCATTGTGGTCTATTATCTCACCTAAAAGTAGTTCTGTGTGATGTCATCACGTCTCAGGTGCCCGCAGCTGCCCCGGCACCTCCTGCAAGTCTGCGCTGGGGGGCGGGATCCTCCTCATTGGATGTGTCGGACTCTTTCAGATCCACTGGGGTGCCCTTCTTGGTAGCAATGTTGTTTAGCATTGCGCAGGCCACCACAATCTTGCAACACGTCTCCGTGCTGTACTGTAGAGTACCTCCACTCTTGTGGAGACACGGGAAATGGCTTTTGAGGATTCCAAAGGTCCTCTCAATGGTGGCTCTTGTGGCTCTGTGGGCAGTGTTGTATCTCCGCTCAGCAGCTGTGGTTGGATTAAGGTAGGGTGTGAGGATGTAGTCCCGCACAGCATATGCACTGTCTCCTGCAGGGATAAAGTATGTAGATGTTTAGCGAGATACTGCAAGTTGAAACATTTCATACTACTGTTTGTGTGTGCCATAGAATTACCTAGCAGGTATCCCTCTCCAAAATCGCCATTTGTAAGTCTGCTATGTAAACCACAGTGTCTAAAAATTAAGGAATCATGAGTGCTTCCAGGAAATTTTGCAACTATGTCTGTGATTACATGTTTGGCATTGCAGACTACCTGGATGTTTAACGAATGGTATGACTTTCTGTTTCTAAAAACATACTCATTGTGTGATGGGGGGACAGTGCGATGTGTGTTCCGTCTACACAGCCAATCACGTGGGGGAATTGGGCAATTTGGTAAACATCCTGTTTAGTTTGGTCCAGTTCCTGCTGTGTGTCTGGGAATTTGATGTGGTGATGCATTTTCTGCATCATAGCATTGAGGAAAGCGCGGAAAAAGCGTGAAAGTGCGCTCTGGGACACCCCTCCTACTGTGGCTATTACCCCCTGGAAACTCCCTGACGCTAGGAGGTGCAGTGAGCACAACACCTGTATGTGTGTGGGAATGGTGTGGGCCCTGTATGTGGGGTGCTCCGGCATGGGTGTCAGCTCCTCTATCAGCTCCAGGATACTTTCTGGATGCAGCCTGTAGTGCACATGGATGTCCTCCTCTGTGCGTTGGAAGAGGGTGATGCGTGTCCAGTAGATCCTCTCCTGGCGTCTGCTTCTCTCTTCAGCCTCTCGGATATGCAGTCTCCTGGCTATAAAATAAAGCCTAGCCATTGTGAGAAGCCACTGTTGCATTATGGGCCACTTTAAATAGTTTACACCTGATTACCACCTGGCCAGAGTTGGTGGTAATTGAGAAGTGCAAAATTGCGATTTTCGAGAATTCACTATTTGCGACTTTTACCTACATGGGACATTGCGAATTCGCATATTGCGTGACGGTATTTGCGATATCGCAAAATTATTCACAGAATCCATTACACGCAAAATTGGTAATAGCAAATTTTGCGATTAACAATTTTGCATGGGACATTACTTACCTACATCGCATCACACACTTTTGCAAACACAAACACCCGGAATTCTGCGAATTTCGGGGTTTGCAAACGCAAACGACCTACCTACATATGGCCCTTAGAGATTACTTAAATTGTGATTTTTGCATTTGGGATGATGCATTCCAATGCAAAAATACCGGTCGCAAAGGGGCAGATTCTGAGAATCTGCCTGTTTGCGACCGGTTTTTGCTTTGATGCACATGGGCCTAAGTGTTTGTTGTACCAGACTGGAGTGTGTGCAAGATGGTCTGAATAGGAAAGGAGAATTCTAAGCAGGGAGGTTGCGACTGCTGTGGAGTGAGTGAAGGTAGGTGAGGAGAAACGACTAGGTGGGTGGGATAAACAAGTGTCTGCAATAAAAGAGAAATGTACATATTGAGCGTGTTATAACGAGCTCCAGGCCGTTAGAGGTGTATGTGGGGATTCAGTTAAAAAGGTCCAGACTTGTTTAAGGGTGAATGCTGAGTGGTAACGTCTAAGATTAGGAAAACTAACCCCTCCTAAATCTTTGGGTTGCTGGAGACGAATATGTGAAATCCTAGCCTTGCGGTTATTCCATAGGAATTTGTTTAAGGAGCGATTAATAGTGCTAAAAAAGGAGAGTGGCAGAGTGACCGGGAGCATAGAGAGATAAAAATTGATGATCAGAAGAAGCATCATTGCATAAATTGTGGCTAATCTACCCCACCAGGACAAAAAAGTGGAGACCAACTATCAGTGAGCGCAGAGAGTTTTTTAAGTATGTCTGCAAGATTTATGTTAACGGTTTCTATTAGCATGAAGGATACCTAAGCACTTAATATTGCTGGGATTCCATTCAAATCCTGTGTCATGAAACATATGCGAGAAGCAATGCTTATTTAAAGGTGTGACCTCGGATTTGTTAACATTCAATCTATAACCGGAGACTCAAGAGTATTCCTTTAACAAAGAGAAGAATGCCGGCAAAGAAGTAGTGGGATTAGAGAGGTATAACAAAATATCATTTGCATATGCAGTAAATTTAATGTCTATATGTTTAAATTGCAGACCCGTGTATTGTGATGAGCGTCTACGTTTCTCTAGGAAGGGTTCTAAGGCAAGAATAAATAAGAGTGGGGATAGAGGACACCCCTGCCTGGTCCCTCTGAGGATTGGAAAATATTTAGATTGACATCCGTTCACCCAAATAGAGGTAGAAAGTGCAAAATATAATAACTGGATGTATTTAATAATAGGAGGGCTCAAGCAGTGCCAATTTAATGCGCCAAAAATGAATTCCCAATTTACTCTGTTGAATGCTTTTTTGGCATCCAATGTAATTGCAGCAAATGGTTCTGCCTTAGAAGCTAAATGGGTAATATTAAGGAAAGTTCTAGAGTTATCTATGATACACCGCCCTTTAACAAACCCTGATTGGTATATGTTGATGAGGTCCGGGTTTACCTTATTAATACGAAGGGCAAGTAGTTTGGCAAGATCTTACAATCCGTGTTAACCAGGGAAATGGGCCTGTAATTTTTACAGAGAGAGGGATCTTTATCTTTTTTTGGGATCAAGCATAGCTTCACCTAAGTGAAAGACATGTGTGTTTCGCCAGTGGTAAGAAATTGATTTATCAAGGCTAACAGCTGAGGGACCAGAAATTGTTTGAAGTGAAGGAAAAGACGTACGGTAAAACCGTCCGGACTAGGTGTTTTATCTTTGGGCAGAAGATTGATGGCATTTGTGATTTCTTGTTCTAATATTGGATTATTCAGGGATGTATGATCAATGTGGCTCTCAGGGGGTTTTGGGGATGGATTGGAAGAAAGAATCAATTTGATCGGAGGAAGGGGTCGACTCTGGGGTGTAGAGGGAGATATAATATTCAGTGAAACAATCAAGAATCTTAACATCTGTAATTCTAGGACATCAGGATGGGAGATTCTCCATGTATCTATCTACCAGTCCTCTAGAAGTGATAGCCTTATGAAAAGTCTTTTACTGGAGATGTATTTAGTTTGAGATCTCCGGTCTAGGAAGGGATCCATGAGTTGATTGCAATCACCACCCACAATCAAATGATCGGAGATGTGGTAAGAGAGAAGAGTGGAGAAATCACTCCAAAAAGATAGGTCAATGCCTATGGGACCATACACATTACATATAGATAGTTGGGTATTGTTAACTTTAGTATTCAATAGAAGCCATCTACCATTGGTATCCTTGAATTCATATTTGTAAAAGAACATTTAGTGACTTATGAAACTATATATCACAATTTCCAATTCATATGGGAATAGAATACACTCCTTTAATGTTCATGATATAGCATTGAGTGACCACTTTCCACTTTGTGTGTCTATCCTGTTGCCTACCCCAATACTAATGCCTAGTGCTGGGATCGGTAACAGCTTAGTCGCCGATTTGGCAATTGGTAAAACGAATGCTTATACCTTGAAATGGGCTATGATAAATGAGGCAGAGACAATTAAAAAGGTGGTTGAAAAATGTTTCTCAGAAATAGCTACATGTTTAGAGACAGACTTACCACCTGAAACTTACCTTGCATCCTTTCTAGCTATTTCGAATGAAATTAAAAACTCCTTGACTAAGCAACTGAAGAATCAGAAGAAGGAGAGAGGCTGGTTTGATTCCAGATGCACTAGGGCTTATACAGCCCTAAAAAAGGCGCTGCATAAAAAACCTAAATCTGCAGAGGACATCCGCAGACTCAGGAAAGATTATAAAATGGCCATTAGTGACAGGAAAAATACCCTGAGGTCAGAAGCCTGAGAGGCTCTCCACCTAGCTTCCGAAAGAAATGACAGCGTGAGCTTTTGGAAAACAGTGAGAAACCCTTTTCTTAATGAGGAGGTGGGGCCAAAAATAGATATAGCAATACCTGAAACAGACTGGGTTAGTCACTTCTCGAGAGTATATGAGGGAGGTGTGCATGAAGGCGAAGAACATATGGGGTCTTTGATCCCTTCTCCTGACTACCCCCCGAGTAACGACCTTTTCTTTACTCTTGAGGAGGTTGAAAAGGCCCTGGGTAGAAGTAAGGGCGCTAAGGCAACTGGCCCAGACGGGGTTCCATAGATCTATTTAAAAGTATTCCATCTCTGTGGGCACCCCTTCTGGTCCAGGTGCTTAATGCCAGTTGTGCTGCTGACTTCCTCCCCACCTGGGTGGAATCGGTCATTGTACCGATTTATAAAAAAGGAAATAGACAGGACCAGCCTGCTATAGGCCCATTTCCTTACTGGATTCCTTTACTAAAATAGCGGGTAGAGTCATTCTGGACCGTCTCTTGGACTGGGCGGATGCAAACTCCGTCCTGTCCGATCTCCAGTATGGTTTTCGTTCCGGCCTGGGGACGGTAGAACAGGGACTGAATTTGATGATGCTGGTCGGGAAATACACGAGGGCTAAACAAGGCAACTTGTTTCTGGCCTTCGTGGATCTCTCGGCCGCGTTTGATTGTGTGGTGCACTCTAAACTGTGGATGATATTGGAAAAATTAGGGGTTGATCTAAATATTATTTATTATCTTAAACGTTTTTACAGTAACGCGTCGGCCCGCGTTCGCTATGGCCTTAAGGGAGAGTGCACAGACCAAATACCAATCAGGAGTGGGGTCAGACAGGGCTGTGTACTGACCCCTTTCCCTTTTAATTTGTACATAAATGGATTGGAAGAAGCCTTGTGCAAAGACAGTTTGGATTCCCCATTTGTAGGTGGTCGCCCAATACCAGCACTTTTGTACGCTGACGACGCTGTGCTCATGTCACATACTCAAGTGGGCTTACAGCGGGTGGTTGACAGCTTTTCCCGCTTCATGAATGAGTTAGGCCTGAAAGTCAATACTTCAAAGACTTTCACTATGTATTGTGGCAGACAAATTAAATCTAAGAGGCCAATTTTTATAGCGGGACAGAAGCTCGAATTCGCAAAACATTTTTCTTATTTGGGGATACTTTTTGCCCAAAACGAGACATGGTCTCAAGCTGTCTCTGCGAAAAAACTTGAGCTTACTAGATCAACCGCTGCTCTTAAAATCTTTTCTAGTAAATTAGGGACCAGACCCCCTGTAGAATTGATAAAAATATATAAAGCCAAATGTGTAGCAGGTGCTACCGACGGTAGTGGAGTCTGGGGTTTTGCAAACTCACTACCTATTCAGGTTCCTGAAAATTCCTTTTTAAAATATATATTGGCACTCCCCCAAAAGCTCCTCCAATTTTAACTGCCACTCTGAACTGGGCCTCTGTTATATCTCAGATCTGATTAAAGTAGAGCCAGTTCTGTTATGGCACAGACTCTGGACTGAAGAGGCAACACACTTAAACAGAGCTGTTCTAACAGACATTTTGAAATTGGAAGGTGCTACCAAAATACCTTGGGTGAAGTATGTTTTTAACTTTCTGAAAGATATCGGGAGAGAGGAATACTTCACAAACCCCTTGGATATCTCAGAAATCTCACGAAAAGATTTAAAAAAGGAGTGTTTAGCCCTCTTAGAATCTCACCGGGTTGCTGTGGAGACCTTAAAACCTTCTGTCCAGCAGCACCAATTGGTTTTAGCAACTTTTAAGATTCAGCCCTATTTAATTTATGTAAATAACAATTATGAGCGTTTTTTACTTTCACGCTTCAGATTCAATATCTTCCACAGATTGGTTAGCTTTCCTACGATTAACAACTGGACGCACAATCTACTATATTGTCCCTGTGATAATGTCTCTCCCCAGAGTACCATTCATGTATTTTTATTTTGTAAACTATATCATGAAATGAGGAAAATTGTTCTATTGCCATTCTTAAGAGTTTTAGGATTTCGTCATTGCCGTGCGGCGATGATTAGCATGCAAATGTTAGACAATCATGTATCTGTAGCGACAACAGCTTTGTACCTAAGGAATGTGATGATCATTAGGAAACGTATGATTTCATAACTGCACTTTACAAATGCTTTTATAACTGTAACTGCACTTTAAAAATGTAATTGTCTTTTTGAATCCAATGAATTACTGTATTTTTATATATTCTCTTTAACTTGTATACCTGTAATTTATTTGTACTTTTATGATTGCACACAACAATCGAATAAAGATATTTTGAATTGAATTGACTTACAAAACAAAATTAATTACACCATTCTTGTTGTTCACTGCCGGAAAGCATAAAACGTTTCTTACCCATAGTTTGCTCAAGGAAGGCCGATCTTGCAGTTTAAGATATGTTTCTTGCAATAACGCTACATGACATTTCAATTTAGCAAGGTGAGATAAAATTTGCTGTTTTTTAACTGGATTGCGGATACCTTTAACATTCCATGAAATAATACGTAGGCCATTCATCGGAAATTCCTATTTAAAGTTAAAAATGGAAAAGCATGAAACTTAAAGAATGTGTAAGAAGAAAGGTGTAAGAAGCAGAGTAACAATAAGTAATTCAAGTACAGAAAGGAAGCAAAACCAGACAGAATGGAGACATGCACGAGTCAAAAAGAAATGGAAATAGGAAATAGCAGAAAGGAAGGAAAATCGAGTAGCTAGCTTGATGTATCCACTGAGACATGCCAGGTTGAAAATACTGAAATACCATAAGTATATAAAGAAAGAAAGAGAATGCAATGAAATGGAGGGTGAAGAGACGAGGAAAAGAGAGGAAGAGAAAGAAGGCAAAAACGTACGGTAAAACAGTCCTGGACTAGGTGTTTTATCTTTGGGCAGAAGATTGATGGCATTTGTGATTTCTTGTTCTAATATTGGATTATCCAGGGATATAAGATCAATGTGGCTCTCAGGGGGGTTGGGAATGGTTTGGAAGAAAGAATCAATTTGATCAGAGGAAGGGGTCGCGTCTGGGGTGTAGAGGCAAATATAATATTCAGTGAAACAATCAAGAATCCTAGCATCTGTAATGTGTCTGATTCCTCAGTTGTCTGTGATGGCAACAATTTTGGATTTTTATTTTTTAATTTTAAGATAAATGGCTAAGGATCTTCCTAATTTATTCTGGCCACCATTCATTTTGGCATTGAATTCAAGGAGATGGTTACAAGTGTTGTCCAAGGATTGCTTATTGTATCACGTTTTCACTTTGATGAGATTGGAAAGTGCGTCGGGCAGTTAGTGGTAAAGTATTCGTGCTCTAGGTCTTTAATTTGCTTTAGAGTGGATGTTGATTTCATAAGTGCTTTCCTTTTTTTCAGGGAAACAAAGTCTATTATGTAACCTCTAGCGGTAGCTTTGAAAGCGTCCCAAATGAAATGGAATTGAGAAGCGGAGAAAAGATTATTATTAAAAAATTCCTGTATAAAATGTGTAAATTGTTCGACAGATTGAGAGTCCAGAAGAAGGGCATTATTAAAACGCCATCGGCGAGGCGTAGGTGCAGGTGTTGGATAATCCATGTCTAAAATGACAGGGGCATGGTCTGAAATGAGAATGGAGCAACTTTTTGAATTAGTCATGAATTGAAGAGATGGTTATGTGAGAAAAATGTAGTCAATGCTGGAGTGAGACTTGTGAACAGGGGAGAAAAAGGAGAATTCTAGGACATCAGGATGGGAGATTCTCCAAGTATCTACCAGTCCTCTAGAAGTGATAGCCTTATGAAAAGTCTTTTGCATTTTACTGGGGATGTATTTTGTGTGAGATCTCCGGTCTAAGAAGGGATCCATGAGTTGATTGCAATCACCACCCACAATCAAATGATCGGAGGTGTGGTAAGAGAGAAGAGTGGAGAAATCACTCCAAAAAGATAAGTCAATGCCATTGGGACCATACACATTACATATAGAGAGTTGGGTATTGTTAACTTTAGTATTCAATAGTAGGCATCTACCATTGGTATACTTGAATTTATTTTGTAAAAGAACATTTAGTGACTTATGAAACAAAATTAATTACACCATTCTTGTTCACGGTCGGAGAGCAAAAAACATCTCTTACCCATAGTTTGCTCAAGGAAGGCCGATCTTGCAGTTTAAGATATGTTTCTTGTAATAACGCTACATGACATTTCAATTTAGCAAGGTGAGATAAAATGTGCTGTTTTTTTTACTGGATTGTGGATACCTTTAACATTCCATGAAATAATATGGAGGCCATTCATCGAAAAAACCTATTTAAAGTTAAAAATGGAAATGCATGAAACTTAAAGAATGTGTAAGAAGAAAGGTGTAAGAAGCAGAGTAACAATAAGTGATTCAAGTACCGAAAGGAAGCAAAACCAGATAGAATAGAGACATGCATGAGCCAAAAAGAAAGGGAAGATAGGAAATAGCAGAAAGGAAGGAACATAGAGTAGCTAGCTTGATGTATCCACTGAGACATGCCATGTTGAAAATAATGAAATGTATGTAAAGAAAGGAAGAGTATGCAATGAAATGGAGGGTGAAGAGACGAGGTAAAGAGAGGAAGAGAAAGAAGGAAAAAAGGCGATAGAAGAGAAAAACAGGAGGGGAGCACAGTCGCCCTGAGAGTGTAAACAAAGAAGTGATGACAAAAAGCCAAGAGACTTTAGTCATAATGACCACAGACAAGAAGAATATTAATGAAGGCGGGGGGGGGGAAAGAGAGTAGCAGCCACTCCATAGAGGAAGACAGAGAAAGGACAGGTTTACTAATAAAAGAAGAAATAAGACAAAAAAATGAAAGACAATAAGGGTAAACATAAGCAACAAAATGGAAGGGAACTTACCAAACAATGGGGAAGACAATACAACGGAGTGATTCATACATAACAAAACAAATGGACAATGCGAATATGGATGTCAGCATCGAAAATTGCGGGGGAAAACCTAAAAACAGGAGAGAGATCATATAAGAGAACAATTAAGATTTGCTCATTTCCACAGCTTCCCCTTTATGAACTTGAATGGTCAGGGTGTTTGAAAGTAAAAGTTTGGTCTTATAAGTTACTTTAAAGAAGCATGAATGAATGAGACCATAACGGGCATTCATGGATCTCAGTGTTGGTCTGAGGTCTAGAAATTCCTTTCGACGATTAGCAGTCGGCTTGGTGACATCTTGACTGAAGAAGATTTTGTGGCCGGACCAGAGCATCAGTTTATGTTGCTTGGCAGCATTGAGGATTGCCATGAGAACAGAATATAGTAGAAAATAAGAAATAATACCCCGTGGTTTAGTTGAAGGAGATGCGTTCTGGGGGGGCGATTCTGTGCGCCCTTTCAATATTAAGATCAGTAGATTTTGATAGACCAATAATCTGCAAAACTTAAACCTTGAAGTAGGAGATCATGTCCGAGCCTTCGGAACCTTCCGGAATTCCATAAATGCATAGCTTGTTGCGCCTATTTTGATTTTCTAAATCCTCTGCAGCTTTCTTCAGTTGCGTAACTACTCCAGTGAGGATATCGACTTTGGCAACAACATCTTGTGCGTCACTGATTTTTTGTTCCACATCTGAAAGTCTTGATTCCAGACCGGGCCACTTCCCTTCAATTCTCGGAAGTGTTGCAGTAGTGTCCGTCATGAAGGGTTTAATATGGCGCAATTCATCCATGATGTCCTCCAACATCAAAGGAAGAGGTGATTTCGTTGGGGAGGATGGATCTTTTTGGGCGCGTTTGTTGGTGCTACCAAATGAGTCTTTGCACCCTCCAGAGTTGGAACCAGCAACCCTAGGGGACTTGGTTGAGTGTGGAGAATCCATGACTGGAACACAGTGCACAATGCAGCTAATAAAAAATCACTTGTAAGGCACAAGACTCCAAGGCCACACGCAATACAAGACAGCTAAAGATTTTGCTGACAAACACTGTAGAGAGCCTGACTGAAAAATGCAGAGTAACCATAGTACCACAATAGGAGAGATGAATGTATAAATGAATATGCGTGTATCAAGAAGGAGAGAGAGGACCAGAAAGCTAGTCCTTATCCCCCGGATTATATGTTTATAAATCAAAAATAGACTAGCTTAATTGTTCAAGGGAAACAAAAGAAAATAAATTGTTTTAATTTATCAGGGACTCAAGTATGTTTTGTCATCGGTCAGTGGCACCTGGTAGGTGTGCTCATAAAGCCCTCACCCACCAACCTAGTTGGTGGCATGCTTCATCATCGGGCCCACCCAGTGACACCTAGCGTGTCCCGGGTGTGCTTCGACGCCTGACGACAGCGGAGCAGGTATGTCGCTGTGTGTGCGGTGAAGACTGTTATGGATCGTGAGTTTAAAACGGCTTGGCGGGGATCCCAGTGCCCGAGGGCAAACACACAGCGACATACCTGCTCCGCTGTCGTCAGGCGTCGAAGCACACCCGGGACACGCTAGGTGTCACTGGGTGGGCCCGATGATGAAGCATGCCACCAACTAGGTTGGTGGGTGAGGGCTTTATGAGCACACCTACCAGGTGCCACTGACCGATGACAAAACATACTTGAGTCCCTGATAAATGAAAACAATTTATTTTCTTTTGTATAAATGAATATCCATTGATAATTATGACCGTCTAACCATTAAGTTGTAACAATCATGTTGCAATGCCCCAAATTGGATAGAAAAAATCAGTCTCAGGAACATTGCAGCATCGTTGCCAGCTGAGGTAAATGCGGGTATTGAGCAAAATGGCGGTCACAGTGCGAGGCTGAATGAGGCAGGAGACAGAAGAGGAAAAAGTGACCAAAAAGACCTTTTAAGGTCTAAAAAAACTTGCCCAGCACTCAGCATAGCTTTCGATGGGAGAATCAATTGGTTTTTTTCCACACCGAACAAAAATGAAAGCCCTTCGGCTCCGAACATTCATCCGTGTCACGGAGCGGCCATTTTGGTTACCACCGCAGCGCGCTCAGGGAAAGCAGTCTTTACCAGCTAATTTTTATGATCCGGTCACCAAGTCACTGCTTGCCTGAGTGCTAATTATCGGCAGTCAATTATTTGATCTTCATGGATTTTGTTCTTTTTCTGATCTGCAAACTTCTTATGACCTGCCACATAAAGCATGTTTAAAGTATGTACAGGTGTGTAATTACTTTAATCACAATGTTCCCTATAGGATAATCAATGATGACTCTGACTTTCTTACTTATTTAAATAATATAGATCATCAGCTAACTATCCATGTACTTTATCATAGACATACTGAGAATAAAGAGGGTGATCTTGGACGTTTGGCAAGCAACTAGAGCCTTAAGATTTTATCCAATTTGCAGGAGTCTGATCTTAAGGTTGCTTTTAAAGCTAAATATTCCTCTGTCACCTTGGTGAGCTTGAGATTTAATTTAATTTAAGATCGTATGCATGCTAAATTATACTCCAGAGAGAATATGTAGATGGAAAAACGTTTTAACAGGGAATATATCTAGGGAAAGCGGTCCTTGATGTGGGCTATCGGCTACTGACTTCGTGCACACGTGTGCCAGCTGTCCACATTGTATACTGATTGGGAACGGCGTCGCCGGCACTCTCTTCCAGCTAATAAATTGTGATATGCACCTTTATATTAGGGATCTAATGTCAGGCCTTAAGCCTGGGGTTGATAGGTGTATTTGAAGCACTGTTTCTATTGCTCTTGTCACCGTGCAGCTATGTTTAGAGAAGGATTGGGACTACCCCCTACTGTACATCACTGGTTGGCACTATTGGGTCAAGTAAACAAGACTGAGATGGCAATCGCCCGGGTGCGGGTAAAAAGGGAAAAATAATTATTGAACACATTTATGCCCTGCTCTTTAATTAATGGATTCTTTTTTGTCAAATGTCACTGTTGAATATTATAAGACACATTTTAGACTCTCTTTCATCTTGATATAAATGTGTAAGTGTGAGGAATGATTTATCATTGTATCGTATTCCATTCTACTATTTTCTTCCTCTTTTTCTTCCTTCTTTATTTTATTTTATTTATTTTATTTTTGGAGTTTTCTATAGCGCTGGCCAGACCCGAGGGTATCGGAGCGCTTTACAGTCGAGCTGGAGAGAGCAGTTGCAAAATAATATATCAAGGAGAGGAGATACAAGTAAGATCAAGGATTAACATTGTTAATTGGCGCCTGAGGGGCGAGTTTGAGGTAGTGGGTTAGAGGTAGTCATAGTTGCAGGGTGAGCTGCTGAGGTAGAGTTCGGGAATGCACGGTTGAGGTAGAGTGTTTTGAGGCGTCTCTTGAAATCTTGAAATGAGGACGTAGTCCTGATGTCAACTGGAATGGAGTTCCATATTTTTGGGGCGTTGCCGGTAAACGAGCGCGTTGCAGTTTTTTGTTTCCGGGTTTTCATGGGGATGAGTAGTAGGGTGTTCGAGCTTCTGAGGTTTCTGGACTGGCCCGCTTTCCTGAGCTTGGAGGCAAGGTATTCCGGTTTCCCTGTGTGCAAGGCTTTGTACGTCAGACAAGCCGTTCTGAAGCTGGGGCGCATTTCCATTGGGAGCCATTTTAAGTCTTTGAGTGCTGGGGAAATGTCGTCGAATTTCTTTGCCCCTGAGACCATTCTGGCGGCTGCATTGAGGGTTGTTTTCAATGGCGCTAGGTGTGATAGGGGTGTGCCTGTTAAGGTTGCGATCCCATAGTCCAGTCTGGATAGCACCAAGGATTGGGTGGCTGTTTGGAGATCCCTCTGCGGGATGTGAGGTTTGATTTTGTTGAGGAGTTTCAGATTAAGGAAGGCGCTCTTTGCGGAGTTCTTGATGTGGTTCGTCATTGAAAGTTTATGGTCAAGGGTGATTCCGAGAGACTTTACTGAGTTAGTCAGAGTGAGATTCCCCCTGAGGGCGTCGATAGCTTCCATCCATTCTGTTATTTGGGGGTTGTCGTCCTTGTTGGAGATGAGGAGGAGTTCTGTTTTTCCTTGATTGAGTTTGAGATGGTTTTTCCCAAGCCAGGTTTGGATTTCTTTGAGCGTGTTATTGAGCTTTAGAATGTCGATGAAGGAGGTGGTTTCTATGTAGATCTGTGTGTCATCTGCATAAAGATGGAAGGGGATGTTTGCTTTCTTCAGTATGATGGTGAGGGGTACCATGTATATGTTGAACAGTTGCGGGGAGAGAACGGATCCTTGGGGAACCCCTCTGGTGACGGGGAGGGGGTCGGATGTGAAGGATTTTATTTTGACTCTTTGGAAGCGGTTCTGGAGGAAGGAGTCGAACCATTGCAGGACCATATCGTTAGCACCTACACTTTCCTTGAGGGACTTGATGAGGAGCTTGTGGTCAACCGTGTCGAATGCCGCTGACAGGTCGAGGAGAATGAGTAGGCAGCACTGGTCTGCGTCGAGGGAGTTGCGTATGTCGTCTACTATGTTCAGGATTGCTGTTTCAGTACTATATCCTTTTCTGAAACCAGATTGATTATGGTCCAGGAGGTTGATGTTATCAAGCTGGTTGTTGAGTTGGCGTAGTACACATTTTTCAAGGATGTTGGCTAGAAATGGCAGACTTGAGACTGGTCTGAAGTTGTTGAGGTCGTTGGGGTCTAAGCCTTGTTTCTTCAGGAGGGGAGTTACCTGGCCGACTTTGAGGCAGTCCGGGATGGTGCCAGTCTTTAGGGAGCTGTTGATGATTTCACACCACAGTGGCGCGAGAGTACGTTTGAGGTCTTTGGCCATTTGTGAGGGGATGGGATCGAGGTTGTGGGAGGAGGGTTTGGAGGATGAGATTAGATTGAGGATCTCGGCTTCATGGACAGGGTCGAAGGAAGACCAGGTGTTAGCGGTGTGTTCAGTGGAGGTGGGTTCTGTAGTTGATGGAATGATGCTGGTCGACAAGGAAGGGTTGGTGTCTAGTGATAGTTCGATTCTGTCTATTTTATCGTTGAAGGTGACGAAGTTGTCACATAGAGTTTTGGAGGGCTGTATAAGGGCGGTCGTTGGCTTGGATGTTTGTTTTTTGATGATGTCAAAGAGTTCTCTGGGTCTATTTTTAGCCTTGTCCAGCGCATTGCAGAAGAAGTTTGTTTTTTCGTTGTTGATACGGTTTTTGTACCTTCTTCGAACTTCCCTAAGTTCCCTGCGGTGGATGGTGGAGGGGTTCTTTCTCCAGTGACGTTCTGTGGCTCTGAGCAGCCTCCTCTCCTTGTTGATGTCCTTGTTAAACCAAGTTCTTGATGGAATGTTCCTTTGTTTTTTCCGTTTAAGGGGGGCCAGTTGGTTTAGGATGTTGGATGTGGTTGTGTTGTAGTGTGAGGTGAGTTCAGTAGCTGATAGTCCTTCTGTGGAGATTGGTAGGGCGGAGGCTATTCTTTCTTCTAGTTCCGAGGTGTTGATTTGTGATAGGTTTCTGGACCATGTGGGGGGGGTTTCGGTGGGGGGACAAGACTGGATCCCTTGGGAAAGTTGAAATAGGATTAGGTGGTGGTCCGACCAGTCTACCGGCAGGATGTGGTCGATGGAGATTGCATCATGGGGGGCAATGATGGCGTCTAGGATCGCCCCTTTGTAGTGGGTCTCTTCTGTGCAGTGTTGGGAGAGGTTGTTGGAGTGCAGAAGATCGTTTAGGGATTTAATAGTGGCATTGTTCTCATTGTTCCAGTGAAGATTAAGATCCCCCAGAATGAGGGTGTTGGAATCTTTGAGAGAACAGTTGGCGATCAGGTTTGAAAGTTGCTCCGTGAATGCGGCGTTGTTACCTG
Source organism: Lissotriton helveticus (assembly GCF_964261635.1). Classification (NCBI taxonomy): domain Eukaryota; kingdom Metazoa; phylum Chordata; class Amphibia; order Caudata; family Salamandridae; genus Lissotriton; species Lissotriton helveticus. The sequence continues at coordinate 419,272,863 of NC_136061.1, read as the reverse complement.
GGGAATGATATAGCAGGTGGCATTGCGTTAAATGGTTGTCGCTGGTTTTGATGTTAGTTGTCAGGCATTCAAAGGAGTTGTAGTCAAAGGCGTTAACTTCAGTCACCGAGAGGTCGTTCTTGTGGATGATTGCCACGCCTCCTCCTTTTTTTTGGTTCTTTCTATCTTTGTTGATGATGGAGTAGCCTGGTGGGACAAGCATATCTAGGGTAGGTGATGAAGAGTCATTGAGCCATGTCTCCGTGATGAATGCTATGTCTGTGTTGTGGTTGATGATGGTCTCTGCTAGCTCTGTGGAGTGTTTGGTGGCCGATCTGCAGTTTATGAGCAGGCAGTTGGTCCCGGGGGGGGTCTTTTTTTGTAGGTTCGGTGGGAATGGTGATGAGGAAGATCGGGGGTCTAGGGGGTCTGCGTGGGGGATTATCGTTTCTTAGACTGGTAATTACCTGAATAGAGGACTGGGAGGGTCGGGTGGTGAGGTTGGTGTGGGAGGCAGCCGATTCGGGCATGGGCCGGGTATGGATGTTGGTGTAAGAGGCAGCCGTTTCGAGCACCTCATCCCAGGTCATGGCTTTCTCCGCTCTGTTTGGTCTCCCGGCCATGGGCGGGGTGGGAGGTTGTGTGTTGGGGTGGAGATGTGGGTTTATTTGGTTGGGTGGGGTAAAGGTGTGGGGGGAGGGTATCGGTGGGGGGGGTGAGGGCTTGTTCTTGGGGTTTGGGAAGTGTCCGATCGAGAGGTTGGTGAGGATGAGGTTTAGGCCTTGAATTATGGTGTCTATTTGGTTTTCGATGCGGGTGAGGCGGCAATGTGGGCCTTCTTGTTGCGTTTGGGGGCTGTTTTGATTGTGTTGTGTTTTAGGGTTGATCTCAGTGTCGGATAGTGCTTGCGGGATTTCTTGGCTCGTGGTTTGGGGAGTTAGAGAGTGGAGTTTGGGAGGTGGAGGGTGATTTATCTTGAGGGAGAGAAGGTGTTGGGTGTGGGAGGGCTTGGTGGTAGCCGTCTTGTCCTCTGTGTCTTGCGGGGGGGAGGGCCGTCTCTGGAGTGCTTCAGGAGAGTGGACTATGGAGGTGGATGATGATGTGGCCTTGCTTATTGGGGGCTTGTGGATGGATGGGGGATGTATAGGGGAGACTGTACTCCTTGTGGGTGGTGTAGGGGTGTTGATCATCTATAGGGGTGGTGGTCTTGGAGGGCGTCCGGCGTGACAGAGTTTGCTAGTAGGGAGGGGAATAAGCGGTCAAAGGCCTCCAGGTTGGCGTTATTGGCTTGAATCAGGACTGTGCCATTGGAGTAAATGGTTACTGAGGTGATCCCATGATTGGGTGAGAGGTTCGGGGTGTAGAGGGAGAGCTTGCAGCTATGAATCGTCTTGGTAGTTTTGGTTATTAGGCGATTTTCTCTCAGGTTTGAGATCCAATAGCCTGGTCTGATTGTGTGGAAGATGAGGTCCATCTTTTGTTGGCCTTTAGAGGGGCAGTGGTATACATCTACGAAGAGGGATTCGGGGAATTGCCTGATGAGTTTGTGTTTAAGGGATTTTCTTGCCTTGTGCGAGAGGTTTGCTGGGGGGGTGATGGAGAAGGAGTTGGGTCCATGACGTTTTATGAGGGGGGATGATAGGGGGTTGGAGTTGATAGTCATGGTGTGGGGCGTTGTGGGGGGCGATTGGCTGGGGAGGCCACTAGTCTCAAGGTGGCGAGGTAGGATGTCTGTAGTCAGAGTGTGTGTTAGTGGCTGGGAGGAGGGGGGGAAGTGAACTGTCTGGGGAGGCCACTAGTCTCTGGGTGGGGGGGTAGGGGTGTTAGTGGCTGGGGGGAGGGGCCTGGGAGATGGACTAGGGGCCATGTGATGGGGGGGGGAACTAGGGGCCAGAGGGCGCTGTGATTTAGTAGGGGGGGAATGATAGGGAGCACTCGGGACCTGAGGGCTCGCTCCGGGAGAGGTAGCGGTCGATAGTTCTCCACAGGTGATGTTTCTTGCGTTTCTGAGCAAGTCAGGGGGAAGTCTCTAGGAAAAGGTCTTACCTGCGGCTTTTGACGTAGAATGGCCTTATCTGGGACTAGTGGAGCCGCTATATTAAATGTCACGTTGGGTTATTCTCCCATACGGAAGCTTCTTATAGTCCTGAGTGTCTAGATAGGGTGCAAGACCTTCTGGTGTTGTTCGCCGTCTTGGGTCAGGCAGGGGGGGGGAGATCGGCTGGGGTTTCGTCCCATCGGTTTCCTCAGTCTGCAGATTGTGGGCAAAGGTAGGCAGTTGCCTTGATTATTCCTTTTTTTCCTTTTTGGGCCAGTTGGGAGAGGACATAGGCATGAATCCCCTCAATCTTCCGGGCAAGTCGGGCTGCTTGCGTGTAGGTTTCTGGTGCGATGTCCCAACTTAGGCGCCATCTTGGGGTCAGGCAGGATTGTGCTCGTCCTGTTCCGCGTTGGATCCTCTCCTTATTTCCTGATCTTCTCTTCCGTGAGCTGTTTCTCTTGAGTGGAGGCTCTAGCCCCTTTTATTGTGTCGTGGTGGAGAGAGTTAGTGGGCATTTTCCTGGACGAGATTCATCATGTTGCGCGCCATCTTTGGGGCAGGCAGGCGGGCGAATCAGCAGGGACCTCGTTACTGCGGGTTTTCCTGTTCGGAAACTGTGTCCCTTGGAGTGCAACCACAGTTGATGGCCCCGTGGATCCCGTGTTGGGTGAACGCCAACTTTGTCCCTCTCGTTCTCTTCTTTGCAGGTAGGGAGTTAGGGGATAGCGGGGCGGTTTCCGGTGCAGAGTCGCAACTTGGGCGCCATCTTTGGGACAGGCTGGAGGGGATTCCTTCGTGTCGGCAATTAATTCTTGTTGCTGATCTTTGAAGTGGAGCGGTCGCTTCTCTCTGTAGATCAGTCACTTCACCAGTGTGTCCGGAGGATGTCCTGACGTCGTGAGTGATGTCTGGAGGTGCCGATCGAGGATGTCCTGACGTCGTGAGTGATGTCTGGAGGTGCCAATCGTCTGTGAGGTCTGTCCGGTTCCGCTGTCTCACATGTGGCTAATCTCCTCATCTACTCACGTATCAGGCTGTACCTGCCGGGGGTCCGGTAAGTGCTTTCCGCTTTCCTTAGTTGTGTCTGTGGGCTAGGTTGCAGAGTTGCATCTCTGTTTGTGGGGTCGCCCCGTAGTAGGTGGCTATTTCTCCACTTTTCGGGTGTTCCCGAGGGTCAGAGTTGTAACTTCGTGTAGCTGGGTTGTTCCGATTTCTTATTCCCTGTTGTGTGGCGGTGTAGCGGTGGCGTGATGGTAGCTTACTGGAAGTTATTTTGTCGGTATAGCCGAGCTCGGTGTTTCAGCGGTCATCTTCCTTCCGACCTTCTTGGCCTCTCTCTTTTGTTTTCTTTTCCTTGGCTTCTCTTGGTAGAATTCCTTTCTCCCACTGTGCTTGTTGCTACATGTTCTGTTCAAATTTGTATTTACTTGACTGCTTGAATTCGTTCCAAATATAAATTCTTTAAAAACAAATATTTGAAAATCTATGGATAATGCGAATTATAGGATCTTTGATAACTACCCTCTCATTACTGATGTCCTAGCACATATCGCTCATTTACATTGCTAGTATGCAAATCACTTTGCAGAGCTAGTCCTCCTTCAAGAACTGCATGTGTAAATCTGTGCCAACAGCTCACACATGTGGACTCACACACGCACTTACACGTAGACACCTAGGGCCCGATGTAGGACACCAAATACCGGTCGGTAACGGCCGATCTCGGCCGTTACCGACCGGTATTTGGTGTTTGAGATGTAGGGGGCCTAAAATTTACCGATTCGGTAAATTTACCGATTCGGTAAAATACCGAATCAGTAAATTTACCGAATCGGTAACTCTAGATGTAGGTGGCACTGAAAACAGTGCCACAGGCCCTTAAGAATTCGTTATTTACCACGAAATTCTATTGTGTGGTAAATAACGAATTCCTGTGTACATGCACTTAGGGCATGTATGTGTGCCACATGGCACACAAGCCAGAATCAGGGGTGCAACAGGGTGTCAAAGTGACACCCTGTCCCCCTTGACAAATCGGTAATTTTATCGTATAGGTATTTACCGATTCGGTAATTGACATTGATTCCTATGGGCCTCAAGGCCCATAGGAATCAATATCAATTACCGAATCGGTAAATAGCGATTCGGTAATTACCGAATCATACCGATTCGGTAAAAATTACCGAATAATTTCCTACATCTCATTTACCGAATCTAGAATACCGAATCGGAAAAATTCGGAATTATAGAGTCGGTAAATAAGATTTACCTACATCGGGCCCCTAGGCCTCGATTAAGAGTTGGCCAGAATTTGGCGCAGGAATTCCAGGGCCCAAAATCTCTGATTGTGAATGATATCCTTTGAACAAAATTCTCTCCATTCCACGTTTTCTTTCAGAATTGGTAATAACTGCACACACATAAATATACCGTTTTTTACTGTGTATTTTTCACCTTACCAGGGAGCCAAAAAAGACAGGAAGAAAGTGTTTGTAGGAGGACTACAGACCTGGCAACTCAAACAGTGCCACCGTGTGACACACAATATCTGCTCCGATCACAGGGTCACCCGGTGAGGAGTCGATATGACATGGTTTTCAACTGGTTTTCGGAAGATTTCATCTGCTGACGCCCATTAATGGGTGTTGAAACACCCCAGGGCCCTGAGACACATAATTATGGGTGTCGTAATGCCACGTAGAGTTATAGCTCCAGGTGAAATTGCACCACCCACAATGAAGGCCCTCAATTTGTGGACAACACCCTCTGTTAATGGGCCCAGACCACTCACATAGCTGTCTGTCTATATGACTTTGTGATGTCCTCTCAAGCTGAATTTATTTGAGATGTATTTAAAAATTATTATATATTCTGAAATCAATGAAATTCTAAACATATTGGGGCCTATTCACAGAGGTAAAATCTACAGATGCACGCTTACATTTTAGGGTAACTTTACTACTTTTAGTTATTTACCGTTTACAACTGAAACTTAGTACAAAATGTAGACTTACAAGTCACCAACCCTTTAATAGGGACTCAAGTCAGGAAAAAAATCAAACACAGCTGTAAAGTAATTAATACAACCTTAGTTTAAATTCTGCACACTTGGCGGTGCCCTTCGCAATAGCGGCTGTCTCCTTTTAGTAAAGTGTAGACAAACGTTTAAAAGTTTATTAAACTTTAAAAAATAGATAAACTTTTTCTAGATTAAATATTGATGTGTTTTAATTATATATATGTATTGTGAAACAGTAGAACAATGTCACTGCAATAATTACTTAATTGTAAATGAAAAATTATTATTTTCAATATATTAAAACAAAAAATAAATTTTTTTGAAGTTTAAATTTTAAAGAAAAAATCCGCCCAAAAGTAAAACAAATATTTGTTTCTATGTAGTAACATTTATTAGAACTATTGTATACAATAATTAAAAGTAATTTAATGATTTGCAATAAATGTTTATGTTAAAGCCATTTTCAAATGTAAAAAGGTTAATAAAATATTTAAAAATCAAATAATAATTATGTTTTAGTTATAGACTTTTTTTTACATTAAATACAAGTATTTAGAGGGAGACGCACAAGCGCGCGAACCAATACGGAGGCTCGCAAATAAGCTCCGGCTCACCAGTCCATTCGACGAGGTAAATTCAGTTGAAATTGCAGGATTTAGGCATTTCGTGCTATACATTTCTCTTACCTATTCTAAAGAGAGCATTTCTTCAGCTTTTCCAGCGATATCAGTGACTTCTTGAGCCCCTCCGGCTGCTGGTTCTTCTACACCGAGAGTTCCCTAAGCCTGCCCCAAGGTTCCTCTCAGGGAGGCGGAGTTCTGCACCAAGAGAGGGCGTGTCTTCAGCCTTGGTTTCATCCCACAGCGGTTTGAATTACTCTTTATTTCTACTGTAATTTTGACAACTTTTGCCTGGATTTATTTATTTTCTTGAGAATGGAAAGTAATTCTACTGCAAATAAGCGTAAACAGTTTCTTCTCCATGTCTGAAGTCAAAAATGGTTGACTCATTGGAACCCTCCCTTATTATTATCCTAGAGGAACTAAACGCTGTTAGATCAAACACTGATAACATTGCCATGGAAATTAAAAATTTACGGATTGATGTTATAGCCAAAACAGATAAGATATTGCCAGTGGCTACAAAAATCCCCTTCATAAGTGCCAGATTACTTGAGTTAGAGAACAGGAATAGGCAATATAACTTACGTATTTTTAATTTGCATGAAGATATAGAAGGGAATGATTGCAGGCTATATTTAGAGAATCTATTCCCTAATTTATTCAATCTGAAGTTCTCAGAAAAATTTGAGACAGATGAAGCACATCTTATTCCATCTCACCGTAAACCAGGTCAAACCAAAACCAGGCAAGTCATCTTCAAGGTTCTACGCCATCATCACTTTGTCCTTATCAGGTAGGCAGCTCGTGAAATTCCTTCTCTTCTAGTTATGGCTTGAAGATTTTCACCCATCAAGACTTCGCCAAGGAGGCGGTTGCGATGCAAAGAGATTTTGCAGCGTTGAGACCACGACTGAGAGACTGTGGCTTCAAATATGAACTCTTCGAGCCATCCACAATGCGTATATGGAAAGGCGACAACTTCAACGACCGGAAGACCTTCAAGCTTTTCTAGACAACCACTCACCTCTATCAATGGATACACATGACTCTCCAGTTTGTAGTTATTCTGTTAGTGCTACTACTTTATGCTTTAGTAATGCTGAGATAACTCCTAGGTTTATTTGATATCCAGCCAGTAATACTACGGTTATAGTTATGATAGTCCTTTTAGTACGGGTGTACCACCCTCCTTTATCGATTTTTGGATGCACGTCTGTGTCTCTTCTTTGTATATGTATGTTCTCTCCTACTTTGTACTTATATTTGTCTCTTTGTTTTTATGTCTTACATATCCATTGGCTACTTCTCTGCTCTCATATACTACTCCTGTTGTATATTGTAATTCCTCCACTCTCTCTATTTTCCTTCTTTTTTCACCTCATAAACTATGAATAATTCTCATAAAGTTAAAGTTGTGGGTTGGCCAGATTATCTCCTTCCCTGTGCAAGCTAACAAGAATGGCATGGCTATTCTTTTGAAAAAACTCTTCAGTTCTAGACAAAAAATCTAATTCAGATGGTAGATTTCTTTTAGTCAAAGTTAAAATTGGAGATATGATTTTACACCTATTTAATATCAATGGTCCAACAGCAGAGGACCCAAATTTTTGGTCTTGTATTACTTCTGAGATTCTTCAACTTGGGAAAGTTTCGTTATTTTTGGGGGGCGATTTTAATTTGATTAGTGACCCTCTTTTAGATAGTCTGTCCTCCCCTAAAGCCTTTCATTCCCTCAGATTGTTATTTAAAAACACTAAATTGGTTGACATCTGGAGATTACATTTCCCCACCCAGAAAGAATTCATATTTTTCTCTACTCCCCACAGCTCTCACTCATGCTTAGATTATTTGTTGATGTCTGGAGACTTAGTGAAAACTATAACTTGGCCTACTAGCGGTAGTATTGAAATTTCAGACCATGCAATCATTTCAGTCTCTCCTTCCAGTTGGCGCATGAATGTTGATGTTGTTCTTCAAGATGCTCATACCATTTTAAAAGGTATCATGAATACTTTTAAAGCTTATTTAAGAGGAATTGTTATTTATATAATGGCACATAAGAATCAATCGTTTAACACCAAATTATTACACCTAGAAAATCAGATTGCATAATTTGAACGACTGTTCACCTCTTAACTCAATCTTGATATTAAAACCACACTGCAAACACTTAGAGACAAGTATAATTCCATATTGAGTAAACGAGCTGGTATACAGATTACCAACCAGAAAGCTAAATTTGCTTTTAATGCCAGCAAGTCAGGAAAACTCTTAGCTAATTATCAGCATATCAACAAAGATAGAATTCAAATTCACGCTATCCATAGGCACAATGGTACCGTTGCTGTATCTACCCCAGACATTATAGATGAATCTCTTAAATTTTACTCTACATTATATAGTAACCCGAACCTATAGATTCTCAACTAATTGATCATTTTTTAACCTCTGCCAATCTTCCTCAACTTTCCCAGCATGACAAAATCTAAATAGACAACCATATCACAACAGATTAACTTTTATTTGCTATTCAGTCACTTAAACCCCAAAATTCTCCTGGCCCTGATGGTATTCCTGCAGAATGTTATAAAACCATTGCTGACCCTTGTGAGAAGTTAGCCTGGCATGTGATGTCCACTAGTTCTAGTGGGCACCTTGCACCAGTTTAATCGACCCTTATTGATGGTGATTGTAAAGTCAACCTTATAGAAAGCTATCCTAGGGGTAGCAGTGGTGAGCAGTCTTCAGGCTAAGACTTCAGAGAGCGAATTAAGCGAGTTGTTTTACCAATTATAATCCCTTGAGTACCAAATGAAAGTACACCACACAAGGTATATATCAAATATATATGTATTTATTCCTAACACAACCCAATCGGAACTCTTTATGAGGTCAGAGGTAAAAGTACAATACAAGTTACTTAGTTAGCATACGATAAGTTGCACAGTATACGTTTTGCCCTAGGGACCTCACAAACCATATACTAAAATAGTGGTATAAGAACCACAGGAGAATTAGAAAGCAGGCCTGGGGCCTGTGGAATCGCTGGGGCTACTCTACACAACCAAAGGTTAGGATGTAGGAGGCCCACGGGAGACGTGTGCAGTGTATAAACACAGCCGCGGGTTACCATTGACTTTCTATGGGAAACAAACAAGTTACAAATTTACAATTTAAGGACACTTCAAAATGAACTACGATGGAACCCTTTTAGACTTAGACACTAGGAGGGCCAATACCCTCGAGACTACCAGAGTTCTTGTGTTACCTCACCCACGGAAGCCGGCTGCATAGGTCTCCTTTGGTCTCGGGTTTCGTCGTCGATTTCAAAAGAGATCTGCAAAGAAGTGCTGCAGGCGACCAGAGGAAAAGTGTCCGGGTGGATCCAAGGGTGGATCGAAGATCTGAAGAACCTGAAAGCAGAGGGGAAAGAGTCTGGGTCACTTGCCAGTGACCAGGGTGGCGATAGAAAGATGCCACCAGATGTCGGCTGTTTTCAGGTGAGAAGGTCTCTTTAGCCACGAGGACTAGGAGACGTCGGCGACAACCAGGAGCTGGATTCGAGCTGTCCCACAAAGGATCTAGTTGACTGCGGTGTCGGTATCTGGATTGGACCCAACAAGCATTGGCAAACGCAACCCACGCAGGATGTTGAGATGGGCTTCGGTGCAGACCAGCAAGGTCTGTGGAACTTCTCCTTTGCAGGGAAGTTGGAGCAAGCCTGGGTCAAACAGGAAAGCAAGTTGTAATAAAGGATTGTCTTCTTGGGGGCTCACTAGCCAACAGACTAGGAACCGCAAAGACACATTGAGCGTAAATGCACAAAGCGAGCCCACAGGCCACTCGTGGAGTGTGGAGCTCTGAGCTTCGGTGCAAAAGGTGCTTGAGTCTGGGGCTTCAAGCACGCCAATGCACAACTTGTGGTACCTCGTGAAGTAGGTGCAGCTTGCAAAATGCAGGATGTCCAGGAGTTCCGGTCCCACGTCTCTCGTGTCCGCCACGGGTCTCAGCTTTGCTGTGAGCGAAGGTCGAGGTCAGAGATGTCTGGAAGTCCATGTCTGTGTTGCAGATTCTTCGGGATACGGCGGGAGCCTCGAAAATGCCGGCAAAGTTGTTGTTGGTGCCTGTTTGAACAGGGTGGTCACTCCTTGACCACAAGGGAGATGTCTTCCGTCTTCCAGTCAAAATGAAATGTCGAAGGTCCAGGGTAATCTAAGGTCCTAGAGACTGGGATCCTATACTTATACTAAGTTTAGGGGTTGGACTAACTTTAAGGTCCCTCCTATGGGTAGACCTGGGGCTAAGTGCCTCACCAATTGGTTTGAACTGGGAAATGCATGGAACACCTAGTGTGCCCCAGGCAGTGTCTGGAAAGCAGTCACTGAATGCAGCCCTCCCTGCCCCAATACACAAAGAGCCTGTCTGGGGAGGTGCCAGCACCTCCCTGGGCAGGAAACCTATTGTCCAGGCCTCCCCTGCCAGAGTTTCGTCCAGCAGCAGGAGGGCATCCATTTAGTGGTGCTGAGGGTCTGTTTAACTTTAACCGGGTAAACCAGTAACTACATGTCTTTTCCCTCTAGAAGTGTGGAATGCTACCCCCGCCGCCGCCAGAACTGGGGGGGGCGGTAGTATTCCAAAGTGTTTGACACCTTACACGACATGTTTTGATAAAGCGAAACCAGAGTTAGCATTAACCGTGAGGATTATAATGCACTTAAGAGTATATGGTATGGCTATATCATAGAACAGCAATAAGGAGATGGTTACGAAAGCTGCAGAGGGGCTCAGCTCATGCCAGGTCACTCTCTCACATAAAACCAAGCACTCTGCCTCCAGGATTGTAAAGGCCTGCTATAGGAGTGACTTATAGGTGTATATGTGTCTATGTGTATACACCTATCAGTATATTATATCTAAGTAAGGGGTGATTACACCACCTTACCCAGGCTGTGTGAACAGACCTGTGGTGTCAGTTTGGAAGGCAAACCAGGTGTGGCACAATACATGCTGCACCCCTGGTAGGCCTAGGGTGCACCTATGCCATGGGTACCAATGGTACACTATACAGGGGCTCACAAGGGTGACCCAGTAACCAATCTGGTATGTACCTAAAGTACATGGTATCAATTTAGAGAGAGAACACCTGGGCTGGGGGCCTGATTAGCAGGTCCACAGCCACACTAAGGTCGAAAAACCAGAGAATCACTGCCCAATATTGGGGGATAACCATAGGAAGCAGCCCCATCTCTCCTACAACCCTACATCATATGTTCACTACATTCACTACATTTGCTCAATCTGGTCTGCTCGGTAGCTCTTTTACAGAGGCTTTAATTATAGTTCTACCTAAACCAGATAAAGACCATACTAAAGTATCAAGTTATTGTCCTATCTCTCTGATTAGCCCGGATTGTAAATTCTGTGCAAAAATTCTTGCCACCAGATTAGCTCGAGTTTTATTCATATACATCAATCTGGATTTATGTCAAAACGTTTCTCTGTCAATAACACAAGACTCCTTTTTCATGTTATTGAGAAGGCCTCTACCCTTACCTCTCCTACTGGCCTACTAACTTTAGATGTGGAGAAAGCTTTATAAGGTTCCCCTTCTGCCCAACTTTTTATTAATGGTCAATTTTCAAATCTCTTTTCTCTTTATAGAGGAACCCGACAAGTCTGCCTATTGTCACCTCTTCTTTTGTTTTTATTGGCAATTGAACTTTTTCTCTTCCACATTCGAAATTCTGTTGATATTGAAGGAATTATGTTAGATGATGTTAACCTTAAAACGTCTATCTATGCGGATGATGTCCTATTATATTTTAGCAATCCAGCTACATCTCTACTGGTGGTTTTAGATGTTATACATAATTATTCTACTGTTTCTGGTTATACCTTGAATACTCATAAGACAGATTTTTTTTCCCTGAACGTCCATTGTACACCCTCAGTACTGGACAATAGTAAAATTATTTGGCAAAAAGAGAAAATCAAATATTTAGGTATACTCTTTTCACTTCCCTTAAAACACTTCATTACTCTCAACGGTGACTATTTACCAAAATTACAGAAATAATTTGTCAATGATCCACTCTACGCTTATCATTGTGGGGGAAACTTGAAACCGTTAAAATTGTATAGCCCAAATTATTTTCTATACCTTGTCTATGATCCCTATACAATTCCGCCTCTCAGTCTACAAAAAATTTGATAAGCTTATTTAAAAATTTATATGGAATCACAAAACCCCTTGTATTGCTTACACTAAACTTAAACTGTCAAAACTGAATGGAGGATATGGTATGGCCGATTTCTTCAAATACCATAAAGCAATTATTTTAAAACAAGGTTCACTTTGGTTCTCGTGCTTGGACCCTAACTATTCCCCTAAATGATTAATGATTGAGCGCAATTTAGTATCACCATTTTCTCTCCTATCACTTTTGTCCATGTCTAATTCAAATACATTTTTTAAATCCTCCCCCGTTATTGCATCCACTAAATTGATTATTGGTGATTTTGACGCATCTTTTTCATCACGTATTTCAGATTCCACTATGATCTCCCTTTGGCATAATCCTGCATTAACATTTAATCGTACGTTTGTATTCTGGAAATTATGGATTTCGGCTGGCATTATCTTTCTCCAGGATATTCATGAAGATACTGCTTGCTAGAATTGGGATTTCTGGTAGGCTAGGGCTGACGCCAAAGCCAGGCAGAAACCACCATTCTAGTCAGGGCAAGGGAGTCACACGCCAAGATAACCCCTGCTCACCCCCTTGGTAGCTTGGCACAAGCAGACAGGCTTATCCCGGAGGCAATGTGTAAAGCATTTGTGCACGCACACAACAGCAACAACATCCTAGGCACACCACAAAAGGAACTCCACACAAGGTTTTATAAAAATAACTTTTGTATTGTCAAAACACATCAGATAGAAGTCACACATGTACATTGTGCCAACTGGCACGGGCAATATTCACAAGGGATTATGTACAGGACAGGGCCACATGGGCCACTGTCAGAATCAACACTTTTAGAAATAGCACTTCTAGAACTTAGAATAAGTGTAGCACAAAAGAACAATTATAGGTCACAACCAGTAACTAATGGTAAAGGTAGGTACACACTACGCAATCCTAATAACCATAGGCCTAGATCACGCATGGACACATAACCTCTCTAGTATAAACTCTACTAGGCAAAACACAACCACCTAAGAAAAAAATACACTTAGGGGTATAAGCCAGAACACATTACACATGATGCATCACAACATTCAGAGGTGTAGGGAAGGAAAACACATGATGCATAAACATACATTCAGCGGTGTAAGAACAAGGCACATGATGCATCAAAACACATTCAGAGGTGCAGGGAAGGAAAACACATGATGCCTAAAACATTCAGAGGTGCAAGAAAACACAATTGCGCAAAACATCACCTTAGGCAATTACTATCATAAACATAGCAAAATCACATTGCGCAGAAACACATAAGCCACCACCTGTGGCAGTCCCTAGGCCAACTGGCCTTGTTGGGGCTAGGACGCCCTGTGTCCCAATAGTCAGGGTCCTAAACGGTGCAGCTGCCCACTAATTGCTGGGAAGCTGGGAATCAATAATGATGGGGCCACGTAGGCTCTGAACAACTGGTCGCCCCTGAGCCTCTCTGGGCTCCAAGCAAAGAAATGCGGCCACAAGCCTCTCTGGGCTCCTAATCAAATGTGGCACTCAAGAACCTCTCTGGGCTCGAACTACTAATGCCCCCTGAGCCCTCGTGGGCTCTCTACAAGAAACTGTGGCACTTTTGAGCCTCTCTGGCTCTGGAACAAATTCAGCGCCGTGGGCCTCTCGGGGCTCAACCCAAGAAATGTCGCCTTGTGGAGCCTCTCATGGGCTCGAGAACCACAATGCCCCCGCTGTAGGAGGGGCCGCGGGGCCCTAGACAAATGTGACCCCTTCGCTGGAGTCCCTCGTGGGGGGACTCGAAATGCACCAAATGCCCCCGGAGCCTTTCACTAGGCTCAAAGACAAAGTAAGGCCCCCACGAGCCTTTCACTGGAGGGGAGGGGCGGGCACCGGCAATGTGCCCCGACGCCCCCCTCCATTCCCGGGCACTCAGCGGTCTCGCGGCGGCTGGGGGGGGGGGGGGGGGGAGAGCTCCCGCTCCTCGGGGCTCTCCGGTGCTGCGGCCTGGACTCTGCTTTCGGTGTGGGGCTCCCCTCTCCTCGCGGGAGCCCCGCGCTATCTCCGGCCGCACTTCTTTCTCCTCGGGCTACTCCTGCGAGGGCGGTACTTCCGGTCCTGGCCCCTAGAGCTTCCGGGTCGCCGCGGGCAGCGCGGCGGCCCTTCTCAGGCAGGCAGGCAGGCGGGCAGGCGAGGACTCAACCGAGGGGTGGGCTCCCTCTCTTAATCAATAATAAGACGATGTAAATGCCGGGTGGGCACCGGGCAAAACAAATAAGGCGCTCCAGGCGCCTGAGGGCAATCGCAGCGCTCTCAGCGCTAGAGGTCAAGATGAAGCGCTTTCAGCGCTAGAGACACAACCAAAAGCGCTCCCAGCGCTAGATGTACCCAGGGGTCCTGAAATAAAAAGGAAAGCACTCCCAGGGTGCTAAAAAGAATGCAGCAAAGTCCTGGAACCAAGAGTTGGAGAAACCAGCCCATCAGCAAAGAAAAGTCCTCCAATCCCCCCAGGCAAAGCAGAGGGGTCCCAGCACAGGGTCCATCAGGTATCCAGGGGCTGGGCAGGGCCCAGGGAGGCAAGCCTTCCCCAGAGCCCAAGCCGCAGCACGCCCCTGGCAGGATTCAAGTCAGAAACAAGAACATTTTGTAAGGGGACACAGCCCCTTTTTATACCATAAAATCCTTTGTCTAGCAGGGTGTAGGCAATGTGAGAACCAGCTACAACTGGTTATAGGGAACTCCTTTCAGTGTGAGGAGCAGAGGCGACAGCCGCCCAGCAGGAGGTGGAGCCAGCATTGTGGCAGGCAGGCACAGCCCTATTCACTCCCAGGTGCTATCTCCTCCCACCACTCTAGTTGCAGATGCAGTCATTCAACCAAGGGCTGACTCAGACAACCTCCTGGGGGCTCCCCAGCCCCTGTCACCCTCAAACCAGACAGTCAATCCACAAGCAGGCCCAGGCACACTCCTGGAGCCAGGCTCCAGCCAATCACGTGCCAGCAGACTCACTACACACGCACACCCATGTCTAGAAGTGGCACTTCCACACTAGACACATTCATGCCACATACATCATTAGGCATTATTCAATCTCACGAGTTCGCACATACCAAACTCGACCCTGCACTCCCCACACATCAGGAACAACCATGGTCACACATATTCCCCATGCATTCCTATGGGAGGGCAGGTCACTCACCACACATACACAGAGAGCTCACGCACTTTACACTGTACCACAGTGAAAAAGTGTGCAGAGGCCTAAAATCACCAACACCAGGTTCCAGAAACAGCTAGGAAAAAGCAAAAAAGTTTCGGGGTGAACCTGCCAAAAAGGGCCAGGTCCAACACTGCTTTATTATCTTTCTCTGAACTACAGGCCAGATTTATGTTACCCAATACCCAAGCTGGTAAATATGAACTTCTTTGTAACTCTCTGCTTAACACCTTTCCAAATGTCCTACCCCAAATTAAGACTCCAGATTCAGTAAGTTGTATTAAAGCTTTTTCTGCTTCCCAACATACTGTCTCCATATTTTATAAACAATTTATTTGTACAAATGCTACTAACCTTACCTTTTTATCCACTTTTTGGAATGCAGAACTTTCCTTGAATCTTTTGTTAAAAGAGTGGAGACAAATATGGTCCATCAATATTTCAGGATGGTTTCCTGTATCATTATTTCAAACTAATGCCTTTATTTTGTTCAATTGTCTATGGACTCCATATAAATTATTTAAAGCTAAACTTATGGACTCCCACTTTGTTGGAACTACAAATGTTATGATGGTACTTTGAAACATAAGCTTTTTTAATGTAAAATATTAATTAGCTCAATTCCGGAAAAATGTTTGGGATATTATTGTTAAAATACTTCCAATTTCTGAGACTCTCACTTACAGTATACTTGTTGGTAAATCTTAAGTCCTATCGTCCACTTTATTGGAGCCCTAATCTAAACTTTTTAATCTCCTTATCTCATTGCTTCCAATTGGAACTCATCGGAAACAATATCAATCCATGCATGGTGGTCATATGTTATTTTTTATTAGATCTGGTGCTCAATTATCTCACAAAGGACCCTTAAAAAATACATCGTCTTTTCAACAGTTATGGAAACCAATTGAGGTTTGTAATAAAACGTATTCATAAATTATTTAATAACGCTTCTTGCTCCTATTAACAGTTTTGTATAACTACTGTTTTGAGGAGTAGCCTCCTTTGTTCCCTTTTTTCAACTTTTATAATTTGACTGCTTTTATGACAATGGTAAATTTTTGGTACGTGGATATTGTTAAGCTAAAATTCTAATATTAGTACTATTTTATTATTTATACCAACACTTTATCTTTTTTTGTTTGTCATGTTTACAAAAAATCCTAACAACATATTTTGAACACTAGATACAAGTATTTACATTTTTAAATAGTTTAAATAATTTAATTTATATTAACATGAGTTCCTATGTTTTTTTTAAAGTCTCTACCTAATTACGTTCTATGGAAGGGTGTTGCAGTACTAGTGGTCGGCCAATTGTGGTGCTGGACATACTCCAGCTCTGAGCTGGAGTACATTTACGACTGGTTTGGATCTATTTTGGCTGTAGTAACTCTAGATGGGCAGTTTGTGAATTGCAATGGACTTACTCTTTTGTGGGTGGGTGAATGTCCCTCCTTAATCCCATGCCTAGCCCTCCTTATTTCTCCTTTAACTGCTCCTATTTAATAGTAAGTATTCCCCATTGTCCAGCTATACCCTCGTCCTTCCCAAGTTTACTTTTAACACGTAAGCGCAAGAGTGCGGAGATCTCTGCAGCAGGGGAGCAGATCCCCGCACAAAAAAATAAGGAGAGGAGGAGTCCTCCACACGTAGGTTTATGAATAACATTTTGTTGTATGGTTGTAGAACAAAATGCAGTTTGTGAATAGGCCCTGTTATTTTTCCAAACAGGCTGTTGCTCTTTTCTTCTAAAAACCTGGCCAGTAAAATTAGTTTTAGGGCAAAATATAATCCAGGCCAAATAAACTCCTCGACCGATAAAGAAGCTGCCAAAGCATGCATGACACCCAACTTTATGGTACGAGAGAGACAGCACGATTCACACTGTTACAACAAAGCATAGAATTTCACAATAGATACCAATTGCCAGAGGTCTTTTTCTTTCAGTTTACCTTTCGCGGACTCGTTTCTGCTCGTGTAGATGTTTGTCTGCTTCTGTCATTATTGGGGGTAACGTGAATTTCGGCTCTTCATCTTGTTGCTCCAGAAGCCTAGCAGGCAGGTGGTTAAGGGGAGCTCTCTGATAGATGGGATCCAAAACACAATGTGAATTCACCATGATCTTTTCATATCTTTTTCTGCTGCTGGTTTCTGCATCAAAATAAAATAAGCTTGTCATGCCTGTCCATTGGGGTATATCATCTGTGCATTTTATAAAGACCTTAAACAGAATGACAATATCCAGACAGAGTTTAAAACGTAAATAAACATTTGCTTAGAGGAGCCTTCCTTACAAACACTTGATGATGTCTGACAGTGGCCCAGGATTTGCTCCCCTGACAAAATTATGAAACTCCTTCCATTTTTCTGTCACTACTTCTTCCAGTCTTTATCTTTCTTCTTAACTTCCTACCTTTTTTCCATCCTTTTTTTTTTCAGCTACCTATTTTTTCTTCCCTTACTCTTTTCCTGTCTTTTTCCATCTATCCTTCACTCCTTATATATATATCTTTATGTTATCCATTCTGAATGTCCTTTTCTTGCTTATTTCTATCTTTTTCCTTCCGTTCTTCTTCCTCGCCAGCTTCCCTCTCTTGTTTTCTGTTCATTCCATCCATCTTTCTTCGTCATTGTTTTCTGCTACTTCATTCCTTTCTTCTCTTTACCTTCCTTCTCTCTATGCTTGCTACTAGTCATTCTATCCGCTCATCCTTTTCTGTATCCCTCTTCTCTTAGTCTTTCTCTTCATTTATCCATCCCTCCATCCAGCCATGGCTTTATCTCTATATGTTCTCCAACTCATAGCTCCATCATACTCTACTCTTGCGGTAGTGTGTAGGAGCTGGTTTGGAGACCACCTTATCTAATGAAAGTCAAAGGAACTCAAAACAGTAATTTAAATGTTATATTCTACGCATAACTTACCAGTGATATTATTATTATTATTATTAAATCGGTTTTGTACAGCGCACAGTTACCCTGGAGCATCCCGGCGATATCCACCCCCGCCCCCGTTCAAGCTGCTAAGAAAGTAAAATCCATAATTTGTGTGCCTTCATACTACTGCTTCATTATGAATATGCCAATATCTGATTGTCCCGTAACAAGTACCGAAATAACTCACTTTTTAATCTCAATTTCGTTTTTTATTTTAACTGAAAGTGTATATTAATTCGAACAGGGGAAGAGAGGATGTAGCCTAACGGCTAGGGCGCTTGACCTCAAGTCTGGGGAAACAGGTTTGAGTCTCTGCAATAACGCTCAACATCCTGTGATTCTGGGCAAATCACTTAATATCCCTGCACCTACAAAAATCAATGTGTCCTGTGTAAGCAACTGGTGTTCATGTAAAGTGCTTTGATACCCAATACCTTTGGGCCAAATTTGCGCTACATAAAAACAGGTTATTAAGTTAATAGCAGGATTTTGTTTAAAAAAAGCAAACACCGAATGACCCTCACACTCTAGGAGGCAGCTCCTATGATGTAGGGATCATTATTTTTACTGTCCTCATCGCCAGGTGAAACGAACAGTTAAAAACATATATAACCCACCCACTCTAAATCGGTTGAAGGGTGTTATATGTAAGCCAGGATGGTGAACTCCGCTCCGCTTGTGGAGTTTGCGGAGTTTTGCACAGTCTGTGTGACACGGAGCTCACGAGTTCTGAAAAACTCTTTGTCATGTTGGTGAGCGCGAGCGAGGATCCACTTCCTGGTGATAGTTTTCCTTGTTCACGGTGGTCAACACTCAAGTTAGCGAGCGCGAGTGTGGAAAATAAACCTCCTGCCAAGATTTCTCAACGAGGGGGGGCTAGGGGGGGGGGGGGGGGGAGTCAGGTCTCTCATTGTGAGTGGTTGTGTACGCTCGTGACCACTGGCATTGAGAAACTGTCCGCTCGCGTTGAGAAAGCTGCCTCAAATAAAAATCTCCTCGAGAGGCAGAAAGGAAAGCAGCGCCCGCATGTGCAGTGCATGGTGCCGTTTGCGATGATTGCACAATGTAGACAATCATCCGGCACTGAAAATCACAGCGAACTGCATTTTTCTATCGCACTCCAATCCTTGCGGAGCTCTGCGTAGCGGCGCAGGTTTTTTTTTCACTTCGCGGAGTTTTGCGTAGCACAACTTCGCGAACTCCGCCCATGGTTAGTTATATGTAAACCTCTGATGGCCCATCAAAGGAGTACTTCGGCGATTGAGCCCGAGTGAGCTCCATCTCGGACATACTTTATGCCCGCCCACCTGTAATTCAGGCATGTGGACCCAGGGTTTGGCAGAGAGGGTAGTCCACCAAACTCAAAATCAGGTCCACAGTGTGTGTACTTGACAATACTACTATACTGGTTCTTTAGGATGTCCAGAAGAAAAAAAAATGTACTGTTGAAACTAGCCATCAAAGAATCTAAAAAGCAGCATAAGTCAAAACATCATGGGACTCTCAATGCGGAAAGTTTGCACATAGATGTACAGATGCAACAAAGATCAGTTTTTTCCATGGCTTTGGAATTACAACACTATTCCCAGATTTCCCCATATGGAAGGTGGTATTGCCTTGGAAATAGATGTAATATGAGTGACATGATGATCACTTAGTCCTGCCTGCACAGCTGATGCTAACCAAAAAGTTAGCTCCCTAATTTGTACCTCTTGTCTTACAATATTAGCAACTGTTAATCATTTTACACCACAATTTACTCTTTGAGATCTGTTTTTCGGTATTTTTTTTTCATATTACTGTAGCATATATGCTTAAAACACAAAATCGCATTGATAGCAAAAAAATGACTCAGTGTTGTTACAACAACTTGTAATTTACAATATTTTGTTGAGAATCCCAATGCATTTCGAGATCGGCTGATCTCTTCTTCAGGGGAACTGAAAAAATATGAAACATAATATCACGATTGTGTGATCAAACAAAGTGGATAAGTCAATTCTGTAGATGTCATTAACACAATAACAATTACATCGATAGCTCATGGCTTATAACTAGTCAATTAATTCATATTTCTATGTGAACGTAACATGTTGCGTTGTATTTCCAGGTTAGTATTAGGTGTTGAAGTGAACAGTGAAGTGACCCTTAGATCAGAAACATCAAGCACAATTTTATTCTAGCTGATGTGATGCTAAAAAACAAGCTTACCAACAAAAATATGATATCCTAGTATTGGTTCTCACAAGGTCCGACTAGTCCCCACGCTGGTGGGACAAAAAGGGCTGAAAACAAAGAAAGAGGGCAGCGTCTTCAACATTAAGAAATCCAGAATAGAATCATGAAACTAGCCAATGTTTAAAAATAGCATTATCTTATTGAAGCATCAAATAGTCAGACGTTTGACAGAGATGCTAACATGTCCTGTGATTCAATTATCAACATCCAACGTCTATACTATATCTATGATTGTCCTATTACACACAATGAAGCCCATCATGCCGTAACAACAAAGCGTACCTCTAATTAGATTAATAGGATGCTGCAGCTAGCGCCAAGATACCGTAGGTGAGCGTGCGCTTAATAAATACCATTTACCATACCATACCAGTGCTATAGTGGTACAAAAAATATGGAAGCACCCTGTAAAAAAATCTAAAATTCTAATTTAGAAATGACATTAGAACGCGAAAATCACTAGAACAAATACGAAACTGTAAATGAGTCGGTATGGGTACCTGTAGATATTGTGCTCAGGTCGGTATAATCTAGAGCGCATTCCAAATACGACTATGTGTCCCTTAGAAATAAATAAAGCTATTCAATCCTTCTATCAACCAAACAATATGGTTGCAAGCGGTACACCAACAACATGATTTACCTTTGCGAGAGTACTTCAATTCCATACGAGTGCCTCGGCATACCCTGGTGTGGTACTGAAAATTCTGGACTCGTGTAATAAACTTTGTCGTAGCATGACAATTTTGGTATCAAAAGACCGAGAATGGCTAGTACACTATGTACAAGCATTTTCGTCATATTCCAGTAACGATTTCACCTCGAAATCGTCATTTTTGTCCTGGTACCCTTGGCTTCCATTTTGTGAACGGCAGCCATTTTGTGGATTGCCCTTACAGTAGGCCCTCACTGTGGCAGAACAAGTATTTAAGGACATAACCTTACCATGGGTTTGTGCTGACTCCTGCATGACCTGGCGAAAGCTGACTCCCTTGCCCGAGGCTGACCTCGTTGAGCCAGTTCCTTGTTAGGCAGCTGGTCAGATAGAGATCAAAGAGCAGGACATTGCAATGTTTATTGTACACGCACACACCCCTTTATCTTGCTCCTATCTGTTTCTGTTCCTTCTTTATGGTCTATTTATGATGTAGGCTGCGGGCCTTTTCATTATGGGTCTTGTCCAGCTTGTCTAAAGAAGAATGTTTATTATGGGTTTGTTTGATGATTAATTTTGGGCTGGACAAACTGAAAAGTGGGTTTGTCATCATACAGTGCTTTGTGTGCACGTCCTGGGAGTGACCAACAATAATGTACTTCAAAGAGAAAATGTGTGCCTAGGGCATAATAAATGGTAAAAAAGGTCTGTGCTGAGACCATTCAGCAGACTGCCTTGTTCAATTGCTAAGGCAGTTGGGTGACGTAGCCTCACTTAATTGTGTTTAATAAAGATGTCTTTTTCATATTTTCAGAGTCTTGTGCCAAGTTCTTGTTATATTAGTAAGTATTACCTGAGAGCGAAATTTTCGAGTTCTTCAGTTGGCGCCCTAACGCGGGAATCATCAGAGAAGTGACTTTCTGTGGGAGTGATCGTGCCAGGAGACTGAAATAAACTGAGGAGGACAGAACAAGATTCTACTAAAAAGGTACTCTGTGCACGGGGATTCTAGAGATTCTTTGATTCTGCGGCCCAGTATATTTCTGACCTTCCTGATTTTTGATCCTCCACATGATGTCACTCCTGACTGATAACCTTTTTGGCGTGAGTATTCCTAAAAAGACCATTAGGTCATGTAGCACTTGACAGTTAGAATCAGGATAATATTTTGATTAGTAAAAGTAAGAGTTAAGTATAAGTGGGTCGCTCCCAGTCCTTTGTTCTTTGATTCTTTGATTTTGATTGGTTCTTAGTTTGATTTGTCCTTAGTTTTATTTGAAGATTGCAATTTTCGAAAACCGAGGGTCTTGTATATTTACGAGTGTATCGATAGAGATAGCCCCTTGAAGTTTGAAGCTAGATTAGTGAGCTACAAGATGCCTGATCTTAGCGAATTTGGAGATTTGTGTTGGCCAACTTTGTATACGTTTGTATTAGCCGGCTTCCCCTAAAGGGGATATCTAAATCGGTTTAGATTTAAAAAACATATTTCTTCCTTAGTGATTTTGTATCCCCAGGGAATTAAAATATGACATAATACAAAACAAGGATCCTTTGTTCTGTGCAGTTTTATGAATGGAAATATGCAGAACGATTTTTGGTGTTCTGCCAGCCAAAGCTAGTGAATTAAGTGTATTGTGACTTCGTGCACATACAGCAGTCTGTTGGGCTGTGTTTTTGCAGTCTTTTGGAATACTATTGAGACGTGTTTCTTGTAAATATGACTTAGCTAGTATTTACAAATGGCTTTGTTTTCGTCCAAAGTGTCGATTTGTGGGTTCAATGTGTGTTTCAATGTCTATGTGGTTTTTCTCATTAGTGTAACTTCAGTAATAGCTTACAGCGCTGTATTGTGTGTCCTGAGTGTTTGAATACTTTCTCTTTATGTCTGCAATGAGCTCTCAATGTGTGTTTGTAGGTGTCTTGATGTTTTCAGTCTGTTAAGTAAAATGTCAGATTATTAATATTAAGTAGAAATTAAATAACACTCTAGCAATTTACTATGTCACATGCTAAAATCGCTATATGTTGCTATTTAATTTACAGACTAATCAAAAACGCATATGTGCAAACTGTTAAATGCTTAAAATAGATAAGTTAAAATTCACATTCACTAGAATATGAAGGCCTCAAAAATAATTGTGTCTTTTGTAGCAAAACGAATTTGTATTTTTTTTACTTACATGCATTGTGTACATGTAAAAGCCAAACACTTTTAAAAAAAGGGAATTTTTTCTTGCTAGATTTAAATGCATCTTTTTGCACGCGCATTTTTAAAAAAAACTTGAAATGTCTGTTTTCAGTAAGACTGAAAGTGTGCCCAGGTTTCAGTTTCAGCCCTGTGCAGGGCCTTTCCTGCCGTTAAGGCAGCAGATGTTGTTTTTCAAAGGCCATGAATAATATTGGAATGCTTATTTAGCCCAGGACTTAGCCGTTAGTTAATCACAGTTGGATCTTTTTCATTTCAGAATAGTGTTTTAGAGGGTTAGAAAAATAAGGTTCATCACTTTGTATCACTGGAAGACATTCCAAATACGGTTTTCCTCTCTTAAAACAGATCCCAATCAACTCAATCTTGCGATCTGGCTCCTGAGGTCCTAGAGTGGCTACTTGAATCTCCTACCTGATTGTATGAATGTCCTCAAAGGCTAGACGTCCTACCACAAGAGCATGCTATGCAGCCAAGTGGAAGCAATTTTGTTTATGGTAAAAATAACAATCTACCTACTAGATGCTTCCATTCAAATCCTTATCTGTTATCTCTTGCATCTACAACAATGTAATTTGGCATACAAGTCTATACAGCTACATCTAGCTGCAATAGCCGCTTGCCTTCAAAACAGATACTACTTGTCTTTATTTCGAGTTCCTGCTAGCAAAGAATTTATGGAAGGACTTAAAAGAATAATTCCACCTTCCCCATCCTGGAACCTCAATATTGTCCTTACCAGGCTCATGGGTCCCCCATTTAAACCTCCAAACAAATGTGAGTTATAATTCTTTACTTGAAAGGTAGCCTTCCTGATAGCTATCACATCCCATCTACAGCTCTTATTGCCTCAAACGGAAAATGCTACTTACCAGTATGCATCTGTTCTTGGCATGTAGAGCCGTATACACCCACCCCCCCTCCCAGGGTACCTTTTATCTGTTGTAGTATTATCTTACTTGGATACATTGCACATGGACATCCTTTTCTACTTTCCTACTAACTATCTTTACCCTTCATAGCGAAAAACAATCTGGGGGTTAAATCGATGCCCATGCGCACTGTCACCATAACGGGGGAATCACCTATCTCGTGACTAACAAATTGCAAACATCTGAGCCCAACACTAGATGGCGATCTATGCCAAAGTATACAACTCTACATGCCAAGAACAGATGCATACTGGTAAGTAGTATTTTCCTTTTCAAATGCTGCTACTTTATAGATTTCAATGATCCATTCATAATGTGTAGGTCATTGTGTTTTCCAATATCTTAATATACAAATTTTTTCCTTCAGTGAGTGCAATAGCTTTCAATCATCTTGTATGGTTCGAGATTTGGGAGATCATTAAAAGCCATCCTTATGGCTAAATTCACCTGATCTCTACATTTACTGGACCGAAGACTGCTTTTTTTTTTTGTATTACTGGTTTTCCTGATTATCTTTTTGTATTATGTTTTTATCGGACTGCTATCCTACTTTTGTATTTTTTTATCTGACTGCTATCCTTTTTGCATTATGTTTTTATCTGATTACTATCCTATTTGGCTATTCTCTTACTACCGACTACTATATTGTACCCAATAGATCACCCTCTTGTTTCCCTTAGCCCTTGTTTTCTGTAAAGCGCTCTGATATCTGCAAAGATCTTGTTCGCGCTATATAAAACTTTGAAAAATAAATAAATAAAATAAAACATCTTTTTCAAAGTATATTTTTGGTTCTGTTGAAAATACTGATTGCCCTTTTTAAACATGGCGCGAAAAATGTCATGTTTTAAGTTAGGCTTTTTGTGCTTAGGCGCATAAATGAGTGCATCTAAAAATGATAGGAAAGGGATGCAGCTTACCTTTATATGTAGAGTTATCATAAAAACTGATAATTGGTTTCATTGAACGAAAAATTATTAATTATGGAAAAATAATTTGAGAAAAAAATAAGTGCTTTTTAAAATAGTTTTTTGATATTTATAAGCTTAATACTGATACTATGACCTCCTAGTATTAAAATTTGATTTAAGTTATGTGTTACGGTGTAATTAGGTAATTTGCATGTTGGTTTTCACTTGGTGCAGGCGTAAAAAACTCATTTTTCCAAGGATTTACATGAGATATGACTAATGTCAAATATCTGTAACGTGTAAAGAACATCCTGAGGATGATTAATATGTAAAACAATTATAGGATATTTATTTTTAAGTGCCCCAAAGATAAAAGTCGAAATTGAGGTAAATGGGTTTTTAACACAGATTCTTGTCGTTTACCATAGATTGAAAGTGTCTCTAGCTTCAGTAAATGCATACATTTGTGCATAATACAAACTTGTGGGTTGTTAGGTTGTTTTTCATAGCTCGGTGAGCCAATGTGCCCGGTGCAGAGGTTTGTGTTTAATATCAGGGTTGAAGGTTCTAAATTTAGCGGGGCCCATTTCAGACGTTCATCAATGTTAGGTTGCTAAAATGAGTACCTTTGTATAGGGTGGTAGCAAACATTTGTTCTAAAAACTGGTATGTGTGAACCCTTCACAGTAAATGTAGTAGGCCTTCTGTCTCTGTCATGTTGGCATTGTGACCTTTTAAATTCGAGCCTTGTCTCTGTGAAATGCAGAATAACATTGTAAACAGGCCTCTGAAAGGTGAAATTTGTTGTTTTAAATTAAAGACTTAATTCCAAAGGGAAATATACAAAAGGTTTCTTGAAAGGTTTCTTGTATTTCTGCTCTAAAAAATAATGTCTGCTAGTCGTTTTTATTTTGACAGAAAACTAAGTGTTGCATTACATCTTAGACAAAAAAATAGGATGCAGCCTTTTATTAAAATTTTGAAGCCTACATGAATAAGAAAGAACGATTTGCCAATTAAGAAGTTTTTTTTATCATAGAGATTGTGGCACAAGGCTAATTTTAGGTGTCAGGGAAACGATTTTACCTTTGGAAAAGTCAAAAGGGCTTCATGTTGCAAGGTGACTGACAAGATGGTAACAGTTAAGTAATGGAAATTTACTTTTGTGTTTCTTAATGTGTATCATGTTTTGTCTTCTGATTAAAAGTTATAATTGAAATTTGCTTGTTGTCAGAAATGTCTCTCTTGTGTGTTGTGTATGTTTTTTTGTTGCTTCTGCCTACAGACCATTCATGGATTGTTCTGGGTGATTTAAAGCAGACAAGACACATGAGTTTGGTTGGTTAGACGAAGATGTGTTTTTGCGTAACTACTTTGGAAAGAAATGTTCATGTTGTTGTTATGTTTGTGTATTTTGTTCTATCATGAATTGTTCTTGCCGGTTCTGTGTGTCCGAAAGTTGTATTTGACAGCAGATACCCACTATTGGTGATCTACTGTCAAACAGGAGGGTATCCTTACACGGTATTATGCGTCACCGCTCATTTATATATGCTATCGTTTTACAGCGAGTATATCTGATGGCTTGACGTCCGTTTTGTGCGTTTTTGCATGTTTTATGTTGTATGTTGCCGCTTAAGAAATTATCACAAATTCACCCGTGTTGTTGTGAGGGACATGTATGACGATACGGGTCGCTGTCAACAGTTGGGTAAAATTTTCGCTGATACTAAAATTCACAGATATGATTTCTTTACATATTGTGAACCAGACAGACAACACTTCACCAGTGTATGCCAAATTTGGCTATAAGTATTGAAGAAAAATAAACAGCAAATTGTGTCATTTGTAGTCACAATACTGCCCTTTTCTGTAAGGAACAGGCAGCCCTAAAATTATATATCCTGATTGGACGTAAGGATAAATTATAGATTTGTGACTCTTGTACATGGTGACCTAATTTCTATATCACATTAGTCACTTTTATTCTGCTTCCTAAGTGGCCTTTCTATGGCTCTGGACCATAAAAGAAACCAGGTTTCATTTTTTGTCACATGCCTGACTATCACCCAAGCACATCAGGCCTAGTTATTGGGGATTTTAGCTGGGTCCTATTCTCTTTTCCGTATTCCTTTCACCAGTCAACTTTTATTTATTATTAGTGTGTTCAGGTTCGCACTTTCAGATTGCAGTAATGTACCATGGACCCCCATTTTATGTATAATTCCCTGTTGCATAACTAGACTGGTTTCTAAGAATTTTCTTTAGGCCTATTCTGATGTCTTTCCAGTCTAACTGTTAGGACTGATTAACTGACTCAATACTATAGTAAGATAAGCTTTCCACCTCAATAGGAGACACATTACGTTAATCACAGTTGGATCTTTTTCATTTCAGAATAGTGTTTTAGAGGGTTAGAAAAATAAGGTTCATCACTTTGTATCACTGGAAGACATTCCAAATACGGTTTTCCTCTCTTAAAACAGATCCCAATCAACTCAATCTTGCGATCTGGCTCCTGAGGTCCTAGAGTGGCTACTTGAATCTCCTACCTGATTGTATGAATGTCCTCAAAGGCTAGACGTCCTACCACAAGAGCATGCTATGCAGCCAAGTGGAAGCAATTTTGTTTATGGTAAAAATAACAATCTACCTACTAGATGCTTCCATTCAAATCCTTATCTGTTATCTCTTGCATCTACAACAATGTAATTTGGCATACAAGTCTATACAGCTACATCTAGCTGCAATAGCCGCTTGCCTTCAAAACAGATACTACTTGTCTTTATTTCGAGTTCCTGCTAGCAAAGAATTTATGGAAGGACTTAAAAGAATAATTCCACCTTCCCCATCCTGGAACCTCAATATTGTCCTTACCAGGCTCATGGGTCCCCCATTTAAACCTCCAAACAAATGTGAGTTATAATTCTTTACTTGAAAGGTAGCCTTCCTGATAGCTATCACATCCCATCTACAGCTCTTATTGCCTCAAACGGAAAATGCTACTTACCAGTATGCATCTGTTCTTGGCATGTAGAGCCGTATACACCCACCCCCCCTCCCAGGGTACCTTTTATCTGTTGTAGTATTATCTTACTTGGATACATTGCACATGGACATCCTTTTCTACTTTCCTACTAACTATCTTTACCCTTCATAGCGAAAAACAATCTGGGGGTTAAATCGATGCCCATGCGCACTGTCACCATAACGGGGGAATCACCTATCTCGTGACTAACAAATTGCAAACATCTGAGCCCAACACTAGATGGCGATCTATGCCAAAGTATACAACTCTACATGCCAAGAACAGATGCATACTGGTAAGTAGTATTTTCCTTTTCAAATGCTGCTACTTTATAGATTTCAATGATCCATTCATAATGTGTAGGTCATTGTGTTTTCCAATATCTTAATATACAAATTTTTTCCTTCAGTGAGTGCAATAGCTTTCAATCATCTTGTATGGTTCGAGATTTGGGAGATCATTAAAAGCCATCCTTATGGCTAAATTCACCTGATCTCTACATTTACTGGACCGAAGACTGCTTTTTTTTTTTGTATTACTGGTTTTTCTGATTATCTTTTTGTATTATGTTTTTATCGGACTGCTATCCTACTTTTGTATTTTTTTATCTGACTGCTATCCTTTTTGCATTATGTTTTTATCTGATTACTATCCTATTTGGCTATTCTCTTACTACCGACTACTATATTGTACCCAATAGATCACCCTCTTGTTTCCCTTAGCCCTTGTTTTCTGTAAAGCGCTCTGATATCTGCAAAGATCTTGTTCGCGCTATATAAAACTTTGAAAAATAAATAAATAAAATAAAACATCTTTTTCAAAGTATATTTTTGGTTCTGTTGAAAATACTGATTGCCCTTTTTAAACATGGCGCGAAAAATGTCATGTTTTAAGTTAGGCTTTTTGTGCTTAGGCGCATAAATGAGTGCATCTAAAAATGATAGGAAAGGGATGCAGCTTACCTTTATATGTAGAGTTATCATAAAAACTGATAATTGGTTTCATTGAACGAAAAATTATTAATTATGGAAAAATAATTTGAGAAAAAAATAAGTGCTTTTTAAAATAGTTTTTTGATATTTATAAGCTTAATACTGATACTATGACCTCCTAGTATTAAAATTTGATTTAAGTTATGTGTTACGGTGTAATTAGGTAATTTGCATGTTGGTTTTCACTTGGTGCAGGCGTAAAAAACTCATTTTTCCAAGGATTTACATGAGATATGACTAATGTCAAATATCTGTAACGTGTAAAGAACATCCTGAGGATGATTAATATGTAAAACAATTATAGGATATTTATTTTTAAGTGCCCCAAAGATAAAAGTCGAAATTGAGGTAAATGGGTTTTTAACACAGATTCTTGTCGTTTACCATAGATTGAAAGTGTCTCTGGCTTCAGTAAATGCATACATTTGTGCATAATACAAACTTGTGGGTTGTTAGGTTGTTTTTCATAGCTCGGTGAGCCAATGTGCCCGGTGCAGAGGTTTGTGTTTAATATCAGGGTTGAAGGTTCTAAATTTAGCGGGGCCCATTTCAGACGTTCATCAATGTTAGGTTGCTAAAATGAGTACCTTTGTATAGGGTGGTAGCAAACATTTGTTCTAAAAACTGGTATGTGTGAACCCTTCACAGTAAATGTAGTAGGCCTTCTGTCTCTGTCATGTTGGCATTGTGACCTTTTAAATTCGAGCCTTGTCTCTGTGAAATGCAGAATAACATTGTAAACAGGCCTCTGAAAGGTGAAATTTGTTGTTTTAAATTAAAGACTTAATTCCAAAGGGAAATATACAAAAGGTTTCTTGAAAGGTTTCTTGTATTTCTGCTCTAAAAAATAATGTCTGCTAGTCGTTTTTATTTTGACAGAAAACTAAGTGTTGCATTACATCTTAGACAAAAAAATAGGATGCAGCCTTTTATTAAAATTTTGAAGCCTACATGAATAAGAAAGAACGATTTGCCAATTAAGAAGTTTTTTTTATCATAGAGATTGTGGCACAAGGCTAATTTTAGGTGTCAGGGAAACGATTTTACCTTTGGAAAAGTCAAAAGGGCTTCATGTTGCAAGGTGACTGACAAGATGGTAACAGTTAAGTAATGGAAATTTACTTTTGTGTTTCTTAATGTGTATCATGTTTTGTCTTCTGATTAAAAGTTATAATTGAAATTTGCTTGTTGTCAGAAATGTCTCTCTTGTGTGTTGTGTATGTTTTTTTGTTGCTTCTGCCTACAGACCATTCATGGATTGTTCTGGGTGATTTAAAGCAGACAAGACACATGAGTTTGGTTGGTTAGACGAAGATGTGTTTTTGCGTAACTACTTTGGAAAGAAATGTTCATGTTGTTGTTATGTTTGTGTATTTTGTTCTATCATGAATTGTTCTTGCCGGTTCTGTGTGTCCGAAAGTTGTATTTGACAGCAGATACCCACTATTGGTGATCTACTGTCAAACAGGAGGGTATCCTTACACGGTATTATGCGTCACCGCTCATTTATATATGCTATCGTTTTACAGCGAGTATATCTGATGGCTTGACGTCCGTTTTGTGCGTTTTTGCATGTTTTATGTTGTATGTTGCCGCTTAAGAAATTATCACAAATTCACCCGTGTTGTTGTGAGGGACATGTATGACGATACGGGTCGCTGTCAACAGTTGGGTAAAATTTTCGCTGATACTAAAATTCACAGATATGATTTCTTTACATATTGTGAACCAGACAGACAACACTTCACCAGTGTATGCCAAATTTGGCTATAAGTATTGAAGAAAAATAAACAGCAAATTGTGTCATTTGTAGTCACAATACTGCCCTTTTCTGTAAGGAACAGGCAGCCCTAAAATTATATATCCTGATTGGACGTAAGGATAAATTATAGATTTGTGACTCTTGTACATGGTGACCTAATTTCTATATCACATTAGTCACTTTTATTCTGCTTCCTAAGTGGCCTTTCTATGGCTCTGGACCATAAAAGAAACCAGGTTTCATTTTTTGTCACATGCCTGACTATCACCCAAGCACATCAGGCCTAGTTATTGGGGATTTTAGCTGGGTCCTATTCTCTTTTCCGTATTCCTTTCACCAGTCAACTTTTATTTATTATTAGTGTGTTCAGGTTCGCACTTTCAGATTGCAGTAATGTACCATGGACCCCCATTTTATGTATAATTCCCTGTTGCATAACTAGACTGGTTTCTAAGAATTTTCTTTAGGCCTATTCTGATGTCTTTCCAGTCTAACTGTTAGGACTGATTAACTGACTCAATACTATAGTAAGATAAGCTTTCCACCTCAATAGGAGACACATTACGTTTTTTTTAATATGACAAATTCAATGCCTATTCTAATTTGGTTTTTAGTTCCTTTTTCTGCTGCTTTAATTTTAATGAACCAGATGTATTTTAAATAATGGAAATACCAGGACTTTAGTTCTTGTCTTTTGTTTCCACATCTTGATAATTAGCTTTTGTATTGCATAGTCCCACCTGATGCACAATTATTATGATAATATGTATGTGATCCCGCTTTTGAGATGTTCTGGATGAGGATTTTAGGAACACATATGTAATAATTGAGATAAAATGTGTTTACCCAATTACACGATGCCACTATGTGTGAGGACATCCATTCAGATAGAATTCCCATGTCACTATGATGATGAAAGATATGCTCTCACACGGAAACCCAATTGAAGAGCCTAGAGGCACTGTTTTGCCTATTGCCTTTGTTTTTGTATTGCCTTTAAGAATGACAGTGTATTTCAACGCAGAATTGTCCCATGGCGTGTGGCCACTCCTTTGAAGATCGCAGGCCACCTGTTTGCAGTCCCCTTGTTGTACAATGAACTGTTTAAAGCATCGCACTTGCTTCATCAGAAGGCGTTCAACATCAGAAAAGAAGGAGGAGCTGGTTTTGCCTCAGTCCCTTGAGATTTCAGTGCAAAAGAGCGCCTGTTATGTGCTGGTTAACCTCTGACAGTGTGCAGTCCCTTGAGCCCCTTGGCCTGAGTTTTTGGCCACACACGCACCCCTTTTTCCTTTGCTTCAACAGTAGTGCAGTGCACCGGAGGATCCAAGAGTGGCAAAAGGCACTCCATTCTGGTGCCCATGAAAGAGCGGCCTGAGCGTCCTCTGACACTGAATGATGAGTGTTGGAGTCTGAGAATGGTCCCGGGTCTGCACGAGATGATCTGTGCCCATTGACCAATGAAGCGCACAATATCTGTAGTGTCTGACGCAGAGGAGAGATACGGTGCACTGCCTTGAGACATTGAGACTTTGTGAATGAGCTATGAGTGTTTGCCAGGAGGGCACTCCAACAGATACTGAACATCAAGAGCATGAGAGGCCTGAATCCAAAGGCCCATGCAACAACGGGAGCAGACTTGATTGGACAATATAAGTCTGCCAGAGAGGCTTTTTGAACAGACTCTGGGCATAGTTGGTTTCACAAGAGGTTTCCGTGTGATTGTATAGACTACGTGTTAGGAGAATTATTTTATTGTTCTGCTGGCATTATTTTAAAGTAGTATTCTGTTTAGTAAAAGCAGAATAAAGTCAATTTTCTGTGAAAGAGTATCCCCTTTTCACCTCAGAGCATTAATGAGGGTCACCACTGTTTCACTTGAACATATAATGAATTACAGAAAGGCATAGGAAGACCTAAAATGTTACTAGATAATTTGAGGATTTACCTTTTGCTTAGGGGTGTGGGAAATTATGATTCATTTGTAATAGCGGTCAATACTTTGTCTATATGTTCTTAATGACGTGGTTTCTAGTGTTTTTTTAAACATGGCATTGTCTTTTATGGGTGGGATTGTTTTTGCTGCCCAATTCCCATCTGTACCCACCTCCCAACCTATGTCTCTTCCTACTTCTACTTCTTTGCATACTTTCCAGATTTTACCTGAACATGGACTAGTTAGGAGGTCAGAGTTTACTGATAATTCTTGTTGTGCAGTTTCTGCATCAACACCAGTTAGTAGTGAACATCACTAATTGTTGGGTATGTGGTCTTGTACCACATACTACAGATAGAGGCATTCCCTATTTGGTCCTGCCATATATGGCCTTTGTGCTACTGCGTGTGTAAGGAGACCTGTCCCGAGAGAGTCGCTAAGTTATAGGATTATGCTTCAGCAACATCTTGATGATTTGATAAATATAGACCTGGACTCAGACTAGCGTGAGTATAGGTTCTTGCCTATGTAAGGGCAAAAGGAGCGTCTGTGGTACTGAAAATTCTGGACTCGTGTAATAAACTTTGTCGTAGCATGACGATTTTGGTATCAAAAGACCGAGAATGGCTAGTACACTATGTACAAGCATTTTCGTCATATTCCAGTAACGATTTCACCTCGAAATCGTCATTTTCGTCCTGGTACCCTTGGCTTCCATTTTGTGAACGGCAGCCATTTTGTGGATTGCCCTTACAGTAGGCCCTCACTGTGGCAGAACAAGTATTTAAGGACATAACCTTAGCATGGGTTTGTGCTGACTCCTGCATGACCTGGCGAAAGCTGACTCCCTTGCCCGAGGCTGACCTCGTTGAGCCAGTTCCTTGTTAGGCAGCTGGTCAGATAGAGATCAAAGAGCAGGACATTGCAATGTTTACTGTACACGCACACACCCCTTTATCTTGCTCCCATCTGTTTCTGTTCCTTCTTTATGGTCTATTTATGATGTGGGCTGCGGGCCTTTTCATTATGGGTCTTGTCCAGCTCGTCTAAAGAAGAATGTTTATTATGGGTTTGTTTGATGATTCATTTTGGGCTGGACAAACTGAAAAGTGGGTTTGTCATCATACAGTGCTTTGTGTGCACGTCCTGGGAGTGACCAACAATAATGTACTTCAAAGAGAAAATGTGTGCCTAGGGCATAATAAATGGTATAAAAGGTCTGTGCTGAGACCATTCAGCAGACTGCCTCATTCAATTGCTAAGGCAGTTGGGTGACGTAGCCTCACTTAATTGTGTATAATAAAGATGTCTTTTTCATATTTTCAGAGTCTTGTGCCAAGTTCTTGTTATATTAGTAAGTATTCCCTGAGAGCGAAATTTACAAAGGTCTTCACTGGAACGCCAAATGCTGTGTTCCAGGTGATGTGTTTATGCTTCCGTTTCATGCCATTAACCTAAAAGACGGACTATATCACCAAGCAAAGTGGCGGCCATCTTAATGTAGTCAGAAATACTATGGTTTGCTGATATAATCCTGCGTGGATTAATGGAATATGCAGATGTCAATAAACCACATGCTCAAAGATGCGAGAAATACCGCTACGCCATGACCTCGACCGGAATGAAAACTTCATGAAAAAAGCGAGACGGCAGAAGCAATAGCCCGTTATAATCTGACAAAGTCTCAAAAAATACCGCGTGTAGAACGATGTACTGAAACTTCCATATGAATAAATGCGTAAAACTTAGAATCAAGAACAAGAATGCATCTAATATTGCCATTAGTGAAGAGACCTTGCTACACCTGATTATGTAAAGAACGAGGTGTATAATCGTTGAAACGACGGCCATCTTAGTACTGTAAGCTGTGGTAGGACAATGGGTGACCTGAAACTCTGTTTACATACATAGAGCATTTACTAATAAAAACTGAGGTGTTGGGCACCTCTGATGTGTAACACTAACGGCACTAGCAACTACAGCACTCCGGGTGAAGAGGCGTTGTGGATGGAAGCCACAACAGTTGATGAGCCCCCCCCAGCTTGTGCGAGTTCTGGTGAACATACCACATACTGATGCAAAGTGTAAGGTTTGGGGCCTGTGAAGTGCGTCAGTAGGACATGCAGTGCTGGGGTAAAGCTGGCTGCTAGCCTATAGGAGGCAGATACAGACAGTCGCACCCCGTGGATCATCCCTTAGCGGACTGCACTTGAGAACAGTGACATAGTATGAGGTGGCGAGGTTCACACATTTGGCCACTAGAAATTTTGAAATAAGTAAAGAAAAAATATGAAACTTACAAGCCGGTGGACACCGCATGAGAGGGCCTTGTTCTGCGTGCCTACACCCCCACCGCTGTCCAAAGGTGATGAGAAACACAGAGCCACATCGTGCTCATCAACCAACCCAAGTAGGTGTAACGTCAGAAGCTGTTCCTTGCCTCCGGTGTCCTCGCACGTTAGAACAGCACTAGTAAGCAGTGACACCGCTCATAAGCGTGGAAGGAAAGAAAGGTGACTACTGTAGTCCGGGGCAGCCAGAGCGCCGCCACAGGATGTGCTTGCTACTGTAAGGCTGCTTGTCATGGCTGCCATGCCAGCAAGGTGCCCTAGCCTGGATGGTCTCCACCGGTCTTACTACAAAACTATCTGAAGCCCATTGCCCCAAGAGAAGAAGAAAGAGTTGGGCAAGTCAAGAGGCAAGAGGGAGAAGAGCGTTCTGACCCTCCCTCCACAAATGAGTGGAGGCATCACAAGAGGACATCTGGAGCCTGAGGTGCCACTCACTAAGGGGAATGAGTGTTCATATCCCCAGAACCACCACCTTGACCGCACATGCCTGCCAGGTTGAAATGACCACAACCAGTGGAAATTCCAAGGAAAGCAAGACTGAAACAGAAGATAGACAGAAGCTCCAGACACCAGAGACCCTGGTCCGAACAATAGGACCCCATCCCCCTGCACCTTCTTTGCACACCGTTCCAGTCCCCGCCAACCACGCCTGAAGGCAGCAAAGCCTCAGGGTTCAGGAGGTAGAACCATGGCTCAGAGTGGGAGCTCCAAGAAGGTCCCGGAAGAGGGAACATGCAATGCGTGGCCAGGCACCACACAGTACCCCAAAAAATAGACCCAACACCCGAGGCTGGTGGCTGGACTACTGAGATAGTCGACCACTGAGACGCTCTGTTGGCCAGTCCTGAAGAAGCTGTATGCCACTGCACCCAGAAAGAGAAGAGACTCAGCAACAAGAAAACCCAGCAGCATAATTAGAAAGAAGATACATGTTGAAGTTCAATGGAGAAAGAGAAGGAAGGGAACCAGCCGGTGAACAATGTGAAACCTGACAACCGGAGAAGCCTAGGAGGGAAGATTAGGAATAGCCAGGCCTGACATGCACGCTTGAGAGGACTTGATCCACTGATAGAGTGCCTCTATCAACACAAACAAGCCACAGCTACGAAATGAGGACAACCTGGAGACCTCACAGCAGGAAAACAAAGAGTAGGCCGCAACCATGTGCAAGCCGAGTCTCCGACTCCCACTTTGCAGCGTAACCATCTAGACACAGTACCTGGTGGCTCAGCAACTCAGAGCATCCAGGCTGAAGGATGCAGATGCCTCCACAAAGAAAGGATGTAAGCACCTTGCTACCATGACTCCAAGGCGTCGAAGACCAAAGAACGAATGCCTGCAACTAGCAGTTACAAGCCATCGGCATGTATCGTGCAGGTTCACCACACATTGGCAACTCCATCAAGCCAGGCCATGCCTAATGCATCATCACTACCACCCATGGAGCATCGAACAACCAGAGTTGAGTCCAATACCTTTGTTATACCTACAGGCAATCTGAAGAATCAGACAGCCCGTGACTACCTGCTCACCCCGCCTGCATCCTGATGGTGAGAGCACGTCTTGACCAGTTGCATGAGTGAGTAGGGAGTGGCTCCTCTGTGGTTCTGCAGTGGACAGCATGTGGCCCTAATGCAACACCCACGCAGTCCCATGGCAACATGTCCAAGGGGTTTCCATAAGCATGAGAGATGGACTTGACACTGCACCACCGACAGATTCCAGGAGGTAGTGGAGCCTCAGAGTGGGGACTTCAACATGTTGTAGCTGTCTTTCCAGTCAGAAGACTGTCTTCAGTGAGTCAAACAACACCACCAGCCAAACTTTGTGATGGACTTCAACAACCTTCCTGATGGACCCATTTTGAACTGTTGACACCAACCACAAATAATCTGGAGCATCAGAAGCAGGGATGGCTGGTGTTAATGGGCATCGCCCTACTACCCTGTCGGAGAAACAAAAGGATAAGAAGAACCACCAAGCAGTTTTAACCCCTTGGCCGCGGCGGTAATTCCGCCGCGGCGCTAGGAGGAGGGGGGCCGCGCGGCGCCACCATGCTCGTGACGGAACCAATCCGTCACGAGCCGCGGTGGGGCTGTGCTTGTGACGGAATGGTTTAATCACGGCCCCGCTCGCTCAATAGAACGTGCCGCGCAGACGCAAAATCAGCGCCGCGCAGGCGCGGGGGCCGAGCTGTTATGGAACCATTCCATCACCAGCACAGCCCAACCGTGGCTCGTGACGGAATGGTTCAGTCACGAGCGCGCAAGGGGTTACATTTGTTTTTTAAATCATTTTGGCAAGACACAAGGCAAATCAGGCTTAGATGTTCACTGTCAATGATATAGCATCAAACAATAAGAAAAAACAAAAGAAGAATAAAGTAATGTGAAATAGCATAATATCCATATCACAAAACAGACATGTCATAGGGTGTGTAATATCAGCAATATAGCGAATTATTAAAAAGAAAGCAGAGTCCCACAGGCCATCCCCCTACCAAAAATTGTGGCGGTTAGCAATGGGTAGTCCAGTTGTAGTCCCATGTGAGCACCCGCATACATAAAAAGCCATAGCGACAGACAGAGCATAATTTCGTGAGGATTGAGAGGAGCATATAGTGCAAATGATGTGTGAAGCTGATCGCTTTACCCCACGCCTTCCGGAACTATGCCATGGTCCAATTGACAGCCAGAAGCCTGCCGCAGTGTTTCTGCATATGTTCTGCGGGGACCCGAAATGTCTCTAGGATGGGTAGAACCTGGCAGTAGACTGGCATAGATCTCACAATTGGTATTACAATAGGCCAGGATACACAACCAGCCAGCCAAGGTTGGAGCAGACTTGCGGCCCCATAATAGGGCAATCTCACGTTTAGCTAATTGTAAGCTGAGGGATGCAAAACATCTGACCTGTTTGGGAAAGTTAACTGTGTATCCCAGTAGTGCTACTTCTGGTATGGGGGTAAGGGTCAGTTTCGTCATGGCCCCTAGCACGTTGAGCATTTCTTCCCAGTAGGTGTGGAGTTTAGGGCAAGTCCATGTGAGCAAATCAGCATATGGGGCAGCACACTTGCGACAAGTATGCGGTCTGGTAGGGTCTAATCTGTGTGCTTTAGCGGGGGTAATAAAAGATTCTGCATAGGAACTTAAAATGCAATAGTTTATTTCTGCTGTTCAGAGAGACATCCTTTGGCACTGCGCAGCACTTGGCCCACTGATCGTCCGTAATGGGGTGGCCCGAATCTGCCTCCCAGTCCATGCGAATCTTGTCATCAACATGTACAGGCCGCAACGATGCGCAGGCTCTATCTAGTTTAGAAATGAGATGTGCCCCGCTAGGGCTTTCAATTATTAGTGTAAGGGACAGGAACAAGTCTAGCTCTAGAGGGAAACTGGGCAGCGCAGAGCGGATACGACTCAGCACAAAGCTGTCCATAAAGGTGACAGCCTGAAAATGAGTATCTTCCGATGGGGAGAAAATATGCCCCTCAGGGTATAGGTCCCCTAGTGTAGTGATAGCGAATTTGGTTAAAGTGTGCTGGATCAAACTTTTGCCAGTGATTGGAAGCTAACAAGCGTTTTGGACAGGTAAGGCAGAAGAATACAGTATGGGGAAGTGGTGATCCGCCTCAGCTTGTCCCAGACTGGTGGTGGAGACTGTCTGTATGTCAGTAGGGTCTCTGGAAACTCCCTTGGGAAGTACGGTTGACAACCGTTAAGGGAGGACAAAATCCACCTCTGGGCGCAGATAGGGGATCCGTGCATCTGGCTGAAACCATGAATAGGCACAGCAGCATTGAGCTACTAAGTAATACAGTTGAAGATTCGGTACACCATATCCACCTCTGTCATATGGCAGGGTAAGAATTTGCCAGCGGACACGTACCTGATTGCCCCTCCCCCCACACCAGCCTTGTAAGGTGCTTACGTAATTGTAGGAAAAACCCATTGGTGAGGGGAATCGGGATATTATTGAAAAGATAAAAAAATTTGGGAAGCACTATCATCTTAAGAATCGCGACACTACCGGCAATTGACAATGGTCAATGCAGCCATCTCTCAACTTGAGCTTCAAGAGTGGTAATTGCTCAACCGTAGTTGAGGCAAAGGATCTGGGCGGTGTCGAGCTGTATATGAATGCCCAGATATTTAATAGAATCAGTGCACCATTCGAGAGGGAGTTCACACTCCCAGGAGGTCGTACTGGAAGTTACCAGGAAGATCACAGATTTACGCCAGTTGTTGCCTAGGCCGGAGAAGAACGAGTCTTGGAGAGAGGCAGATACGAGACGGCGGGACTCACACGCCTTTCTCTTCTAATTGTGGAAGCCGAGACTCGGTGCGATCTTTACCGACGCACGGTTGAATTTGACTTAGACGGCCCGCCCATCCATTTCAGCCATCCTCAGTTGATTGAGCCAAACACTGATTTCTAGATACGACGGCTTACGGATACGCAATTTATTGACACGTACCCAGTTTCCTTGCCAGCAGAATGCCATAGAATTTTAGGACCCACACATTGAATTGCCATTTTTCGTCGCCTCTGGTGACAGAAATTGTAGTGCACCCTGTAAAAACTCTGTCCTGATGAAGACCCCGATGTAAGGCAACAAACATACCTACAACTGTAGCGTGGGGTCGAAACGTCGACGGCTACTACTTTTCATTTTTCAGTTGACACCGCCCGCAGTAATTTGGATTCTCCTGTGTCAATATAGTCTTTTCCAAGTACTATGGGCTATGTGATGATCCCTTATTTTGGCTCTATGTTCTGAAGCCTCTAGAAGATTTACTGTATTTCGAATGAAATTTGATATTTAATTAATGTCACAAATTTCTATTTTTCACTTTTTCCCCTTCTTCACAGCATCACGCTACCTCACTTTCTTTCCTTGGGGCACTGTTATTTACCAAGTATATTGTCTAACCCATTGTGATTAATTTACAGTGTGTGGATGCTTTTTACCTTCTACGAAAATAAAAAAATTAAAGATTGATATAGTGTTTCACAGGGACCCTTTTTTATACACTAGGCCGGAGAAGAGGCAGAACTGCAGTATTTCTCTGATGAGAGGCTCTAAATTCACACGGGTATCCCTAACGTATAGGATGGTGTCATCGGCGTATAGAGAAATTAGGAGGGGGCCAGTGTTAAATTGTAAGCCCCTTTGTAGATGTTGTTCCTGAAAGTGGCGGATTAGGGGATCCATGGCTAAAATAAACAGTAAGGGTGATAAGGGGCAGCCCTGTCGTGTGCCGCGGGAAAGCGAAAAGGGACGGGATAATGTTTCGTTTATGCTGAGCCGTGCTGTGGGGAGGCTGTATAGTAAGGCGGTGGTGGCTATGAAACCCAATTGCATGCCCATATGGAGCATCACCGAAAGGAAGAAGGGCCATTCTAGAGAATCAAAGGCCTTCTCCGTGTCCAACAAGATTGATGCAGCGGGACCGCCAGCTTAATTCTGTGGAGGACCGAGAAGAGCGTCCTAAGATTCAAAGAGGTGGAGCAGTGGGGGATAAAGCCGGATTGGGCCGGAAATATGATGAATTCCATCAGCTGGGAGAGGCGATAGGCGATGATTTTGGCTAACATTTTATAATCAAAGTTCAGGAGGGATAGAGGTCTGTTGGAGCCGCAGGAGGTCGGATCTTTTCCGGGCTATTGGAGAAGGATCACGATCGCTTCCATAGGCGTGGAGGGGGCAGGATTATTTCTCAAGGGCCTCCGCATAAACCTTAGTCAGCTGCGGGGCCAG
Source organism: Lissotriton helveticus (assembly GCF_964261635.1). NCBI lineage: Eukaryota > Metazoa > Chordata > Amphibia > Caudata > Salamandridae > Lissotriton > Lissotriton helveticus. Next base: position 419,232,078 of record NC_136061.1, on the reverse strand, counting down.
CATATCTTTGTATGTCTTGTAAAAGTCCCCTGTGAACCTGTCCAGCCCGGGGTCAGAGGAACAGCGAAGCGTATCAATGGCACCTAGAACTTCAGTTTCGGTTATCCGTTCTGCAAGGAAGTCTTGCTTGTCCCTCTCAAGGTAATCCAAGGCAATATCCCACAAATAAGCTTCCTGTGCCAATGGGTCCTGGCCTGTCCTGGTGGAGTACAATGAATTACTCACAAATCTCCAAAGTGGAGGTGAGCGTCTGATCCGTAGTATTACGAATCTCAGTGATGCAGGCTTTACCATAAGGGGGCCGCAACATTTGTGCCAGTACTCTGCCCGGCCGCTCACCCTCTCCGTACCGCCTAGCGGTTTGATATTTGCCTAGGTATAATATCTCATGGTCTGCGGCGTCCCGGAATTCAATCAGGGGCTAGGAGTGTAACGTGGTATCATCTAACTCAGCAAGTTCGCGCTCAATGCGGGAGATTGTGGTGCAGAGACTTTTAAGCATGCCTGAGTGTTTGGCTAAGCACAAGCCCCTAATGTAGGCCATGAAGCCCTCCCATAGAACCGCCCATGAGTCCACTGAGCCAGTGTTAATGGTGAAATAGTCTTCAATTGCTTTGTGCACTTCTTCCTTAAAAAGATCATAGAGCGCACGGCTCGGAAAGCGCCATTGGCGTTCAAACCCCTCTGGAGGAGGGATCCTCAGACGAAGCGGGACCAGAGAGTGGTCCGAGTATATTCTCTGGAGCGTCTCAAGTGCCTGAAACCAGTTAGAAATAGCAGGGGAACCAAGCCAAAAGTCAATTCTCGTCCAAGTGTTATGTTGGCCAGCACAATGTGTATATTCTGAGTAGGTAGGATTGCGCAGGCGCCAAATGTCAAGTATGGAAAGTTGCTTGCAGATGGCCATGAGAGCGCGTCAGGAACACAGTCTAGTGTCAGGGGTTGAGGCTGTGCTGTCCAATACCAGATTGAGGAGCAGATTAAAATCTCCCCCCACCAAGAGCAGACAAGGGGGCCAGTTTTAAAAGTTGGGCGTGTAAGGAGTGAAAAGATTCAGGCAAATCAGTGTTCGGGCGTAGACAAAAACCAGAGCCACCTTGTTTTCCATGAGGGACTGCGTAACAATAATGTATCTACCCTCCTTATCTCCAATAACAGAGCCTAAGCTAAAGGGGACCCACTTGTTAATAAGTATGGCAGTTCCCCTGGCATAGTTACTGAAATTGGCAAAATACATGTGTGCCCCCCAACTAGCAGCAAAGCGGAGTGAGTCCGTTTTGGGTAAATGCGTCTCCTGCAAATAGGCAATATCCACTATATGCCTGAAGAGATAATGAATGACATGTCTTCTCTTATGGTTATCGTTGAGGCCTCTGACGTTCCAGGACATAAGGGACAAGCCTGAAGGAAGTCTATATTACCCAGCTGAGCCATTGGGAGTGTTCATCGAACAGGTCATGCACAAACAACCAAAAAGACAAAACAACTGTGACAGTGAACAAACTTGAAGCCAATTACAAACGCTTCAGCCAGAATCTAGTGATCTACTGTACAACAGATCAACTGAACTCCCCCTCCTCCCACCCAGCCACTTCCAAAAGGGAGAGAGGCATACCCCAAAACTGAAGACATAACCCGATATACCAATGTCCTTTAAGCCTCAATGGAGCAAACCCCAACAAGGTATATTCAAATTCCCAGAAAGTAAACCAAAGGTATACACCACGAGGAGTGGCAACACCACACCAGTCAGACAGACATTGGAAACATATTGGTGAACTGAACATTAATAACCCAACCTATGAATACCATCAATTAATTGCCTGCAGGATGTACTGATCCACCTGAGCCCGTGCTGGAAAACAGGTCCATGCTTGCGTTGGAGCCGCAATCCAAGGGCTAGGATCCATCCCCCTCCGCCCCCGACCGGTTTTTGCTCTGTTTGCGAGTGCGATAAAATACCTGCGCCTCCGTCGGGGTGTCGAAAATGTGTGGTCACCATTTACATCAACTCGAAGTCTCGCCGGGTAGAGCATGCCATATTTCATGTCCATGTTTCTGAGTGTGGCCTTAACCCCATTGTACTTGCAGCAAGCTTCCTGTACCATGAGAGCAAAGTCTGGATAAAGCGCTGTTTTGGAGCCTTGCCAGTCAGTGTCCCCTTTCTATCTGGCGAGGCGCAGGGCTGTATCATGGTCTCGGAAGTTCATTATGTGGGCGATGATGGGCCGCGGGGGAATGCCCGGATTAGGCATCAGTCCCAGAGATAGGTGAGCGAGTTCTACCACAAAACCTGGGGTGAAGGATTCCCTGCCAAACATGTCTGCCAGTAATGTCTCAACGAAGAGGTCCAGGAGGCCCGTTGCAGCGGACTCAGGGACTCCCAGGTTGCGGATGTTATTGCCCTTACTGCGCGCCTCAAGGTCCTCATTTTTATCGCCACATCTTTAAGGATGCACTCCACGCGCTTCAGCCTCTTGTGAGATTGCGCCGTACCGTCTTCGATTTCGGAAATACGCGCCTCAGCAATTTATTTATTTATTTATTTTGAAGCTTGTAGAGCGCACAGCTACCTCCGAAGGAAGTGTCCCGGCGCTAAGATTACTGAATTGTCCCCAGGGCAAGAAAACAGAGACAGATCTCATATAGGGTTCTGACCCACCCAGCCAGGTCCTACTGCTTAGTGAACAGCCAAGTCTTGAGTTTACGGCGAAAAACAGGCTCAGCTTCGCAGAACCTGAGGTCAAGAGGGAGGCTGTTCCAGAGCTTGGCGGCAGTGATGGTAAAAGATCTGCCGCCAGTCCGAGAGAGCTTAAATCTGGGCACTATCAACAGGCGCAGGTTGTTAGATCTAAGATGTTTGGCTGATACCGAGATTTTAAGACGCTTTTTCAGATATGACGGGCCAGTACCATGGATAGCCCGGAATGTCAAAGTCAAAATCTTGAATTCAATGCGTCGTAATATTGGAAGCCAATGAAGTTTTTCTCGAAAGGCTCTGACTGAGGTGCGGGCAGGAATATTGCCAATGAGCCGAGCGGCTGCATTTTGCACAATTTGCAGGCGGTCAACCAGGAACAGTGGGGCACCTGAGTAAAGACTGTTGGCGTAGTCCAAGTGGGAGGTAATGAGAGCATGGACCACAGTTTTACGTGCTGATTGAGGGAGAAAAGGGAGGATTTTCTTTATCATGCGTAGTTTGGAAAAACAAGCTCCGACCACTTTATTAACTTGAGCTTTACCAGACAGGGCATTATCAAAAATGTAGCCCAAATTACGGGCTGCCTGTACTGGCGTAGGGGGAGGGTTCAAGATAGTAGGCCACCATAAGATAGATGGGGGGGGGGATTTTTTGCTGAAGAAAAGGACCTCCGTTTTATCGGTGTTCAGGGCAAGATGATTGGTAGACATCCAGGAGCAGATGTTGCCAAGGCACTTCCTAAAGTTAGCGAAAAGGGAGTCAGAATGGTCTCGAAAGGAAAAGATAAGCTGAGTATCATCAGCATACGAGACCACCCTGACACCCCAAGACTCAATTACCTTGGCTAGGGGGGCCACATAAGCGTTAAACAATAGAGGGCTTAGGGCGGAGCCCTGGGGAACTCCGCACAAGAGGGGTTTGTCTTCAGATTCAAAAGGGTGCATGGTGACCCTTTGGAGGCGACTGGTAAGAAAAGAAGTGATCCAGGCAAGCACTGTCCCACCAATCCCCAGCTGTTGTAGGCGGGTGATAAGTATTTTGTGGGAGACAGTATCAAAAGCAGCGGATAGGTCGAGGAGGACCAACATGGCCTCCTCGCCCCTATCCACTGATTCCCTGATGATTTCAGAGACCTCAATCAGCGCAGTCTCAGTGCTATATCCGGTCCTAAAGCCGGACTGAGAATCGTGTAGCAACTGGTTCGACTCTAAGTAAAGTGCCATTTGTTTTTGTACCACTTTCTCCAAAATCTTGGCAGGTTTTGGCAAAAGTGAAATAGGTCGGTAATTACAAAAAAGTGAAGGGTCGGCACCAGGTTTCTTCAATAAAGGGACAAGCCTAGCCTGCTTCCAAACTGAGGGGAATTGGCCGCCTGACAGGGAGGCATTCCAGATGGAAAGGTAAGGATTCAGTAGGATTGGGGCAAGCGTGCCCATAACTTTGGCCGGGACTGGGTCCAGGGGGGAGCCGGACTTGACATTGCGTAGTAAGGCTAACGCAAGGTCTGAAGTCAGCTCACTAAAAGAGTCAAAAGAACAGTGGGGGGGGCCAAGGTGATCATCAGCATGATCAGATGTAGACACTGCAAAGGAGGAAGACAGTTTGATTATCTTCTCTTGAAAGAAGTCAGATAATCCGTTGCAGAAATCTTGAGTGGGAGTGAAAAGGGTTTTAGAAGCAGGGGGATGTACAAAATCTTTTACAATAGAAAAAAGAGTTTTTGAGGAGTTCTGTGCCTGCTGAATAAGATTGGAAAAGTGGGCTTTCATTGAGGCGCGTTTGAGTTTGTGGAATTTATTCAGGGCCGATTTGTAGGCTAATTTGGCTGAGGGGTTGTAGTTCAGTCTCCATTTGCGTTCTAGCTGCTTACACCTACTCTTCTCCTCTCGCAACAGTGGAGAGAACCAGGGAGCAGAGGGACGGGATCTGTGGGAAGTGACAGGAGCCATGGGGGAGACCAAGTCAAGCGCCTCAGAGAGCGATGTGTTAAGTCTCACCGTTTCAGAATTAAATGTCTAAATGCCGGTCATGCAGTTGGATTTTAGCCCCCATATCTTCCAGGCATTTATCCAGTGTGTCGAAGCGGCCATCCAGCGCACGGAAACCAGCCCTCATTTCCAGGAGCAGCGTGGATGTCTGTGCTTAGAGAGCGTCAGTGCTGTCCATTCCTAAGCTACTCTCTGCCATGGTGGGGTCATGGTCACTGCTTTGCGCCATAATTTTTTCAAATGGCAGGATCTTTTGGTTAGGGTCTTTACGACCCATGCTGCCGGTGGAATAAACTGTAGGAGCTGTATCAACGCAAGGCAGTGCCGCATGCGATGGTAGGCCTAGGAGAGAGGCTGATGTTGTAGGGAGATATTAAGGCAGGCATGCCAGTGTTAAGAACCCAGATGGCAGCAGGCCAAAATCCCAATACAAGCAGATGGCGCGGGGAGGGGCGTCCACATTATAGGCCAGGAGCGGCTGTCGTGGCTCTGGTAGCCCGCACGGAGGAAGCACAACACGGATGAAGGATCTCGCCCCCTTAGCGTGTACACCACGTGAAGGCCAGACGGGGGTGCAGGGAGGCTGGAAATGATGCCGCCCTGCGGGTGGTCTGCGTCAGGGCAGCGAGTCAGAGAGCTGCAATGACGGGCCGGGTGTTTTGTTCAGGGTCATCCAAAGGGAGCCAGTGCAGTATGGAGCTGATAGTATTAAGCGCAGTGCGGGGCCAAAGTCAAAGTCTGCTTTATTCGATTTTTGTGCAAAATCATAAAAGCACATACATGTAATACATTTGATAAAACATTAAAAACATTAAAAAATACAATCATAAAAATTACACAAGCTAAAAATGGTCGTGATAGACAAAACCATCGCATTTTCTATACTTAATCCATGCTTGGGGGAGAACAAATAAAAGGTACACAGGTAAACGACTCTATTGACATAAGATTTGGGCAGAGATAATCAACTGAATTACATAAGATCCATAAATCTTTTGAAGAATAAAAGAAAAGAAAAATTAAAGTTAAAAAACAGTATACAGTCGCTACAAAGTGATTCCCACAGTACACATGGTCTTCCTCAAGGCAATTAGTATTCTCAGATAAGAAGCCACTGCTTTTACTGAAAAACAAACTGTGAGGAGGGTCAAAGGGGAAATGATTTAAAGACCTGTCAACTCATGCCCCTATAGTCAGAATTAATACACAGAAAGAGAAGACCAGGTCTAAAGTGGTGTGCTGCTCTGACCAGTGAACGAGGGTCACAGGTACAAGTGTCAAAGGGGTTTCATTGAGTCACACTGGGCCAGACAATTCCCATCAGACCACCCCTGTGGCGGCATTTCATCATATGGGGATAAGTGGTCGCTCCATATACCGCCCATAACTTAGCGTGGCGGTGCGACAGTGGAGAGCGGCACACTGAGCCACAGTCATGCTCCAAGAAAAAGAAATAGTGAGATAAGTGCAGTGCTCTGGAAAAAATGTGCCAACTAAAATTGACTACCTAAACTAGGGAAAGTACCTATAGAGGTTGGCGTAGGTGTCAAGATTAAAAACACGCCTAGTAGTGGATGAGTGAAACTACATATTGGCGCTGTGTAGAGTGGTCAACTAGTTTCAGCTTAGCGGAGTATTACTCCAGCTTTCATCAGGACCTTATGGTAATAAGCTACTGCGACAAGGTGTGTTGAGTGTACAGAAGAAATGGTAGGGTACATGCATTTACGCTGAAGGAAGTCATGTATCTCCCCACAGCTTGGAATTTCAATGTCCACAGGAGACAGAAAAGGAATCTTCTTCCTGTCTGGAAAATACAAAACATACCATGTAACCCATTACACACATGAAACCAACTACCCCCACACACACCATCAAAACAAAGCACACCTGCAGGAACAATTTGCGTTCCGCACAATACATAAGCATACTAGCTTCATCACATGGAGGCATTTCCTCCTAGTGATACTCACCCAGCTTTGTGTGGGTGACAGCCCCACCTCGCCCGGCAACCGCTCGGGAGAATGAGGCCCCGCTCTAATGTGTAGAAAAAGGACACAATTAGCATACGATACTTATGTGTCCAACCTAATAGTTTTACACATATAACCCAATAGATGTATGATAGACTAACCTCTGACCTGCCATAAACCAACCCCATCCCTAAACTGACATTGATTACTCGAGTTAGAAGCCTAGGGGAGAGGATAATATCCATGCCACAAACGACCATCTGTGTCACCATTAATAATACTAGGACTGCGTGTCACATGGTATATAGCAGCAAACAGTTTGCAGGAAATAAATTGCTATAGCTAGCCAAAAAAGACCCAAGTTTAAGCGAATTGTTAACTACTTCATATAGGGCAGTATTGCTATTACATCCTCACTGGACTTACCTATCCGTCGGTACCCGTTGCTCTGTGTCGAGCGGAAGGGAAGGCACCGAGGGAAACGCCTACTCCGTTTAAGTATCGGGGCTTGTTGACTGTGCAGCCTATAGTGGCCATGCCCTTCAGAGTAAGCAAAACTTGTTTGAAATCAAATGCAAGTGAGATCACCTGTGTGAGCTGAAGTCGCCCAGCGGACCTCACAAAGACGCCGGACTCAGTGAGCCTGGTGCTAATCTTACCGCGCATGCGCAGAAGACATCGGGCAAAGTCAGAATGATACTACACACTCGCGCATGCGCCTAGCTATTACGGTGTCTTCTGCGCATGCGCGGTAAGATTAGCACCAGGCTCACCGAGTCCGGCGTCTTTGTGAGGTCCGCTGGGCGACTTCAGCTCACACAGGTGATCTCACTTGCATTTGATTTCAAACAAGTTTTGCTTACTCTGAAGGGCATGGCCACTATAGGCTGCACAGTCAACAAGCCCCGATACTTAAACGGAGTAGGCGTTTCCCTCGGTGCCTTCCCTTCCGCTCGACACAGAGCAACGGGTACCGACGGATAGGTAAGTCCAGTGAGGATGTAATAGCAATACTGCCCTATATGAAGTAGTTAACAATTCGCTTAAACTTGGGTCTTTTTTGGCTAGCTATAGCAATTTATTTCCTGCAAACTGTTTGCTGCTATATACCATGTGACACGCAGTCCTAGTATTATTAATGGTGACACAGATGGTCGTTTGTGGCATGGATATTATCCTCTCCCCTAGGCCTAGGTTTCTAACTCGAGTAATCAATGTCAGTTTAGGGATGGGGTTGGTTTATGGCAGGTCAGAGGTTAGTCTATCATACATCTATTGGGTTATATGTGTAAAACTATTAGGTTGGACACATAAGTATCGTATGCTAATTGTGTCCTTTTTCTACACATTAGAGCGGGGCCTCATTCTCCCGAGCGGTTGCCGGGCGAGGTGGGGCTGTCACCCACACAAAGCTGGGTGAGTATCACTAGGAGGAAATGCCTCCATGTGATGAAGCTAGTATGCTTATGTATTGTGCGGAACGCAAATTGTTCCTGCAGGTGTGCTTTGTTTTGATGGCGTGTGTGGGGGTAGTTGGTTTCATGTGTGTAATGGGTTACATGGTATGTTTTGTATTTTCCAGACAGGAAGAAGATTCCTTTTCTGTCTCCTGTGGACATTGAAGTTCCAAGCTGTGGGGAGATACATGACTTCCTTCAGCGTAAATGCATGTACCCTACCATTTCTTCTGTACACTCAACACACCTTGTCGCAGTAGCTTATTACCATAAGGTCCTGATGAAAGCTGGAGTAATACTCCGCTAAGCTGAAACTAGTTGACCACTCTACACAGCGCCAATATGTAGTTTCACTCATCCACTACTAGGCGTGTTTTTAATCTTGACACCTACGCCAACCTCTATAGGTACTTTCCCTAGTTTAGGTAGTCAATTTTAGTTAGCACATTTTTTCCAGAGCACTGCACTTATCTCACTATTTCTTTTTCTTGGAGCATGACTGTGGCTCAGTGTGCCGCTCTCCACTGTCGCACCGCCACGCTAAGTTATGGGCGGTATATGGAGCGACCACTTATCCCCATATGATGAAATGCCGCCACAGGGGTGGTCTGATGGGAATTGTCTGGCCCAGTGTGACTCAATGAAACCCTTTTGACACTTGTACCTGTGACCCTCGTTCACTGGTCAGAGCAGCACACCACTTTAGACCTGGTCTTCTCTTTCTCTGCCACTGCTTTTACCACAAATACTGTTTCCAGCAACTTCAGCCTGCAGTAAGCGGCTCTACATCCCCTGATTCCCCATTTAATAAAAATAGGCTTTAAAAAGATTTTCCTATGTGCCGCATAAAATTTACAGAAGAGGATGGAATGAATATTCGATTGATCCGATGAGCCATCACAGGGGCACTTCGCCAAGTGTTTGGACCAATCATTACAATTAGGGAACGTTACCAAGCGAAAATAAATGTCCGCCCGATACCTGGTCAGTAGCATTCTCGAGAAAGAACTAGACTCTAGCAATAAATATGGCTGTATGCCTGTATGGGGAATAAGAGCCTGGCTTGTCTTAGAAGTAAATTTATCTTTTTCGATAAGCCATCTTTTATTGTCTAAAAATTCCAGGATCAGCTTTTTAAGCGTACGCCTTGGGACAGATTCTAAGCACTTTGGGTTTTCAAAATATTCTTTGTGACCAATGTCTGTTGCCATGGTTTTAATATAATGCAACCATTTAATGTTTAACGCACCATCGAACTGTAGACAATCAGAGATAACATCCCTATTTAGTGATGTCTCTGGTGTAACCCAGATCTTGTGCCACAAGAGAAAAGGGGAGGATTTAATCAAATCCTCGATGTATGAGATCCCCAGTTCACTATGGCTAAAGTAAATAGACATCGATTTAGGAGTTGGCAATATATAACGGATGAAATCGTTTTCGGTACGTTGTATCTGGTTGGTTCTGGTAAAACCCCAAATACCAGCGCCATAAATGCCCGTTTTAATGCATTTGGCTTTATATACTTGAATAAGTTCTTTTACTGGGCGACCACCTAATTTCCTCGAGAAGTTTATCAAGGCACCATTTGCTCTACTAAATCCCAGATTTCTAGCATGCACTGCCTTAGTCCAACTCCCCCTGCTGTCAAAATGTACTCCTAGATAGGAAAAGCAAAGCTGGTAGTATTTTCAATTTTTTTCTTATTCAAAAAGATTGCTTTATTAGTTTTCGAAGAGGCGCTACATCTCATGGAGTATGTTTTAGAGACATTGATTACTAGCCCACGTGTGGTCATGTAGTCTGAAAATTCGACCACCGCCCTTTGTAGGCCAATGACAGTGCGTGATATAATGGCAGCGTCATCCGCTTACAAAAGGATGGGAATAGGACTTCCTCCCACAGCCGGATAGTCGCACTGAAAAGCCTTAAGGTGCTGTCCCACACTGTTAATATATAGGATAAAGAGAAAGGGTGCCAAAATGCACCCTTGTCTCACTCCTCTTTTAATACTAAATTTGTCGGAACATGCACCCTCCCTCCCATACCGTACCCTCGCCCCTGTACAGTTCTTTAATAAACGCTATAATCTGCTGATCTATGCCCATGTCAGCTAGCGTCTCCCATAGCATAAAATTATCTACACAGTCAAACGCGGAGCTTAAGTCCACGAACGTCATAAAAAGGCTTTCGGAAGCGGCCGAACATGGCGGTTGCATAGCGGTAGAGCTCCGTGAGTAAGGCAGTGTCCCCACATCAATCCGCACATTAATCCGGTCATAATTGACCTCTGCACGGAGGAACCCGGATCCAGGACCGAGCGGGAGTCACCCGAAGGAAAGCCGGTCAAAATCGAGTGCCGGGGAGCAGACCTACGACTCTCGTCCGCATTGGGCCTACATTGGACCAGCGACACCGGACTCCAGTGCTGATAGAGGCCGGACGGAGGTGAAGGCCAGTCGGCAGGGGGCGCCCGGAAGTGCGCGCTACCCAGCAAGCCCCCGTCCAACTTCTGCGGAATCGCCGACCGGATCCCTCCCCTGGCCCCCCGACTGCAGTCTGGTCCTAGCGGCGGCTGGGGCGGGCGTCGGCGCACAGAGTCTGGTCCCCCCCGGCGGTGCCCCATATCGGCGGGGTGCGGAGAGCGGAGTGCTCGGCTAGTGCAGACCCCTGCGCAGCAATTAACTGTTTGGTTCCCTAAGACCGAGGAAAAGATCATACACACGGCCATCAACGAGCTCCGCCGGTACGAGCGACCTCTCTGCGCTGCTGCTCGCACTAGCTCTGGGCGGAGGAGTTTGCCCTGCCATGCGGTTGTAAAGGCGGAGGAGTGCGGGTGGACACTGCCGGCAGGGGCCGAGACAGGGCGGGGTAACTGTACATAATGGGCGTGACCGCCCTGAAGCGGCTGCAGGATTCCTGGGCGCGTCTGGAGGCCGGGGGGGGGGGGGGGGGGCTCACCTGCCCCGTCACGCCGGCAAGAGGGACATTGAAATCACTGCCTGAGTAGGCGTCACTGCCACGCCTGCAGCGGAGGGCAGCAACCGTGGGCACTGAAGAGAAGAGGGATCCAACTCGGCTGATCTGACCATTGGGACTGACCGACCAGCCACTGACTTGAGGAAACGGGTGCACATGCCACTGTGCCACGTGCTGTACCGGTTCGGGCGGAGGTCCCCCCCCACAGTGAACGACAGACACACCTGAAACAATCATGGCGGGAAGAGGCCCAAGAAACAACGCGTCGCAATCGAAGCTGGAGAAATACGCGTTTGATAGACAAGCCGAATCGCGCACATCCACGGGGAAGACTCCAGAGACAGATGGGACGAAAAAAGCAACACTTGAGGACGTGATGAAGGCACTGGCAAAGGTACAGGCGACGGTGGGGTCCACGGCCACCGAGGTCTCTCTTCTAAGGGCAGACTTTCAAAAGATGGGCGAAAGAGTGAAGCAGGTGAGGTGGTCGCCAAATCTTTAGTGGAGGACGTATCAGACCTCCAAATAGCAATGGAACGTGTGGTGGCGGAGAATAAGATGCTGAAAGAAAAGCTGGACAATCAGGAGGGGCGCTCCAGGCGCAACAACGTGAGAATTATTCGGGTTCCGGAATCGGAGGGCACCGGGGCCATGGACCTCTATGTGGAAGACCTGATCCAGACACAACTCAAACCTAAGGGGCTGTCGCAATTCTTCTCCGTGGAGAGAGCACATAGGGTCCCAGAAGGACAGCCTAAGCCTGGCGCCCCACCTCGGCCGATACTGCCGAGACTCTTTAATTTTCGCGATCGTGACGCGATCCTACAGGCAGCAAGAGTGGCCGCACCGATACGGGTTCAAAACTCCACGTTGGCCTTTTTCCCGGACTATACTGCTGAGGTGTCGCGCCGAAGGAGGACTTTCTTTGAAATCAAGAAGGAACTGAGAGCCAAAGATCTATCATACTCCATGCTATTCCCAGCGCGGCTACGAGTGGTTGTGGACAGTAAGGTTTGGTTTTTTGATACACCGGAGTCGGCACGTGAATGGCTGGAAGGATGGCGACAAGTAGGACTACCCCGCTGCTCACACAGAGCACAACAGAGCCAACGCGGAGACAGCCAACCGAGGTCACATGCATCGGGTAGAGATGGGTCGCCACACTCCCGCACGCCGGACAACGCCGATACACTGGAGTGGGTAGAATAATGAATTCCCGGTACCATGCTACATGAACACTGAAGAGACTTCCTGGGTGTTGCCCGACTTGGACACTGATCCGGGTGAGACCGGAGAGGGCAGGGGACCTGGCTACTCCGGGGGACACTTCACCCCAGCAAGCAAGTAACTGTTTATGGGTTGGGTGAAGCACTCTGCTGAGTTGGGGAGGCGGGCAGTTCTAGGTCCGATTGGCAGGGAGGCAGGGAGGGGGGTGGCACGGGGGGATGTTTAAATGTTCCATGTAAACTGCAATCCGCGACACAACACACGTTATACCAAGTTCAAGTTGGGTTGGGGAGAGGGACACCGGTTGTGTTTTTAAGAAATCTACACGAAGGGTCACGCTGTGATATCTGGCATATGCGCTGCGCACGTGGCGGACAGAGATGGACTGCATGGGCCGCATGGCATGTTAGGTGCCTGCTCAGCTACACGAAAAACTATGGCAGATTCTTCACCACGTAGTCGGGAGGAGGGAGTGCCCAGAACACAGGGGGCTCCTCTCCGCAAACTGACATGGAATGTAAGGGGGCTGGGAGATAAAGTCAAACGTGGGTTGGTACTCACTGCATTGAAACGACAGGGACCGGCCCTAGTGCTCCTGCAAGAAACACATCTACAGGGAGGGACTACCAAGGCGCTAGACAGGAGGGGCTATAAAATGATGACACATTCGGAGTTCACGTCAGGCTCACGAGGGACTGGCATTTTACTTAAGAAATCCTCACACTTTATACCACTGAGTACGAAGACGGATGAACAGGGATGCTTTGCGGCCTTACAGGGCCAATGGGAAGGGAGATTCGTTAATGTGGTCTCGGTATATATCCCCCCCGGCACTTCATTCAGTTATGCTTCCAGCACTAGGAGACTTTCTCCTGACCCTCCCTGAGGGGGATGTTATACTGGGGGGGGGATTTTAATGCAATAGTGGACACTCTAATTGACAGGTTCCCAGCCACAAGCCAACCCGGGGGTCCCTCACGCCTCCAGGACTTCCTGACTGCTATGGGCCTAATCGACGTATGGCAACATACCCACCCTCAACTGAAACAATACACCTTCCATTCTACTGTACACAATACCTTATCGAGGATAGATTACTTCCTGGCACTAGGGGATTGCATACAACATGTGGACACAGTCGATATCCAAGCTAGAGGCATATCAGACCACTCCCCGATCACCTTAACACTCTCCACCCAGGAGAAGATGCGAAAACGCATTTACCCCATACGGGCTGATTGCCTTAAGGTGCCCAAGATTAGGAAAGCGCTTAGGACGGCGACGGCGCACTACTTTGAAGAGAACGTTAAGTCAGTCCAGTCCTCTGCAACCCTGTGGGAAGAATACAAGGCGGTGTTGAGGGGGCAAGCAATGACCACAATTACAGGTTACAGAAGGGAAAAGGGACACGAATTGGCTGAGATAGAGCTAGCACTGCGACAGGCGACAATGTCCCATGAAACTCACCCCACACCGGACACAACACACACACTACACATTCAACAACACTTATACACGGAACATTTACGACACCAAGTGAGGGGACAACTAACTGACACACAGAATAGGATCTATGATATAGGAGACAAAGCGGGCAGGATGTTGGCTTGGTTGGATAAAAAGGGGGGAAGTGCCAGAGGTATCCAGCGGGTCAGAGACGGAAGGGGAATAGTACACACGGGCCCCAAACAAATAGTAGAAGCCCTCGCTAATCACTTTGAGGGTGTGTACACATATGATAGAGTGGTAACCGTAGACATGGCTAGGACAGCGCTAGAACCTCTTCAAACACCGAAGCTGCAACCAGAGGCGATAGCGGAACTGGACGCAAATATAACTGTGGAGGAAATCCAAACAGCGATACGGGCGATAAAACCCGGTAAGGCGCTCGGACCAAATGGCATTCCAATAGAGTGGTACCAGACCGCATCGGAGAGGCTCAGTAGCCACCTACTCGCCATGTATAAAGACTGCCTATAAACGGGCGAACTCCCACCAGACCAAAGATTAGCGACCATCGTCGCGATACCCAAACCAGGGAAACCGCCGGAAGAATGTACTTCCTACCGTCCCATATCTCTGCTCAACGCAGAAGTTAAAATTCTGGCCAGGCTCCTAGCTACCCGCTTAATGGCACACCTACCGGACCTCATACACCCCGACCAATCCGGGTTTATGCCGCACAGAAACACGGCACTGAATTTACGGAGAGTACATGGAGTGCTGGCAAGAGCAGATTCAATCCCCGAACCGGCCGTAATATTAGCGCTCGATGCAAAGATGGCATTCGATCTGGTAGAGTGGACTTACCTGTTTGCAGTCCTGACACACTTGGGGTTCGGACCCAAATTCATAGCATGGGTCCGACTGCTATACACGAAGCCGGTGGCGCAGGTGGTGGCGAATGGCCATATTTCGCAGACGTTCCCCCTGGGAAGAGGTACCCAACAAGGCTGCCCCCTGTCGCCACTGCTTTTCGCAATCGCTTTAGAGCCATTAGCGCACTTGATACGGTCTACCCCACTGCTTAGAGGGATTTCTTGGGCTGAGGGTTGGGAAGATCGCGTCTCCCTGTACGCCGATGACATGCTGGTTTACTTAACGGACCCGGAACGTAGTATTCCGGCGCTCCTGACCCTATGTGATGAGCACGGGAAAGTCTCGGGTTACACGCTGAATTGGAATAAGTCGGAACTGTATGTTCTGAAAGGCCCACTCCCGACACTTAGCACAGACTGCCCCTTGAAAGAGGCCGGGTCGTCCTGGGCATTTATGTCACCATGGATTCAATAGAATTTGCGCAGAAAAACCTGTCGCCACCTATAGAACGGCTTAAGCAAGACGTTGTATTCTGGGCCGGGCTGCCCCGGACGATGCTGGGTAAGGCAGCACTCTACAAGATGATGTCGCTGCCCCGCTTCTTATACATTCTGGAGAATACGCCGTACACGGTGGCACCGAGATATTTCGGGAAGGTATCGGCATTGGTGGCTGGTCTTTTATGGAGTAACCGTCCAGCGCGCATTGCGCAGGCTAAAATGCACAGGGAGTGGTATGACGGTGGGATTGCGTTGCCAGATCTGAAACTGTATTACTGGGCAGCACAGTTGAAAAATATAAATCAATGGATACATGCCCCTCAAAACGACCCCGCATTTCGACTGGACAGGACACAACTAGGAACTAGTACTCTACTGGCCCCTCTGTACGACCAACGATTGGTACGCAAGCCGACAGGACCCACGAAACTCACAGCAACGATATGGCACATAGCACTGGCGGCGCTCGGTTGGAAAGGGAGAATGACCAAACTCACTTCTCTGTGGGACTCCCGGGCCCTGGGACTCCTGCGAAACAGCAGGGGCTTCTCACGCTGGGATGAGATAGGCCTATCTACGGCGGGAGACTTATGGGAGCGAGGTACGGTAATCCCCTTTGAACGATTGAGGGAACTGTATGAGCTAGGACCACGTGAATTGTTCCGATATAATCAGATTAGGCCCGCACTGCTTAAAGCCATCCCCCCGGAGACGGAAGTACCAGAAGCCTCCCCGCTTGAAGATCGCTTACCTACGGAATTTATGCCTGAGCGGTCAACCTCGCTCACATACCGTAAATTAATAAACAATTTGCCAGATCCCATGGTCAAGCTTAAAGACAAGTGGGAGGGAGATGTGGCAGCGATGGATGAGAACGAATGGAATGAGGCACTGAAGAAATAGGCATCTCAGCTAAATTCCGGCTTATACAACTTAAAATTCTACATAGAGTATACTATACGAGAACGACCTTGCACCTCATAGGCCGCGCTCAGCACCCATACTGCCTTCGATGATGTGGTGAGTAGGGGACGTTCTTCCACACAATATGTAAATGTAAATGTATTGCGACTTGTATAGCGCACGTATCACCCGAAGGCATCAAGGCGCTTGCCTTGGGAACCCGTCCTGGCTTTTTCCCTGTGAGATAACCCCTACTGGGTATACCCAGGGTGAAAGCCAGGCATCGCGCAGCGGGTGGGCCGCCGTAGCGGAGATTAAGCAACTATTGCCCAGAGTTGCAGCGTGGGACGCCATGATTAGAATAGGCACCGAGGCGAGAATTATCGAGTCCGTGGACATTTTGGGCTCAGGACCCTGCCGCGTCGGGAATTGAACCCTGGTCCCGGGCAAGACCTCTGCATCAGGGTCTGCCGCTCTAATCAGTGAGCCACACTCCTCCACTGCCCACGCATTCAAGAGTATTGGAGGCGGATAATGCACACACTTTCTCAGACTGTGGGGACTTCCCTAGTCCCTGAGCCACGAAAATGCTTACTCAATGTATGGGAGCCCAATGATTTATCCAGGCATGGCCAACAGTGGGTCACTTTGGGCATGGCAATCGCGAAGAGAGATATCGCGCAGAAATGGGGGGCGGTGGAGGTCCCGACGAAAACACAATGGTGTGAAAATATGGATAGGGTAATGATTACGGAAAGGACGGTGTACGCTAGCAGGGCGTGCCCGAGGAAATGGAACAAGATCTGGACCCCATGGAACGTATACAGAGGTGATATTTGTGACGCCTTGCCGGAAGACGATCCACTAACATCTGACGAGGAGGGGGAGGAAGACTAGCATACTCGGGGATGTGAGCATTGAATCAGGGGTGGGACTCTGGGTGGACCATGGAAGTCGGGAGGGGTGGGCTGGAGGGGCGACTGGGGGGGGGGGGGAACACGGTAGAGATTTCCACTTACACGTAACCCAAGTGCTGAAAGTCGCGAATAGCCCTGCGGACACATGTACAAACAAGCTTTCCAGGAACCCGCCACGACACGCTTAGTACAGATTCACTTCCACACTTGATGACCTAAAATGTGATTTCTTTGTTGATTCTTACGTTGTTTATTGTTCATAACAAAAAAAACAAAAAAACTACTCAGATTAGTAACCTGATTGAGATTGATGTACCATCAAAGTGCTGTAAAGTAGCCGAACACCGAAAGGGAGCCCGATGTGTGGAATCATTCAATATGTATACTACTAACGCAAATGTATAGCGGCCGGCCCCCCGGGTTGTAGGCCAGAAGCTGTGTAATACTATATGGTGCAATAAAGGTTTTAAAAAAAAAAAAATAATAATAAAAAGGCTTTCGTTCTTTGCTTGAGTGTATTTTGCAGTCAGCATTGCTAAGTTGAGGCCCTGTTCTATCGTGCCCTTGCCGGTACGGAATCCATATTGTAGAGTAGAGATGGTCGGATTTTCCTCCGCCCATTCCTGCAGCCTATTAAGAATGGTCCTGCCCCAACTTTCATCAATGCATCCAGAAGAGATATTGGTCGATAGCAGGCAGGGTCATTCCTGTCCCCTTTTTTATAAATTGGTACAACTATTGCCTCTGGCCAGGTTGAAATAAAGCCAGAAGCATTTACACTATTTAAAACATTTGTTAGGAGAGGTGAACGCTAGATCAGTTTGTATATGTCAATCGGAACGCCATCTGGTCCCGGTGCCTTCCCTGAAACACTTTCCTTGATAGCCCTCAGTACCTCT
Organism: Lissotriton helveticus; assembly: GCF_964261635.1. Taxonomy (NCBI): domain Eukaryota; kingdom Metazoa; phylum Chordata; class Amphibia; order Caudata; family Salamandridae; genus Lissotriton; species Lissotriton helveticus. The sequence goes on along the minus strand of NC_136061.1, from coordinate 419,214,215 downwards.
GTGTGATCAAAGACAATCCCCAGTGGGAACAGCTCTGAATGCTCCTGATTGTCAGTGGCATCATTAATCACCCGTGGGTTAGGGTTCTTATACAAGTTGGGGAAGTGCTCCACCCAGGTATCTCCTGAGACCGCTATATCAATAATATCTGTATCTCTATCTGAGAAAAAAGGAGCGTTAACAGCCCTCCAGAAGGCAGTATTATCATTTTTTGAACAAGCTTCGTGGAGGCTCTGCCAGATTTCGTTTTTTAATTCTAGCTTCCTTCTGGCTACAAAAGGGGGTGGTGATGGACGGAGCATCTGAATCAATCAAACACTCACACCCAGTCAAAAGATCTGGGTTTAATCCATCACCGTTCTTTAGCCCACTCTGCCACCCCAGTTCAGACATGGCTATATGCAAATCAGTCTGACCCTGTGCCTCATGGGAACAGTCCAGCCCGAACTGCCAAGCCATGCCTTCCCTGGACCGGAAACAAGCTTCCGAGGACCGGTTTCTGGCATTCCAGCCGTCTTCAGCCTGGCTTGCTTGAAACCAGTGGCAAAGTGAGCAAGGGACTCACGTCTGAGCATACTCTGCCACACTTATGGCGGCCAAAAGCAGTACAAAGGGGGTGGACTGGACTGTTCCCATGAGGCACAGGGTCAGAGCTGATTTGCATATAGCCAGTGTCTAACCCAGGGTGGTGTGGAGTGCAAAAAACCGATGGATTTAGGCCCAGATCCTTGTACTGGGGTGAATGTATGACATTGTTCTACATTCTGTCCATCATCTGTGTTTTTTGCAATTTTCACCCCGAGTGGGCTGGGTATGCTCAGACGTGAGTCCCAGGCTCTCCACACCACTGGAGTCAAGCTATCCAGGCTGATGAAGGCTGATAGCCAGAAACCGGTCCTTGGATGCTTGATTCCAGTCTGGGAAAGACATGGCTTGGTAGTTCAGACTGGACTGTTCCCATGAGGCACAGGGTCAGAGCTGATTTGCATATAGATAGGGTCTAACCCAGGGTGGTGTGGAGTGCAGAAAAACGATGGATTTAGGCCCAGATCCTTGTACTGGGGTGAATGTATGACATTGTTCTACATTCTGTCCATCATCTGTGTTTTTTGCAATTTTCCTTCTGGCTACAGCAGTCCGGTGAGATTTTCGAGTCTGTCTTACCAGTTCTAATGATCTTGGGGATTCATGTAAAGCCAATATTAAGTTTTAATGAGCCTTTGAGTAGTCTTTGTCAAACCAGCCCTTCCCTTTATGAGAGTGTTTTATATGTGCTCTTGTCAGCAATTTCTTTATCTCGCCCGTAATTTCCCCAAAAGAGTCAAGAACTTGCTGATTGCTTTCAGATGCAGACAGGCAAATTAATAAGTGGTCAAGGACTTTGGTGGTCAATTTATGCAAAAAGATTTTTGGGTCTACTCTCTCCCATTTAATGAAATAGCCATTAGTACTACCTAGATTTATTGGCATATGATAGGTCCCCTCATTAATTGGTACTTGTACCTTTGTTTTCAAGGAGAAGGAAATTGGGTAGTGATCACTGAGAGCAAGTTCTAATGTCTCCCAAGACAGAACTAAAGACCGATGCCTAAGGGATAGAAGGGTAAAATCGATTGTGGAATTCACCCCTCTTCCACTGAAGGTTGGTTTAAAATCCTTCGCTGGAGAGCAGCTTTCATTAATAAAGCCCAAGTCAAACTCGTATATAAATGAGTTTAATAGATATCGTATCCCTGAATGGGCAAAATTAGTCAAAGCTTCTTCCCTATTCTCCTTCAGGGGACAAATACCAGTGTCACGGCCCGTGCAAATAAAACAATTGAAATCACCCGCCCAAAGGAGTGCCAGGTCTCCATCACCTGTTTTTTCCAGTGTCTTTATTTGCCTCCTTAAAATAGAGATGATACCATCCCATAAGGAAGCATGGGCATTATTATAAAAGTTAATGCTAGCCAGTTTTTTTACTCCCGGCCAGCTGACTAATAGAACCTGATAAAACTCTGCTGAAATAAATTTAGTAGCTGTTATATCTGATGTATTAGAAATATAAATGCATAGGCCACCTTTGTTTCTACCGTAATTGCTTGAGATGGCTGGTGTATTAAAGGTTTTATATCCCCTTAAGTGTATCTCCTGGGCCAGCCATGTTTCTTGAAAACACAAGATATTATGTTTATATATGTTTTCTCGCCAATCTGGATCATCCACTTTATTCTTCATACTCGCTAAATTCCAAGACATGATTGATTGACCTTTATGTGTGCACTTGTCAATAATGTCCACCCCTCTTGTCCTACAGATCGTGTCAATTTGGCCTTTTTCCTTACTTAATTTCTCATTATCTGAGATTGTGGGTATTTCATGATCCCTCAAAATCTCGTCACTCCCGGATATGAGTCAATCGACCACCTCCATTCCCATAAGGGAAGAAAAACGTTTGAGGTGGTAATGTTAAACATGGGAGCCGCCACAATCCCAGTATTTAAATTCCCTGTTCCCATAAGGTTACCAACTAAGGCTTTTGGGTAGAAGTAGCTTACATCTCTAGTAGACATGCCTCCCTCATAGCCCTCCGGGTACCAATCTCTAATGTGGTTTGTCGCCCTGTAATCCCTAAAATGTATAATAATAGTGTCCCCAGGTACATCTTTTGGTCTTCTTCCCACCCAGCCTAGCCTTCTGACGTGGAGGATTTCGCCATCTAAGTTTGGAGGTAATGGCCTGTTCACTCTTAACCAGTGCATGGCCTTATTCTTAAGGGTCTGATGACTTTCAAATTTCCCTACTCACAACTCTGGCCCCCCTGTTAGTACAATGACATTAAGGTTCGGCCTCCGGTGGAAGATCTATATGCTGGGCAGGCCCTTTAATCTGTTCACCCCATGGGGATTCCTCTGCTTATTACCAAGTTCCTCCTGGCCTTTCTTATTTGAACGCCTTCTATCTGGTGCTTCCCTAGGCTCAGTGGACTCAGGGATTGTATTCAAAATCTGTATGCACGTGATGTTATCATGGGATATGGGTAGCAGCTTGCTGATGATTACATTGTTGATTTCTTTAGAAGCTATCCTTGGCTCTGGGGCAGTCGGGATATGCCTCTTTGTTGACAGCTCTTTAAGCAAATTTGTATTAGCAGTTCCCATGTTGTGATTCTATCTAGGACCCTAATTCGATATTCCCGATTTATGCCCTTGTATGGTTATCACAAATAATATCCTTATAAAGGCATAAGAATCATATCCATATTTAGTAATAGCCCATGCAGTCCAAATACGGCAAGGCTACTCCCATAGACTCCTAGAAAGTACAACGCGTTCTTTAAACAAACCAAGCCTCCAGCAGCCCGGGAATTCCCCCTGCTTTTGTTTTGATTTGATCAAGAACTCCTGGAGTCCAGAAAGAACTGTTAGTCTTAGTGACGTCTTATGTCCAACCTTACGTCAAACTCGGCACCTTCCAGGTATAAATATACCAACGTTGCCTTAAGCAAACACACGGTGGTTTGGAGCAGAGCGGCTATCTACTTGCCCGACGCTCAGCTGATGCGAGAGCCGAAGGAAGCCGCCCCTCCCTTTTGACGCACTGAGAAAGACGCTGTCTTTTTCTCCAGCCGAGAAAATCCAGCTCCGGTGTTTCCAGTCACCCTTGCGGGTTGCTGGGAGATCGAGTCCTGAGAGAGCGATACAAGACCTCCTACATTCTATTACCCAGGTACGGAGCTGACTAAACCCTTGAAAGAATTCTTGATTCAGATTCTTGGCAAAAACCAACTTAACTTAAACTGCAACTTACTTACTCCTTCCCACGTATTAGGCTTAGGTCAGGTACACTGGGGTAGGCGTATCTTAGAAGCACCAGTTGAGTAAGTTAGTCAATGTTTTTATGTATGTATATATTTTATCCATTTTAAAGTATCATATGGCTAAGAAACCATATCAATGCTTTTACAGTATTATTTTAGAATACTCCTTTTACTGTACGCACTTTACTTTATGATAAGTATTGCAATTGTGGCAACTCACTTCTCTTGCATGAGAAAGAAGACTGCTCAATAAATAACACCTTTTATTGAAAACGCCCGTCTCTATTTCTCTGCACTCTGGTGAAACTAAGTATGCACGATTGACTGAGTGAAATAACCGTCTATTGTTTTCACACGACTCTAGAGATACACTCTTTTATTCTGAGGGAGCAAAGTTGTCATGTTTTATGCGGTTGTCAGAAACTAATCCCTTCTTGTCTAAATCAGGACGGATAACTCTTTCCTGAACATTCGAGAAAGTTTCTAGTGACCTCTGAGCTAGCTGGCAAAACTAATTAAGTCTAATATAGTCAGTAGAGACCTAGATGACCTCAGTCCTACGTCTATACTGCTGATTATATTATTCCAATGCGCAGAGCCTATTGGGAATATAGGAACTACACTACACCCATATCTGTAATAGTCCCAAGTTGCTCGGCCATTCGCTTTACCCTCTCAACTAGAGGTAATAGCAAAGATTTAATCAATTGCTCGATGTTATTCATTAAAACCTGCTGAGAGTGTGTGATCGAATGAGCCCGATTGCCCTTACTTACGACAGAACATTTAGATTTATTTGGGCTCATGGCAGCCTTATGGGTTTTAGCTCGACTTCCCTTTTGCTTATGTCCCCCCCTCTTTCTTTTTGTGGAAGTACCTGACCCTAGTGTTTTGGTATTAATAAGCCTGTCAGTAGTGGGGTTACCAGTTATTACTAGTAATGACTCATCCAAAGAGGGTTCAGTTGGCGAATCTGCACTGATATCAGTATAGTTGGGATCCCCAAGTCTCGCTAATCGGTCTGATAGATCTAGTAACTGTGGGGGAATACCTATCTCATTTGTTTGTTCTATTCCAGTATCATGCGTAGGGGTCTTTGCTGACTGGATGACCCCCAAGGATGAGCATTTGTTCTGCCATTCAGAGGATATGCGCCGCTCAGTTAATACAATTTCCTTTTCTAGCACTGAGGTAGCCCTTGGGGAATATGGGGAGCGACACAGACCACCGACACCGAAATAGTGTGAAAAAGGCCGCTTTTATTGAAACAGGTGCACATCACAATTAAAAGGCCCTTGGCCTAATGCCTAACAAAACTACTACCTCACTATACAAGCTGTTACCTAAGTTACGCTACCCCCACCCCTAAGGTTCTCCCACACAACATTTAAAACCTCCCATTCAGTACCACCTACTGTGACCTTTCAGTTTTGACCTTTGAACTTTGAACGTTACCCTTGGTGTGACCTTTTAACCTTTCCCTCTGAACTTTGACATTTGAACCCTTGGTGTGACCTTTTAACCTTTCCCTTTGAACTTTACCCTTTTACCTTTGACCTTTCAACCTTAACGACTATTAACCGGTCACTAACCTAATTTCCTAAAGCACCTTAAAGATCCTACCTCGTGAACTTGTGTGCCCGTACCCTTTCAGCCTGGATTGCCTCTGTCAATAACGAATAAACTTGGCAAAAACATGTCAACTTGAGTGCCAACCGTCCTTGCACCTGCTTCAAGCGACAACCCTAACACCAACACATATATACCCTGCACACCTGTTCCAATAGAAAGCCAACCAAAAAACGAGATTGCTAGCCGAGAAATAAAATGTGAAATAGAGAAACAGACCAAAATGGAAGGGGAGGGAGGGCGGGAAAGAAAAAATTCTAGAAAGCTGGGGACCAGCTACCGGGAATACTCAAAATTGTGACATGAAAACACAAAATGGAGAATTAAATAGCCCACACAGCCCAAAAAGCCCAACCAGCCCAAAAAGCCCAACCAGCCCAAAAGGGGGCGGAGCAGAGTCCCGTGCCGCTCCCATTCCCCAAACATCCCGGGGGGCAGACCTCCCTACGCTCGGCTGCCCCCCAAGTCCCCTTGGGAATATGGGGAGCGACACAGACCACCGACACCGAAATAGTGTGAAAAAGGCCGCTTTTATTGAAACAGGTGCACATCACAATTAAAAGGCCCTTGGCCTAATGCCTAACAAAACTACAACCTCACTATACAAGCTGTTACCTGTGTTATGCTACCCCCACCCCTAAGGTTCTCCCACACAACATTTAAAACCTGACATTCAGTACCACCTACTGTGACCTTTCAGTTTTGACCTTTGAACTTTGAATGTTACCCTTGGTGTGACCTTTTAACCTTTCCCTTTGAACTTTGAACTTTACCCTTTTACCTTTGACCTTTCAACCTTAACCTTTACGACTATTAACCTGTCACTAACCTAATTTCCTAAAGCACCTTAAAGATCCTACCTCGTGAACTTGTGTGCCCGTACCCTTTCAGCCTGGATTGCCTCTGTCAATAACGAATAAACTTGGCAAAAACATGTCAACTTGAGTGCCAACCGCCACCCAGAAATAAGGGGGGAAACTCCCCTTTTTTTCTGCCCCCCAAAAACGGGGAACCAATCGAGACTCTGCAAAAGAAACCTGCACCTGACACTCCGATCCGACGAGAAAAGGAAACCACTAAAAACCTTAAAAACCATCCTACGAATCAGGGATAATGCCAGCCACGTGAGCGTCGAAAAAAGAAGTCCTGGCAGCATAATTCCCTTCCATGTCTTCCAATTGCCATGTGTACAGACCCAACCGATGCCCCAAATGGCCAATACACAACCAACCTGGCCGTCGCTCAACCGATGGCATGACTCACCTGTATGAAAAATCCTAACAACTTATCTTAAGAGGGTAGCAGCTACCTCCCCCCCAGGCCCCCCTCTCCTACACAATGCCAAGTGCCAAAAAATATGTAGAGAGTCACAAGAAACACAAAAAATGCCTCTCGTTCGTGCTAGACTCCCAATACCAAGGACTCCTCCAGTAACAAAACAGACACCCAGGAGCCTCCAACTATGGCCGAACCTGAAAACAAAAAATTGTTCAGAAAATGAAGTATCTAGAAACACTCCCCCCCTGACCAGAACACATTGCTAACAGCAGTACATGCCCGACTCCCTAATGCCCACTATGCTCCGAACCCATGGCCAGCCTCCCAATACCCCGAGTGCCAGCAAACCCCACAGCAACGCAGTTAACCTAGGACCAATTCACCCCTTTGCCACCCCAATACGCCAGAACAAACCCCTGCCCAGAGAAAACTTACACACGGGGAAGAGCCACACGTCCCAGAGCCCAAGCCAACAAAAAACGACATACCTGCGCCCTGCAGCCCCAGCCAACCCTCTCCAGACATATGAAACATGTCTAAGAAAAACCTACTGCCAGGAGACACCTAGGTGAAACATATAACCTAAGAGCTCGGATACCCAAAAGGCCCCATAAAACAAGCGTACTTCAAAAACCCTCCCTGCAAAATACAGGCAATGCCCCTAAACTGAAAAACAACCCCTGATCACCCCCTTGACTCCTCCCGCTGACAAGCACCAAATGCCATAAATTGTCTCCAGGCCAAGAGCAAGGACTGCGCAAGTAGGAGCTGACAATGAACCTACCACCAGCTGAAAGACCCTGCGTTTTCTACATACCACAGCTGTTCCGGTATTGCGGTCGGAATCCTATCCACCTCCATGGCCAGTCCACAGAATCCCCTCCTCTGCGAATGAGACCAAGCAGCAGCAATTTTCCCAGTTCACACCAGGGATAAAAAGTGCCCAGAACGCCATATCAAGCCTAATGCAGCCAAGAACAAACCTGCAACCAATTCACAATCTGCACATCCCTAGCTGACTGCTTGTTGATAATTCCCACCGCTGCCAAGATGTAAATCCTGAACCAAACTTTCTAATGTGCCGCTTACTCACCCCCCGGCGACAATGCCACCAGCACAGGAAAAGGCTCAAAAACATCGATGCCCCTCCCACCCAAATTCCACCGCTCAGCCACGACCCCGAAAACCAACTGCCTTGTCAGAATATACCACACCCATCGCCACCTGCCGGTCCTGAAAATATTTGAACATCCCACTGAAAGTCATCGTTTCGAACCCATAGTAATCTGTCAGAGGAATGCAAAATTGACCTCCGCATGCGCAGGTCCACCTTCACACCAGCCAACAAGCGGATATAGTGGAGAGGCAGCTAATGACCTGACTTCGCCCTTCCCAATCTCCTGCCAAAAGTCCTACCAGCCCTGACTACCTCACAAGCAATATTGATATAGCCCCACAAAAACTGGATGTCCTTCGGTGTTAATTTATGTTTGCCCACCTTCCTTCTAACAACACCAACATTTTCGGGTTCTCATCAACCGACCCCGTGCCTGCATTCCTACTAAGTCGATTTCCATGCCTAAGAATGACATGGTCGACATGGCCCCATTGTTCCTCTGGTGCCAAGGGCCAACCCCAGCTCCCCCAAGAGCTCGTGGAAAGTGTCTAGTGCTACCTGGCCCTCCGTGGAGCCCGGGGAACCTACAAAAGAAGACGTCTAAGTAGTGTGTTACCAGCCTCGGACCAGTGTGCTGTGTAAAATACCCCTGAAAAAAGGTGCTGAAACACTTAAACAAAGCACAAGACATTGAACAACCCATCGGAAATGCCCTATCCACATACCCCCGTCCTTCAAACTGGAATCTAAGAAGACCCCAATCATCCAGATGTACGGGAAGCAAGTGAAATTAAGATTTTATGTCGCCTTTCACCATATCTGTAAGTGCGCCCGCGGTCATAACCAATGACATAGCAACTGAAACTGGGAAATATGACACTGAGGCTGCCTCCTCATCCATGAAATTATTTACTGAAAACTCCTCCCACGATAGGTGTTGTCTTAGTCTGTACTGACCCCATTCTTCTTTGGGAACACCCCTCCCAATCGAAGAAACAAATCAAATCATCCACTGGGCAGTCATCAAAAGGACCTGCCATCCCTCCTTCACGGATTTCTTTGTCCAACTTGTGTTGCACCCCTGCCATATGTTAAAATGCTGACTTCGAAATTGTTTGGCCACCGCCTCTGCTGAGGCCCCTTTTAATCCCAACGAAACCCTTCTTCAAAACTCTCCAACAGGACCTGCTCTGCTTCCAAACCCTTATCTTCCCCAGACCCTGACGCCAAAGCTGTTAGTCTGACTGGTGTAGAAGCTTTTGAGCCCATGACCCTGAAATTCCTTACCGCCCCTACCACCCAGGGATTGTGGTGGAGGCCCAGATGTGCAAGCACCTGTCTGGTGCCCCTGCTGGTTTCCTTGCGCCCTGCCTCCCCAACACCTAACCAAGCGGTGTTTCCTTCCGCACTGAGAGAACTCGGGTATGAACTTACCATACTCCCTTGTGCCCATGCCTACATAAAAACTCCCCTCACGCTCCTGATCCTGACTGTGTAGCTATTGTCCTACCCACCCCTCCCCGGGTAGGCCTTCCCTGGAAGGGCCGGCACCTACAGGTAACCACTTACGGTAAGTATAGGCCTTCCAGTTTACATTTGTCAACGGCACCGTAAGCCGCACGGCCAGCTCATACCTCTCTTCCTTAGACCCTTCTTTGGACCGTATCTACTTGTGAAGAAGCTTCAACATTTCAACGTATGTATTCCCCCCCTTCAAACGTGCTCTTTCGTGGCCAACATCAAATGCGCACCTGGGGGCTTTGCTACACCCATGTACAGGAGGTTTTTATTAAACTTTAGCTCATTACTCTGTAAGGCTCTTTACCTGGCCCCTCCGTCCAGTATTCATGCCACTCTCCACTTTTGTGCCCAATGCCACCACTTCACCAGTCCCCACACCTCGGACTCTAATATATTTACCCATATGGAGCTTACCACCCGGCTCCTCCCATACATCGTCACCCTTTGTCTCCACCGACACCATTTTTGGTTTGGCCCGTGGAACAACCTTCTCACTCCGCTCGGTCTCTAATATATTTACCCATGTGGAGCTTACCACCCAGCTCCTCCCAAACATCGTCACCCTTTGTCTCCGCCGACACCATTTTTGGGTTGGCCCGTGGAACAACCTTCTCACTCCGCTCTTTAACTGATTCACCTACGGAGCTTACCACCCAGCTCCTCCCAAAAATATCCATGCCATTTGCTCAACCGGGTCCACCGTCTGAGGAACCCTCACCGAGGGCCGCGCTCTCTTCCGGGTCCCAACGCCACTGCCCTCCTGGGCTGCACCGCCTCCGGTGCCTGTAAAAATCTAGGAGGCACATGAGAAGGCACCCCCCTTCCTCATTGTCCCTCCACTCCCCTTCCTCAGGGAAGTCATCATAATACAGTACAAACGATTACTCTATCTGTATAGGATCCATCATAAAACCCACACTGCGGGCCTCAGCCGACCCAACATTGCCTACACCAGCCCTAGTGGCCTGTGAAAATACTCCAGGCGGGGGAGCCGCTGTATTCACCGGTACTCCCCCCTGTGGTGACTGCAGCATCTGTTTTACGTTGGGGTCAGCGAGGTCGCGCATGACCTTCGTTTGCTGGCCGTGCCCCCGCCGGTACGGAATGTGCCGCACAAGGCTCCACCCCCCTTCTCCTCATTGCATTAGGGCCGCACTTCGCCCTGCTGACGTTGGGGCCCGCCAGGTTGCGCCTGACCTTCGTGTGCTGGCCGCGCCGGGCTCCCCCGCCGGTACGGAATGTGACACGCAATGCTCCACCCACCCTTCTCCTCGATGCATTGGGGCTGCACTTCACCCTACCGAGTCTGCTGACCTACGGCGCTCCTCAACCAATGAAAAACAAATTTGGACTGGAGTGCTGGGAGCGCCCAAAAACTAACTGGCCTGCAATCTCCCCTGGCCCAAGGACCACCCTCGAAAAAAACGATCAGCGCCCTGCCCCCCAGAGCCATAACTCACCGTACTTACCCGGGAGGGTGGCAGAGGGAGAGGGGTCCCCCTCCGCCACATCCCCACTCCACACAAACATCCTGAAAGAACCAGGCGCGGGGGCGGCCCCCTCGTGACGAACTCCCCTCTTACCCTAACCAACCCCAAAAGAACCCAACCTTACTTTCTCATCACAATGACTGAAATGCTGAACTGCGCCCCTTAAGGGGGGCTCACTCCGGTGGGGGGTACTAAGGTACCTGTAGCCCCCCAAACCCAGAGCCCCTAAGCCCCTTTCACCCAAGAAGAAAAGAGGATCTATGCTCTCCCAAGCGTGCACCCCTGCCACCGGAACCAATTCCCCCTCTGAAAATCCAAAAGACCTCACCTCACCCCCTTCAGGACCTGCTGAAAATCCCCCCATCCCCCAAACTGGGCCCATTCCCCCTCCCCTATAACTAAACTTCAGCGCAAAAACTTCCCTGACTAAAACAAAAAATTCCCTGACTAAATGCTCCCAGCCACCAGGTCACCAAAGAAAAAATTCTAGAAAGCTGGGGACCAGCTACAGGGAATACTCAAAATTGTGACAGGAAAACACAAAATGGAGGAATAAATATCTACAAAATAGCCCAAACAGCCCAAAAAGCCCAACCAGCCCAAAAGGGGCGGAGCAGAGTCCCGTGCCGCTCCCATTCCCCAAACATGGGGGGGGGGGGGTACCTCTGATTGAGCCTCCCACCGACGATTTCCGACCTAATCTAGGGATATTATTCATTTTAAAGTGATTTCAAGACAATGAGCATATAGTGCATAAAGCCTTTCTAATATAGCGTATATTTACAAAGGATGGTAGAGTCTGTAATGTTATCCTGTTCCCCACATATGCACAGAGTCCAGGTGGTGAGTTACTTGTCTTTATTTCAATTATATATATATAGGTAAATCTCAAGCAAGAGGGCGCCGAGCGTCTAACACGACTGCTCCGGTCGCCAGCTCCGTTATCCCCGCTTTCGCGCCTCCAAACTGGCGCCTACTGCGCATGCGCGCCCTTCGCGCTCCTGTCTATGGCGTGACGCGTCATCGCGTTCACGCTCATAGACTAGAGCGCATCCTACATATCTCCCCTTTTTAACAGTAAACACATTTAACTATTCAACCACCACAAAGTAGCACAAAGTGTCCCAATGTTCTCTGGCTGGCGGCCAGGTTGCCAACTATCATTAATGTCCACCCATTTCATAGTCTCTATATCTTGAGGGCACTGTAACTGCCCGGCCACTACGGGTGTGTCTTACCGGCATGCTCTCTTCCACCTCTCTGTCTCCGCCTGGTCTCGCACCATCTCTCCAATCTCCACTCTGAGTTACTCCAGCCGGAGTGACCTCTCTGACTGCGCGCCCTGCGCCGGGAATGTCCATCTCACTGTTGTCTCCTGTTTCCTCGGGCAACACTTCATCAGCTTGCTCCAGTCGCGGCGTGCTCTCGTGGAAGTCCTTCTGTGCCTCTGTCTCTTCCAGCTTGGGCCATACAACAATCCTGTTTACTCTAGCCATGCGGTCTTGGGACCACACTCTGCCATCGCTGAGGAGAGCTGCTCTACCTCTCACCTCCTTGACTTGTAGAGGCTGACTATATTTGCTGTCGCCTTTCTTTTGAAGGGTAGGGAGTTTGACCCTAACCCACTCTCCTTCCTCCAGCTCTGTTCCTTTCACATTCCGACGTTTGTCGAAATTCGCAGCATAAATCTTCTGGGCTTTTTCCAAGTTGTGTTGGACCACCGCAGGGGACCATTTACTGGTAATGGTCTTTTCCCGCCACACAACATTGTCTCGTGTGAACGGATGCCGTCCTCTCAACACTTGAAATGGACTGTACCCCACAGCCGTGGGGGTGATCCTGTAAGACCACAGCATGCTCATTACTTCAACCTCCCAATCCTTTCCCTGCATGATGGCCGCCTGTATGGAGCCCATCAGCACGCGGTTGAACCGCTCCACCTGGCCATTGCATGCGGGATGATACACTGCCGTGTGTCTGGATTCGATACCATTCCTTCTCATGAACCTAGTCCATTTGTCCGAGACAAACTGCGGGCCATTGTCACTAAGGATGGTTTTGGGAATGCCTTCCCTTAAGAAAACTGAAGTCAGGAATCTCAAAATCGTGTCAGTGTCCATGGATTCTTGAATGTCCACCTCAGGCCATTTTGAGTACTTATCCATCACCACACACAAGTACTTGTTCACACCTTTGCTGTCCAGGACCGGTCCCAATATGTCGATTGCCACATTCTCCCAAGGTCCCTGTGGCGTGTCGAACTTCCCCATGGCCGGTCGGAGAGGCCTCAGCACTTTGTCAGCGCCCTGGCATTGGCCACACTCCCTCACTTGCCTTTCAATGTGAACGTCCATGCCTGGCCACCAATACATCTGCTTGACGCGTGCCTTGGTCTTTACAATACCTAGGTGGCCCTCATGTAGTAGAGTTAGTAATCTGGGTATCAGTGAATCCGGCGGCACAACTCTTTCGCCCCGATAGATAAACACCCCAGAGTCACTCAGGGACAGTTCTTCCCTAATTTCATAGAACCTTCGTACTCCATCAGTGAGCTTCCTTTTGTCAGGCCAGCCCGATGTTAAGTATCTCTTAATCTCCCCTTTTTCCATGTCCTCATCATAGGCGGACTCCCATTCTTGGGCACTTATCGAACTCTCATAGTCCTCCATGCTTGCCACCATCTCTTCCTTATCCAGGGCTTCCTCTGGCGCCACTTCCATCGCGGCAGCCCTGCTGAGATAATCCGCTACCCTGTTCTGTGTTCCCGGCAGATATTCGACATCGTAGGTATAATCGAGTAACTTCAGAGTCATTTTGGCTATTCTCGGGGTCGCCGTCTCATGCCCCGAGGAAGTCAAGACCTTGATGAGGGGTTTATGGTCCGTTTGCAGTTTGAATCTCGTACCCCAAACGAACTGTCTGAATCTACCTAAGGCCCAGGTGACTGCCAACATCTCTTTCTCGATTACGCTGTATCGTTGCTCCGTCGGAGACAGCGCACGGGACGCGAAGCAGATCGTCTCAGTGGCCCCATCATCTCTCACTTGAGCCAAGACCGCCCCCAAGCCCTTGTCACTGGCATCGGTGGTTACCACGGTCTGGCCCGATGGAACGAACCCTTGCAACGGAATAGCTTGACTAATGCAGGTCTTGATGGTGTCAAACTCCTCTTGCGCCTCTGCGTCCCACTCAAACTTGGTCTTGTCTCTGATGAGTTGTCGCATTCTGTATGTCCGGGTGGCAAAGTGTCTCACGAATTTACTATAATACTCGGCCATTCCCAGGAACGACCTCACCTCCTCCTTGGAGCTGGGTGCCTTCGCCTCCTTTATGGCCGTCACATTTCGTTCCTTGGGTGAAATTCCGCTCGTGCTGATCTCATGCCCCAAGTATGTCACCGAATGGGTCCCTATCTTGCACTTACTCCATTCCGCCGTTAGCCCTCTGTTCTGCAACACTTCCAGCACGCTCCGCAACTTCCTGTCGTGATCACCTTTTGACGAGCCCATCACCAAGATGTCATCCTGAAAGTATTGTACTCCAGGAATGTCCTTGAACAAGCGGTGCATCAGCTTCTGAAAAACAGCCGCTGCGGATGCCAGGCCAAAGGGCATCCTCCGGAACTGGTAGCACCCAAATGGAGTGATGAAAGCGGTGTACTTCTTGCTCGAGGGATGCAGCTCTATCTGGTAGTACGCAGACGTGAGATCGATGGTGGAAAAGTGCGTCACACCTTTGGTCTTGGCGAGCATCTCCTCGATTCTGGGAAGGGGAAACTTTTCCACGATGAGACTTTTGTTGAGCTCGCGGAGGTCAACGCAGAGCCGTACCTGCCCATTTGGCTTCTTGACCACGACCAAGGGGGATAGCCACTCTGCACTATCCACCGGCTCTATGACACCTTGCTCTTCTAGCCTCCGGAGTTCCTGTTGTACTGCTCCGCTGGTGGATATGGGAATGTTCCTGACTTTATGCACCACCGGTACTGCACCCTCCTTGAGGACCATTTTGTGAACAAACTTGTCCAGTTTTCCCACTGATCCGTCGAAAACTTTGGGGTATGCCGACTTCCAATCTTCCTCTCTCGTGAGGGGCCACTCGTCTGTCAAGAGAATCTGTTCCTTACCTCCCGGGTTGAGTATGATCCCCAGATCGCCTGCATCTCTCCACCCCAGCACTGAAGGTCCTCTCTCCGCTATATACAGGGTGCACGTGGCTGACCTCCCTCTAAATTCGAAGTTGAAGTCTCGACACCCCACCAAAGGAATGGCATTTTCCGTGTACGAGATGGGTCTGATGTCCGGTGGCCATAGGTCTGGCCCCACTACAGGCACAAAGTCTTCCTCCCATATGGACCTTTGCACGATGGTCCAAGGAGATCCTGAGTCGACGGCCACGTGTACCTTCACTCCCCCTATCAGCATGTCCGTGCGAGGCTTGTCTCTTCGCTTCCCCGTCACCTCAAGTACCTGGTCCTCGATGCACAACACCAAGTCGTCGTCATCCAAATCGTCCTCCTCGCTGACGTCGGCTGCTGCCGCTTCGACGCACTTGACCGTGGATTTCTTCCCCTTTTTGCGGCAGACTTTCTCAAAATGGCCGACCAGGCCGCAAAATGAGCATCTGGCGCGAAACGCGGGACAGCGTTTATCCTGCGCCGAATGTGCCGTGCTGCCACATCTATAACACGCAAACTTGTTGTCTGTACTAGGGCGGCCTGCCTGCTTCCCTGTCCATCTCAAGTCCTTCCTCTGATCTCCATATCCTCCCTTGGCTCTCCCAGGCTGGGGTGCATCTTCTATCTTGTTCACCATTTGCCTCGGCGCGTTCTCCCGTTTTGCTGCCTCCGCACCGCGTCGTGACATTTCAGCCTTTTTGACCATCGCCACCACTTCTTTAAGGGACGTCTCGCTCTGCGCCCACAGTTTGTCCTGGACCGACCTGCACGTGGTGTGCATAACAATTTGGTCTTTTATATATTCTTCCTGAAGCCCTCCATACTGGCACGTGATGGCCAGGCGTCGGAGCGCCGCCACGTAATCATCAATCGACTCACCAGCCTCCTGCTTCCGCTGCTGGAAATTATACCTGTCTATGGAGACACAAACCGCTGGGCGGTAGTGGCTGTCCAGGTCATCCAGGGCGTTTTTGAAGACATCTGTCTCATTCACTCCCCTCTCCTTGGGCACCAGATTCTTGAACACTCTCACCCCTTCCGGGCCCAGGTTGTGGAGCAGTAGTCTCTTCTTCCTTTCCGAGGTGAATTCCCCTTCATTCTCATCTTCGAGTGCCTCTATATAGTTTTGAAAATAATCCTTCCAGTCCTCCCATTTTAACTGCGGTTCGCCCGGTCTAGGCAGGAATGGGACTGGGGCCATCAGAGCAGACGCTTGATTTGCCATTCTGGCTTCACCTCTGGGGTCTACCCCCTGGGCACTGTGTTGACTGAGTCCACCGGATGCTCCCGCACTCTCTGCCGTGTTCCCTTGCCCTCTGGGACTGCCCGGCGTGCTATCCCTTCTGGTCTGTGTGGGGTCGTCCGTTTGCGCCCCTTCCTCTGACTTGGGGTCAATGCCCTTGGCTGCCAGGGTGCTGGCTATGCTCCCTTTTCCTAGCCCAGCACTGACCTGGTTGTTGGAGCAGGCTCAGGTGGATTTCCGTGGTTGTTTCAGCTGCTGCCACGCCCTCTGCTCATTTATTCCTGGATTTTCTGTTGCTGTGTCCTGCTGTTGTAAATATGGGGCTGTCCTGGGGGGTCAGCTCCTGACCCTGAAGTGCCTGGTGTTCGTGGTCCCAGCCTCGTCGCCAATGTAATGTTATCCTGTTCCCCACATATGCACAGAGTCCAGGTGGTGAGTTACTTGTCTTTATTTCAATTATATATATATAGGTAAATCTCAAGCAAGAGGGCGCCGAGCGTCTAACACGACTGCTCCGGTCGCCAGCTCCGTTATCCCCGCTTTCGCGCCTCCAAACTGGCGCCTACTGCGCATGCGCGCCCTTCGCGCTCCTGTCTATGGCGTGACGCGTCATCGCGTTCACGCTCATAGACTAGAGCGCATCCTACAGAGTCTTACATCAATGTCCCGGATAATAAAGACCAAGAGCAAAAGGGGTGGCCCGGCCCAGCCCAGCCCCGGACGGCCACAGAAGACGGCCTACCCTTTGCCCGGGCTTAGCCCGGCGTCCGCCCGCGCGCGTCCCGCGCTGCTGCATTTCAAGCGTTGATATAATGGATGTGGGAGGGGCTAACGAGCCTCAGGTGCTCCCTTCCGTTTGCCCGCAGGGAATGTTGGTTGTCGCAGTCCGCCTGCCTGCGAACCGACTTTAATGGCAGGTAGGGTGCAAGGTCCGATTGCTTCCTCTCACACACGCTACCCCCAACAGAAGTTACAGGCAGACTGGATATCAGGGCAGCTCCCACCGCACAACAAGGTCCAGCGCTTCACCCCTACACAGCGCAGTGCGGGGCCAATCTGTAGGAGCAATGCCCCACCCCTCGTATGGCAGTGTCCAACCAGATTCAGGGAAGTGGAGCACGCAGGGTGGTGAAGGCAGGCTCCGACTGTAGGCCTCGATGGCAGCGCCGAGCGGAAGTCAGTCACCCCCGGCTGCCCTAAGAATGTCAGGGCCTCAGGCCGTCCCCTGCTACAAAGGAGCCACAAGGCAGCAGGCGCGGCCGCCCAGCCCCCCACGCCACACCACCCGCACCCTGCAGAGGCTTGAATGTAGGGGCGGGTCTGTCAGTGACCACTGCCTCCTTTATTTCCACCCACAAACTCCTGTTAATCCTCTTCCAATAGGTGGGCTGGCTTCGTTGAGCTACGTGTGGGTTCATAGTGCATGGCAGTGCAGGCCAGTCACCATGCTCCAAAGAGAATAAGTCAGGGGAGTCTTATGTGCAGTTTTCTTTCATCGTTCAGAATTTGGGTGTGTTTCTTTTATGTGTGTTGGGTGTTTCTAAAGTGTAGTTTAATATATGTATACATAGCCCACAGAAGCATGTCATGTGCGGGAATGCTGGCAGGGATCTATCATACATAGATCTCCAGCGCACGAGGCACACGTGGCCACTCTTTTGGGCATCTCAAGACACCTAGTCTCTCCCCTTCTTCCAGCTTTCCTCCCATCCTGTCTTCTTTTCACTTGCTATCCCACTGTCTACCTCCAGCTGTCACGTTATACCCTCTCTTGCTTGCATACTCATCTGCTTTTATTGTAGAATTTTTTTGCAGTTGTATCGCAAAGTCGACCCAAAAGTATTGATATTTTCCTATTTCGGCTCTGGTGGTGCCCGCTCCCATACCAGCCGTCACCGCAGAGCTTCACATTAGTATCAGCATGTTTTTCTGGAGTTGGCTGCCATGCATGGCTCACGATGACTAGGTGCTACCTCCAGACAGCGAGGGGTGTAGACACACGCACCCCACAGAGAAAATGATTATACATACTTTTCAAAGTAAATGGAACGTTTGTTAGGTCTGCTTGTTTAGAATGCTGTCAGTGTATGCTGTATCCTCAATACGACCAATCTCAGCACTTTTAAAAGATTATGAATGCCCTATTGATGGCGGGAGAGGCAGCTCATTAGAATAAGCAAAAAGCAAATCATAACTAGGGCAATGTTTGTTTTGCAGTTTCTTACTTCTCATACTATTCTAAAATCCTAAAATCCGAAAAAGATCAAAAAACCTCAAACATACTGCTGCTCTAGCGTGCTGAGACAAACCAGCTTGGCACCTCTCCAAAATCAAGCAGTGGTGGCTGCTCCGGGGCAGTAGTGGTGAGGCGGGGAGAGGGTGTTACAGAAAAAAAAAGAAAAAGAAAATATCACTTACCTGCCAACCAGCCGCTGCCTCTTCTCCTGTCCTCTTCTCTCCCTGGCAGCACAGAAGTGCACAGGCTCCCAGACTCCCTTAGCCAATCACAACGCTGCTGACATTAGCATGACAGCAGCATCATGATAGGTCTGAGCGGCCTGTTTCGGCGCTCAGACAGGGAGTGGGAGCTTGTGCATGTTCTTCACCTAGCAGGTGCAATACAGCTAGGTGGAGAACATGCTAAGTGTGCATGACTGCTTGACCGGCTTGAGACGGCCGGCTAAACTGTCATGCGCACTTAAGTGCACCAACAACTCCTCCCCCTGCTGGCTGTGACGACAGCTAAGCTCTGCCCCAAAACTGAGTTATTAGCATATTATTTTTCCTTTTTTGCATTGCTGAAAAGCAGTGGGGCTATGCTCCTCCTCCTTAGCGCAGCAGCTGCCACTGAACTAAAGTGTTTGTGGGTCGTGATATCATAGGGTTAGGGTAGCGCCTCTGCTCCAAGGCTGACGATCAGTGCTGGCTTTAGGACTGCAGTTTGCTACAAATGCCTTTAACCCATTGATGTTTCAGAGTTCTTAATCTTTCCAGCCAACAATAAAAATGTCAAGATAATGTTGGTGATTAATGCACCTGCTGGAGAGATCGGAGTTTTGTTTAGTGGCAGTTCTGGCCCGTTTTAAAGTGGCATAGAGAGTTAATATGCCTCCTGCAAAGCGCAACATGTACCATGCAGATCACAGAACGGTATTTTATGTAGATAGTTCAGTGGGTTACTGTTTTTGTCACAGCAATCCATTTATTACTTGCAGCCCATAAATTACAATCCTAATATAGCACAAGGAGCTAAAAGCTACCATCAAACAGTTGCATGCAAACTGCAAGGCTTAAGTTTAGAACATTATAGTTTTTTTTGCAACCTTTAGTTATTCTAAGGTTGCTAAAAATAAAAAGGTAGCTTTGGATAATACGTAACTCTTATTAGTAAAGAAATTCTGAAAGGGCAATTTTAAAAGCCAAAACAGCTTCTTAATCCTAAATACAAAAACAAACCATTAAGAATTTTTAGCTAAAGACCAGATTGGGCTTTAATTCCTAAATGTCTAGTGTAATGTTTGCCCTCTTTGATGGAAGCGCACGACTGGCGGCACCTCTTTCACACAAGGAAGTTTTATTTAGCACCTTATGCACAGAAGAGTGGATATAGGTTAAGGCTCCGAGTCTGTATACATAGGCTCACTGGCTGGTCTTCAGAGTACAACCAATACATGTGTGCACAAGTATCTTTAGTTATGTGAAGTCACAATTTCATTCTTCTACCAAAGCTCCCAATATTCAACATCATACATGCAAATCCTGGTTCTACCAATCAGAAAGAACATTGGGAAGTTTATCTGTGTTTGTGTGTTGAGAAACATGGTTTCTCAACTCAAGGTTCCACATTTGATCACATCTGGTGCTGGTCTGATTCATAAAAATAAACAATTCTAGTATTCAACACCATTTTTGAGCGCAAACAAGCGGAGTTTTCATTGAAGTCAATGAGGCCTCACGGCTACTGCTGCTGACCATGTATCATAGAGAACTGGGTTCAGGTCCTGGCCTCGCTCATCATCCGGCAAACCTCTTGGCACCGCAGGCTGTGTCTCTTCTCTTGTGAAGAGTTGTTATGCAGAATCCACATTTTATTTTGGTATTTAACACAGTGTAAACCTTTCTCAAGGACATAAGTTATGTCCTTGTGCACGAATCGTACTATGTAGCACTGCCCAAATATTCGCACTAAATTGTTAAAATTTGCTTTAAAATGCACCACTTATTGAAGCGACTCTGCCGCCCGTACCGATAAACTCCCTCATATCCATTGATAGATACCCTTTCATCACCTGCCTGTGCAGAAGGCAGGGCTTTAAGTGGGATTTAAAAACTGGGGGGTCTCTCAGAGGGGCGTGGCCAGTGTAATTAGGGGCGTGGCTTTAAAACACTTACGTTAAAAATCTGTGTTTAGCATTGTGTGCCGCCTGACTTGTATTTTGCTGTTTCTGTCATTGCATCCAGATATGTGATACAACAAGTAAAATCATACCTATAACAAGTAAGGACTGTTGCCTTTGTCAATGGTTATTAGTTGCATAAAATAAATAAGCTGCAACTATGGCTTGTTACAGATAATATTGAAAAAGCTTCAAATTAAAGCCCTGTTGACACCACGACAATGTTGCTGCTTTTGCGTTTCAGAAAGAAAAGGGAAATCCAGAAAGAAAATGACTCTTTAAAGGATTTCCCTTCCCCCACAATGCTCACCTGGCATGACGTCATGCCGTAACTTCTCCACTAGTGAGAAGTAAGCAGTGTGGGCAGCTCAAATCAAGTGCCGGCAATCTCGAAAAGGGGTCTCTTTCGGGCAGTTTTGCACCCCGGCACTTTTTTTCTCGACTGCAGTGATAGCAAACTGTTGTCACTGCAGTCCGGGGAAAAAAACGGAACGCCTGTGCCAGGGCTCAAAACAGAGCCCGAAAGAGACCCGTTTCGAGGCCCCCTTTAAAAAACTGCCGGTGCTCAGACCCCTTGAGACCTGGCCCACTTAAAGCCCTGGCAGAAGGGAACAACAGGGAGACCGTTGATGGGGCTGAACAGCCGCTGAAGGCTTTGGGGTGTGGATTGGCGGCAAAGCTGTGGTCGGGGCCTGCAGAGGCAGGCTATGGACTGCAGTAGCAAAGTGCGGTGTAACGAGCAGAGTCAGACCCGGAGGCTCTGAAGTCTGAACCCTTGGTGGGCCCAGGATTGTATCCTGGCAGGGGATTTTAACCGAAGCTCTGTGGCAGAGGGCAGAGGTTTGCGCGTTGAGCGCTGTGAAACTTTATTCTTTTAAAAACTTTGTTTTGTTGGCCTCTCTGCTGCTGAGTGCTAGCAGCCTTCAATTCCATTTCTCCCGCTGATCACAAGCGGTGAGTGGCACTTTTGGTGTTTTAACTTCCCTACCCCACCCCGCCCTCTTAACTCCTCCCACCCCGGCGTCATCGCCTATTTAGGCTCCGCCCACTTCTGCCTCGCGATTAACCGAAGCTCTGTGGCAGAGGGCAGAGGTTTGCGCGTTGAGCGCTGTGAAGCTTTATTCTTTTAAAAACTTTGTTTTGTTGGCCTCTCTGCTGCTGAGTGCTAGCAGCCTTCAATTCCATTTCTCCCGCTGATCACAAGCGGTGAGTGGCACTTTTGGTGTTTTAACTTCCCTACCCCACCCCGCCCTCTTAACTCCTCCCACCCCGGCGTCATCGCCTATTTAGGCTCCGCCCACTTCTGCCTCGCGATTAACCGAAGCTCTGTGGCAGAGGGCAGAGGTTTGCGCGTTGAGCGCTGTGAAGCTTTATTCTTTTAAAAACTTTGTTTTGTTGGCCTCTCTGCTGCTGAGTGCTAGCAGCCTTCAATTCCATTTCTCCCGCTGATCACAAGCGGTGAGTGGCACTTTTGGTGTTTTAACTTCCCTACCCCACCCCGCCCTCTTAACTCCTCCCACCCCGGCGTCATCGCCTATTTACGCTCCGCCCACTTCTGCCTCGCGATTAACCGAAGCTCTGTGGCAGAGGGCAGAGGTTTGCGCGTTGAGCGCTGTGAAGCTTTATTCTTTTAAAAACTTTGTTTTGTTGGCCTCTCTGCTGCTGAGTGCTAGCAGCCTTCAATTCCATTTCTCCCGCTGATCACAAGCGGTAAGTGGCACTTTTGGTGTTTTAACTTCCCTACCCCACCCCGCCCTCTTAACTCCTCCCACCCCGGCGTCATCGCCTATTTAGACGGGCCTTATGCGTCGGCGCAGCGGACGAGCGCAGCGGGCGCGACGGAGGCGCGCCGGAGTCGCACCAGAGTCAAGCCCGTCTGCGCCCGTCCGCGCCAGGACGGGCACAGGGCTCAGTCCTGATGCCCCAAACGGTGTCACGTATTCCCGTTCTGCTTTATTGCGGCTGCGCGGACCCCCTTGTACTTCACACCTTGTATTTAATTGTCACAATGCTCCAACCTCTTGTCTCTCCTGTAATATTTCCTTGGATTCCTGTCCCTCGCGGTTAGACGCTATGTCTTCCACCTTTTGGAACTCTGCCCCCCCGTGCAGTTCTCTCCCTTCTAAATTACCCAACTCCGGTCACTTTCTGAAATTTATTAGCAGTAACTGTTGTTCTCTTGTAAAACATAAAAGAGACATTTTCGATCTTTTACAGACAGCTAGTCCAGCTGCCATGTTTCTAACGGAAACATGGTTAAATGACAGCTCTGGCCCTGACATCGCCATGGCTCTCCCCAATGATTACACCTACGTTGGGCGAAACCGGCCTCTTAAAGAGGGTGGGGGAATTGCCATCATTTTTAGGAGAGAATTCTCCTGTAAATGGGAAGACCTTGAGTTCCCTAATTGTGAAGCTGGTCTATTTAAGTTATCACTTACCCCACACTTCACTCTGACCGGCATACTGATTTATCGCCCCCCCCGGCGCAGCGAGTAACTGGGCTTCCTCCCTCCCAGATCTTGTTGCCCCACTTCTGGCACAATCCAATAATTTTATGGTTATTGGAGACCTTAACATCCATTTTAACTCTGTTTCGTGTGCTATTTCCACACGTCTTCTACAGGACTTGGCGGCTTTAGATCTCCATCTCCACAACCTTGACCCCACTCATAAGGCCGGCAATCTTCTAGACCCTATCATTTCCAACCTTTTGACCATTTCGTATCAATCCTCATTGCAGGTCCCCTGGTCGGACCATTTTATTGTAAATTTTTCCATCGAAATGGCCTCTTCTAACTCCTCTATGCCCATTCACCCCCATAAAGACAGTAGGAATTGGAAACGCTTAGATACAGACAAACTTAATCTGTGCCTTTCTAATTCCATACCTCCATTGTCCATGAACCTGTCTACAAAGGAGCTTCCTTTTATTAAACGCTGGTTGACTAATGCTTTGGACTCTTGTCTCCCTATGCAAAAGAACAAACTACATATTCTTCACCCACCGGCTCCGTGGTTTAATGACGCCCTCCGCCTAGAAAAATCTAAATGCAAAAAACTGGAACGCATATGGCGCTCCAATTATGATGCGGGCCAGAAAGTGGAATATAAGGCTGCTCTTAAAATCTACCACATGTCATGTGATAGTGCGAGAGCTTCCTTTGCGAACACCACGCTTCTTACGGCACAGAATAGACCTCAGGCCCTGTTCAAAATCGTGAAGGAGCTGTCAGGGGCTTCTACTGCACCTAAGGCCCCCATTCTTGATACCCTCCAGTGTGAAGCTCTGGCCAACTTCTTCGTCGAAAAGATTGAGAAGATCTACGACATCTTCGACTCCTCTCCTGCTGTGCCCACTCACGTTGTTGTACCTCCAGACATCTCCCCAGCTGTTACATCCTCCTGCAGTACCCCTATGCCTCCCAAACTTCTTGCTTGGGATCCCATTTCCCTTCCGCTTCTAAGAAAGTATTTACAGGATATAAAATCTGGGTCTCCGCTCGACCCTCTGCCCCCTCAAATCTTGAGCTCTCTGGACCCCTCCTTACTTCTTATTATTTTGAAAGTCTTGAACGCCTCCCTTTCTGAAGCGATCGTACCCGACGAATGGAAGCACGCTATGGTGGTCCCATTATTAAAAAAGACCAACTTAGACCCTAACAACCCTTCTAATTTTCGCCCCATTTCGTTACTTTCATGTTTCTCTAAAATCTTGGAGAAACATGTCAACTCTCTGCTTAATCATCACGTTGAATCCTCTAACTTTCTTCATGGTTCACAATCCGGGTTCAGGGCTGGCTTCTCGACTGAAACCACTCTCCTTGGCGTGTCGGAATCCATCAGGCAGAAAGTGGACAACGGGGAGACGGTGGCACTCATTTTGCTTGACTTGAGTGCCGCATTCGACACCGTCTCCCATTCCATCTTGTTGTCCACCCTGAGAGAGGTAGGTGTCGATGGTGCTGCCCTGGCCTGGATCTCTAATTTTTTATCTAATCGCACGTTTCAAGTCTTCTCTTCTACTTCTGCCTCCTCTATTTTTCCCTCTAATCACGGTGTCCCTCAAGGCTCTATTCTTAGTCCTCTTTTCTTTAATTTATATGTGAGACCTCTTGCTTTTTTGGCGGAACAGGCAGGTCTCTCTATTTACTCCTACGCTGATGACACTCAAGTCATCTACTCTCTCTCCACCAACAAGCATCTCCCTTTCTCTTCTCTCCAAGCTGGACTAAAACAGATTGCGGCATGGATGTTGGAGCATAAATTAAAACTAAACGGGGAGAAAACAGAACTGCTCCTGTTTGGCTCCGACATCTCGCTCTGGGGCCCACAACATTGGCCACCGGAGATGGGCCCTTTTCCCACTCCAACTTCGTCTGCCCGCAACCTTGGGGTCCTCCTGGACAACCAATTGTCTCTCAGGCAGCATGTCGTGAAAGTCTCTGCCACCTGTACTACCATCATCAGGTGGCTTAGGAAAATCTCATGGATGCTGCCGGCTGACACCTTGAAATCTGTAGTCCAGGCTCTTGTCATCTCTCGCCTGGACTACGGCAACATCTTACTTCTAGGTGCCTGTAAGGAGGTCACTAAGAAGTACCAGGTAGTACAAAATATGGCGGTCCGCCTGATTTGTAATTTACCCGCCAGATCCTCAGCCTCCTCCCACTTGCGCAATCTACACTGGCTACGGATCGAGAGCAGGGTCAAATTTAAGGCTTTATGTTTTATGCATAAAATTCTGACCGGAAAGGCTCCTCTCTATTTATCTGTTCTGGTGCAGCAATATCTTCCACCGCGCACACTTAGGTCCTCCACCCAGAATAAGTTCAGGATTCCACGCATCAAGAGAGCAAAAATGGGAGGCCGCTCTTACTCTGCTGGCGCCCTCTCTTTGGAATTCTCTACCCCCCCCTCTGCGTTCCGAAATGTGTTTCCTTACCTTCCGTAAGGGAATCAAAACCTGGCTTTTTAACATGTAAGTTCGCTGATTTCTATCCCTCCTATCTATAATATTGTTTCACACCCATAGCGCCGGGAAACCTACGGGTAGCTGTGCGCTCAAGAAATGTAATAATAATAATAATAATCCCTTCTGAGACCCACAAGGCCCCGGGATACTTCGGACTGCCCCAGGAGAGTCTCTGACCTTTGATCCACCAGACCACCATGGCGGCGGCGTGAAAACGATCTTCAGGGGCTCCCGACCGAAGACGCCAGTGAGGGAGAGCCCCTGTGTGCCAACGGAGGCGGCCCAGGTGAGACCGAGTACAGGCACTGGGCCATGGCGGGACATGAGGTGGAAGGGGCCCACTGAGGTGGGTAGACCCAGGACCGATGCAGGCAAAGATAGAGGAACAAGCCTAGTATTTCACTGGGTTAGGCAACGGAGTGCCTGCCAGAAGACTCTGATAGATAGTGACCACTAGATTTAGAATGTGTTAAAGGACTTTGGGCTCCAGAGCAGGGTTGAACAGTGGGATTGACCCACCTGAGGTTTGGACCCTCTTTTCAGCTGACCGAATAATACTTGCCCACGGTGTCCCGGAGCTGGGAAAGGGGCCTCTGGAGCTTGAGACCCCATTGTGCGCTGCTGAAAGCAGTGGGAGCGCCTCTGTAGGTGGTGGGAAACATGAGAGGCCATGAGGAGGGTTCCACTTGAAGGAGTGACTTTGGCAGGCGGCAGCGACTACCACCATACTACCAGTTGTGACCTACCAGGGATAAGGAGACCATGATGACACAATACAGCCATCTACTTTTTTCCTGGCTTCACCCTCCGGAACCAGAAGCTCCGCTGCAGTTTCCATGAAGTGAAAAGGATAGTGCAACAACTGGACTTTCAATATTCAATTTTGTTTCTGGCGAAGCTGCAAGTGGTGGCTGAGTGTAAACCTTGGCACTTTACATCCGTGGAGAAGGCCTGAAACTGGCTCGAGGGATGGAGGCCAACTGGCAGAAGGGGGGTACAGAATCGCCCCAGCAGTAGCAAAATGGAGTGATGGGACAGAAAGCAGGGCCACTGATTATGATGGGGAAATGACGCAAGGATCGCCACCGTGGAGAGATTCACAAGACTGGGGAGACCGGGAGGGCCTCTTCTGACAGCCCGGGCTGATGCCAGCATGGCCTCGGAGCACGCGCAGGTGATAGGAGGCCAACTGGCAGAAGGGGGGTACAGAATCGCCCCAGCAGTAGCAAAATGGAGTGATGGGACAGAAAGCAGGGCCACTGATTATGATGGGGAAATGACGCAAGGATCGCCACCGTGGAGAGATTCACAAGACTGGGGAGACCGGGAGGGCCTCTTCTGACAGCCCGGGCTGATGCCAGCATGGCCTCGGAGCACGCGCAGGTGATAGATGGTATGAGATCTTGAGAGGAGGCGAAGAATACATGGTTCATGGGGGACCTGCTGGCCACTTTGCCATATGAAAGACAATGGTATATCGTAAGACATTGGGGGGGAAGGGGGGGGCGATTTTGGCAGTGGAAGGATTTCTGTCGATTTCGGCCACTGAACCCCATTGTTATATACTACTGTTGGGCCGACAGGTGCTCTGCAATGTTGGGGTTGTGGGAAGTTCTAAGTCTGCCATGCAAGGATGAAGAGAGGGGGGATTAATTGGGGAATGTTTTTCGCTGATTTGGTTGTTTTTTGTTTGTTTTAAAGCACGGTCAATTCACACTGGGGATAGATGCCTTTCTAAACCTACCTGGACCGGCCCTGGGACCTGAGTTTAAAGACCCACAGGGCCCTTGAACTCTGTTATGTTATCACAAATCCAAAATGCCTGGGGGGACCTTCTCGAAGATAATGTCCTGGAATGTCAATGGGCTCGGGACAGAATAGACAGGGGAGTAGTGCTGCAGTATCTTAAACGCCACACTCCAGACAGTGCTCTTTTACAGGGAACACGCATGATGGCTAACACATACCGAGCTCTTAACAGATGGTAGCCCATGGAGGCTATTCATCCAACTTGAGAGAATTGGGGAGTGAAGCGGGTGCTCCCTTTTACTGTCCAATGGACATGGCCATACTTACACGAGGGATGCGTGACAATATTGGGCTGATGGGAGGGGCTGACAAAAGATGTTTGTTCAATTTATGTCTATCAGAAAATGGCGGAGGTGCACAGCACAAAATATTTAAAGTTCTTTAAAGAGTTCAAAATAAGGTTGGGTGCTCCGTCAGGCTACGTAACCGTCCAATTTCGTGTGCAATAAATAATAAAGTTGTACATACATAGGATATGAATGCATCCCTGAAATTGGGCACACCATAGGTTCTCTTACAAGAAGACTCCACAATGGTCCCTGATCCACCCAGATCACTCGGGATTTATGTCCCACCGGAGCACCATATGCAATCTCTTGCACTTCCACAGGATATTGGGGCAAAGGGACAACTTATGAGAGAAAGTGCTGGTGCTGTCACTGGGTGCCAAAATGTCATTCTGCATGGTGGAATGGGACTATATCTTTGCGGTATTGGCCAAATTGGACTTCGGCCTCCAATTCATGCAATGGGTCAGCCTACTATACACTGACCCAATAGCAAAGGTTAAGGTTACTGGTGGGCATTACCAGGGGTTCAGACACCAGAGAGGTGCCAGGCAGGGCCGCCCTCTGTCCCTGTTGATTTTTTACCCAGGTACCCTTGGTGGCTTGGTTCCGTCAGGATCCTTTGCTCAGAGGATTGCAGTAGCGGGGGACACAATGGGAAGGCAAAATATAATTACATGCACACAGCGTGCTGCTTTACTTGGATGAACCAGCATTCATGCTTGTTTGATGAAGACTTTGACAAATATTCCAGCTACACTACTAACTGGCATAAATCCTTGTTATATCTGCTTTGGGGTTGGGTACTGCGGTTGCTGCCGGACTAATCTGCGACAGTGGTACAGATCGGCTTCCTGGAAATATGTGAACACCGGACACTGAACTTTTTTTTTAGATTAATCTGGCCCCATTGCTAGATAAGCTAAAATGATGTCTTTGTCATGCTTCTTATATGCAATGCAGAACACCCCATACGAGGTCCCCGAATCTTAATTCATAGCGGCCAGGGGGACGTCCGATCACTGCTGTGGGATGGGGGCCCAATGAGAATTGCGCTAGCCAAGTTTATAAGAGGTTGGTACGATGGAGGCATAGCTCTGCCAGATAGTCAGAAATAATACTAAGCAGCCCAGCTGAGCACAATTAATAACTGGACTTTCCTGCCGCAGGCGATACCAGTGTTCCGGATGGACAGGTATATAGTAGGACAATGGGGATACTTAAAAATCCTATATGGCAGTGGGAGGGTGACGTACTGCTTCGCTCCCACCAGGATGGTAGTGAAACTTTGGAGAGTAGGCATGACCTACCAGGGGTGGAGAATTTCTGTTAGGCAGGAAACGCCACTCTGGGATGCTCAGATTCTAGGCACACTGCGTATGAAACTGGGGTTTGACTATTGGAACCTCATTGGAATCTCCACAGTGGGGGACATAATAATAATAATAATAATCCACATTTGTAAAGCGCACAATCACCCGTAAGGGTCTCTAGGCGCTGGGGGCCGTCGGGAAGATTAAGCGAGCTATTGCCCAGAGTCACATGGTGCTGGGCTAACCTGCCGCCGGAGCCGGGGATCGAACCCTGATCCCCAGATTCCAGCGTCAGTCGCCCTGGCCGCGGCGCCACACCTCTCCCACTATGGACCCAGGGAGACATTACACCTCTGCCTGATTTACAACAGGAATACCAACTAGCACCATCTAAGACTAACAGGTATCTGCAACTCCGGCCTGCGCACAGAGCGGTGCTGCCAAGAGGAACTGAACTTGCGGAATCTTCTCTGCTGGAGGATGAACTGTTGGAAAATCACATGCCCCGGAAAGCCATGTCACTATAAAAAACTGATGAACCACACATAGAATGCTCCTAAACACTTAGGGGGACAATGGGAATGAGAGATGGGTAGTATAGAAGACGGAGAATGGCAGGAGGACCTTGCAGCCCCTAGGGAGGGGACCATATGGTCAGGCTTTGGACTGGTACTGTTACAGATCCTCCATCACTCCAGCTATATTCAAACGACTATGGTAATGATGGGGAGGGCTACTGATGCACATTGCTTGTGCAACTGTGGACAGATTGGATCCTTTTTTGACATCCTGTAGGACTGCCTGGCAATAAAGGAATTCCAGTCCAGAGTGGTGGATTGCTTCGGTGGAAGGGTGCCTAATCGCCTCCGCCAAACAATTTGTTCTCAACATTTGGGGAAAAACAACAGTCAGAAGGGCGCAGTGAACATGGATGATGTTGGGCCTGGCGATGGCAAAGAGAAAGGTAGTGAAGTCATGGGGGCACTTTAAGGCATGGAAGCAGAACATGGATTGGTGCACGTCAGCCCTGAAAAGGTGGTGTATGAGGGTGGGGGGTGTCCCCGGAAGTGGGGGAAAAATTGAATGCTTGGAACTCTTATAAGGGCCTGATCCAAGAGGATTTGGAGTTAGCTGATGGAGACATGACAAATCGACAGAGTTCTACAAAGTGAATGTACAACGAGAAGGGAGTCAGGGGGCTTAGACGGATTCTTGAAGGTATTCTGAGATGTAAGTCAGTGCAATTGTGAACTGTTATTGATTTACGTGTGCAACTTTCAATAAAAAGATGTTCCAAAATGCACCATTTGCCACTTGTAAGGAAGTGGGTTTCTGTTGCTGTAACCCCCCACTTTTTGCCTGATAACTGATGCACTTTTTCTTGGTGTGCCCTGGGTCCATGCCAATCAGGTACCCAGGGCCTGTGTTCCTACCCTAAAAACTGTACTAAAGCCTAAACACAATTGGCATCTCTGGCCACATGTCAGCCCCTGTTAAATGGTACCCTAGGTACCCATGGCATTGTGACCAGAGAAGACCCCTAAGGGCTGCGGCACTTCAAGTCAAGTCAAACCACTTTATTCGATTACTTAAAATCATAAAAGTATGCTATACAGTACAACAATTTTTTTTTTAAAGGATTATTAAAAAATACAATATACAGAATAAAAATACAGTACAGAATCATTAAAACATTAAAACAAGGTTGACGGTCATTTTTTTTTTAAATTTAGAACAATTGATACAGCTATAAAGGCACTATATTAAAAAGGTTGGCTTTCTAATGCGGCTTTCTGTCTATCCCTCTTATTTCTTACAGACGCAGCAAGAAAGCTAGCATCACAAAACATAGTTACAGGAGATTCTAACAGTTGTAGAAATAATAAGGCAGGTTTACACTGGATAAAATTCATTTTCTTTAGTAGAGGGAGGATATACCTTTTCCTGGCATCAAGATAAAAAGGGCAGAAGAGCATAAAGTGCAAGGTATCTTGGGGGGAAAAATAATCACATTTGCATGGAGCAGCGTCTTCAGGTCTGCTCCAGCCGTCTAAATCCCAGAGAACAGACTGAATTTGGTTAAACCGAAATTTTGTCAGTAGCCACCTGTGGAAAGAATTTCTCACTATGGACAGATAAGATGGCATTGCTAAAGACAAGGTAACCATCACATGGCCTCTGACCGATATTTTACTTAATTCTACTACTTCCCGCTCTGCCTCCCTCAACCTAATAAAATTAATTTTGACCCATTCTAGGTCAGCCTTGCATAAAGATTCTGGATTAGAAAAGATCTCAGGACGCCCCATGTACATGGCTAACGTTTTTATATGGGACAACCACTGGATTTCTTTCCTATTATCAAGGTTGATACAATCGTTTAGGATCTTGTGATTTAGGGAAAGGTTAGGATTCAGCCAAATTTTAATCCATAGCAGTATCGGGGCTATTTTAATTATGTCTGCTATGTAGCCTATCCCAGGTTCAAGATGGATGGAATGGGTGGCTGTAGATTGAGGGAGGCCCAAAACGGACCGCAGAAATTTATTTTCCTCTGTTTGGATGAGGTCCGGTTTTGTGAATCCCCATATTGATGCCCCATACCTTGCGATAGATATAGTCTTGGGTTTATAAATTGCCAAGATTGCCTCAAAGGGTTTCCCCCCCAACCTTTTGGCGAAACCTAACACTGCAGCTCAGGAGCTTCTCACTGAATTTACCTTTATTATGAGCTGTGGGGACCATGAGCCCTTATCATCAAAAACAACTCCCAGATAGGTAAATGCCTTCACTCTGGTGATTACTTTTCCTCCACAGAAGAAGGACTTCACTTTGTTCTTTGTGACACCCAGTGACATAACATGCGATTTACCATGATTTACAACCAGATCCAGGCTTTTCATAAAGTCCCCAAATGAATCCAGCAATCTTTGCAAGCCCAGAGGGGTCCTTGCGAGTAAAACAGCGTCATCCGCATATAGTAACACCGGAACCGGTGTACCTCCCATACGCGGGATATCTAGGGTCGCTGCTAACAGGTTTACCTCCAACGAATTAATATACAGTGTAAACAACATTGGGGCCAAGATGCATCCCTGTCGCACCCCTCTACCGGACTTAAAACTTGACGTACATTTACCCTCATTCGTCATCCTAATTGAGGCATTTAGGTCTTTATGCAACTCGGCCCAAAAAAAAACAAGAGGCCGATCCAGGCCCAACTCCAGGAGCATTGTCCACAACTTTGACCTATTGACTAGGTCAAAAGCCGTCGACAGATCCATGAAGCCCAGGAAAATAGAGCCCCTAGCTGCCT
Organism: Lissotriton helveticus; assembly: GCF_964261635.1. NCBI lineage: Eukaryota > Metazoa > Chordata > Amphibia > Caudata > Salamandridae > Lissotriton > Lissotriton helveticus. Next base: position 419,181,861 of record NC_136061.1, on the reverse strand, counting down.
TGGTATATTTAGCTATTATTAGGTGTAGGTTCAGACATTGGTCCTCCGTGCTCCTCCCTGCTCTGAAGCCATACTGAGCATCTGACAGTATGTTGTTGTCAGTTGCCCACCCTGTTATCCTTGCTAGGGTGACCTTCCCCAAGATTGTTATGGAGGAATCCAGCAAGGATATAGGCCTATAGCATCTGGGGTCTCCCCTTTGACCCTTCTTGAACACTGGGATTATTGTCGATCGGGACCAAGATTTAGGGAATCCTACACAGGCCGAGGTATTAAAGACATTAGTCAAAATATTTGCCCAGTACAACGGGTTTGCCTTGTACATATCTGAAGGAACCCCATCAGGACCTGGAGCCTTACGTCCTGCTGAACCTTCAATTGCTTTAATAACTTCCGCTATAAAAAATCTTACTGGCATATCGGGAGGGTCTGAGGTAGGAGCCTCAAAGATTTCTAGCTCGAGATCACTTCCGTAAATTTGTTTAAAGTGGCTCAACCAGTCCTCCTCTGCTATGTTAACTTCCAAGACACTATTTTGTGTGTTAGAGAACAGGGGCGTGTTAATAATGGACCAGAATTTAGCAATATCTTTTAGGGTTGCTTTGTCCATAAGCTCCTCCCACGCTTCTTGTTTAATTTCCTTTTTCCTTACCAGTACTGCTCTAGTGTACTCTCTTCTGAGCTGGGCAACTAAAGGTTTGTTCCTTGGTTGCTCCTGAAGAGCTTTTTTGAGGAGGATGTGCGATTTGGTACAATTATGGTCGAACCAACCCTTTACCGGTTTATTTTTAGTGGATCGACTTTTGGATGCAAGTTCTTTGGCTACTTGGGAGCAAATAGCTGCATAAGAGGTTATTACCTCCTTCCCATTAGAAAGGGGGTCTCCACAGATGTTTAAGTCATGAGCAGCCTTAACGATAATAGTATTCAAAAAGTCCTCAGGCACCACCTTGCTCCACTTTACCCTCCTCCCCTGATCTTTGGCTTTAACTTCCACTGCTGCCAGTGTCGTAACAGATTTGTTTAAAAGAAAAAAAACATTTAACAACACAATTACCACTGGATTGTGGTCACTAAACGAAGACGGTACAGCATTATATGAGATGACATATTTTAAAAGACCTGAAGAAAGAAATATGTAGTCAATAACTGATTCACAATCCCTGCCTATAAAAGTGGCAACACGAGTACTTTTGTCCGAAAACCCTGCTTCAAACAAATCATTGTTAGACAAAAGGTTCTCCAGTGCTTTACCCTTATTAGAATGCTCAAAATGTTGCGGGGATGTGAAATCTGGCCCAAGTGGTCGCACACTGATGCTATTAGCATCATAGGTCATAGAGGCGGCCCTTAACAGGACTGTCGCCACATGTTGTGGGTGTCTGAAGTTAACTATTACACAGTCCCCATCGCACGTCTTCCGGAGGGCCCTATCCAGTTTGCCCTTCTAGTTGTAATGATATCGGGGGCAAAATTTGTAGGAAAACCACACCGCCTGTTCAGCCACGACACAGTTTTGTTTTTAAGGGAATCATGCGATTCCTCAGGTGTCTGAGCTGAATGCATGTCATGGGCAGGGACATTGGTTAGGACAATTACGTACGGAGAGCACTCCGGCGGAAGGTTAATGGATTTACATTTCCTCGCCGGATTGATGCTAGGTGTTGTAACAGCCCCTGCTATTGGTCGTGTAGCTACACTCACTGTAGTAGAGGGGGATGGTAAAACTGGGACAGTTCTTATTATAGGCTGGGTAGAATGCTGCTGGTTTGCAACTCTAGCTGCCTGCTCAGTCCCTCCTCTAGCTACCTGCTCTGTCCCTCCCTGGGCCGGCACCACCTGTTTGTTATTGTTGGTCATAGGTATATGTTTGGACAGCAATTCGCCTAACCTTTTTACTTCGGCGGTGACACAGTCGAGTTTACGCACAAGGTGTTGGACATATTGTTCTAGTTTAGCTTCGAACTTAGCCTCCAAAGATCCAAGTAGGTCAGAAAAATGATCCGTGCTTAATAAGTTACTGGCCACATTACAAACATCCTGTATATTGGGGGACTCAACTGAGTAAATCTGTAGTGGTAAGAGAGTATCTACCCTTCTTTTCAGGTGCTTCCCCCCCCTTTTGTTTTGTTGTTTCCTGCAATTTCTAACAGGTCTAGTGATGGGCAAAACCTCTTCGCTCTCGTTTTCGTCGCTAGCCGTGGTTTTGTCGGCTACAGGGGGCTCAATGTGAACTTGGGCTACCACCGTTGTTATCCCAGTAGCCTCCTTATTGGGGGTGGCAGCCTCCGGAGGGGTCTCCACATTAGTCAGAGGATCTTGTGTAAGATTGGGAGGACTACCCCTCCCCAGAGAGGCCCTCCTGTCATTGTTTATTTTATTAACCATCTTCACAAGATAATTGTCGATAGGCCCTGCCCCCGATATAAATTTTTCCCTTGTGCCACTTGGCATGGTTTAACCTACAGCCACAGTTTATACAACTGGGGAGGAAAATTTCCTGTACAGTATGAACAAGGATGAGTCAATAATTAATGTCAACACATTACCCGATTCAAATGTCTTTAGGCTCCAGGACACAGTTTTTGCCAGGGGGTATGGCCCAGCCCTGCCTCTTCCTGTCTATGACTGTCATAGACTGTCCCGCCCTTGTCCCGGGCTGTTCCCGCGAGGCGGGGGAAGCGCTGTTCTTTATGCGCCTCCTGGCGCGATATCAAGGTGCGCGGCTTCCGGCTGCTGAGGATGCTGGGCAATGGAGTCCCACAGTCCCACAGGCTCTGCCTTCCTCGATGCGGCGTCGCTTGGCTGACAGGGAGTACGGCGGCAAGCGGCTAACTGCAGCGGTGATCCTGCAAGGGCAAGGTGAGGGCGCAGCAACACCCCCGAGTTTGTTTCTCTCTCCCCCCAGCACTTATTGTGCCACCCTTAGGGGCCCTGTACCCTGACACAAACACACACTGCCTTTGCAGGTTGAGTGTCCTGGTGCAGAACTAACCAATGAGTTGACATGGCACACATCCCGGTATGCCATGTGTTACCTTCCTGTATTTTATAAAGTATATATGCCTAGCTTATTTGTTTAACCCTGGTAAAACATTACTCTGTTTTTATGTAATGGTATGTTCCATCCCCCCTCTTCCTAAGTTATCCTTGGTACATTCCAAGGTGTTCTGGAGTCTACCTTAGAATGTTGTGTGAGAACTGCACTGAACTGGTGGAGAGAGGAGCAGTGGTAATAAAGGCTTTTTCTTACCTGCATGGGTTTGCATCTCGTTATATCACTGGCGACGATCTGTGTAAGGGGACAGATATTTCCTGCTCCTCCCCTTCTGCATACACTGCACCAACTTGTCTTCATTAAGCAACTCTTCATATCCAGGACCCCTCGCCTCGTCAAGCTCACTGGTGAGGTATTGTTAACGTGGTTCAGCGGAGACTCTAGCAGTGTGGCATCTTCCTCACCTATTCTTCCTTCTTCGTAAGCTGACTACCAGTGTAGTATTTTGATTGTGCCTGCATCTCCAGCAGCAATTCATGAATGGGGCACCTCTGTTGCCACAAGATTCGCCTGTGCTAGTGGCGAGACTGCCCAGCAGTATGGAGCTTTTCCTGGGGGTGTATACCTTCTACTTGTAATCACCCCTTCAACATCCATCATCAGCGTCCTCTCTGAAGGTGGCATTCCTGTGAGAAACCATCATCCTCACATAGCGCACCTCTACCTTCCCTACCAGAACACGCGTCGCTTTTGGGCTGCTGTCGTCACCGTTCTTCTCCTCAGCTCCCCTCAACTGCGGTGCAACGATTGCGATGTAAGGTGGAGTATTGAATCGCTCTAAGGCTTTGGAGTGCGTTGCTTCCATTCTTCTTCATTCTTCTCCTCAGCTGTGGTGCGACGGAAGCAGCAACGCCTTCCGGATAACCTGCATCCCCGTCTGGCTGTCATCTGTGGATCCGCCCCACATAATTTTCTTCCAGAGCTGCGAACGGCGCCCCAGCCGCACTTCACCAGCCGAGCTCCTAGACCGCAGCGCCTGGCCGGTATCTACGGAACACCGGCATTCGCTTCTCTGCCATCTCAGGGGACAATTTCTTCGACGTGCTGCACATCACTGCAGAGCCCAGTCCTCGAGTGCCTCAGCGGTGTTTCTGGCAACGTTCATCTCTTCTCGGAGACACGCACTCCAAAGCGTGTCTACACAGGTCAGAGAAATTTAGTGTTGACACGTACACCAGGTGTGTAAGTTTATTCCTTGTACTTCTATGCCACAGTGTGTCAATGGTACCTACGGTGACACACACACCTCCACGAATATAACTTTTATTTTCTTATATCTCTATTATTAGTACACCTGTGTAATTAAACTTACCTCAGGTAAGGACGTTATCCTATAGACACGCACGATAATGACAGTTCAAGCCGTTTCCAGGTGTATTCCACAGCCTTGTGTGCTTTGTATAGCATTATTCCACTAAATTGTTTACCATTATCTCTGATAATTAACTGCTTCTAGCGACATATACTATTTAGGTGTCAGTTTCTTTCACAGTGACACTTATATAGTTTGCTTTACCTCGTGTAAGTGCATTATATTAGGATGTATGACATTACAACGCATGCTTTTACATCGCATGCCTTTACAACGCTGTTTTTACAACGCATGCCTTTACAACGCATAGTGCTTTGGGGCGCTGGATAGTGAATAGTTTAATTTACTATTCCAACTCCAGTCCCCGTGGATAGTAGGGAAGGTGTTGGATAGTAAATTAAACCTATTCCCTATCCTAGAGCACCCCCAGCACAATGCGTTGTAATGGTTTGCGTTGTAAAAGTTGCGTCGTAAAGGCACTGCGTGGTAAAAGTTGCGTTGTAAAGGATGTTTCCCATTATATTATTGTTTCTTCTATCCTGACATTTCTTGACTTGCACAACTTCCTCAGCTTTAATGTTAAAGCATATTATGTTCCATAGAAACTATACAATACAGGTAATTTGAAATTGTGTGATTTAGGAAAGACTAGTTTTCAGAGATTTTAGTCAAAACCGTATGTTATCATTGTGGCTTATCACATATTTTCACATCTCTTTTGTCAATCTGTGATTTTCACAATTTTTAGTTCCCAAGTTTGGCTGACCCATACTGTTGAGCACCTACAGAATGGCAGCTTCTAGTATGTCACAACCTGCCCCATTTTTGAACGAGTGTGGGGAACCTAGCATTCCGTGGGAGGAATGGGAGAAAATATTTGAGTCTTATTTGGTAGCCATTGGGGGGGAAAGGTTCTCTGCTTTCAGAAAACAACATATTCTGCTGCACAATTTAGGTCCTACTGGAAGAAAAGTATTTGAGTCACTTCCAGAACCAGAGACAGAAGAAGACGGTGAGGATTTGTACACTACAACATTAATAAAGTTACGTATTCGCTTTGGGGACAAGGTGAATATAGTATTAGAAAGACACAAATTCTTTAATCGTTCACAAGGCAAACAAGAAAGTGTATCTACGTATGTTGCAGTTCTTAGGAGTCTCAGCAAGTTATGTGATTTCCAGGATTTAAATGATTCATTAATCAGGGACCAGTTAGTACGCTGTACTAACAACAAAGAGATTCAAAAGTAGTTGTTACAAAAACAACCAGATCTTCAAGAAGCAGTTAAAATAGCAAAATCTATTGATCACACGGGTATTTGTGTAAAAGAGATAAACTCCTCTGATTATAAGGAAAGAGTAGCAGAAATATCCAACACAGAGGAAGAACCCGAGATCTGCAAAATTCAAAATGAGTCACCTAAACCAAAAAAAGACAATTTGCATATTCAATCAGGGGATCCAGAAATTCCTAAGTTAAAATGTTATCGTTGTGGAAGCAACAATCATCTGGCCAACGATCTTAATTGTCAAGCAAGATCTGCGTGGTGTAGAAAGTGTAATAAGAGAGGTCACCTAGCTAGGGTTTGTGGATGCTTTCCGAGGAGAATGGAAACAGCAAACCTAATGAGGATAAAACTCAAGTCAAAAAGATAATCCTACAAATTAATGAAGTGGGGGCTGATAACACACAAAGGTAGCCAGAATGCGAGGTCCACATTAATGGGAAAAATGTCAAAATGTTTGCTGACTCATGTTCTCCGTTCACATTAATACATTTTTCTGATTTTATAACCATGCTAGGCCAAGATCAAAGTAAGCTCTTTAAAGCAGACAGAGCCCCCATTGGTTATAATAAGGACCCCATACCCATGAAGGGAATGTTCAAATCCATCATTTCCTTTAAGGACCGTTCCACTGTAGGTAAAGTGTACGTGGTGGAAAATGGATCCAGCTTGCTGTGGTGGCAACACCAAAGGGAGTTAGGAAATAAATTGGACCCCAACAATCCTGAACAAGTTTTGTTCACTAATGTTGCTAACAACTCTGAGCAAATCACCAATGAGTTTCCAGAAGTTTTCTCGGAGAACTTAGGGCTACTTAAAGACTTCCAACACAAGATTCAGTTGAAACACAAGGCCTGTCCTGTGGTCCACAAAACCAGACCCATCCCCCACCTTATGTGGGAACCACTAAAGAAATAATTAACAAGGCTGAAGAAATTAAACATCATACAGCCAGTTGATTGTTCAGAGTGGGTGGCCCCCATTGTTATTGCTAAAAAAAGCCATAGCCAAGACATTAGGATGTGCATCGATCTACAAGACTTAAACAACAGCATTCTAGTAGAAAGGCATCCTTTACCCCGCATTCATGAAATACTAAGCACGATGGGGGAGGCCACACATTTCAGTGTCCTGGATCTCTCCAAGGCATACCACCAGGTAGAGCTACACCCAGACTCGAGAAGGCTCACTGCGTTCACTACACCCTTAGGGACATTTATGTTCTGTCACATGCCGTTCGAGCTAGCATCGGCGGCAGCGGTATTTCAGAAAATAATGCAGCGCGTCCTGAAGGGAGTGCCCAAAACTCTCTGCTTCCAGGATGATGTTCTGATATATGGGGCCAACATCGAGGAACATGACAATATATTGAGACAAGTCCTTTCCAGATTCAAAGATGCAGGACTCACACTGAAAAGAGAGAAATGTCAACTCGGGGTAGAATCAGTGGAGTATCTAGGCCATTGCATTTCCAGAGAAGGTTTCAAACCTAAACATTGTTTAATTGAAGCAGTGAAAGAAGCCCAAGCACCCACCAATAAAGAAGAACTTACGTCCTTCTTGGCGTTGGCAGAATATATGTCTAAATATGTCAATCATTTCGCGGAACTGCCTGCCAACCTCAGGGAACTCACTAAGAAGAACGTTCAGTTCCAGTGGTCAGAAGAACACCAGACATCCTTTGCTAAAATAAAAGAAGGCATAATTTCAGCCCCTTACTTGTGTAATTTTGAACATAACCGCAAAACAATTCTGACCACAGATGCTAGTGGAAAAGGGTTGGGGGCTACCCTCTCACAGGTAATTGATGGCAAGGAAAGGATTGTTGCCTTTGCCTCACGTTCTCTAACCAAAGCTGAGATTAACTATTCGGTGGTGGAGAGAGAAGCATTGGCTTGTTTTTGGGGGGGAAACATTTCAAGTTTTTTCTGTGGGGCATTCAGTTCTGTGTGCGTACAGATCACAAACCATTAGTTTTCATGTTTAATCCCAAGAACAGTTCTTGTAACACTCCTCGCATAGCTAAGTGGATACTGTTTCAAAATGGAATATGTGCCAGGTGAGCAAAATTCAGCAGCAGATTTTCTGTCCAGAAGTTCACTCAACAGGGAAGAACAATATGACGCACATGAACACCCTATCTTCCAAATGAGTCTCACCACTATCTCTTCCCAGGAATGGCTAAGAATCATGGACTCAGATAGCACGATGTCACAGCTCATTTCATACACAATACAAGGTTTGCCTGACACTCAAGATCAGGTAGCGACCGAGGTAAAGAAATTCTGGGAGGTACGCCACAAACTTAACATTAACCAAGGCGTTTTATTCAGAAATGATAAAATAATCCCGCCAATGGCCATTAGAGATAAAATAATTGATCTAGTCTACAAGGGTCATTTAGGCAGGAGCATGACCAAAACCAGGTTACGTGAACACTATTGGTTCCCCAATATGGACTCATTAGTAGGACCTAAAGTCAAGAATTGCCAGACATGTGCTAACAGCGACAAAACTAAGGTGCCTAGGAAAACTCCCATCTTCCCTGTACCGGTACCTGATAAACCATGGGAAAAGGTTGCTTTAGACATAATGGGACAATTTAATCTCAGAAGGATAACTAAGCAATTCACTTTGGTCATGGTGGATTGGAAAACTGCGAGAATGGTTAGTCAAATAACAACCATGACTGTCATTCAATTCCTTAAAGACACTTTTGAAACAGAGGGCATTCCAGCATCCATCGTCACCGACAATGGAGTTCAATTTACTGCTCATGTCATGACAGAATTCCTCAGCAACCTTAACATAGCACACGTAAGATCACCACTCTATTGTCCCAGGGCAAATGGTCTGGCTGAAAGAATGAACCGCATGGTCAAAGGTTGTATATAATTAGCCAGTAATAACAGCATCCCCGTTGAGCAGGCGTTATAAGACATGTTATGGGCTTATCATACCACCCCTAATCATACCACAGGCATTTCCCCTTTTTCGGCCTTAAGAGGTAGGAAACCTTGCACCAAATTCTACCCTAACTGGTTAGGAGGAGGGTCTCACGCCACCCATGACATGCAAGAGTTCAGAGACAACATTCTCATTCACCAGGACAAGTACAAATCCCAGTATGACACCAAACACGGAGTCAAGGTTCCACGATGGGAGGTGGGGGACAGGGTTTGTATCAAGAAGACTAGGAAGAGCGATCCTGAGGCTAAGTTCTCTAAACCCATGCGCATAACAGATGTAAAGAACAACACTGTCATTTTGGACAACAATCAATTGTGGAGTATGGATAGGTTGGTTAAGTCACAACAGAAACAACCAGCAAACCAGAGTCTCCCCACAGTGCCACAGTCGAGCAACCTTTACCCTACCCCGAGAACACGCAAAACTCCTGGTTGGCACAAGACTTTATTAGGTACAAATAATTGTTTGGATTGCTATTAAGGGGGGAAGATATGTTACATTCCTGTATTTTATAAAGTATATATGCCTAGCTTATTTGTTTAACCCTGATAAAACATTACTCGATGGTATGTTCCATCCCCCCTCTTCCTAAGTTATCCTTGGTACATTCCAAGGTGTTCTGGAGTCTACCTTAGAATGTTGTGTGAGAACTGTACTGAACTGGTGGAGAGAGGAGCAGTGGTAATAAAGGCTTTTTCTTACCTGTGTGGGTTTGCCTCTCTTTATATCACCATGCCCACAAACACCCTGCCCTGGCATACATCTGTCACCCCTCTAGCTGGGTGCACTATGCCAGCGTTGTGGGCACAGGTGCATGAGCCCTGTGCCCCTACAATACCCAGGGCCATTCCCGGGAACTGTAAGTGCAGTGATGCCATTAAGAGTATGTGGTGCTGGGAGATTGTCATTATGAACTCCACAGCACCATGATGGCTACTCTGAAGACTGAGAAGTTTGATATCAAACTTCTCAGCACATTAATGCCAGTGTGGGATTTAATGCCAAATGCACTACAGAGGGCAACTTAGAGTTGCCCCCTGAATCTAACCTACAATCCACGTCTTGTTTGAGAGGCTGGCACACAGCAAATATGTTGCTGGACCCCTGGGTAGAGGGCCATCCGCTCTCCTGGGCCTGCAACAATGCACGTCCTGGGTGAGGTGCTAGGTCTCCTCCTCCAGGATGGGCAGGGGAAGCTTCAAAGGCATGCCGCCTTTGTGAGCTTCTCCAAGCCACTAGCTGTACTCAGCAACTGGCCCTCACCAGTTCTGACCCCCACTCTGGCGGGAAGACTGGCGGGAAACCCTAAGTGAGGAAAGGGGGTGTGCCAGCCTGTGCCAACTCCACCCCTCAGGTGGGAGAGGTGAGGTGAAACACAACTCCAGGCTCCCGCCATCTTGAGGATGGGGAGCACTGCCCAATCAGAGATAGGCCCCTGCCCCCGTCCCACAGGAGAGGAGCAGGATAGGGGGTGTACTCACCCCAGGACAGGGACCTTTTGGTCCCTGCCCTTGCCCTACCTGTAACACCCCTAAATTTATTATTTAGGGGCACCCTGAACCCTCCTTCCTCAGATCCCGATTTGAAAACAAAAAAGCTGCCGTGCAGCTGCCAACAAAAGGACAACACCAACTGACTTAACCCCAGCCCTATAGGCCTGTTGATCCTTGAACCTGCTCCTGCTAAATCTCGGCATCTCCTGCGGACAGCAACCTTGAAAACTCTGGAGGACCTGCCTGCCTTGAACAACTTAAAGACTGGGACTCCCATGAGCAGTGGTTCTGCTCAAACAGCAATACCCCTGGTGCCAGCCAGGAACCGCAAATCCAGAACACTCTGCACCCGCTGAGCCCGGCGTGTGCCCGAGTGGACAAAGACCCTGATGATGTCCCCCCAGCGATTGTGACCTGGAATCCAGTGCCCTAGGACCCTCCTCAACGACCCAGACGACGCCTGCAGCCTCACAGCAAGGGACACCTCCAACCACGACCAACAGAGCGTAAGACACCCCTGCACCCGGCGCCCCACGGCCCCCTGTGCCCAACTCCTGGGTGCCTACTTGTCCTCCAAGATCCCAACTTACCCCTCGAAGTGTTGGTCGCTCCTGAATAATCTCCTTCCCCGAGCCTGCAGCCTTTGTTCATCTTCCAAGATCTCCATTGAATAACATTGAGCGCCCGACGGCTCAAAAGCACCCTGCACCCAGCCGCCCGAGTGCCCCTGGCAGTGCAACCGTTGTCCTAATCAACTTCCCCATTTGCCCTCAGCAAGTGACCAGGAGCCCAGCTCCCACAGCTGCAGGGCATGCTTGCCAGCAGCCACCAACCGAAAGCCTCCTGCCTCTCATTGGATAACATTGGGCCTAACTGCCTCTGCACCTGGCTGCCCCTGTGCCATTGAGGGTGTACCTACTGTACCTACCTGATCATGGGAGACCCCGGAGTCTATGCCCAGAACCTTAACTCTGCCAGTCGATTACTTACCCAAAAGTCGATAACTCACTTTTCTTCCATAGGGTAACAATGACTGGTTTCACTTGGAAATTCTTCTGTGTGTGGAGTTTTGAAACTTTAAAATATTCATCTAAAAATCAACTGAACAACAAATTCTGATTTACTCACCTGTTATCAGGAGAGAACCCAGTGATGCATCTTTAAGCCCAGCACTGACCCTGAAGAGTAATTTTAACCGTACTTACCAGTAACTTGAATTTCCTTCCATAGGAATCCATTGTATGGTTTTCACCAGAAAAGTTTCTAAGTGTCGATTTTCAAAAACTACAAATATTCCTTAAAAATCGCCTGTATGACTTAAACGCATTCTTTCAATTGTTTACAGGAGATACACCAGTGCTGGATCCAGGATCCAATACTGAGTAAGAAAAAGTAACGTGAACATTACTTACCTGCTTAGTGAATTTCCTCCCATCGGATAACATTGGTGATTCTATGTGAAAAAGTTTTGGTGTGTCAACTTTTAAAATACAATAATATTCCTTAAAAATCACTACTGTAACCAAAACGCTTTTACTTAACAGTTTACAGGAAATGTCCCAGCACTGAATCTAGGATCCAGTCCTGAGGTTAGAAAAGTAATCTACAAGGTAACTAATAGCATTTAACTAGAAATTCCAATTGAGCTCAATGTTGCACTGTGTTTCAAATTGTTTTGCCTATGGCAACAATTGTAACTATTGTAATTAAAACGTCTATTGCCTATTTGAAAAGTATTTAACTAAA